>NC_064626.1:1058075537-1058700537 GCF_023864275.1 Schistocerca cancellata | reverse complement strand
TGGATAGTCACCCATCCAAATGCCGACCACGCCCTACAGCGCTTAACATCGACGAACTCACGGGAACCGGTGTAACCACTGCGGCAAGGCCGTTGTCAAGTGGAACATATGGATTCTAAAATTCTGAAGGACTGTGGGTCCAAATAAACTGTACATATTGTTTGTGGGGTGTCCTCTTGGATATTATGAATTTTAAATCGTGATAACCTTAAACTATTATCCTATTAGCGTTCCACATTTACCTTTCCCAATACAAGTTTTGCAAACTACTCTTAATGGTCGTTACAGATGGGCATTTTATTGGAGAATGTATTAACCGCCGATATGTAATTTAGAAGTAGATACCTTTGATGTAGCGAAGGAGCTTAAATCGCTTATTAAATGCAAGGCGTCCGATCCAGATTGTATACCAATCATGATCGTTTAGGAGTATGCTGATACAATGGCTCCATATTGAGCAATCAAATACAACTGCTTGCTAATCGAAAGATCCGTACCTAAAGGTTCACAACTTGCGCAGGTCATACCAATACCAAAAAAAAAAGAAATAGGATTAATTCACTAAATTACATACCCATGTCACTAACGCCGATTTTTAAATGATTCTGGAACATATACTGTATTGGAACGATAAGAATTCAAAAAATTCGTTCTTGTGAAACACAACTAGCCCTTCATTCTCACGAAGTAATGAATGCTGTCGACAGGGGATGTCAAAGTAACCCTAATTTTTTAGATTTCCAGAAGGTTTTTGACACCGTTACTCACAAAATACTTCTAATCAGATTATGTGCTTATGGGGTAACGTTTCTCAGTTGTGCGACTGGATTCGTGTGATCCAATTCGTAGTAACTGACGGAAAGTCATCAAGTAAAACATAAGTAAATTTAGAAGGAAGGTCAACATTGGCCGTAATGTTGATGATTTATTTATAGTAAAATCGATTTCAAACTTTTGCATCGCATTGGGAGACAGATGGAGATTTCCAAAAAACCGACCCTATAATTGTGTTGCGCCCTAAAATATGTCACTGGGACCTCATCAAATCAGTTACACTCACAATGTTGTGGTGACTGCACTCAGGAAATGTTTTTAGCACTGGGAGTGTTATAGTGTTACAAAGCAGTACATATACTACTTGCTGCTGCATATCTCTGTCATAAATTTTTCTCCGAGAGACTTTGATAGAGCAAACACAGTCGCCGTCATGGGA
The DNA here is from genome assembly GCF_023864275.1 of Schistocerca cancellata. NCBI lineage: Eukaryota > Metazoa > Arthropoda > Insecta > Orthoptera > Acrididae > Schistocerca > Schistocerca cancellata. The sequence goes on along the minus strand of NC_064626.1, from coordinate 1,058,699,324 downwards.
AATACCTGTTCATGACGCGTATAGTCCTTGACAACCGGATTTCGCATCAACGAATGAACAGACGGCAGTGCGGTCACTCGCCAGTTCACTGCTAGATAGCAATAACAGTTGAACACCTAAACCATCTGAATTCACCACTTCGCTGTGGGATACAGGCGCCACTGTCACACATGTGCTCCTCCCCTCTTCCCCCCTCCCTCCCCCTCCACCCCCCGTGTGAATAAGAACACAGTATGTCAAACGGTGAAGAGATCAGCATGGGCATGGGCGCTGTGAGACCGTTCCTTATTCGAAGCAAGGATTAGGAACCGTGTCTGATGAGTACTTGCTACACAGTCATTGCAGGGCATAAGTACATTGTTAATCATATGAAACAAAACAACAGGGCAATATTCACGCCGGTTAGAGGTATTCTCTGGTTGGGGATGTTCAAATGCTTGTAAAGGATGGAATGTGGTTCTCGATACTCACAACTAGATTTTCCTTTAGTTTCATTTAAATTCTATATTTAAAAGCAGGTTTAAAAAATTTTCACCTATATATTTCCTTCGCGAAAGAAATATCTTTTCATTTTTAGTTAATCTTCTCATGAAATTGTGAGTAAAAATGAAAATAAGGTGGCAAAAGCCTGCGACCGGGCTATTGGTCTCCCTGCAGGTGGAGTACAGCCCTCCTTCGCCGCGGCGCTAGGAGGGGGGGGGGGGGACGAGTGGCTAGCCCATCGCCCCAGCCTACTTTGCCCCAGTGGAAAGATCCCCGGTACTCCTTTGATTCCAGGATGAGTGGACCTGGGTCCACACTCGATGGCCTAGAATGAGAAAAATCGTTCAGCCCTCTCCAGGATTTGAGACGGGACTTGAAAGATCGGAGTCTAGAACTCTACACACCAGACCACCGTTTCTCAACACTCGCGTCACGTCACATTAGTGTGTCGCGAATACGTTTCGGGTTGGTCGTGAGATTTTTAATGACTTCTAATCTTCCTCAGATGAAACGCACGGAACACAAAAACATTGTCGGCAAATCGTTTCTTCGTGTAACACTTCTTACGAGATATCGCCCACCATTGTACGTGATTGCACGCATTTAAAAGTGTATCCTATCATAATAATTATATGTTATTTGTATTCAACTCTAAAACGTTTTATGTGTTTTCATTTTTGGATCTAGGAAAAAGCCACATGCATAGGTGTCGCAGAAGTTTCAAACGAACTTTGTTGTGCCCCAAATAAAGAAAAAGCTAGAGAAATGCAGCACTAGTCTACCACGACCGCCGAAAATGTCAGTATTCATAGTGCATTTACGTTCGGCACAAAACTGCAAAACACGATAACGAAAATAAAGTAATTTGTTCATATCTAGAGATTGAACAGATTATTGAGGCATATATTTTTTTTGTTTAACGAAAAAGCATATGAATTATATGTATCAACTAAAGAGAGCTATTATTATTAAAAACTATGATTAATTATTTGTTAGTCTCCACTCCAGTTATAAATAAATATAGAACTTAAATAAGCACAGATGAATCATATTAGTTACAGTTCAGTTATTGACTTTACGATTACAAACCACTATGCATTCCCTCCAGCTACTAACGAATACAGTAAAAGAATAAAACGCGTAAAACAATTTTTATGTGTCCGTTATTATTTAATCCATGTCCATATTTCCGTCGCCGCGGATCATCTTCAAAGCTAAGTAGTTACGTCAGCAAGCTGTTGTCAGTATCAGAATCACACAACAGAACAGAGTATTCTTATGTGAGGTTGTGATACAGCTACGACGCAACTACGTAGTTCTGAAGATGAAGGAGACCGAAACCGAAAATTAAAACTATGGTAAACATCAATACAATTGCTGTGCTCCCTCGACTAAAATGTCATGTGTAGTGAAGCTAGAAATGTTTTGTACGGAAAATCTTGAAAATCGATGTCGACCAATCCATATACACGTACTCCCACACAACCTAACAGGCACCCTGTAACATAAGCAAGACTGTAGTCCACCCTGTCGTTCCGAATTATGTCAAAATGTTTTGAGTAACACTCCACAGACACCATGTTTGTGTTCTGAAATAATCTCTGTTACACTCAGCCCCGAGCAACCTCCGAGAGCTGCGGACAGATGTTGAGAGACAATGGATCAAGTTCGTTACCAAATACTTTTAGTTATCGTTAGGCTCCGACGTCGCGATATCGCCATCAGGACTAAAAGGGGCTTTGTTAATGACTATATCTGCCACAGTGCGGATCCTACTTCCATTGTGCGAGTGTCTCGTATAGTGCTCGCTGAAACACGTTTCATGGTACCCGACAAAAGGCAGCGTAAAAATCATTGTGGGAGCGGGTCCTGAACAATTACAGAATTGTTACTTCTTAAGTAATAGAACCCAGTACGTTGTCCTCGAGGGTGAGTGTTCATCGGAGGTCAGGGTATCATCTGGAGTGCCCCAGGGAAGAGTGGTAGGTCCGCTGTTGTTTTCTATCTACATAAATGAACTATTGGATGGGGTGGATAGCCATGTGCGGCTGTTTGCTGATGATGCTGTCGTGTACGGGAAGGTGTCGTCGTTGGGTGACTGTAGGAGGATACAAGATGATTTGGACAGGATTTGTGATTGGTGTAAAGAATGGCAGCTAACTCTAAATATAGATAAATGTAAATTAATGCAGATGAATAGGAAATAGAATCCTGTAATGTTTGAATACTCCATTAGCAGTATAGCGCTTGACACAATCACGTCGATTAAATATTTGGAAGTAACATTGCAGAGCAATATGAAGTGGGAGAAGCATGTAATGGCAGTTGTGGTGAAGGCAGATAGTCGTCTTCGGTTCATTGGTAGAATTTTGGGAAGATGTGGTTCATATGTAAAGGAGACCGCTTATAGAACGCTGGTGCGACCTATTCTTGAGTACTGCTCGAGCATTTGGGATTCCTATCAGGTCGGATTGAAGGAGGACATAGAAGCAATTCAGAGGCGGGCTGCTAGATTTGTTACTGGTAGTACTGGTAGGTTTGATCATCACGTGAGTGTTACGGAAATGCTTCAGGAACTCGAGTGGGAGTCTCTAGAGAAAAGGAGGCGTTCTTTTCGTGAATCGCTACTGAGGAAATTTAGAGAACCAGCATTTGAGGCTGACTGCAGTACAATTTAATGCCGCCAACTTACATTTCGTTGAAAGACCACAAAGATAAAATAAGAGAGATTTGGGCTCGTACAGAGGCATATAGGCAGTCATTTTCCCCTCATTCTGTTTGGGATTGGAACATGGAGAGAAGATGCTAGTTGTGGCACGAGGTACCCTCCGCCACGTACTGTATGGTGGATTGCGGAGTATGTGTGTAGATGTAGATGTAGAATTTCTAGAGGCTTCGTTCCAGTTTCTGGTGGAATAGAGAGTTTCGGCCTGCTGACCTGTGTCCGCGCATGTAGATCATGCTGTTGATGGCGCTGGTGCCTCCCAGGGCGCGTCCCGTGGCGATGTGGCAGCGGTCGTGCTTCTCCCCGCGGCAGGCGCTGGCCTGGGGCTGCGTGCGGTGCTCCCAGATGTGCGGCGGGGCCACCGAGAGGCCCGTCAGACCGGGAACCTGGGTCCAGTGCGGCAGCTCGGAGCCCGCCTCCAGCAGCAGCACCTGGAAAGCCCATCGTAAAGCTTTCACCGTCTTTAGCGCAATTACGGACGTATTTTGCGAATTTAGTAGAACACAAATGTTTAAAAATGTACATGGCAACACTTTGCTATTGATGAAGTATGCTGTTGTTGTGGTGGTTTGATGCAGATCTCCATGAAGCTTCCCTCCATCTCCCTCCCACCCTTCACATGCAGTCCTCTTCAGCTCTGCACAACTGCTGTAGACCATGCCCAACCTGCTGCTCTCTATTTGTAGCTTTCATCCCACACTTCCATCATCCAACTGACAATTCCTTGATGCCCCAGTACCTGCCCTATCAGACGATTTCTTCTTTCAGTCAACTTCTGTCGTAAACTGAATTTTTTTCCCCTCATAGAGTTCAGGATTTCATTACTTATTCAATTTGCCCATGTAATATTATACTAAAGCACTTTCTTTCTAAAGCTTCTATTCTCTTCTTGTCTGAACTGCTTATCGTTCACATTACACGTTGTACAAGGCTACTCTCCATACAAAAAAGACTTCGGAAGATACACCCCAAGTCTTAAATTTATATTCCATATTAACAAATGTCTCTTTTTCTGAATCGACTTCTTTGCTATTGCCAGTCTGCATTAAATATATTCCTTACTTCGGCCATCATAAGTTACTTTGCATGCCAAATAGCAAGTCTCACCAAATAATATTGCTTACTTCCTGATCTTATTCTCTCACCAACACCTGACGTAATTCGACTACCATCCATTACTTCCGTTTTACGTTTATTGTTATTCATCCCACAAGCTCTTTTCAAACCATTACATTTTCATATTTAATATTCCATTAGTATACTTCAAACCTTTTTTCTTCTCCCTCAGCTGTGATTCTCTTCCCGAATTCCTCTTTGGTTTTCTATTCTGCTTCTTCAGTATGGCAGATAATGTGGTGTCACCGCCAGACACCACACTTGCTAGGTGGTAGCCTTTAAATCGGCCGCGGTCCGTTACTATACGTCTGACCCACGTGTCGCCACTGTCAGTGATTGCAGACCGAGCGCCGCCACACGGCAGGTCTAGAGACACGTCCTAGCACTCGCCCCAGTTGTACAGCCGACTTTGCTAGAGATGGTTCACTGACAAATTACGGTCTCATTTCCCGAGACGATAGTTAGCATAGCCTTCAGCTACGTCATTTGCTACGACTTAGCAATGCGCTATTATCATTTGCTATTTATCTTATGATGCATGTACCGTCAGACCGATGTTCACCAATTATGGATTAAAGTTAAGTATTCCATCAGCTACGTACTTTATTTGCCAGTCTCAATCCCTTTAACTGTTCCAGACCTCACGCCAGCCTGCGTGAGCTTAAACGCGTGCCTTTCGTCTACCGGTCATAGTGGCTTGGCTGTTTTGCCAAGTCACAACAGATAACATCGACGAAAGGCTTTCTTACCACCTCCTGACCTATCGCTTCCAAGTCTTTCGACACTTAAAATAGCTGTCAGGTATCTACTCAAATCAATGCTGTTAGAAATTTTAAATATTATTCATACATGAGTAGCATGTGGAGGTTCCAGCATATTTTGACCTCTAACGGTTCGCTGAAGATCATGAAGGTAGTCACGTGTATGTCAGATGCTTCATACATCACAAAACGTACCCCACGTATCTATTGTGGGGCACGCCGCTTCTATGTTTATTTACGATGTCCCAAACCAAGACCGCAGAAAGTCATATCTCCTCTCCTCCAATCACAGTGAACTATTTCAGCAGTCCTTAAAATGAAACAGTCAACCAAGATGGGGACTAAGAGCAGTCTTTTGGCTGTGCTCAAATCTGTACAAGTGATCTAAATTTACTACACAATGTTAGTAATTATTTGGAAAACTACGTAAATGATGTACGAGTAATTTGCAGTTTTTCCACATCTAAAATACAGCAGCAGCAGCACACACACACACACACACACACACACACACACACACACACACACACATACAGGTACACGTAACTGACAGTAATTTTGCAACTGTAACTGCAGATCTCTTATTGTCTTAAAATGAGAATTTTTCTCCAAAATAAAATTATTTCTCCAAATACGTACGTCTTCGACCACAAAACACAGTGACACTACTGTCGTAATTTAATTGTCCTATACGAAAAAATACAAATGGTTTCTATAACGGCACAACTGATAAAATTTGTAGTTTGAGCAGCCCATGTTTGTTATCTACACTATGCTTTGCAGGTGCATTGGACCTACGAAGTTAATATTTTTACATCCAAATTGCCTTTATTACTCGTTAAAATACACACATCTTCATCTACATCTATACTCCGAAACCGACCTTACTATGTGTGTCGGAGCATGCTTTACATACCAGTGTCACTTCCTCCTTTTTCTGTTCGAATTTGTTTACTGTCACAACCGAAATAAATTGTATGTTATGCTACCAGCGTCGTCCGATCTTTGTAACACATCAAATTAATCGAAACACCTAAAAATAACGAAGTGAAAACTACACATAGATACTACTGGTAATATAACTCACAGCTTAGAATGCATTTTTTTCGCCTTGAATTGGTAATGTAATTACGACGTTGCTGTTGACAACATCTAATGGCCGCTATTGCAGCTTCAGCTAGTCCACCATACATCTGTACATATAAGTTGGTATGTCCGAAAGAACAGATACCATCTTCGTATATAGTTAAGGCTAACCAGCCACTGCCGGCCGGTGTGGCCGTGCGGTTCTCAGCGCGTCAGTTTGGAAGCGCGTGACCGCTACGGTCGCAGGTTCGAATCCTGCCTCGGGCATGGATGTGTGTGATGTCCTTAGGTTAGTTAGGTTTAGTGTAGTTCTAAGTTCTAGGGGACTGATGACCTCAGTAGTTAATTCCCAAAGTGCTCAGAGCCATTTGAACCATTTTTTGAACCAGCCACTGACTTTTTTCTGTGCTGGATGCACACACATTGCCCGAACTATTACGGGACTCGGTAAGATTGTCTGCCGTGAGTAATGAGTGTACTGGGCAAGGTCACCACGAATGTAGTGTGTGGACACTAAGCTGGGAGTGTGGGTCTCACGGGGCGCGTGCAGGGGATAAATCCGTGCAGTCGAACTATCCTCTGTGCCCTCGGTGACTCAGATCCATGCAAGCAGGAGATCGCGGGTTCGACTCCCAGTCGGGGCACACATTTTCAACTGTCTCCGTTGATGTATATCAACGCCTGCCGACAGCTTAGGGTCTTAATTTAACTATCATTTCATACATCTGTGAGTCTTTTAATATTTCGAATGCATTTAGCATAGAAATATGCTTTTCTTGATATGTTTAACAGCAATTGTCCATTTTTTCTATTAGTAACAAAAACCTCTGGGAAGGTGGAGCTGTTGATACGGGTTTCACAAATAGTATGTTGAATAATCGTACTACACATTTATACAGGGTGGTCCATTGATAGTGACCGGGCCAAATATCTCACGAAATAAGCATCAAACGAAAAACTACAAAGAACGAAACTCGTCTAGCTTGAAGGGGGAAATCAGATGGCGCTATGGTTGGCCAACTAGATGGCGCTGCCATAGGTCAAACGGATATCAACTGCGTTTTTTTAAATAGGAACCCCCATTTTTATTACATATTCGTGAAGTACGTAAAGAAATATGAAAGTTTTAGCTGGACCACTTTTTTCGCTTTGTGATATATGGCGCTGTAGTAGTCACAAACGTGTAATTACGTGGTATCACGTAACATTCCGCCAGTGCTGACGGTATTTGCTTCGTGATACATTATCCCTGTTAAAATTTACCGTTTACCAATTGGGGAAAAGGTCGATATCGTGTTGATGTATGGCTGTTGTGGTCAAAATGCCCAACGGGCGTGTGCTATGTCTGCTGCTCGGTATCCTGGACTACATCATCCAAGTGTCCGGACCGTTCGGCAGATAGTTAAGTTATTTCAGGAAACAGGAAGTGTTCAGCCACATGTGAAATTTCAACCACGACCTGCAACAAATGGTGTAGGTGATTTAGCTGCTGTCGCGGCTAATCCGTACATCAGTAGCAGACAAATTGCGCGAGAATCGGGAATCTCAAAAACGTCGGTGTTGAGAATGCTACATCATCACCAATTGCACCCGTGCCATATTTCTATGCACCAGGAATTGCATGGCGACGACTTTGAACGTCGTGTACAGTTCTGCCACTGGGCACAAGAGAAATTACGGGACGATGAGAGATTTTTTGTACGCGTTCTATTTAGCGACGAAGCGTCATTCACCAAAAGCGGTAACGTAAACCGGCATAATATTCACTACTGGGCAATGGAAAATCCACGATGGCGGCGACAAGTGGAACATCAGCGACCTTGAAGGGTTAATGTATGGTGTGGCATTATGGGAGGAAGGATAATTGTCCCCCATTTTATCGACGGCAATCTAACTGGTGCAATGTATGCTGATTCCTACGTAATGATCTACCGATGTTACTACAAGATGTTTCACTGCATGACAGAATGGCAATGTACTTCCAACATGATGGATGTCCGCCACATAGCTCAAATTTTCAAATGTGTGTGAAATCTTATGGGACTTTACTGCTAAGGTCATCAGTCCCTGAGTTTACACACTACTTAACCTAAATTATCCTAAGGACAAACACACACACCCATGCCCAAGGGAGGACTCGAACCACCGCCGGGACCAGCCGCACAGTCCATCACTGGAGTGACCCAGACCACTCGGCTAATCCCGCGCGGTGGCACATAGCTCGCGTGCGGTTGAAGCGGTATTGAATAGCATATTTCATGACAGGTGGATTGGTCGTCGAAACACCATACCATGCCCAGCACGTTCACCGAATCTGACGTCCCCGGATTTCTTTCTGTGGGGAAAGTTAAAGGATATTTGCTATCGTGATCCACCGACAACGCCTGACAACATGCGTCAGCGCATTGTCAATGCATGTGCGAATATTAAGGAAGGCGAACTACTCGCTGTTGGAGGACTGTCGTTACACGGATTGCCAAATGCATTGAGGTTGACGGACATCATTTTGAGCATTTATTGCATTAATGTGGTATTTACAGGTAATCACGCTGTAACAGCATGCGTTCTCAGAAATGATAGGTTCACAAAGGTTCACATTGGAACGACCGAAATAAAATGTTCAAACGATCTACGTTCTGTATTTTAATTTAAAAACCTACCTGTTACTACCTGTTCGTCTAAAACTGTGAGCCATATGTTTGTGACTATTACAGCGCCATCTATAACAAAGCGAAAATAGGGGTCCAACTAAAACATTCGTATTTCTTTACGAACTACACGAATATCTAATAAAAAATAGGGGTTCGTATTTTAAAAAAAGCAATTGATATCCGTTTGACCCATGGCAGCGCCATCTAGCGTGTCAACCATAGCGCCATCTCGTTTCCCCCTTCAAGCTAGATAAGTTTCGTACCTTGTAGTTTTTTCGTTTGACGCTTATTTCATGAGATATTTGGCCCGATCACGATCAATGGACCACCCTGTGTAGTTATGCAGCGAGCGTTATTATGTTTTCAGTCGCCCTGTTACAAATTGAGTCAACAATATAGCGACACCTTGTTAGGGTCTTAACTTTACCTTGCAGTACAACACGTTTCTTGTCTTCTGCTGATGATGCTAACTTATGCCGTCTCACTGTGGGAACTACAACTCTGAGCATGCCGTGAATTGATATTTGACACAAATAGGGATTCAGTGGTGAAGTAGTATTCTAGTCCAGAAGCTGAGAGTGTATGTTCCATAACTTAACAGAATATGTGCCATGTCTTGTCACTGGATGTAAGCTACTGGATCTTAAAACTGTGTTTTAATGCCAGTATGAGACGTACCAGTGCGCTGTCATGACACTTTGCATACTAAAGTTGATAAATGAATTACACAGTTAACCACAGTCACTAAGAAAAGTAATTTGATCAAAAACATGTTAACTAATGCAGTATTTTATTAAAATAACAATTGAAAAAAGAATAATAAATGGATTATATATAGTTGAGGTATCTGAGTTTAAATTCAGCGAGCTTCCCAGAATTTACTTAGAGGTGGCTGAAGCACAAAGAGGCAAGACAGTGTGTTTTGGTTCAGACTCAGCCGGCTGCCCCCAATTAATGTTTGGTATACCGTATTGTTTGACGTCACTGCCACCAAGAATCGCCAGCAATGGACCGACACGACATTGTTCAGGGAGACGCCTCTCGAAGATTAACAGGACAGTTGTGTGCCGAGTGTGGCTACCACTTGGTTGCACAATGAGCTTTCCTAACGTTCATGTTGGGGTGCTAACATTTAAGTATAATTCTGCAGGTGACAAACTGTTGAGGCTTAGACGCAGGCAGTTAATGAGCGAAGCTTACGTTACGTGCGATGCATCACTCCCAAGTATGTACGTAGGTTGGGCGCTGAGTTCGTAAAAGTTTTTAACTATTCAAGCGTTATGATACTGTCGTCACTGGAGAATAACTAATTCGTTCCAGCGTTGCCAAACTGTCCTAGCAAAGTGTGGAAAGTCCTACGTGCAAAGAGCATTAATTGAATATTCCTAGCGTTGATTACCTATGTTGCGGCTTTTATACGACATAAACTCTTAAGTGGGAGAAGTTTTCATGGGTGGCTTCTGCACCGCTTCTACCGGCACATTTTTACTATGATTGGAGCCATCTCTGCTTTTATTTTGATGGAATTACCAATATACAGCCACTTATTTTGAGGACAACAAGACTCCTGAGTTTAAATAACTTTGCCAGACTTAGTTTCTATTTTCCTGCTGGTGTATTAAAGTTCCCAAGTGTGGTTATGTTAAAAACGTAATTAAATAGAATTCACTTTTGGAGCCCAGTGTATTGATCAGAGCAATGGAGGTAAGGTCAGGTGAATTTGAAAGATTGAGGAAATGCAACTGGCTTTCAAGGACGCAATACTCGTTGGTAGGTCAGTATCAGTAGAGTGGCACTTACTGTAACAGTGCGCTAAGTCCAACAGAACGTCGTCAGTTACGGTTCGTTTTACTTTCTCTCAGAATCGGCCAGTATATTTTTATTCTTTACTGGCACCACTATTGCTAAATTCAGAGTGCGGATTAATCTGACCACGAGAGGATATGAGAAATTTCTCAAGTAGCTGGCAATCTACATGTCCTATGAGTGTCAGTGATTGAGGACTGTTGCCCACTGTAACAATTCTCCAGTGTAACCATCTCCCAGTGTAAACGTTTTCCTGTGCGTTTATTTTCAAGCTGAAAGATTTTCGATTGAAAGAATTCTTCACCGAAACCATTTTCCAGTGTAACTGAATTCCAGTGTAACAGATAACGGAACAGATCAGAACGGAATCGACTGGAGTGGAACAGATCGAAACAGTATAGATCAGAGTGGAATTGCATACTCACTGCGTGATACAATAGAATGGATCGTAATTTCATTCACACAAATCTTTTAAAAAATCTAATGGACTGGAACGCCAAGAAAATTCCACAATTACTACCGTCGAAATCCTCAAATAACGTATAATTTACTTACCTACTGCATATAAGAGAGCCCTGTGAATTTGATGAGTAATACATACGATTTAGGCGTGTAAATATATTGCGTCTGCAAAGTGTAGTACAGATATCATTCTTTGGTCATCAACAAGTAATTTTATGAGTCGCGCCAATATGAAATCGATTGCTAATGTGTCTATACATAACATAAATAGCCCTTAAATCATCTGTAATAAAAAGCAGAAACTGCCAGTCAGTATCACGAACATATTTTTTCAACTGTGAATCACGATCCACTTCTGCCCTCCTAAATTGGTGCTTGTAAGGTTAAATACCACTGTAAAACTTGTAAACCGTTAGTTTCAATGAACCAATAATATAGCCTCAGATAACATTGCCAAAACACTTTACATATTTTAGATATTAAAAACCACTGTAATACTTGAACTAAAAATTTTCTGTGTGTGTATGTGTGTGTGTGTGTGTGTGTGTGTGTGTGTGTGTCTGTGTGTGTGTGTATGTGTGTGTGTTTTATTGACGTATTTTTCGACGAAATGTGAAAATATCATTGATATAAATAGTAGGTCGTTGACGTATTATTGCAGACATCTTAGATGTTCGATTAACATTGTAACACTTGAGAAGCATCATAGAATAGGTGTTGAAATTGTGAAGATTAATTATATCTTAAAAGGAATGTTGGCCTAAAGATAATACCCTTAGGATTTTAATTTTTAGCCATATATGTATTGCAATAGGTACTTGATTATGTTTTTGGCAACTATATATGCCGTGTGTGTGTGTGTGTGTGTCTGTGTGTGTGTGTGTGTGTGTGTGTGGAAATAACTTTAACACTTGCCACAAAAATTCATTTTTTTTTTGTTGGCGTTTCTTTGCGGGCATTTTAGATTTGGAGAGAAAATTGTGATTTTCGACAAGCAACACAGAACAATTCAGATATTGAATATATTTAACTTCAAGATCTGTTGTGTTTAGCACCATGTATTGTGCAGAGATCGAACTTTCGAGGTTCACCATTGCTCCTTATTCAGTTATTTCTTGGCCTGAATATTGTGTGTGTATGTGTGTGTCTGTGTGTGTGGGTGTTTGGGTGGGTGTGGATGGGTGTTTTGCTGATGTATTTTAGATGAGGAAATACTGCATGTTACATCTTTTACGTAACTTCTGCATAAATACTTGTGAAAGTGGCTCAAAAAATTTAGATCCTTTGGATATATTTTATCCCAGATAAGATGGTTACTCTGGGGCTACACTGTGATTGACTTTTATTTTAGTGACAATCTGATTGAAGGAGAGGGACTCGGCTTTCCCCTACTTTGATTTCTGATGGAGATAAGAAGTGCAAGGGTGGTTTGTCACATGATAGAATTTGGGGGGGGGGGGGGAGAGCATGGCTTGTGAAAACATACGTGAGGGGGCTTAGGCTGTGCACGTGATGAACTTCACGACCTTCAGCACACAGGTCAAAGTGCACTAGAGGTCTCACAGTTATACTATCACGGTGAATCACAGTTAACTACCAGTGGAGATGCCTGCGAGAATGAATTGGCGTACCGTTTATGCAGGAAGGATGTCACACAGTTCTCGAAGTAGTTACAATAATGAAAGAAGAGAGCTTTAGGAGCATCTAGTCTACATTACTTAGAACTTAGCCTCCTACGTTACGTGCTTTTTAGTGCCGTCATTTGAATCGAAGTTTTTTGTTCAGAATTCTACAGCAAATAGTTATCGACATGTGAGAGTAATTTTCTGGGTGGCATCCTGGGATAAATATTAAATCAGCCATCTCTAAGCAACAAATACACGTGTTCCATCATCCGAGGATGATCAGTTTATAGGACTCCTTCCTTTCTTCAGAGCTACATCATATAAAATAGAGCCCTGGGTGAACAATATACTGAAAGAACTTCCAGACAACCCAAAGAAACTATAGAGATGCTGCATCCACTAGAAAAACAGCGTTGGTTTCATTGTGCTCGGAATTAATAAGATTCCTCTTAAATACAGTAGCAGTTTCAGTGGCTGACAAGTACGATTTCATAACATTGCAATGAATACCGACACCACGTTAAGTATCACCATTTTAACAGATCTGCTGTTACCGAAAGCAGCTTCACAAATAAATATCGAATTAACTGAAAATCTTATCCCACACATCTAACTACTGTGATGCCGTAATCGAAGGAGCCTTTGGATCAGAATGTGTAACCACAACATTAACTGGGACACGATGTGTATTCTCAGTGGCGCATGGAAACAGGAGTTAAACGCTCACTTCAGCACAGACTTCGACATAATCTCTGACAGCACAGGTCTGTGGATGTTCCGTTACTTCTTGGTTTCTCCACGACACAATTCGGCTAACTAAGTAGGAAAGTACAGCATAGCGTGTAAGTACGATACTAAACTCCTGGTTATGAAGAGAGTGGAAGGCGTTGAAAGGTAGTCTGTACAAACAAATCTGATGCGACAAGCATACCGAGAAACATTATTCAGTGGACAAGATATAATCACTCCATCCGAACAGTGTTTTTCACAGCCTTAGAGCCTTTCCAAATCGCGGCATATGTGCTTAACGCAACCGCCTGCGTTGTTTTACCATGTAAGCTCAAATAAGCGTCATTACTATCTTCTTACTTGCACGCAGTTGCCAGTAACATTGCTTAGTATTCGGAACGAGGAGCCTGCACAAACAACTTAGTTATGGTATTACCCAATATAGCTGCTACGTCCTAGTAAAAATATCTCTTAAATGCCTCCTCTTTGAAACAATCGATGTTGGACAATGTCGCGATTGATTTCGTGTGAATTTCATCACGCATTAGATATAAGGCTTCAGTTAAGAATTACTTCGTTTGCCATCTGTATGTGTTGAATACGGTTGGTATGTGATAATGCCCTACTAATGTTACAGACGCTGTCCCATTTAAAACTCTTATTTGAAATTATGTTAAACTTACAGTTGACAATTCTATAGTAGTTTTCCTTTCATGGTCCCTCTTTTTGAAAACTATTAGTGCCCCGATAATAATGCACTCTTAATCATTATCCGCTGTATTGGGTATGCCAAGTACGGCATACGGGCCAGGATTCATGTCCGTTTAGCCCTCCATCACTTTACCAATGAACTCCACAGGTACATTTCAGGAAGCCTTGTACATGCTGTCTGAATTGTCTGTTCACGATTTCGTTGCATACTGAGTATTTGTTTTCCGTCTGGGACAGTCGGCTTCAGTGCCGAAATCTTTTAAATTCTGTGTTCTTCTGGTCAGTGCCACACATTCGTAATTCTGCTTCTACAGTGCCATGATGTACAGCTGCATTTTCAGAAAATCTGGAAAGCTCACATATTTTCTTGATTAGTTCAAGACGTCCCACGAAAAAGGTTCTATGCCACATTTAACAAAAATTGAGTTTTTACTGAAACCAAGTGGTTTATTACATAGCACATCCTACCATAGCAACAAATGTCTTTCTTTCTGTTTACAGTTTGATCTATTTGTAGTGCTCTGGTTGATCATACTGAATGAACATTGTCTATCAGTGAAAATGGTGGACGTGACTCCAAAGTCATAAGCGTAGAAAAGGATACAGATTCATCAAACTGCAAACAAAAAGTCAAGACAAGTAGGAGAAACAATATGAAATCTCTTATTTCTACAACTGCTAAAGACGTTCATGAAAAAATTGCACCAAAAGTGGTACATATAAGAACGCTGTGTATCATTATAACATAAAAACTATACACTAGAATAATTTGCTTGGTCTTTTCGTTGATTTGGAAAAAACTGGACAATAATGCTTTTGTACTACTATTTTGTTTTGACCGGATATTTTAGCACAGCAGACAAGAAGTTTGTTATTTCGGGCATAGCTTTCTGTCTTGGGACGATACTTTTGCATTAACCAGGAAAAAAGAAGGGTAATGGATGACATGAGTGCCCATCAATGGAAGTGTCTAATATCTAAAGGTTATTTAAGTACATCTTCCATTACAACGGAAATGAGCCCGAATGATTTTGTTGCTGTCAATGTTCTTCAAGTGATTATGAAGTCTGGCCTAAAATTGACTAGTTACAACGTTGAATATCAGTGTAGGTGATCCAGAGACATTGTATCTGTGTCTGAGTCATAATGTCATACAGCCCTGCGTAGGTCACTCTCTGCTTAAAGCAAAAGAGAAAATGAACCTCAAATTAACATCCCTATATCTGTGCAATCTCCCCAGTAGGTTACAAGTGTCAGACATGGTGAGAACAGCATTCTGTGAAATTTTGAGTGCATTATGTCCGAGCTAAGTGAATTCGATCGTGGGAAAATTATTAGTGGTCGTGTGGTGGGTTAATCCTTTGTTGTCTAAACAGCTTCCTCTATGGGCCAAGATAGTGACGGACTTGTTGGATATGTGAAAATACGTTAATGTACAACACAGGGATTTTTATGTGAACTTAACTTCAGACTAAACAGTTTCATTTATTTTTCTTTTCTTTATGTTTCTCATTCTTGCTCTTTTTTGTCGTATATAGAATCAGTGTTTTTTTTGGTTTGGAAGCGAATTAAATAAATACATTGTATTATTTCAGTATGGCAGATAATGTATTCTGTTAATATTTTCCATTATTTTCTCCAGTGTGACAGAAGATAACAATTTTTGGTATACAACGTTATTTCACGATGTACTTTTACTGGATCACAGCGTTCTTACACGCAAGGTTGCCTAAAAATTAAGATAACTTTCTAAATATTGTGAAATACGCTAAATGCACATTGCCGTTTTATAATACATACTGCATCACTTAACCATTTATAATCAAATGTATAAATAAATAGTACCAACAGAAAATAAAAATTATTTTTACTTCCTGAAAAATTATGATATTTTTGAGGAAAGTCTTCAATCATAGACAGAAAAATTTCGTATTTAAAAAGCAAATCAACTTTTTTCCATTATTATTTGTTTATAACTCACAGATTCTCGACAATGACATCACACATTTAAAGCTACAAGTGCGTTTTAAAAATGCACTTCTTAAAATACTGTCGGTTTACTCCAATCGGTAATTTTCCTGTTTATGGACAAATATCCCACTTGTGAAGTATAAAATGTTCTAATTATTGTGAACGTAGTTGAGGACATCCAACTCCCGGCAATGTCACAGTAGAATTTTAACAAATTTTTGGCCTTCGTTTTTAAAACAAAACCAATATGGTGACATTAACCGAGTTATTGAAGTGTGAAATTACTTCGACAAAAACTGTCACTCATGTGAATAACTTTAATAAGTAGCGAATTAATTACTTATGTCACGCATGAGTAACATTATCAGTGGTAGCGTTTGGTGATTCACTTTGCATACCCTAGGCATTAGCGCCTGATAATAAACCCGCTTTTCGTTGGAAATGCTACGTCCGAGTTTTATCTGGATTAAATGCTTCAGAGACAAAGCTTGAAAGACAAATTAAAATAATTAACGTCATACAAGTTAAAATCTGAAGGAAATGAAATTACCGAAACTTGAAAATCTAACGGACAGAGTAAAGCATCGCCAAACACAAGGCAGTAAAATTTCCTGCTTTTGTCAAGAAGATTTTTGATAGTTGCACCGATTTTATGATATCTTTGAGTCATTTACTTGACCATGAGTCTTTCAACTACACGAACTAAAGTACTTAAATTGTTATGTATGTTTAAATTTTCTTAAGTTTTAGGTACAACAAAAATTACACTTACGCTTCTTCTTTCAGTAATAGTGCCTTGTCCCATCTGGCAGTGCAAGTTGGTTTTTCAATTAAAAATAATTTGTATGCTCGGGAATGATTTAAAAAGCCGCACGTTTGCTTGTTTTCGATGCGGTATGACTGGCTCATTTTTCCTTTATGAGCTGGAGAAAGAAAAATAAAATTCTGAATTAGGTACCAGACGGAGCCTGCTTCAACTTTTTGCAAAAGAGTGTAGCACGAATAACGAATATCGGCAGAGTCCTGAGAAGTCAGATGAAAGACGGAAAAGTGGAATCTTTACCGTCGTTGTCAGATGCAGAGAGGAGCAGAGTAACCTTACGCACGCACACACACAACTTTCCATATAGAATTAATTAATGTTGAACTCAATCACAACATTCATAATCGTATAAAATATCGAGGTAAATAATTTCATTACATTAAGTTCTATATGGTTGAAGACGACAGACTCTAAAAGTAAAAGAGCTGTAAAGAAAACATAAAAAACCAGGAAAACCACTTCATGTGGAAACAAGGTATATATGCCAAACTTGGTGCAGTTTTCAGATTTGTAAGAGCTTTCTTGAATATTTTTCCTATTGCATAACAGAAAGTAAATGAAAGCCCAGCGACGGCGCTGAAACCTCAACGAAATATCTTTGGATGACAGCACAAAGAGACACGGCTGTGTTTTGCTCAAGGCGGATCCCTTCCAAAAGACCAGTTTGTTTGTAAAGCAAGCACAGACGGAGAGCTTTAACCTCAAGACGATACACACACTATCATGTCAGTAATCATGATGTAGCTTCATTCTTTCTTTAAATACTGTCAATGTCCAACCCACAGTGATCCAATACGTTTAAAGCATTTTTAAGTTTTAATGATTTGTGACCATAAGGTTATCAGAAATACATCGTTTAATGTGTTAGTAAGAACTAAATTTCTTTCATTGGCAAACCTGCTACAGCGTTGTAGTACGTGTACTTAACTGACCGAAATATATTTTACGAAGAAAACGGCATTGTTACGAGGTCAAAGATGAAACTTGAGCTACTAATATTTTTTATGCTGTTGCAGGAACAATCACACAAATAGAGTCATAAGAGCGGTAATTGGTACTTCACAGCAAGAAATCCACGCCATCGCTTCGCTGTCCGACGAAGATGAATCGGACTCGGAAAGATTTTTGACGAATGGTTCCATACCCGTGTCCCTGTCAATTTCGCTGTTCGAATCTTCATCTTGCAGTTTTTCTGTGTGTCTTACGCAAGCTGCCCATGCAGATGTTGAGATGCTGTCTATTGCCTCATGTTTAAGTCTCTCAACATCTGCAATTTTGAATGTATTGTTCTTTTCCGCAATATATGCTTTCATCTGAGCCCATACCAGCTCGACTGGGTTGTAGTGGCAATGCTATGGGGGTAATGATACGAGACTGTGTCCATACTGCTTTGCAATTCCATCTGTCTCATAAACTCTGTTCGCACGCTTGTGTTGATTGACAAGAACCAGCAATTCTGTTGTGGTATGAGACGAGTTATGAGGTATTCCGTTAGATGACAGTCATGCAATAATGTCTGCCTTTCTGAAGTTCGTATTTTGAGCTTTGTTCACTTGCGCTGAGTGGATGCTCGCATTGCCCATGACTATAACTGACGCAGGAACATGTGGCAATAACTGTTGTGCAAACCGCCTTTTGAAGACACTGTACGTCTCAGAGTGATAATCTTCGGAATTCTTACCCTTTGACGCCTTAAAAATCGGCTTACCCTGGGGAATAAAGCCAGTATCTGCTGATCCGACATGGAGCACTATAATTCTCTTACCCTTGCCAACAGGATAGCTCGTTTTCCAGCACATAGCTGTTGCACGGTTCTGATTAACAGAAGTTTCTTCTACGTAATAAATTCGAGATGTGATAGCTTCTCTGATCACCTGCATTGTTCTCAGAAAAACAGTCCTTGCAGCTACAATACTGCTTCGTTCCATTAATAATTTCGTACCATCGTTCGTTTTCTGATACCTGAACCCCATGTCTTTCAGTGCCCTCAACATGGTCCATATGCTTCTGTTAAAATTTTCAGCTTATTTCATACGCGAAACTAGTTAAATACTGAAAACTATGCGCCGCAAAACGTTAGCCCACCCACTTCTTTTTTGCGGCTGTGTTGCTTCCCTGGTGGTTTGAAAACAGCTGCGCCGCCGGCTTGCGTAGACGTCTTAACTTCGCTGGATGTTCTCTGAACGGTCCAAAGACCAAAACCACACGTTTCAGCTGTCTGCTCCAGGCTTTGGCAACGGCGCGACCCGCGCCTTGTGCCGGGTGGATTCAGCGGAAGATTATCTCTTAAAGTATTGGTAGACATGGAGCATTATTCCTCTTGCCTGTTTGTGTAGCACTTGGCGTGATTGCTTACTATCACTCGTAATGAACACTATGAAGGCAGTCAACACTCTGCACGGAACACTATGACTGAAATAAACAGTTAGAATTTCCGAACACAGAACGACTTACATAGAACGAAGCAAGAATGTCACTGGCACGCGATTGGCTGTGAGTCACATGGTACACTTCTGCATGCTTCTGCGCATCCGACCATGAGCCGCCTTCGTAACTGCTCTCTACTATAGTGCATCACCACTCTACTAACTGGTATACAGCAGTCGATGAGCATTGCAGTGTCTGTCCAATGACTGAGACTCGTAGATAATAAAAGGTATGCGCAAGACAGATTAAACGAATGCTCAGAAAAAAACCACAAGATTAAAAAAAAAGTCATTTCATCCGAAATGTTGGCACCATCTGAGATCAATGGATATGCCTTTCTGTGGTGGATCGAGGCAGGTGACGAAACTTAGGTACATTATCCTTTGAGCTTTTACCAACAAAGAACACACACTCTAACACAAAGCTGCCTCAAGACCACACAACTTGATGGAGACTATGTATGAAAATAGTGCACGTCAAATAAAGGTTGATTGATACAAATCACCAATTTATAATTCTTAAAAATAAATATTGTCTGGGAGAGAAAGTATAGAATAGTATTCATTGAACGACTACGAACTTTTTGTAGTGGAACACATTTTCCTGGATTCTGTTAATTGCGGTAGATGTTCAGAATGATTTCCCTCTTGCCGTCGTACTGAAGGCACCTAGCGAGGTGGTGTAGTGTTTAGCACAACGGACAGGCACCGGAAAGAGTGGGATTCTAGTCCCTGCCGCTCTTTACGGACTTATGTTTCTGTGTCGTTCCTGAATCGATTAGGGTGAATACGGTGATGGTTTTTGTCAAGAGGATACAGCCGATATCCTTCTCAATCTGTGTATTGTTCGAGGTTGTGCTATGTCTCCACTGACAGCGTCATCAGTGGGTGGTTTTCGTACGTAACCCTATTTGGACCTCGTCTTCAAATTTGTTTTACCGTATCGACCTATGGCTTCAAAACAAATCTCGGTATTATTTATTCAACAAGCCTCGTACTAAACCTAAGGGTATTCCTTACTTACTGGAATTATTATTTTTTACTTGAATTACATAAAGAATTTCTTACTTACTTCTATACTATTACTATTCTTGGAGATGTGGTTGTTAACAGCAACTAAATAGAAGGCTGTTTGTTTTTATTCTATATACGTTTCGCTTTCTGTTACTCACGAAGTGGCCGGTGGTACATATTTGTTGTACGTATATGATAAATATGTTTCACAATCTTCCCACCTAAGTTGTTGTATTACAGTTCTAAGTTATTCTTTCATCGTTAGGTAAGAAATAACCTTCTGGAGCGCAGACTTCGAAAGGTCAAATTATTGTTTGTTTCTAATTACGGATTTTTGTGACCTTATTATCACCTATGTGCCATGGACTTGTATCTGCGTAAACATCAGGATGGCCGATTTTCAGCGTTTGAGAGCACATTTCAGTTAAACACTTCACTTTTGCCGTGTGATTTTGTTTAAAACATATGTCATTTTTGTTTACTGTTTATAGTGCTGCCAACTGCTGCTGTATTTTTTCGATTTACCTTTTGTTTACTCAGTGGTGACTGTATGAAGTTTGTTTGTTATACGTATAGGTGCGTGTTGTTGCGTGTAATTGTTATTTTTTGTATTTTCTGATTGAAATATCACTGGAGGGCAGACAAAAATGAGTTACTGTTTAATCTCTGCATCTCGGCTTGTTTTTGGTTTGGAGGCTCACATTCACAGTGAGCTGATATATTAATATGGACAATTGCTAAGTTATCTCTCATTACAAGGGCTCTATACAAGTGAAAACGTGCCTGTAAACTTACGAATCTTCTGTTTCGAATGTCCATTCTGAAGGGTTCCGTATCTTGTTCCACGCTAAATGGTTCATGTTTGTGCTTTGTTAGCTGTCCAGTAAATGCAGATTGGCTGTTTCATGCTTACAAATTCCTTATATGTTCTTGGCATACAGTTTGTAACTGTAATTCCCAGATAAACTGCTCCGTAAATAAACGAAAGTGAAACGCTTAGGGCATGAAAACAAAAGCCATTTCCTTTATTGCTTTGACGCACCACACTCCAAGAGGATGATAACAATAATAATAACAATAGTAATAATAATAACACAATATTTACTTCATAATCAAAATTAAAGGAATTCTATGAGTACAACATTAAGAAGGTAATTTCAAGCAAAATTACACTGCCTCTCCCCTACCCCCACCCCAGTCCCCAACACGCTTACCTTCGGTTCATTTTCTCATTCTCAGAAAGAAAGATAAAATTAACATAACCAGGCTAACTGTACTAATATCTACCCGTAACTCACCTGCAGTCAACTGCACAAACATTGTATCATCTTTTCGTGCGAAACCATTAAACTGAACTAATTTTCTTCAGTTTCTACAAAACTTCATTAAAGTCGTCTGTCGTTGTTTGCCTAAAACGCTTTGCATATAAGTCAGCTTTGATGTACCGTCATCAAGATATAGGGCTTCTGCATAAACTGCTTCAAAGAAGAGTGGCTGGAAGGGAAGCACAAGCGACATAATATTTTTCCTGCACTAAAATCTTTTTTGAAATTATCTTCGGAAAACTGCTCGATGGTGACACAGGGTGTTGAATGACTGTGAAATAAGTAAGGACCCAAATTGTTTTCAACAATATCTGCTTTTAGTAAAACTGTTGCAATACCTCATTCGGCGTAACGATGGTAAATTAAGACATTACATTGAATCTCAGTAACATGTGAATCTGTTGTACGACTACCCCACTTGCCATTTGTGTCATTACGCTGGAGATGTTCTTAGCGCCGAAGCAGTTTATACCTTGGAAGTAATAAAGGAATTTCAAATGTGACAGAGATTGAGAGTTTTATACCAAATAAATTAACAAATGACGGAGCTGATCCTCCTTGGTACACAGAACGGGTTAGAACACTGTTGCAGAAACAACGAAACAAACATGCCAAATTTAAAGAGACGCAAAATCCCCAAGATTGGCGATCTTTTACAGAAGCTTGAAATGTAGCGCTGACTTCAATGCGAGATCCTTATAACAGTTTCCACAATGAAACTTTGTCTCGAATCCTGGCAGAAAATCCAAAGCGATTCTGCTCGTATGTGAAGTATGTTAGCGGTAAGAAACAATCAATGCCTTCTCTGCGCGATAGCAATGGAGATACTATCGAAGAAAGAGCTGCCAAAGCACAGTTACTAAACACAGCCTCCCGAAATGACTTCACAAAAGATGACGAAGTAAGTATTCCAGAATTCAAATCGAGAAAAGCTGCCAACATTAGTAACGCAGAAGTAAATATCCTCGGAGTAGTGAAGCAACATAAATCACTTAACAAAAGCAAGTCTTCTGGTCCAGACTGTATACCAATTAAGTTCCTTTTGGAGTATGCTGATGCATTAGCTCCATGCTTAACAATCATATACAACCGTTCGCTCGACGAAAGATCCATACCCAAAGACTGGAAAGTTGCACAGGTCACACCAGTATTCAAGAAAGGTAGTAGGAGTAATCCATTAAATTACAGGCCCATGTCGTTAACGTCGATATGCAGCAGGATTTTAGAACACATATTATGTTCGAACGTAATAAATTTCATCGATGGAAACGGTCTATTGACACACAGTCAACATGGGTTTAGAAAACATCGTTCCTATGCAACACAACTAGCTCTTTATTCACATGAAGTGCTGAGTGATATTGACAAGGCATTTCAGATCGATTCCGTATTTCTGGATTTCCGGAAGGCTTTTGACGCTGTACCACACAAGCGGCTCATAGTGAAATTGCGTGCTTATGGAATATCGTCTCAGTTATGTGACTGGATCTGTGATTTCCTATCAAAGAAGTCACTGTTCGTTGTAACTGACGGAAAATCATCGAGTAAAACAGGAGTGATTTCTGTCGTTACCCAAGGAAGTGTTACAGGCCCTTTTCTGTTCCTTATCTATATACACGATTTGGGAGACAATTTGAGCAGCCGTCTTCGGTTGTTTGTAGATGACACTGTCGTTTATCGACTAAAAGAGTCATCACAAGATGAAAACAAACTGCTAAGTGATTTAGAAGAAATTTCGTAATGGTGCGAAAAGTGGCAGTTGACCTTAAATAACTAAAAGTTTGAGGTCATCCACATGAGTGCTAAAAGGAGCGTGTTAAAGTTCGGTTACACGATAAATCAGTCTAATCTAAAAGCCATAAATTCAACTAAATACCTAGGTATTACAATTACGAACAATTTAAATCGGAAGGAACACATAGAAAATGTTGTGGGGAAGGCTAACCAAAGACTGCGTTTCATTGGCAGGACACTTAGAAAATGTAACAGACCCACTAAGGAGACTGCCTACACTATGCTCGTCCGTCCTCTTTTAGAATACTGTTGCGCAGTGTGGGATCCTTACCAGACAGGACTGACGGAGTACATCGAAAAAGTTCAAAGAAAGGCAGCACGTTCTGTATTATCGCGAAATATGGGAAAGAGTGTCACAGGAATGATACAGGATTTGGGAGGGACATCATTAAAAGAAAGGCGTTTTTCGTTGCGACGGAATATTCTCACGAAATTCCAATCACCAACTCTCTCCTCCGGAAACGAAAATACTTTGTTGACACCGACTTACATTGGGAGAAACGATCACAAAGATAAAATAAGGGAAATCAGAGCTCTTATGGAAAGATATAGGTGTTCATTCTTTCCGCGCGCTATAGAGAAATGTGATGGTGGTTCGATGAACCCTCTGCCGGGCACTTAAATGTGATTTGCAGAGTATCCATCTTGATGTAAATGTAGAGGTGCCATACTGACAACCCATTCCAAGTGACAGCCCATTTAGTTTTTTAAAAGCTCGTGCCAAATCATTGATATTAGGGTACGATCGGCCCAAATACCTGGTCAAAGACTTAGCAATCTGATAGCTAAGCACCAGGAAAATTCCTTTGTGTGTTTTAGACATTCAATATGTTAAAAAAAATTATAATGTGCTAGTCTTGTAACTTACATCGTGCGGTGTATCTACAGAGAATACTCTGCCTCTCCCTCTCTCTCTCGGTCTCTTTCTCTCATACACACACACACACACACACATACACACACACACACACACACACACACACGGGCAAAAACTTACGTGATTACTGAATATGTCGTGGTGAATCTTACCGTCCAGTTAAGGTTCTCGCTAAGTCTGCTGGCTAGAGTGGCCCCAGCGGATCCTGCACCCACCACCACGAAGTCGTAACTGCGAGCGTTTCTGTACGGCCTTCTGGAAGCACCCACGCCTGTCGCAGAAAACACGACGACAGACAGCAACGTAAGTGTCAGCGGAGGCAACAGCCCCATCGTTGTCCACGCGGTGCCTTCAGTAGTTCCGAGCTTGAGCGAACTCAGCTGGATGCACGTGATACACGGTCTGCGGAAGGTGTCATGGATGTGAATGGATTCCATCATATTACATTGAGAATTTCATTTACAAACGAACAATGTAAATACTATGGCAAATGTGGAACAAATAAGACAATCGTCATACAGTATAAATATTTCGCGCAAGAATCAGGAGCCTCTGATTTAATACAGTTTCCTCAGTTCCTAACCTAAGACGTGTCCTAAAAATTAAAACAAGTAAAAACAAAGACCTTCTTTTTTTTTGCATGTTAGTACTACACTTGCCATTAATATCCAGTTCTAAACAGCTGTAAACAAACGAAAACTATATAATTTTAAATAAATAAACGTCGTGTAACTAGGGCCCCCCGGAATGAAATGATGATGATTAGGACAGCACAACACCCAATCCCTGAGCGGAGAAAATCTCCGACCCAGCGGGGAATGGAACCCGGGCCCTGAGGATTGACGTTCTGTCGCGCTGATAACTCAGTTACCAGCGACGGACGAACGCGCTATTGCCGATGATGAGCATTGGTTACAACGTAGGTGATATAATGTTATTAATAATACATGCACCAAGGGATTCTGATAAAGCGTTCGACGACAGAGTAAAAATCTCTCCTTAAATTCCGCATTATTGGTTAGTACAAACAAAACATACAGAATTTACATGGCCGAGTAGTGAACGCAATTTTTTATCTAGTAAATCTGTTTACTTTTTAACTCGTTCCCCGGCTTTCTTTACGGAAATTTTCATTCTAAGAATTGATACCTGTAACACTACTTGTTTTATTAGGAGATACATAAAAATATTTTGTTTCAAATAAGTGAAACACTATCTGATCCAAATAGGGGTGTATAAAACAGTCACTGCAACTATTCCACAGCGGCACAGTCATCCTATTGCGTTATTTCACTGACCGAAGATTTTGACTGGAAGTTTGATTACATTACATGAACCGTATTCTTTGCGATACGCGGAGGGATGTTTCTGGCATTTTATTTAAATACAATACGCTGAAAAGACATATCATTATGAGGGATGGGTATTTCATAGTTGATGTTAAGCTTTTTAAGACAACACTGCTTCAGCTGTAAGTACTTCATTAACAAGAACGATCGGTTTCGAAGCATTTGAGCTCTATCATGAGGCCATCGGGTGACCCAATGTTCATGGTCAGCGATTTTTCGCTGTGTAGCGGACGTCAATTATAAAATAGCCATTTACCTAAAAATTGCTTACTATGAACTCTAGGACAGCCCATCAAGCTCTTTTTTTCTCGATCAGAATATGACCTCATTTTTTACGCCTGATGATGCAGCTAAAATGCCGCAAAACCGGCCGTGGCTCGTAAATGAAGTACTTACAGCTAAAGAAGCCTTATATGCAAAATGATACATCCAGGCTACGGCAGCCGTCACTGCAAAAGTCTTATGCATAGTGTTAATTATATCACAAACTAACACAATAAATTAAACAATGGTTGGAAAGGTATTTTTCAGTGGAGCAGTGCAAATTGCTCCAGAGTGAATTCGTTTCTAGAGTATTAAGTTCCACCTCGGTATCCACAATAACCCTCGGTATCCACAATAACCTCCATATACTCAGGTATTTTGCTTAAATGTATACCCATGTACTATCTGTCTCCCTTCTGTATTTATAGTAAACCCATGAAATCTTTGTAGAGGCTCTTTTTGATACTGATTTTGTGATGCTGCTTCGCATATTTCTTTTTTGTTTGTGAAAAGAGATATTGGTAACGATAAATGACGTTAACGCATTGTGAAAGAGTTGCCGGAAACTATAGTCGCCGGCCGCGGTGGCCGTGAGGTTCTAGGCGTTTCAGTCCGGAACCGCGAGACTGCTACGGTCGCAGGTTCGAATCCTGCCTCGGGCATTGATGTGTGTGATGTCCTTAGGTTAGTTAGGTTTAAGTAGTTCTAAGTTCTAGGGGACTAATGACCTCAGATAGTGCTCAGAGCCATTTGAACCATTTTTGAAACTAAAGTCGTACAGAAAGGTCTGTTACACAGATGTGCTGAATTAATCCATCGCTCAATTACATTGACTCTAGGCACTAAAACGACATCTAACTAATTACATCAGACTGAAAGGTTTTTGTTCGTACTAAATTTCCACTTTGTGTTTAATATAACGTATCGACACTTCCAGATGCAACATAAATTTGTTTGGTATTACACAGGGCGGTTGACAATTCATGTTACTTCTAGATGTTGCAGAAGGGATTTACTAGATCAAGCTTTACGCAGGTACTCACTTCCGCAAAGGTTTGTTTCAATGTTACAAGGAAAACAAGAGCTACTCAGTCGCGTGCTAGATGTCTCATACACAGTTCGCCTGTTTTGGTAGGCTACCCACATTCAGCAAAGTTACGATGATGCAATGTCACGTGATGTCGTCTGTTTTCATCTGTCTTGTTTCCATACTTCCTGGTTGTGCGCCGTGCGGTCTGAGGCGTCTTGTCACAGTTTGTGTGGCTCTCCCAGTCGGAGGTTTGAGTCCTTCCTCGGGCATAGGTTTGTGTATTGTCCTTAGGGTAAGTTAGTGTAAGTTAATTTAATTAGTGTGTAAGCCTAGGTACAGATGACCTCAGCGGTTTTGTCCAACAGTCCTTAACACAAATTTCCAAATTTTCCTCGTGATGCGTCAGTTGACATTACGGTGACTAATACTGCAGTAATACGACGCCTGTGTGCATGTTGGCAGAGCTTTCCAATACGTTGTTAATTTACGATGAATCTCACCGTAATGGAAGAGAAGCTCAGCGTCTCTTCGACGAGTACTTTCCAAATCATGTGACTCCATCTCATCCCATGTTTTCCAGAGGAGAACAACGGCTGCGGGAAATCAGGAAATTCACAAGCGATAGAAGAAAACTGTGTTGCTCCAAGAAAGCAGCCCACTGTGGTATTGGAAGAGTAAGTGCTTTCAAGATGAAGAGAAATCATCGACGAATACTCGAGGTATTGCACGTGTCTTGCATGTGTCTCACTAGTCTGCCTCTAGGCGGTCAGTCCGGAGCCGCGCGACTGCTACGGTCGCCGATTCGAATCCTGCCTCGGGCATGGATGTGTGTGATGTCCTTGGGTTAGTTAGGTTTAACTAGTTCTAAGTTCTAGGGGACTGATGACCATAGATGTTAAGTCCCATAGTGCTCAGAGCCATTTGAAACATTTGAACTAGTCTACCTGACGTGTTCTGCATGAATGGCAGCTCCACCCGTAACACCCTCAGAATTCTGAGAATTTTGTGCCACGCGTCAATTTCCGTATTTGGTTTTCGCAACGTTGTGTAGTTCTTATTCAGTTTCAAAGGCGAATTTTGTGGACCTACAAAGCGGTTTTTAACAGGGAATGTGTTTTGAATGATCGAAGTAGCCACATTTTGGATTAAGAGAACTCCAAAGCCACGTGCACACCATGATTTCAACACACCTTGTAAGGTTCTCGTGTGTTTTCTACTATTGTAAATAATTCAGCTTTACTGTATTGAGACAAAGATGAATGAGCGCACTGCATGAGTAGTGAATAAGATCTTTGACTCCATATTTAGTTTTATCCGTGGTTGACATGCTAGTCTGTCAGTTATGGAGCCCTGGAGCATTCTTATTTGAGGCTTTTAGCGAGCAGTTTAGTTTTTCGGAGACTGAGAAGTCTGGGAGAAGCTATCTGGAATACTTCGTTATAGAGACGAAAACTCATTTGTAATACTTTCGCGTTCTTTATTTTCATGGAGAAAATTTTTTTGAGGAATTTTAAACGTAACGATGGCACGCGCAAAAATGAAATGTTTGTTTGTCAGAAGTACTAACTAAGGGAAATCTTTGTCTCTCAGATAGCTAATAATGTTCATTAATAGTGTTAATTTAATATCTTTCTTCTTCATCGAGTCACAAACAGCTCAGCTGGTTGAAATATTTGTAGTTTTGTTGTAATGAGAGAATTCAGTAATTGTTAGAGTCTTCAATGCTGTACAGTATTTTTGTCAAAAAACAGACTTTGATTTCTCAAGAACGATTTTTTTTTCAAAGGAAAGCCCGCCTGCATGATTCATAATAAAGTTTTTAATACTTTGTCTCCTGTGCATTGCACTTGACCCCACTCGGAAGTCACA
Organism: Schistocerca cancellata; assembly: GCF_023864275.1. Classification (NCBI taxonomy): domain Eukaryota; kingdom Metazoa; phylum Arthropoda; class Insecta; order Orthoptera; family Acrididae; genus Schistocerca; species Schistocerca cancellata. Next base: position 1,058,670,427 of record NC_064626.1, on the reverse strand, counting down.
GATTGTTTCCGATGATTAGCCAAAAGTATGGAATTGGTAGTGGGAAGTTTCTTTTCCTTTAGCTGCTGCGTCTACTGATTTGTATTTGCTTTCGAGGACGTCAGCACTCCAGACACAAAAACTGCATGTTGAGTAAGAGATTAGTCACTTTTATTTCAGGATTGGTCCCACCTTGCATTCTTCAGCAAACTGTGTGTAGTCGTGATTGTATGGGTCGTGGTAGCTAGCAAACTGATTCTTAGTGAACAGTGTCGGTAATTTCAAATAGTGCATGGGGGCTTAATTAAAAAGACATGACTAATATTAATGAATAATAGCAAATATTTTAATAGCTGTGTGACCGGTTACGAACTCTTGTAACCGGTTGGCCCTGACTGGTATTAGCACACAATCTGACTGCATAAAATAAAAATAAAGAATGACAAGGAATTTCCATTTACACAATTGATTAATGAAGTCCCCTGCAACTACAAAAGCTACGAAACAACAAGGCACAAGTGTAACTGTTCTGTGTGTGGTAGTGTGACTCAACGTACATGTATCTGGTTCTGTTCTTCCTCAATACGACAAAATATTTTAAACACCATTTACAATGAACTAATTGAAAAACCAGAAATACTATAATTTCACATTGAAGCCAGAATTACAAGTCTGATAATGAACACGAGCCAGATGCTTTGTTGACTGTACCTGTGAGCAAGAGGGATTGTCGTCCGCAGCTCGTGGTCGTGCGGTAGCGTTCTCGCTTCCCACGCCCGGGTTCCCGGGTTCGATTCCCGGCGGGGTCAGGGATTTTCTCTGCCTCGTGATGACTGGGTGTTGTGTGATGTCGTTAGGTTTAAGTAGTTCTAAGTTCTAGGGGACTGATGACCATAGAAGTTAAGTCCCATAGTCCTCAGAGCCATTTGAACCATTTTTTGAACCAAGAGGGATTGTCATTAAAGAAAACTGTAATACCTTTTTACCTCATTATATATTGACGAAAATATTCCATTACACCAGCATCATAGATCGAAAGCCCATCTCCTTTCTCAAATATATTCTGACAATTGCAACTTCTTCCATTTATACATTACACCAACAGAACAGCATCTATTCTCTCGCCCAACAGAACAAAACTGCCATCGACATCCTCTGAACTACTACTGCGCAGTGGAGGCGGCGGAATAATAATCTTCGGCGCAATCTCTGGCGCTGTGACTCAGTGTAGCCACCTTTCAATAGTTATTTTCTTCTGAGTATAGTAGTAATTTATTTGTGTGTACGTTCCAAGTTATGTATGGCACTTTGTCACGCGACGTTCATAATGTACTTCGATACTCAGTTTTAGTCATATAGCACACTATTAATTTCTTTTAACATTTAATTAGATACATTTTCTTTGTTTTAAGTCTTGCGTTACATGAAGTTTAAAATTCTGTTTCGCGACACTGTTCACTTGGGCAACACAGGGCCAACAAACAGTCAGTTTTTTCTCAGCAATTGGACACGGTACCAAAAGTAAGTATTGCGGGAAGAGAAAGTTAATGAAATAAATATAGCTTATTCAGATTTATTACATATAGACAGTTTTCTTCATGGAAAGCTTACAACCTTCGGTGTCAATGTAGGAACAAGTATCTGCGATGGTCGTATGACTAGGCCATACATCTTCCCAACGTAACAGGTACCACGTACTTGATATTCGTGCAACAAATGCTGGCGGAGTTTCCGAAGATGCGCTATTGAACATACAGCTCGAATTGTGGTGCAAAATGATTGGGCGGCAGTACATTTTGTAGTTCGTGTCCGAAACGATCTGAACGTATTCTATGGGGACAGGTGGACCGGTCAAGATGGACGAACAAAATCCCCAGATTTAATGCCTTGTGCCCTTTCTTGTGCGGCCACGGGAAGAGTCTTGTTTACGAGATCCCCATCCAGTCTTAGGAAGTTTTGCCTGCACGGATCATGGCAGCGGTATAAGTGATTAACCACACATCATGCATTCTGGACAGAATTTATGTGAACTCACTGCGCAGGTACAGTGTATGCACCGAACGTGGTGGCCGTCATATCGAACAGGTGTTGTATTATCATAGAAGATAGGAGCCAAATCTGTACATCTTGTTTTCTTTGTAACATGGAAATGAACCGTTCGTATGTAAAACATGATGTGACCTCTAAAACGTTTAGGCTTGTGTAACATGAATTGTGAAACACCCCGTACATGAGTTTTCTTGTCAAAACGATTCACTTACATCCACTATTTTTTCATTGTATGATTAGAATTTTCGCATTTGGTTTCCTTTTCAGAAGTTTTTCGTAACATCTTCTTTTTCTTGATTCTAATGCTCTCTAGTGTCTGTCTTGCCTGTCTGTCTTGGTTTTGTATTATTATTTATCTTTGTGGCTGTATGAGCTTAAAGTGAAGAAGGGAGTCGTGTGCGCCGTCTGTCAGCGGTCGTGGGTTCGTTGTTCTGTATGCTATATTTTAACTGTCTGTGAATTGTATTCCCTGCAGCAGAATTTGGGTAACAACACAGTATTTGCCTAAAAATGCGTGAGAAAGCGCCTAAAAACCACACTCAAGCTGGCCGCTCTATCAGCCCACGGCCATTAATCCGCCGCACAGATTGGTTACGGGTTGGCCCACATCCTTGTTCCAGAAGCTAGCGCACTACGCGTTAGGCTGTACGAGCAGGTCAATTTTTTCTTAGCATCCCTAATATTTAGTGAAATTCAGAACCACGTGTAATTCATATTGGGATCGTGGATTTTGTGGACACTAGCTTCCATCAGTTATTCTCAGTAAAACTATTAAGAGCAGTGCTCAGCCTTAGTTTCCGTTTCTTTAAAAGCAACATTCCTCTATTATAATAGGTGTATAAATTATAAGGCGTGTGAGACATGGTTGGAATCTTTCACCCTAGGTGTTCTATGACTCGAAGAGACAAATACAGAACTCAAATAAAGGATCAGAAGGAGCATTAGAATTCAGAGTGAAAGGATATCAACTATCAGATTCGCTGGTAACATCGCTACCCTCAATGAATGGGAGAAATACTCCAAGAGTTACTTTACGACTACAATAAAATAATTACACAACTCAAATTTCAGTTACTTTTTATTCAGATTTGCTTACAGCATACTTTTTAGGAGATATTGATTTGTGTCCGCAGGTCGTGGTCTCACGGTAGCGTTCTGGCTTCCCGAGCAAGGGGTCCCGCTTTCGATTCCCGGCGGGGTCAGGGACTCTCACCTGCCTCGAGATGACTGGGTGTTGTTGTGTCGTCTTCGTTATCATCATTCAGCCCCATTAAGGTCGGAGGAAGGCAATGGCAAACCACCTCCACTAGGACCTTGCCTAGTACGGCGATGCGGGTCTCCCGCATCGTCTCCTACGCTCTATTACGGAGTATGGGATTTCATCATCATTATCATCATCAAGTAAGCTCCAGATATGAATTGAATAAGACACTCATTGCAGAAAGTGGTATCTATTACAAAACATAAATTTCTAGGTTAAACTGAAGTGAAACATTTTAATAATTATGGAATGTGTTAGAAGATTTCAAAATTTTAAAACATGAAATGACTGACTAGATTACAATATTCTCAAAAGGTGGGCGCAAAGTAACTCCCCCTCACTCTTATCCTCTTGGTAATGCGAGGCTTAACATTAAAACTGGGGACCTTGAAATTAGCTGAAGAAGTAAAGGAATTCTTGTACCTTGGAAGCAAAATAACCCATAAAGAGGAAACTACCGCAGGCAGAAACCGAGTTCCTAGGCAAATGAAAGTCCTCTAGTATCACATATTGACCTCCGGGTCGTTTTCCGTTCCTGACATAAAATAATCCGTTCATGAACTGGAGATTACGGTCGTGTTATTTGGTTTACATAAGTTTCGCTTGTATCTCCAAATTATATACTCTGTATTACAGACTCACAATGACACTCTGAGCTGGGTTTTGGTGAGGCCACAAAAAACTGGGAGCATGGCCTGTTGGGCATTCTGCACGTCAGAATTTATGTTCTGGGTGACAGGACGAGGAAGCGCATTTGGGGGCATTGAAAGGCTGATGATGGAAAGCAACTCAGTGAAAGGATACCCGCTGATTGAAGGATACTTGTGCTATTACAACCACCATGTCGGATGGTCGAAGATTAGCTTACACAAGCAGCTTGTGCCGGCAGTTTTTTGGTACTTCCATCGATCATTGTACAGGTGCCATTTAGGGTCTTGTAAAAAGATTCAAAAAATTATTATCTAGATTGAATTCGGGCGTGAGGAGGTTAGTGGCTCAATTTGCGGAACGCAAGTGAGTGAAGCCTAGTTCGAACACCCATTGAGGTCTGTTAAGTTATAGTCGGGAACAGAAACCCATGAAGAAGTTCTCTGTCGATTGTTTGGGGCCACTTCCTTGGACCAGGAGCGGTAAAAGAAGTATGTTTGTCTTGGTAGACGCCTATAGCAGGTTTCTGTGGTTATTCCCTAGCAAGAGGGTGACCACTGGTATTACTGTTCGACGCCTGGAAATTATTTTTTCCTGTTTCGGACCACCGAAGGTGCTGGTGAGCGATAACGCCCCTACAATTTCATTTAGGGAGTTTTATAAGTTTGGCAATGCGATATCCCTCATCACCATCGTTCCCTAGTATCTGCAATCTTCGTTAGCAGAAAGGCTCAGTCACAATTTAACTTCAAATTAAAAGGGCTCTGAGCACTATGGGAGTTAACTTCTGAGTTCGTCAGTCCCCTTGAACTTGTAATTACTTAAATGTAACTAACCTAAGGACATCACACACATCCATGCCCCAGGCAGGATTCGAACCTGCAACCGTAGCGCCTAGACTGTAGCGCCTAGAACCGCTCAGCTGAATCATTAAAAGTCCCTTGATTAAGATTATCTACATTCGTCCATGGATGACGATCTTGACAAGATGTTAACTGACCTCGGAAAACGTAGTTGAGTGTCTCTAGTTCGATGACCTTAAAATGAAAAGGAAACTAGGTAGCTGCAAATGTAGTAACCCTCATTTCGTACCATTGTGAGAGGTACGTTGCATTTCCGACCGATACAACAGTGGTAGCATTTATAGCAGGTGATCAGGTACTTGTCAGAATATAGGCTGCACATCACGAAAAATTGCAACAAATGCCTAGAACCGCACGGCTACCCTGGCCGGCCACAATTTAACTTCTCCATTTCTTATTTCCCACTGCAAATCGCAGGCGAATTGGGACATATCTCTGAGACCGATTGACTTTGCTTTCAAATCGGCAGTCCATGAGAACCGTAAAACTGTTCTGAAGAAACTGATACCATCTTATGCGATAAATTCACCTATAGTGAATTTATGGAAAGTTAATGACTTGTTGCCTGAGAAAATGGATCCGAAGGTAGTTAAGAGCAACTGGTCCAGGATGCTGAAAAATATTCGGCTTATATACTAGAGAGAAGCTATGAGGTACAAACAGGGAATACGACATTTCGCGTTGATTTGGCGCTTTAATTTTTGTTAAAAATGTGTGTTCCCACAGCGAAGCGGTAGAAACAATTTTGGGAACACTGTTGCCACATTTAGTAGGTCCTTATAAAATTATGAAAGTCCTTTTCAGGTGTAGAGCACCGTTGCATGCGAGGTAATGAGATTCTGTTTGAGTGAAACGAAAGTTATAAATATTTAAGGTTCAGAAGAAGCCCATAGTGACGCCCTCCCCTTGTATCAGATGAAGGTCGGGAGGTTGAACCGTGCACCAGCTCATATCGATGAGTTACGCGAGTGGCCTGTAACCTTATTACTTCGTTATTTTTTAGAATACTTCATGTCATTTTTCTAGGGGGAATGAGAAGAGGTGGCTAGGAAAATTTAGCACCAGACACTCCCGCGCTTGACTGTCTTGCTACGTAAGCAGGCTGATGTTGATGGCTTGAGGAATGGAGCAGTTTTCTACATGATGGACGGATCGTACCCAGTGTTTATACTCTATGTGCGTTAGACTGTGGTGGAGCAAAGCTAGACCATGTTGAATCTCGTGAGACTTCATTTCATAAATCTGAAGCAATGATTTTGTCTTTGGTGACCAAATCTACCGTAATATGCCTTCCTATGCTTTGGCGAAATAAAGTTAGAGAAAATTTTTAAAGGTTATCAACTGAATAATAAGGTGTTTTCCACATGGTGGGTCAACTTTTACTTGGTTACTTCTCCAGAAACACATTATTTTTAAGGCCATGTGCTAAGTCATATCTGTGGTGTTACCTCATGTTTCTTGTGTAGTTATCTGTAATACGTAAATATTGTGATTTCCATGTCCAATGGTGTGTACAGTATTGCTTTGCCTGTAATTATTTTTGGCGCAGACGTCGTTTTCCAGAGCTCATTTTTGGGTGTATTCTTTTATGCAATTACATGTGTAGTATGAATATAGCTCTGTTTTCCTTATGTTGTAATAAAGTGGCTGATTTCTAAGAGAGGGCTTTGGAAATTGTAAATTACACGCTGACCTGTAAGGTGCCACCGTGATCGATGTGTTAAATCAGTGGGCTCACTACAGAGCAGATTATGATTCTGTTATTACTTTTAATCTCTGAAGTGTCATTCTATCTGTTAAATGTGCTGACCATGAAGTAGCTTTGATTATCAACTGAAAATAGAGTTCCTTTTAAATTTTGTCAAATTTCTTTGAAGTCTGTCCTGCAATTATAATGCGTTGATTGAAGATTCTTTGTCTCAAACTGTGTTAATTTTAATGCAGCTGCTTCGTTTATTAAACTGCTGTTAACTTTTATTCAAAACTTGTTCCTTTAAATGCCGACAAATTGCTTTCGAAGTAGCCTCTGGTGTATAAAACAAAATTTGTTCTGTAAGCCTTTCACTTTCTAGAGCCCAGTTCCTTACCTCTACCTCCTCCATCCATTGCAACTATCTTTCAAGCAACACCCCAGTAGGCATACATCTGAGTGTTACCTGTTCTCTCAGACTTGTCCAACAGAACAGACATCACTCGTGATGACACAGCTGACACATACATATGAACATGAAATGTTGGAAGAGGAAGGAAAGGGAGGATGGATGATACATAGTGATGGCTAGCTGCAGAGGAGATTGTGATAATGCAATGACGAAAGTTGAAAATTTGTGCCATACCGGGACTCGAAACCAGAATTACTGCTTCTCATAAGCGGTTGCCTTAAACGCTACAGCAATCCGGACACAGTTCCTGACCCAGTCAAATTTCCAACTGATCGCACACTGATAGCTCTTCAGAGGTGGAAAATCCTAATTCGAGTCCCAGTGCTTCACAAGTCGTCTCAATTTTCCTCCCATCCTTTTCCTTTCCTTCCACTTCTTACGTTTCATGTTTACACTCCCGTATGTATGAAAGACTGTCTTAAAAGTATACAAACATAAATGATTTTAATTCTTGTTTACCACATTAGAGGACATACGCAAAAAATACCAGTTCATAAACCTCCATTGCTATAGAAATCTGCTTAAAAATTGTGGTTACACTGAATCTACATGTGGTGGTCCGGGCAACATTGTGCATCTGTTAGCTGAAAAGCTATCTGTGCAGTTTAAAACTGACGGAATAAGAAAATTTAATGCCAATTCGTTTGCTTCCACAAACATCTTATCATATACAAAACAGTGCAATTGGGCTAGGAGTTAACAATTGGCAAGTAAGTAACAGCAAATTTAGAAGGTGTGACCAGAAGTGACTTTATTATCACATGACCAGAAGTACAACCATCTCGAAGATTTTAGAGTGTAAAAGGAGGGTTCATAGCCGTAACTGATCAGTCTTGTATCTTAAACAAAAGTGTCTATTTATGTACCTCGACGTCTTGGGAGAAAGACAAGCCCAGTTGACGAAAACATCGGTTTATGGCTATTATTCGGGAACTTCGACAATCTTGTCGCTGACCTTAGTACTATGACACCGAAAATGGCTCGCTCTTAACAACTAGAATTTAAATGAGCTTACACCCATTAAAGAAAAGTTTTGTGTCAATATTACAGTGGATAAAATCTCTTAACAAATGGACTGTCAGGGATATTAGAGAAGGCGATTTGTAGTGTTAAAGAAGGAGATGTGCGGGTCATTTAATGGTATCTAATCAGTAAATTCTCAATGTTTATATCTGCGAGGCATTGTATCGAATCAAAAATGTCATTTCCAACCATACAGCAGGAGGAGTAATTAAAGAAATTGGAAACAAAGAATTGGAGAGCGTTTTCCAAAATCCTGTGGCTATACCCTATGAACAGGAATTGGCTGACGCCAGAATAGACCTTCTGACCATTCAATTAACTGGAGCTGCTCAGTGTAGATAACTGTACCTTGTGGATCCCGGCATAACATTAATTTGCTGGGATTTATAACAAAATGCAAATGTGTGATTACCTAATATCAAACCACTACCCCTGTGTGAAAGGATAATACCAAGGGAATAGTAATGTCATAGTAAACAACAATAATCCAGATGGAATAGGCTGTTTGACGTGGAGAAACTCCAGTTGTCGAATAGGTATATAACAAATTTATATGTCAAATCACAAGCCCTGAAGTAAATAAAGATATCCGTAATCATCTAATAGATTTCATAAAATGCCGAGACTTTCGACTACGAGAAACTTTGTTTTTTTCTTGATTACACAACATGGTATCCACAGATTGGAAGTTACAATTTGTAGCAATTAAATCGATGGTGTGTTTAACCTCACTGAAGACTGTATGAGTGTATTAAGCACCAGCAAACAGTATTTACAATGTGGTACACTGTACTCTGTGCTAAACGCTTCCATGAAGTGTAAACCAGCGAATAGTTTGCAGAATAGTCGCTGTGTGATGTTTAACAGTGCTGTGAAACTGGTCTACTTGTGTAATATGAATACTTGACAACTGATTGGTGTACAAGGAAACTTCCAGAGAATGAAGACCAGGAAAAGATTATAAACTGTGTTATGTCTGCCTCTAGTTTTTAATATTTACTTGCAAACTACATGGAGATTCTTTCAAACTGAAGATGAAGAGATAGAGAAATTATAAGAGGATATTGAAAGGGAAATACAGTACGTAAATGGAGATGAAAATCTAATGGTGATGGGGGACTGGAATGCAGTAATAGGGGAAGGAGTAAAAGAAAAGGTTACGGTAAAATATGGGCTTGGGACAAGGAATGAGAGAGGAGAAAGACTAATTGGGTGCTGTAAAAAATTTCCACTAGTAGCTGTGAATATTCTGTTCAAAAGTCACGAGAGAAGTAGGTATACTTCGACACGGCTGGGTGATACGAGAAGATTTCAGTTAGATTACATCATGGTCAGATAGATATTCCGAAATCAGGCACTGGATGGTAAGGCGTAACCAGGAGCAGTATAGACTCAGATCATAATAAAGTAGTGATGGATAGCAGGCTGAAGTTTAAGACATTAGTCAGAGAGAGTCAATACGCAAAGTTGTGAGATACGGATGTACTAAGAATGAAGAGATACGCTTTAAGATCTCTAAGGCTATAAATACTACAATAACAAATAGCTCAGTAGGCAGTACAGTTGAAGAGGAATGGACATCTTTAAAAAGGGCAATCACAGAAGTTGGAAGGAAAACGTAGTTACAAAGAAGGTAGCCATGGATAACAGAAGAAACACTTTAGTACATTGATGAAAAAATGAAGTCCAAAAATTCAGAGAAATTCAGGAGTACAGTAATGAAAGTCGCTGAGGAATGAAATAAATAGAAAGTGCAGGGAAGCTAAGACGAAATGGCTGCAAGAAAAACGTGAAGAAATTGAAAAAGAAATTACTGTCGGAAGGACTGACTCAGCATACAGGAAAATCAAAACAACCTATTTTATAATCTTTGTAACAGACAGTGCACTGATTAAATTCTGAAGTTTACTACTAATCTCCTTAATTAAACGAAGTGGTTCTTTGGAGTGAATGGTATGTCTAACAGCGCTGTTCATGAAATGGTCCCTGTGCGTTTGTAATTTTCTTAGCAAACTGATTCTGAAATGAAAATATCGAATCTCATAGTGTAGCTGGTTAGAAAGACGGTACTTGCTGCTCATTGTGCGCAGCTGCAAATTGATCACTACAATTCCCGAGAGCTTAGTTCAATGCTCCAGACAACAAGTACAATATTTTATACACTCCTTGAGAGAGACATTCCTTTAAATAAAAAAGATTTGAATGGAGGATGTGGACAATGCTCTTAAGTGAAGTAACTGATGTTACTACCCCTATTAACATTGAGAAAGGGCAATACTGATACCAAACTGTTACTCTCACAAATGTTAGACAAATTATTAATAAAGATGAAAAATAATTAATGAAAATTACTCGATCCTTAATGAGGAATCTAAAGTTCTCTGATATGAATGTCTCACTCAACAATGATTCTAAGCTAGGCATGACTGCAGTGCCGCTAAATAAAAATATTACCTTCGTTACTTGTCATGATCCTCTCTACACTCATTACATCTTATTTCATTCTAAATCACTAATAAACTCTTTCTCCTATGTTTCACAATATTCAAACACGAATCATTTTACTCAAACACAGGTGCACTTAACTTTATGTCTACATTGCCACGAGTACTTTGCTCGGCGTCTGTGTCGCTAATACCCTAACGATAGAGTTGCTGCGCATCCCGCTGCCAAGGAGCGATGAGGAAACAGCCACATTTCTACCGACTTTGACCAAAGACTGCGAGAGAAAAATAAGAGATTAAATATTTTCGCTTAGCTTTTGAGATATACATAGTATGTACAAATTCCAGAGATGCAAATAACAAATTCCGAACAGACCTCTATCTATTCTTCTTACTAAACACACGCAACAGCTGTTGCTGAAACATTCCAAATTGCTCTAAGCACTCTGAAGTCATCGGTCTCCTAGAACTTAGAACTACTTAAACCTAACTAACCTAAGGACGTCACACACATCCATGCCCGAAGCAGGATTCGAGCCTGCGACCGTAGCAGCCTCGTGGGCCCGGACTGAAGCGTCTAGAACCGCTCAGCTGATTCATTAAAAGTCTCTTATTTAAGATTATCTACATTCGTCCTTGGATGTCGATCTTGACAAGATGTTAACAAACGTAGTTGATTGTCTCTAGTTTGATGATCTTAAAATGAAAAGGAAACTAGGTAGCTGCAAATGTAGTAAACCTCATTTCGTACCATTGTGAGAGGTACACTGTATTGCCGAACGATACAATAGTGGTAGCATTTATAGGAGGTGATCAGGTTCTTGTTCTCATAATATAGGTTGCACATCACTAAAAGTGCAACAATTGCACTCCAATAATTAGTTTCATAGGTTTAAGAGCAATGACGAATATATAGTTATCGTCTCCATCACTATGGGCGATCTATTCAGGACAGAAGCCATGATCTCTTGTGATATCAGCACATAGTTGGGGACCACAGGAAGCGGGGAGCAGCTGTTGTGTACCTCTGGCTAGTTCGTATACAGTCGAGTCAGGGGACGGAGAAGTGTCTTCGCGCCGGTCCTGGCTGGAAGTGAACAGGAAAGGCTATCTTGCTGGTGGGCACCAATTGGGGGCAAAAAGCTATCTGCCTCAACCGTCCTTTTTGGCGGGAACGTCCAGTGGCATTTGGCGTACTCACTCACTGCGTCTCCAACTACAGACGTATGCTGAACACTGACCGGAGCGGCAGCTCATCTGCGTAATAGGAACCCCGAACCATTCGTAACCGACTGTGAACCATAATGTAAATGTCAAGCATGCAATAAAGGACATTTTAAATAGTGCATACCTCCTCCTTCATCCTTTTCCCAATAGTGACAGGTATGTATTTTGTGCGTCTGTGTATGTGTGACATCGCTGTAGAAAATTTTCTTATTCCCACTGTTATTTACAAGTACATTAAAATGCCACACTTCTATTAGGGAAGTTGATAGCGTGTGCATCATTGGTTTTGTGTCATTTATCCTTTTTTTACACTCTGCTAAGCATTATGTTAATTTACACATAGTTGCTGTTAAGTATTAATTTCCAAAACCATGGGAGACTTGAATTGCTTAAATTTGTATATTGTTCCAATAACTCACTGTGTTGTTTATTAAACATTTACTTAGAAGCTCTAACATGTGGGTATTTTGAAAAATTAGTAAATATGTAACAAATGATCCCAGAACTGAAGATATTGATTAAGAAAAACTTTTCTAAAAGTGCTTGCAGAAATGTCATTGGGCACTGCAAAAAAAAAAAAAATGCATAAGTCAAGTGTATATGAGTAGGCGTGAGTGTGTTGCTCTCAGAAATGCTTAAAGAAATCATGTGGCAAGTAGTTCTGATGCCTGCACTGATGAGGAAAAATCATTATTTTGGGTAATAAATCATTATAATTAGCTGTTAAGTAATAAGTGATAAATTGCTGGTTCATTATTAATGATGATTAGAGTAATTTGCTATAAAAGTAATATGTCTTTAGTTTCACTAATTGGACGATATATGTATTATGACACGATCTTAGTGAAAGTGATGAGGGCAAGTGACTGATAGGTAGAGAAGAATTGACCCTCAACCCGGAGAGAAAACTGACCCATGGGCTTTAAAGAGAACAACTGCCTCAGGATTTTGACACAACACCTTGAGGTTAAGGAGGACAACTCTCAGGACAGTGACTCTTGACTTTGACCTAAGACGATTGATTGCGTACATACCACCATTATCCCCTGCTCTTTGTTTGTGTGTGTCTACGTGTGTGTGTATGTGTGTGTGTGTGTGTGTGTGTGTGTGTGTGTGTGTGTGTGTGTGTTTTCCTTTCTCTTATATTTTTGTGAGCTGCAAGTGGAAAAAAATAAACAAATGTCTCATTCTTCTATTAATTGATAATGCAGATGTAGTGTACGTTAAACAGCAAAAGTAGCTTCGATTCTGCACCTCTGGACAAAAATAACGGCATCCGAAAGATAAATATGTCCACAGTGCTTGGGATTTAGAAATCTAAAAATTTATATTAATGAGAGCTACTGTGGCACAGAGGTCTGAAGTTCGTATACATAAAGATTCAGATACAATTTTGTCGACACGCTTCTGTGTTCTGATACTGTTACCTCGGCAAATTGAGTTCCCCCAAAATATGATTTCGGTATTAAGTAATGAAGCGGAATAAAAAACCTAAACTAATTTCCTTGTTTCTGAATCGTATGCAGTGTCTAAATGTAAAGCGCTTGAACCGTGTGTTAATGCTGCAAAGTAATTCAGTATCTGCCTTTCGTAGCAGTACCTTGAATCGTGTACGAAGTTTGAAAAGTTTTCATGTTACGTGGGACGTGGTATGTTCATCCAGAACTGCGATACTTATAAGTATCAATGGGACATAAATTGCTGCTGGTACAATATGCAATTACTAGTGAGTGCAGCAAATGGCAATACCTGAAAGTTTCGCGGAATTGACCAAAGGCAATAAAAATTTGCTCTGTCTTGAAAGTCCTTTCACACTACAACTGGTAGTTGCGCGTGGCGGTTTATTCGCCGCTCTTTCCGTTTTTGTAAACTTTTTTATCGTCTTTCATATATTACGGCACAGCTTTTCCAAAACTGCTTCCTAACCTAATCAGTCACCCGCTCTTCAAATTAGACCATCAAATCAATTCGAAAAGCTTGAAGTATGCGAGTAACTGAAACATACCCCTATAATTGGGTATATAATTAGTTCTTCATTTCATTTACGTATTTCCAGAGAGAAAATCTCTGTCTGCGTACTTCTTACCATCTTATTTTCCCGGCTAACATCATTTCGTCTGATGGTCGTTTTGAGAGCCAGCCTCACAGCCGATCACAGATGCATGGGCCGAACTTGTAACCTTCAGCTGTCACTGCAGCCACTCTCTGTTGCTGAGATTTACAAAGCTGGTAAGTATGTGCGGCGTTTAACAAGACATGATGAGGCAGATGTGAATTAGGGCCTTGCTTTTCTGAATTAATTCACGCACTCAGGTATTTGGACTCAACATGCCCTTATGCAAGGATACTCGTGTTCATACGTAATTTTCTGGGTCTTTCCTTTTACTTGTTAACTAATTCGACAGTCATTGACGGTTAACGTGGACACAGCGAATTCTGCTACATTATTATAATTTTTACCCAATTGTAGGTACCCTCCTGTGCCAAGGCATTATCCTGTATGTTCACTTCGGCCGGCCGCAGTGGCCGAGCGGTTCTAGGCGCTACAGTCTGGAACCGCGCGACCGCTACGTTCGCAGGTTCGAATCATGCCTCGGGCATGGATGTGTGTGATGTCCTTAGGTTAGCTAGGTTTAAGTAGTTCTAAGTTCTAGGAGACTGATGACCACAGCAGTTAAGTCCCATAGTGCTCAGAGCCATTTGAACCCTTTTTGTATGTTCACTTAATAATTAATTGTATTATCTGTACAATGTTTTAGTCAAATCCATGCGTTTGAGCAGTAAATAGCGCTTTATTGAGCCCCATTCTTTCATTCGATACTTTGAAGAAACTTTTCCTCATTATTTCTAGGCGATCTACGGTTTAAATTTTCCGTATTTAATTCAGCCTCCCCGGCTCAAATTAAGATGTTCAATAATGTCCGTTGCGCGACTTTATCTTAATTTTCTACATGTTCTTATGGGGAACAGTCTGTTCACTTTTTAGATCTCCGAGTCAAGAACTTGTTTGTGTCGCAGCAGTAGGCATCAAGCTCAACCGTAGTCTCACACGCAGAGCCACATCTGCAGCAAAAAGGGAGTTTTCGGTACGATCACTGACACGAAAGACTCAGAAATTTAAAGTTCAGCTATTGCGTGAAAGGTCCTTGCGCAGCGTTAGTTCGCGGAAATGCACGTGGTTCAAGGCAGTCTTTGACTTCAGAGGCGATGATCAGCATCGACAGTAACCCAGCAATGACAACATGAGTTAAGGGCATTTGGTAGCAATACTCGTTGTCAGGTAACGTTTCTGAGGGAAAATAGACTCCTTAGAGTGAAAAATAAGTTATCGTTTGTGAACTACGTGCGGAATGAGGTTTAGCTTCCCGTTTTAAAAATTGTCGGCTAGCCACTTAACGGTATATACAAATTTGAATCAAAATAACATTATTTGTAAGTATTGATCGAATACTCATCCGATTTTCTTTGCTTTATTGCTGTCCATTTTTACACTAAGAATTGAATGTCTCAGAATCTAAGCACCCTTCCATACCCTGTTGAGATCGAGAGGCACATTTGGCGCTGGTAACTAACACATGTACCGTCTATGACTTGTTCGGTTTTTTGACTAGTCTTCCTGATTACTGTCTGTTAGATTCTCTCTGGCCTACACTACACACCGTCACTGGGCAATAAACAGTGTAGCGGTTGCACTTACCTCCAGGTGTTCGGCAGAGGAAGGTGAGATGTCGCTGCCTCTGAAACAACTTCCAAAACTTTGAACCTGAGGTGTGGGACTCTGCACTCGTGAGGACGAACATCTCTTATCATCCGTTACGGGGAGCTGCAGCTAGTCACAACTTTCATAGTCACTGGCATGCGACGCAGTTCTAAAAGTTCAACAACAAGTAGCTCTTCGAAACTTTTGAGAGATGCTGATAAGGCACTAAACGATAATGCGGGACAAATAAGTTTCTTTTTCCACACAAAGCTTCTACACGCAGCTCTGTGTGAAGCCCTGTATCTTTGGAAGAGGACGATATTCATGGTGTCACATTAAACGCATTAGCAACGACACTAGTTAAAATTGGAAGTATGCTTTATAGCTTCTGAGATATGTCTTCCCACTTACAGTGAAGATAATTTTTTTCCTTGTAACAATGGATTGTGTTTTTCGTAGTTCGGCTATGATTCTCTGGTCCAGATTTTCCTCTTATAATGGCCGCTGTTTACCGACATGTTTAACGAGGCCTTTCAGATAATTTTAATCCCACAAACGTAGTACTGGTTTTATATTGTGACCAAGCAAATCACAAACCTATAAATATACGCTGTGTAATTAGTATTATTCAGTCGTTCATTTCCGTGCACACACGCGTTAGTTTTCTAGAATATTTCGTTGCCTATCTCTTTTTCTCCCCCTTGCTCTCTCTCTCTCTCTCTCTGTCCCTCTCTCTCTGTCTGTCTGCTGTCTGTGTTTGTGTGTAAACAAGATGGGCAGAAATAGTCTGAATAGCTTGTAACGATGTAGCAGGTTACGTTGTACGGACAAATAATTATTAAGAGCTCGCCTGCTTAGCTCAGTGGTAACGTGCTTGACTCCCATTCAGCGGGCCCGGGTTAGATTTCCGGCCGGGTTGGAGATTTTCTCCACCGTGGGCTGAGTGCTGTGTTGTCATCATCCTCTCACCATCATCGAGCGCAGGTCGCCCAATATGGCGTCACATGAAATGAGACTTGCATCAAGACGGCGGAACACAGACGGTACCTCGCGGCCAACTATGCCATACGATCATTTCCATTTCATTGTTAAGAAAAAAATCGATGCGTTCCGACGGCATAAAATTTTATCGAATCAGGTCGTTCTTCACTTGGTTTCCTAAATCCGAACAAAAGAAAAAATGCCTCTGTGCACTATGGGACTTAACTTCCTAAGGTCATCAGTCCCCTAGAACTTAGAACTACTTAAACCTAACTAACCTAAGGACATCACACATATCCAAGCCCGAGGCAGGATTCGAACCTGCGACCGTAGCGGTCGCGCGGTTCCAGACTGTAGCGCCTAGAACCGCTCGGCCACCTAGGCCGGCTCAAACAAAATAGCGAGAAAAAGAAACTGTACATGGGATGGTAGGAAGAGCGATACAAAAACTGTACATGGGATGGTAGTAAGGATCGAACGCGAGCCATAGGCTCAGAAGGCTCATGTGATGCCGTCTGCCCTATGAGAACAATTGACAGTGACTCTTATTTGGGGAAGCGTTTCAATTTTCAAGCGCAGTGGTCTGATTGGCTAACTTCAGTGCTAATTAACTCGGAAACTACGCAAAACATCGAATTTTCTTCTTAATAGTTATTGCCAAGCACAGCCTACTGAAGCAAAGCAAGCGCTGTATCATGTGTGAGGTACAGAGGCGAGCGAGTGTGCCGGGACCTACCCAGTTAACTGCTAGTAGCGCCACGTCACCTTAACGCGTCTGTGCGTAGGGCGCAAGTATTGCACCAAAATTAAGTATGAAATTAAAAATCAAATTTTATGTTTAAAACTTTGTTAAAATATAGGTTAGTGTTGTAATGTTCCAAATACCAAGTCTTTATGTTGTAGACTAAATAGTTTACGTAATGCCGTTTTAAGAGAAAAATAAGTGGTGCTAAATGATGAAGCTAGAAAGCCAGAATTTGGTCAGAATGTGCAGTTAGAGCTCATAAATAAGTGGTGCAGGTTTCCAAAACCATTTAACAAAACTTAACGCCAGAATCCACGTTTTAGGAAAAAACAGAGGCATTAAATACTGGACTTGTTTTATGCTTCAGTTCACCCCAGAAATAATAACTGGAAGACCACGTTAAGCTACCTCTTATAATTTTTGAGTAATTAAGTAAAAACCAGTTTTGTAACTAAAATGTACCCAATTGTTGTGGATTAAGTACCTGTGATTTTAATGATAGAGAATCTTGGTGAAAGTGGATGATAAAACAGACCAAGTAATAGAGCTATACCATATTTGAGAGTTGTATTATTAATAACTGCTGACATAAGTTCTAGTAAAGACGTGGTTCAGAGGTAACGATCTACCGTTAATTCAACCATAAAAATTCTATAAGGCAAAGTTTTCATTCTAGAGAGCTGAAGCCTTTTTCATTGATTTCAAACAGCTTAACTGTATACAAGCAAAAATTAAGAACTTTCTGAAGTGATTTGTAACCATGTTATTAAAGATAATGTGCCCGACATAGCGGTCGTTCGGATGCTGCTGCAGTATGCAGATAGCCGAAGACAACAGATCATCCCTCGGCCGTCCGCTCCGGCACCTATATAAATGCAGCCCGAGAGGTAGTTCACTTCGCATTCAGCTATTGTAAGTTCCACGTATGTTAAATGTCGGATCGCGCTCTGCCTAGGATGACGTTCGAGCCGAACTGAGTCGAAGCGCGCACGGTGAGGTAAAAACGGAACGTGAACTCGCGAGGACTGTACACCGTTCTGGATCGCTTAGAATTCGCCAGAGTAACTGTTAGTGTGCCGTCCTTGAGAATTACAATTCCGCGTGGCAAGTGATGACTAAAATTCCACTTTTATGGCGAGCATTATTTTTGAACATTGATTGCAAACTTTCATTGAGTTATTTTAGTCAGGGCGAAAGACAATCTCGTAGGAACGTATCGTAGAGGTCGCCTCTGAACTGCTAAATGTGCTGTTAGAATAGAAATACTTGCTTTCAATTGACAATAGTGAAATTCCAAGTTTTGTATTGGAGAAACTTTATTCAATATAATTTTGATTGGAACTTTATACTTTATTTAAAATCAAAGGCCGGATTCCGTAAAGAAATGGGAGGATAGAAACTTTTCTTTCAGTGGGCTGGGCCGCAATGTGGCCGTGCAGACTGGAAACTAAGATCAGTATGTTTCCCTTCGCTTTCTAGCTGACCGCTAAATTAGTTGCCAGGCTCGCTTGAGAAAAACGGTGACCAAACAAATGATTAACTTTTACATGCCGCCCCACACTACCCTGTAGCACCCTTACAAGCCCTCTTGACTGACCACCATGCTTTGCTACAATTCGATAGTTGCCATACAGGTTATAGTGAATTCTGCCTTACCCAACTAGTGACAGAAATAAACTCCTTATAACGAAACAGGCAACAGTAAAGAACGAAGATAAAAGTAAACTTGTGCTGATGAAACTAACGTGTCGATGAGAAAACTCGCTACCTGACATATCACAACCGCACTAACAGCAGCGTATATACACATAAGACACCAGATAAGAAGAAAACCAAACATGCTGAAATACCATAGAGGAACGTGACACCATAACCTGTCATACAAAATACGTAATATTCCAGAAGTAAAACGTCAAAGAATTCTTGTATAAAGGGCTGTAAAGTACAAGCAATGATCTTTATTGTTTGTCTACTGAAACAGAATAAGTGAGAGTCCCAAAAACTTTTAGGGTTTAGGATTAAATATGAATGTTGTGCAGCTTCAGTGTTCTACCCTACACTGCAGATATTGAAAGAAAAGGGGTCAGTGAAGTTGTTTCCTTTTTAAATCAGTTTTCGAAATAATTATCGGATAACAAAGTCAAACATCTTCAAGTTTTAGCGTTTGATATTCAGGCCAGAACAAGAATTACACTGTCATAAGGTATAAGATATCTTAATTATATTGCGAGTGAACTGAAAGTTTGAAGTCAGTGCAAGTAACATTTTCAGTTAGAGGACGTGCTTTTATGAATGGCGGCAAAAATACAGGACTGATTAACGCAAAGGCAGTAGCAGACGTTCCAATGGACTGAGTGCGTATCATGACTGAAGCTCGATGTAAATCTAAGTTCTTGATGCTGCGGTAGTAAAAAATGGTATTATACAAAATTGGTAGTCATTTCTGGAGAATAAATATTTAAGGAAACGCCATTCCTGACAAGACCCATCAGAGAGGCAGCCATCACAAAAAACATCGCTGCCTCATTCAGTACCAATTTCATAGGAGGTGATAGCTTCACATCAACTTCAAGAGCAGCAGTCTCGAGAACACCCATTTCCTGCTTACAGAAGTAAAATATAAAAATGTAATAAAATGCTAATCTAGAATAATTTTATACAATGCTAATAATAATAATAATAATAATAATAATAATTTGTCTTTACAAGTCCTCTGGCACCATCGACAGAAAAGTATCAGATCTCCACCTTCTGAAGAAGTATCGTGGATAAGGGGCTGGAATGCTCTAAGGACACCGTTTACACTGCGCTGAGAACTGCATGTTTGGACGAAGTGGTGTTAAATTTTATTCTTACTACTTCTTTATCACATGAAATTAAAACAGGAAAGAAAAATTGTTATTCTGAAACATAATGTTTGACAAAAATTACAATACTACTTGGAATATCTTTTGTTGCACAATACACAAACAGCACGTTTTTCCCCTTATAACTCACGACATTACTTTAAATATTATGTATATAAACCGTAATTTAAATATTTTTAAAATAACAATTAGTATTAAGTTTAATGTAAATAACATTTCCTTCCAGAAGATTTCAGTAATCATTAATTTTATCCGTTAGTATCCAAGAGTTTAGTTACAAATATCAAAATACCTCTTCTGAACAAGTTGATAAGCAGGTTCTTTTCCTGTGCTCTTCCGCTGGGATCTCCCATTTGTCCCACTATCAGCTCGTCTCATATTCGTCTGAATAGAACCGTGTCTCTGACTGCCCTCTCAGATGTCAATTAGGAATCCCTCTACCCTACTATCAAATCGCCTGGAATTTGGCTGAAAAATCCTTGACTTCAGTGAGTCATTACTCGATCAGCCCGCTCTGAAATTTTGGGTAAAGAACTGTAATGGGAGAAAATCATACGAGAACTAGGAGCAGAAGTCGGAGCACAGAACTGCTACAACGAGGCAGCAGACAGCAGATAATGGTCATTGAGCTTCTATACTTTCCCTAGCTCTTCATCTTCATCTTGCGATGTCGGCATGTATACTTGAACTATCGGTGTCGGTGTTGGTTTGCTGTTGATTATGATCAGAGAAACCTTGTCACTGAACTGTTCACAGTAACACACTCTCTGCCCTTCCTTCCTATTCATAACTAATCCTACTCCCGTTGCTGTTGATATTACCCTACGCTCATCTGACCGGAAATCCCTGTCTTCTTTCTATTTCACTTCTAGATTGAGCCTTTTCATTTCCCTTTTCTGATTTTCTAGGTCACATACCACTTTCTAGCATCTGACATCCCACTCCCAGACTCGTAGGAGTTGTACTTTCTTTGGTTATTGAATTTTTTCCTCATGGTCTCCTCCCCCTTAGACGTCCCGAGATCCGAATCATGACACTTTTTCAATAACAGGCCACATGTCCTGTGGGTGCACGATATGTGTCTTTAATGGAGTGTTACTTTCTGCATCCCCATGCCGTTGATCATTGCTGATTCTTCCAACTTTAGAGGCAGATCACCAAATCAAGGACAAGAGAGTGCCCTGAAACTCAATCCGGTCCTCCACCCTCTTCGACAACGCCGTTGATAGAATGAGGGGACTTCTTATGCCAGACGGTCTTTGGCCGCCAATGTTGATTACTAATCAAAATTTAAGGGGTGGCGGGTTTCGAACCCAAGACATGGGACGTTCGTTTCGACTACTAATTAAAGACGCTACTCCTTTTTTGTGTTGATCTCATTTTGTTGTACATTGTTCGTTGAATTCGTTCGGGGTGGACACCCGATAACACCCGATCAGGCGCTTCGTTGATCCGTTCACTCAATTTTTCTTATTACAGAGGGCAGCGAACACCTAGACCACAGGTGCACGAGATCACTGCTAACTCAGGAATATTAGAAGATGTGATCCCGAGTAGGTGATGCCCCAGAAAAACAGTGAGCATGTACTACTTAGTTCGTTAAGAGAGGTTGAAGCCGTGTTAAGCCGTGGAGACAGTGCCAATGGATTAGAACTAGGCTAAAGAATGGCAACGGTATTGTTTAGTTACGTTTCACAGTCTTCACATCATGTGGCATTGTCCTAAAACAGCCAAAGTGCCGAGATACCACGCGTACGCGAGACGCGTTATTGGCGGTGACGTCATCACTTAAAAAGCTGCTGGTCTGTCGAGAAGCAATGTCCGTGATAGCGGCAAACCCACCAGCAATAGCTGACCAAACAAAAGAAGTGGCATACTGGAAAAATCTGTCAGATGTTGGAAGAGATGTACATGTCATGGGATTAAAGACATTATTTATTGTATGACACAGGTGTGACTAACACAGCGCCAGTGGCTGCGCTTGTGTACAGCACAATTGCACCTGTAATAACCGCCTGTAGCTGGATCAGTGGTATCGAAGAGCTCTTGAAGCGAGGGTACTGGATAACTTGTTTTCTCTTAGAATGAGAGATACCTGTTTATGGAGCCGTTGAGGTTTATGTGAAGTATTTAATATTTATTGTAAAAATGAGAATTTAGAATTGCAAGTCAGAGCCCAGAGCTGCCACTTTCATTTTCTTTTCATATGTTACCTTTCAAACCCGTTTATGTGCTACACAGGTGGCTTTTTCCCCTGTATGCTCTAGCTCGATGGTATGGGAGTAAGCTTAGTGCCATCACATTTATTCTGCGTAGTAACCATTATTTTTCTCCTCGGTCACTTCTTTTCAAAGAATAATCTCTGCAAATTTGTATGTGTGGGGTTCAGATCAGTTGTTGAGGGAAATAGAGACTTTCTTGTGCTTTCTGACTGCGTAGTGCCAATCCTGCTGAATATCTCCAGTGAGGCTTCATATGATAGTGAGATACACCCCGAATCTCTTGAATACAAGGCTGGCCTATTTGAGCTGTTGGTAAAGTTGCTTTGAGGAGACTTGGAGTGTTTCCCACTCTTTCAACTCCTCGAACCATAAGCTGTCTATCTCCCACCCTCTTAAAACAAAGGGGTCTTCAGGGTAACGGCCCTGGTTGGCGTCTGCTGAAGTCCAACACTGAACGGCACGCCAATGTGATAAACATGGAAATTCTTTAGAACTTGCTTTCATATACAAATATAAAAAAATATCCCGATTCCCAGAAGTCTTGAAGATAGACATCGACTGTGGATATTGTATCACAGACACAGTATCTTTGACTTTCCAGAGATGTTACTAAACCCGTCCAAAGATGTAAACAGCCATGCATGAGCAGCGCCTATTAGTCGGAGGGATTCCGACAGCTGATCAGTTTGTCATTCCACTAGCAAGACGGTACACGGGTTGTGTTGTCTGTAGTTCAACCATGCCTAGACGGTCAATACCGCAGTTCGATCGCGTCCACATTGTTACTTTGTGCCAGGAAGAGCTACGAACAATGGAAGGGCCCAGGCGTCTCAGAGTGAACCATAGCGATATTGTTCGGACATGGAGGCGATACACAGAGACAGGAACAGTCGATGACATGAAACTTCCTGGCAGATTAAAACTGTGTGCCCGACCGAGACTCGAACTCGGGACCTTTGCCTTCCGCGGGCAAATGCTCTACCAACTGAGCTACCGAAGCACGACTCACGCCCGGTACTCACAGCTTTACTTCTGCCAGTACCTCGTCTCCTACCTTCCAAACTTTACAGAAGCTCTCCTGCGAACCTTGCAGAACTAGCACTCCTGAAAGAAAGGATATTGCGGAGACATGGCTTAGCCACAGCCTGGGGGATGTTTCTAGAATGAGATTTTCACTCTGCAGCGGAGTGTGCGCTGATATGAAACTTCCTGGCAGATTAAAACTGTGTGCCCGATAGGCAAAGGTCCCGAGTTCGAGTCTCGGTCGGGCACACAGTTTTAATCTGCCCGGAAGTTTCATATCAGCGCACACTCCGCTGCAGAGTGAAAATCTCATTCTGGAGTCGATGACATGTCTCGCTCAAGCCGCCCAAGGGCTACTACAGCAGTGGATGACCGCAACCTACGGATTATGGCTCGGAGGAACCATGGCAGTAACTCCACCATGATGAATAATGCTTTTCGTGGAGCCATAGGACGTCGTGTTACGATTCAGACTGTGCGCAGTAGGCTGCATGATGCGAAACTTCACTCCCGAAGCCCATGGCGAGGTCCATCTTTGCAACCACGACACCATGCAGCGTGGTACAGATGGTCCCAGCAACATGCCGGATTGGACCGCTCAGGGCTGGTGTCACGCTCTTTTCACCGATGAGTGTGGCATATGCCTTTAACCAGACAATCATCAGGGACGTGTTTGGAGGCAACCCGGTCAGGCTAAACGCCTTAGAGACACTGTCCAGCGGATGCAGCAATGTCGAGTTCCTCTGCTGTTTTGAGGTGGCATTATGTAGGGCCGAAGAACGCGCTGGTGGTCATGGAAGGCACCGTAACGGCTCTACGATACGTGAATGCCATCCTCCGACCGATAGTGCAACCACATCGGCAGCGTATTAGCGATGCATTCGTCTTCATGAACGACAATTCATGCCCCAATCGTGCACATCTTCTAAATGATTTCCTTCAGGATAACGTCATCGCTCGACTAAAGTGGCCAGCATTTTCTCCAGACATGAACACTATCGAACACTCCTGATATAGATTGAAAAGGGCTGTTTATGGACGACGTGACCCACAAACCACTCTGAGGGATCTACGCCGAATTGCCGTTGAGGAGTGGGACAATCTGGGCCAACAGAGCCTTAATGAACTTGTGAATAGTATGCTACGCCGAATACAGGCATGCATCGTTGCAAGAGGATGTGCTACTGGGTATTACAGGTACGGGTGTCTACAGCAGTCTTGACCACCACCTCTGAAGGTCTCGCTATATGGTGGTACAACATGCAATGTGTGGTTTTGATGAGCTATAAGAAGGGCGGAAATTTTTATGTTGATCTCTATTTCAGTTTTCTGTAGTGGCTCCGGAACTCTCGGAATCGAGGTGATACAAAACTTTTTTGTGTGTGTGTATTTTGTGTTTCGGTTAGTGAGGGCTGACGCTTACCTTTAGTTGGGGAACTGCTTCAATAATTTCACAAAATATTAGGGAGTGTTTTTCGTTTCGAATCTTGGAGTCCACACGAGTAATTCCTGCTAATGCTATCTGTATTAGAGTTCTTCCCTTGTTGGTGCCATTATGGACTATGTGCCATCAGAAATAGTGGTCTTTAATTTTAGATTCACCACACGTTTGTCTAAAACCATTGCTTTCTCCAAATCGAGAACGTGGCGATGCTGACACTAGCCAATTTCTTACAAAATCTGGCGGGGAACCTTTGGTATCGACTTAAGCATCCATGTAGCATAACGTTTTGCTCCATTGTAAGTAAATAGTTGTGTAGAAAGTCTTGAATCTTTCTGTTACTGTGTTGTATGTGTCTAATTTAATATTGTTGCAGGATTAATCTCCCTTCTTGTGTAGATTCCCAATTTTCACATCCCTAACTTCGAGATCACAAGTGTTGGTGCTCCTTTGTAACTACACGTAAGATTGACTTCTACATATCAGGGAGTATATACATTTCATCGTAAATCAGGTAGTTCTTGTATCCCATGTGGGTTGTTAATCGATGTAATGAATTCACTATCATAATCAGAGTTTCCTGTTGAATGTCTTCCCGGGACATGTATCAATACATCGTCTAAATGTTCCCCACAAATCAGTAGGTTTCAAGTCAATTCCTAATCCGATTCAATTCACCATGCAGTCGAGCCATATTAATGAAATTTAACAATTGCGCCATTTAACATTGCGGCCTTGAGAAAGTTTGAGAACTATTCCTGACTGTCGACACTGAAGGTGTGCTGGTTAAGAGTAAAACAAGAGTTACACAGATTTCTTGGTTCTTCGTTTCGGCACCCTAGGGTAAGTATCAAATACTTCTGCCATGTGGCAACTTACTGTCTGGGGTTCCTGCAAAGTTTTTAATAAAAGATTCTACCAGGAGTAGTAACCTTCCCAGTATCATAGTATCATATCAAGTAATTTATTTCGTGCACATATATCATTACAATATTCTTCAGATGAGTGGACCATAGTATAGCTGATAATGAACTATTATAACCAGGCTAAAATTACACAAAGAAATAGAACCAATTTGTCATAACTGCCATCCATTCACATTTAATTTAATCAAGACAATACATAAAATACACGTTGATTTTACCTGTAAACGTAGATATCTATTAGCTGTTTCTTATAACAATGACGTCGTGGATTCCATCGCAACAGAAAAGCTGAAGCAAGCTATTCGACAGACAAAATATTTGAATTCACCTGCTACTGATAATGTGGAACTAATAAAATATGGTCCGCACAGTCTGCTATAAAGACATCTAAGAACACTGACATATGTTGGCAGATAGGATGTCTATCATAGAAATTAAATGAAGCCGCAATATAACCATTACCAATGGTGGTAAGTCACTGTGTACAAATTTAAGAGTAATAGATAACCTAAAATCTTATTATAAAATACCCACCAAATAAATTAAGAAAAGAACAGCTCCTGTTACTGAAGCAAATGTTTCAGATGCCCAACAAGGCTTTAGAAACAGAAAATCATGTTCAGAATGTATTTTTACATTTACACAAACAACCGAAAAATGGAGAAGGTTTAACTTATCCACTTCGTATTGGTTTTAAAAACATGAGATTACATTTGTCATTGGAGAACATGTAAAAACCCGAGTGAAAATCTGAAGCGGGCCGGGATTCGAGCCCAGGACCTCCTGCTTACTAGGCGGGTGAGTTGACTATAGCTCTATCGTACCCGCGCGAAGTTTCTCCGCACACCTCACGGCCGATGTCCGCCCCTCGTAGCTGAGTGGTCAAAGCGACTGAATGCCATACCTAACAGCCCGGGTTCGATTCCCGGCTGGGTCGGAGATTTTCTCCATTCAGGGGCTGGGTGTTGTGTTGTCCTTATCATCATCATTTCATCTTCATCGACAAGCAAGTTGCCGAAGTGGCGTCAACTCGAAAGACTTGCACCAGGCGAATAGTCTACCCGACGGGAGGCCCTAGCCACACGGCATTTCCATTTCCGTTCTGTTCTAACTCATGTGTGGCTTCCAGACGTTTTAGCAGTGTGTTACGTTCAGTCAGTGTATCGTGAGGTCGCTCTTGAATTTGTGCATGTAAGTTCTTCAGTCTGTGTCGCTATGCGTACTTATCGTTTCATCGTAGAATCAGTTATATTTTCCACATATTGTCGAACTCTTTTGTATTTTCGTCGAATGGTGTGAAATTGTGTGTGACAAACGGGAAAAAAGGTACTGCAGCGTGTGTATCGATTATGCAGTGACAGCGTACGTTTATGCTACAGTTACGAAAAACATTAAGTACGTCAAAGAATGTGAAGAGAACGGAACAGAAAATTATTTTGATTTTGAAATGGTACCAACGTGAGGCTAAGTATATCGCGTTACTGTTTCTCCCTATTTCGTAGCCGGCCGCTGTGGCCGCGCGGTTGTAGACGCTTCAGTCTGGAACCGCGCTATTGCTACGGTCGCAGGTTCGAATCCTGCCTCGGGCATGGATGTGTGTGCTGTCCTTAGGTTAGTTAGGTTTAAGTAGCTTTAAGTCAAGGGGACTGGTGACGTCCCATAGTGCTTAGAGCCATTTGAGCCTATTTCGTACAGCAGCCGTAGAAAATCCAACATCGTGCAATTCTCAGTAACTCTTGAAAACCACATTGCGTAACTTTAAAACACCGTTAATTAATTCCAATTCCTTTTGAGATTTACTAGCCAGGCAAATAAAAGCCAAGCGTTTTTTTCCCAATTTGAGTAGCAACTGTCAGAAACTTCGTAAGAGAGGTAACTAAAGTTGCTTGAGAAGATTTTTAGCACGTTGGAGTTGATAGATATAGGATTTCATCCTTAGCTCTGTAGTGGTGAGATCATTAAGGATTTAGAAATATAATGTTCCAGTTTTATATACAAGAGCAAATGTTCGCGAACTTTTTAAAACTTTGACTCGCGCTTCTTGACAGCACTTCTCAGATATTATCGTAATGCCAACATAAATGTGCATCGATCCACCATTCTTCTAAGTAGCCACTGGCCACCATAAACCTGACACTTCATTTTCAGGTAAAATTTTAACGCAGGTTGCCTTTGCCTGAATCCATGTTGTCTGCCTCACATTATGAAAACCTCTTGTATTCTCTCATCTTTAAAACAAAATTCCTGAGAGAGGACAACCTTTTGAGAGCTTCTTTCGTAATGATAAAGTGCAGTTCTGTGCCGTAAAAAGGATGAAGTTTTTGGTACGTACCTATGTTGTTGCATTGTTCACAATATCGCAAATACTTCGGCCTAGTAACAGACTTATCCATAAGCTGCATAGTATACTTGTGTTGTGCACATTGGTTTTGCTCCTTTGGTGTAGAAACTCACTGATGTCAGCACCTAGTGCCTCCTTCCATACAGCTCATCATCGACATCGTCAAGTTTAACACAATACTTGCGTATTCCGTCACATTTGCCGCTTAAGCTGTCACTCCTTTGGCGTTCTCATTTTTAGTCAATTTATTAACATAAAAAGCAAACGAACTCGAATGCTTCCCATGGGCTTTTATGCGAAAACTTCCGATGCTAGCTCTGCGATGTTAAAACACGTACTACTTTGAACCGGACCATTGTTATACCGTTACTTGACCAAATGAAATGACGCTGCAGCCAGGTCTACGGTCCGCTTTGTCGGGTGATATTAATAAGGATACCACAAGGAAATGTGATTTGCATATATATTTTTTGCGTTTATGGTACGTGGGATTAGCGCTCGCATGCTACGTAGGTAGCTTGGATTCGGATCTCAGTTGATGCAAATTTTTAAAGAAAGTTGCATGTTCTACGAGAGTTTTCATGAGGTGTAAAAATGCATAAAGACGGAAAAAATTTAGCTAAGTTTTGAGACGTACTGGCTGGATAGCTGGTTCCAGTCTCATTTCGGTCATTGTAATTTTCGTTTTTTCCCCATTCAGTTCGAATACGTATGTCATTTAAAAATAAACTTCATCAAATACATGCTACGTAACTCTTATCAAATTAATAACTTTTTAAAACATTACTGGAAATTAACAGCGACTGATACAAAATTAAAATACTGATCAGTCTTCATCGAAAGGATTTATTAAAAACTAAAAATCACACTTCAAAATGGTTACCGGTTGCGATACTATAGAATATCATCACCTTCAGACCGTATCTCTGGAACGTTAAACAATAATATTCTTTAAAGGGAAACAGTCTCCAAAATTAGACACTTCATCAACATAATAAATATGAATAGACAGACTTAATAAAATAAAAAAAAGTTCTTGATAAGTGTTGGAGGTTACATCTGGTAACTGCTAATACCGTCAAAACGCTACGCTTTATAAAGAGGGAGATCCGGCCTGTTACATGACATCATTCAGATCCAATAACGTTTAACATACTATGGTAACATACCCAAAAAATAAATCATCGATCTAGATGTTGATGAAATACAATATTAAGCGCCATGTAAGGCACGTAGTTCGCGGTAGTAATAATTTTATATTGACAAAAATAATTGCGAATACACTTAAACAACCAAAGAAATGAGGGTAAGAAATAAACCGTTGCGTGGAGGTTCAAACACAAATTCTGAAGCAAAGGTAATGTAGGGGCACCCACCGTCGCCATGGAGACAGTAGCTTGGAACCTCTCGATGCATAGTGGCGATAGCGAGAAATATGGCACACCAGACATGTAATGGCATATCTGTCATTTTTATGAGAAATGCGTATCTTCTTATTTATAAGTACATATCACACACAGAAATCCAGTTTTCGTTGTAAATATAATGATTGTTAGTAACGGTTATTTTAAATAAAACACATTACTCTTCATACAAATGTTCGTAAGACATGTACCGCTACTTAAAAATTTCCCATCATCAGGCAGCGAACGTGAGCCGCTCGCATGGTAGGGGTGAATTCTACTACAGAGCCTCAAGGCCCATAGGAAACATAGTCTTACTTTTATGGTATTAAAAGACGCCCGGAAAACTACAACGGTGATTTTCTCGAGACTTTTTGAGGGTTGCGTCGATCTGCTTTGGTTCGCCGATATTTGAGTTCTGATCTTGACTTACAATAAATATAAATAAATACAAAATTGAGATCGCCGTACGGTCTCCTTGTAAAGCAGCCTCAGAACGATGCTCCAACATAAACACTGCGACTGCTGTCTACACTTTTCGCCGCTAAGCATGTACCGCCGTTTATCAGAAGTCCACCACAAACGTACCTGCATTCGTTGAAATGGATTTGATAGTCTACTGCAAAACTATAACTAAAGCGCCAGAAAAGTGAAGTGTTCGACTGGCAATTGACGGGGCGAGAGACTCTGACATGTAGAATGTATATCAGCAGACTTCTTACTTACCAACAAGGAGTCCTATAGTTGCTTACGCGGGTGCTGAGCAGACACCTGCCCGAAGATTGCTGACTCCGTCGTGCGAGAGGCTTTGCCGTGATCCTTGTTTGCAAGTGTGTAAACACGGCTCCCGTTTCACCGACACGGTTGTGCGACTGCTTGACGCTTTCCACACGTCAGCATCGCAGCGTCATCGGAGGCAGGTTACAACAAGGGTAGCAAGTTCACAACATTGGGCAACGGATCGCCGTCAAGTACACTGTTCAACATGAAATAGGCAATAACAGGAACGACAGCAAATAGTGAAATTTTGCTTATCGTGCTTATAGAGTACAGTATGAAGAATAAATAATTAAATTAGTAAGTAATTTAGGGGGGGCTATGCAAAACGCGAAATTTAGTACTCACAACGCTCATTTGTGGCAGGAAAACTTACCTTGCGTGACAGATGTGCGTAGGATGTGATTCTGTGCTGCTTCAATTCTACGCGAGACTTCATCGGTGGAGTGGTGCTGTGCCAGTTTTCAGCAGTTCAGTGCCACAAGCTTTCACTAGTAGATCTGCAGAACGTGCTGGCCAGAACAACTGGCCACTCGGTGCGTATGCGACAAAATGCGCTACGAATATGTTCCAAAATACCGCACATAAAAATGGAATTTTTGCCGCATTCATACCTCGGATTCTATTCGAGATAGAGAGTTAAGGTCAAGGGTTTTTGATATCCCTTTGGCTAGGGACTATATGTAAACCTAAGACAAGGATCGTTTTACTGCAACTATCTTACAGTACGGCGTCAAACTTTGAATATTACACACTTCCTCCTGCATAGGCAAATGGAGCAATTCGGTTGGTTCTTTCAGCATTGAACATGGTCTTCGGTGCGCCTTAAGGCGCTTACGGAGGGATTGTATAGTTCATGAGTGGTTCCCGAGAAAACACGAAAAAATCGTTTTTAACACTTTTTCGTCGTTAGCACCAGATACATAGATAACTAACGGAATAAAATTGCTCAAATTTTAGCGATATATTCTCTAAGCATTTATCCAGAAGCACTATCTTTCCGATTTCAAAAATCTTCATCCTTTGTCGAAAAACACCCCAAAAACATGGTTTTCTAGTACCAAACAGAGCCGCGGATTCCAAGACAGCTATGCACAGCACGTGGCTGAATTTTTACATTCCGATCTAGAACAACTCTGACAATTTTCTTGATATATTTGTCCCTTTCCGAGATACAAAGATATATATTTACCGTACTTGTATAAGTTCAATACTCATGCAAAGAGAAGACGTAGTTTATAAAGTGACGTAGCACGGATAAGTATGCTGTAAAGAGTCTCCGTTATCATCAGAAGGGTTCTTGGAACTCTAAGTTGTAAAGTTTTGCTTTATTGCAATTCGACATAAGCTAACTATAAAAATTTACTCGCCCATGGAGTTCCTTACAAGTGAATGACATGCCCTGCTGCAGCAGGCAAAAGAAGGGACCAGCGGAGAAATGCCATCCTACCTTTAAAAATTTTTCCAAATATTTTTGCATGCGAACATATTCTCTGAGGGAGAAAGAGATGTGGGAAAGAGATGGATAAGCAATAAAACTGGAAAACAGTAGACAGTGGTTATGGTATAGAGAGAGCGAAAGAGAAAATGGGATTGTGAGAGAAAGAGAGGAACCCAGTGGCAGTGGGCAGTGGAACATAGTTGGCAGCGATAGCTGGAAGAGAGTGAAGGAGTTGTGTCAGTCGGGGAGGAATGAAGAGAAGAAGGAAGTGGAAGTGGGTGTCAGCTGATGATAACGAGAGGCGGAGTCTACGACAACGACAACGAGGAAGACAGAGACAATGACATTTAAAGGAGACAGCTGCAGTGACAATGAATGAATGATATAGTACAGTAAGAGGGAGTAAGAGGGAGACGGTGACAATGAGAGGAGGCAGTAGTTGTAGGACAGAACGATGGAGATTGTGGCTGTGAGACAGAAGACAGGGACAGCGAGACAACAAGAAATGATGAAAATTAGTCAGGCTGAAAGAGTGAGTTAGAATAGGCAAGTGGGAGTCTACAGTGATGAGCGATTCACAATGATGAACTTACGAGTGTGAGCGACGAGAGGAGCTCGTGGGATTGAGAGATGAGTAGCATTTTAAAAAGAACACGAATATTGTCGCATGACATAATTTTTTGGGAAAAGTTTTAAATATGCTGAGGAAGGTAACATGAGTTTCTGAACAGCATGAGCAACGTGAGATCTTGAGTTATTTTGCAGAAACATTACTTTTTTTTCGTTTTCGTGGCACCAGTCTTCTGACTGCTTTAGTGCTGCCCTCCGTAAATTGCTCTCATGTGCCAACCTCTCCATCTCAGAGTAGCACTTGGAACCTACTCCTCAGTTATTTGGGATGTATTCCATCTCTGTCTTCCTCTATAGTTATTGCTCTCTAAAGCTCCCTCTACTATCGCGGAAGTCATTCCCTGATGTCTTAAGAGGTGTTCTATCATCCTGTGCATTCTTCTTGTCAGTGTGTCACACATATTCATTTCCTCTTCGATTCTGTGCACAACCTCCATATTTCTTACCTTATCAGTCCACCTAATTTGTAACATTCATCTGTGGCACCACATCTCAAATGCTTCGATTTTCTTCAGTTCCGGTTTTCCCACAGTCCATGTTTCACTAATATACAATGCTGTGCTCGAAGCATACATCCTCAGAAATTTGTTCATCAAATAAGGCCTATGTATGACACGAAAAGACTTCTCTTGGCGAGAAATGAGCTTCCTGTCGGTGCTAACCTGCTTTTTATTTCCTCCTTGCTCCGTTCATAAAGGGTTATTTTGCTGCATAGATACCAAATACCTCAACTTTTTTGTGACCCTCAATCCTGATGTCAAGTTTCTCGCTGTTCTGATTTCTGCAACTTCTCATTACTTTCTTCTTTCTTCGATTTACTCTGTACCCATATTCTGTACTCATTAGACTGTTCATTCCATTGAGCAGATCATATAATTCTTCTTCACTTTCACTGAGGATAGAAATGTAATCAACGAATCTTATCATTGATATCCTTTCACCTTGAATTTTAATTTCACTCCTGAATCTTTATTTTACTTCCATCATTGCTTCTTCGACGTACAGGTTGAACAATGGGGCGAAAGACTACGTCCTTGTCTTACGCCCTTTTTAATCCGAACACTCCGTTCTTGGTATTTCAGGCTTATAATTCCCTCTTTGTCTTGTACATATTGAATATACCCGTCTATCCCTGTAGTATTTTTCTCATAATTTCGAAGTTTTTGCACCATTTTACATTGTCGAATGCTTTTTCCAAGTCGACAGATACTCTGAACGTGTCATGATTTTTCTTTAGTCTTGTCTCCATTGTCAACCGCAACGTCAGAATGGCCTCTCTGGTGCCTTTATCTTTCCTAAGGCCAAACTGATCATCATCTAACACGTCCTCAATTTCCTTTTCCATTTTTCTGTATACTATTCTTGTCAGCAACTTGGATGCATGAGCTGTTAAGCCGATTTTGCGACAATTCTCGCACTTGTAAGCTCTTGCAGTCGTCAAAATTCTGTGGATGACTTATCTCCGAAAGTCACATGGCATGTCGCCAGAACCATACATTCTGCACGCCAACGTGTATAGTCGTTTTGTTGCCAATTGTCCCAATGATTTTAGAAATTCTAATGGAATTTTACCTATCCCTTCTCGCTTATTTAAGTTCCTTAAAGCTCTCTTAAATTCTGATTCTAATACTGGATCCCCTATCTCTTCTAAATCGACCCCTGTTTCTTATTCTATCACATCAGACCAATCTTCTCCTCATAGAGGCCTTCAGTGTACTCTTTCCCCTATCTGCTCTGTCTTCTTCATTCAACAGTGGAATTCCCATTGCACTCTTAATGTTACCACCCTTGCTTTTAATTTCACGGAATGTTGTTTTGACTTTCCTACGCACTGAGTCTGTCTTCCCGACAGTCATATATTTTTCGATTTCTTAGCTTCCCTGCACTCCCTCTTTATTTAATTTCTCAGCGACTTGTATTTCTGTATCCCTGAATTTCCTTGATCATTCTTGTACTTACTTCTTTCAGTGATCAACTGAAGTATTTCTTCTGTTACCCGTGGTTTCATCGCAGTAACCTTCTTTGTACCTATGTTTTCCTTTCCAACTTCAGTGATTGCCATTTTCAGAGCAGTCCATTCCTCTTCAATTACAGTGCCTACTGAGCTATTGCTTATTGCTATAACTGTAGCCTTGGAGAACTTCAAGCGTATCTTGTCATTCCTTTTTACTTCCATATCCCGCTTCTTTGTGTATTTATTCTTCCTGACTTATCTCTTAGACTTCAACATACTCTTCGTCACAACTAAATTGTGATCTGACTCTATGTAAACTCTTGGGTATGCCTTATAATGCAGTATCTGATTTCGGAATCTCTCTCTGACCATGATGTAATCCAACTGAAATCCTCCCATATCACCTGGCCTTTTCCAAGTACACACCCTCCTCTCGTGATTCTTGAACAGAGTTTTCTTTCTTACACACCGAAATTTATTACAGAAACCAATTAGTCTTTCTCCTCTCTCATTCCTTGTCCCAAGTCCATATTCTCACGTAACCGTTTCTTCTCCTCCTTCCCCTAAAACTGCATTCCAGTCCCCTGTAACTATTAGATTTTCATCTGCCTTTACGTACTATATTACCCTTTCAATATCCTCGTATACTTTCTCTGTTTCTTCATTTTCAACTTGCGACGTCGGTTTGGATACCTTAACCATCGTTGTCGGTGCTGGTTTGCTGTCAATTCTCATAAGAACAACCCTATCACTAAACTGTTCACTGTAACTCACTCTCTGCCCTACCTTCCCATTCATGAAGAATCCTACTGCCATTATACCATTTTCTGCTGCTGTTGATATTACCATGTACCTATTTGACCAGATATCCTTGCCTTCTTTCCAGTTGACTTCACTAACCCCTACCATATCTAGACTGAGCCTTTGCATTTCCAGACTATGTAGCTTCCCTATCACGTTCAAGCCCCTACTCCTATAACGTTATTCTTTCGTTGATTATTAAACCTTTTTCTCATAGTCACCTCCCTCTTGGCAATCCTATCCCGGAGAACCGAAACGGAGACTATTCCGGAATCTTTTGCCAATGGAGAGATCCTCATGACATTTTTTCAATTACAGAACACATGTCCTGTGGATACACTTTATGTGTCTTTAATGCAGTGGTATCCATTGACTTCTGCATCCTCACACCGTTGATCATTGCTGATTCTTCCGCATTTAGGGGCAATTTCCTACATGAAGGACCAGAGAGAGCTCTTAACTTCTGTCCGCGCCTCCGCCCTCTTTGACAAGGCCATTGGCAGAATGAAGGTGACTCCTTATGCCGGAAGTCTTTGGCCGCCAACGCTGATTATTAATCAAATCATAAGCGATGACGGGTTTCGAACTCGGGTCCGAGGACATTTTGATTACTAATCGAAGCCACTGCTCTTAGATCACAGGTAGCCACAGTACGTCACAGAGCGCAAAAATATGACGAAGTCATCACCGTTAACAGTCTATAACTGTCACGGTCGCTGTCGAAATTATACATAACATCCACCAGACGCTGGTCCCTCATGGTGATGACGATTGGAATCTGGCAAGCGCGAAGAGAGGTTTGCCACAGTGACATTTATTCGTATGAATGTCACTCGCGAAAGAAACGTCGTTAACATTCCAGAAAATTTCGCACGTTGGTAATAATTTCAGTGCAAACCATGCACAACGGATCACCCGTCCGAAAACTGGCGCTTTCAATTGATTATGAATCAAGATAATTCACAGGAACTTCACCGAAAATAAAAGAAATAACACGGGTTTCGAGCAGAGTGTGCAAAATTAAGAAGCCGCGACGCCAATCTTCCTGCCACCATTTCGTCCGAGCATATCGCGTGGTAAAGAGCACACAAGTAGTGGAAAATGTGTCGAAAACGTTGACCGTCGTTTGTTCAGAAATGGTCGAGTAATCAGCGGACAAGCGGAGACACTTGTTGGCTTATTTTGACCCTCTTCCACTGAGCGAAGTTTCGGGAAAATCATGTTATGTTACTTGAGTTTCCGCATTGCTTTGAGTATGGCCATGCTGAACCCATAGATTCAGTATTCAAATGACCGTAGCGGGATCCTGTCTGATGCGCACAACTCTATCATGGGACGACAAACTGTGGCCTCAATAGGTCACCACCCAGTCACTGTTGTCTCTTTTACACACTGAAATTTATAACAGAAACCAATTAGTCTTTCTCCTCTCTCATTTCTTGTCCCAAGCCCATATTCTCATGTAACCGTTTCTTCTCCTCCTTCCCCTAAAACTGTGCTGAAAAGCTCGTCCTCTGTACATTGCGGCAAGTCGACAGCGTTGATCCAGTTATTTGGTAGGTCTATAAGTTCGTAAGGTTTTTGTTTTGAATATTGGTATTCCAGTTGGTTCAAATGGCTCGAAGCACTATGGTACTTAACATCTAAGGTCATCAGTCCCCTAGACTTAGCACTACTTAAACCTGACTAAAAAATGGTTCAAATGGCTCTGAGCACTATGGGACGTAACTGCAGTGGTCGTCAGTCCCCTAGAACATAAAACTACTTAAACCTAACTAACCTAAGGACATCACACACATCCATGCTCGAGGCAGGATTCGAACCTGCGACCGTAGCGGTCCCGCGGTTCCAGAGTGTAGCGCCTAGAACCGCTCAGCCACTTCGGCCGGCCGGTTTTCCAGTTGCTATGGGTTTGTTTATCGATTGTCATTGGTGGACATTTGTCCTTGTTCCACGGGACACAAGACGGTTTTCTCACAAACAATCAACATTCAGACGCGGTTTCTGAATGAGATATCCATTGCATAACCTTTCCTCATATAAAGAATTTAGAAAAAAGTTACTCCTACATGCTTGGTGTAGCTGCGCTGAAATGCTCGTCCTCTGCATATTGCGGCGAGCGGACTGCGTTGACTCAATTATTAGATCGGTTCATAAGTTCGTAACGTTTTTTTTTTTTTTTTGCATATTGGTATTCCAGTTGCTGTGGGTTTATTTATCGATTGTAATTTTTTATTTGCAGTGCCTATTGCTGTTTAAGCATACATAACGCCATTTTGTCATTTGAAGATAGTACGTGGAACTGTGGATACTAGAAAATGGAGTGCCAAGTGAAGATATTGGAACATTTGAGAAATGTTCTTCTGTCTGAGTTCAATAGAGGGGCGACGGAAGCGGAGGTAGGCAGAAACATTTACGCCATGCATAGGGATAATTCCATTGGACACATCACGGCAAGGAAACGGTTTTCTCGTTTTAAGGAGGATCGTTCTGACATTAGTGACTTTACATGTTCAGGAAACATTCAGGACTTGATGAAGATCGTTTAAACGCATTTACCCACAACGACCCCCGTCAGTATGCTTGACAAGTGGAGAAGTTGATGAACTGTGATCATTCTACCATCGTGCGATGTTGGCATGCAATGGGGAAGGTCCTAAATGCTGTAAGTCAAAATCACAAAAATCAGCGGTTGGCCATACGTGCGTCTCTGACTGCGTATCATTAGTTGGCTTGCAAACGACACTAACCAATTCTATCCTATATCGTTATTGCTGACGAGGTACGGTGTCTTTATGCCAACATACGAAAAACAGAGGAATGGTTGAACCCCAACAAAGCAGCTTGTACGCATCCGCAAAAGACATCGTTATGCATCTGGTGCAACAGCGACGGTGTGTAATCATCACTGCAAACAGTTAATGTGGACAACTGAGACATCTTGCAGACGCAGTCCAAGAACAACAATCAGGAAGATTTCGTTTTGTGATGCTACTCCATATAATGTCCGCCCGTATTCTGCTAAACTGACAAAAAACACTATACAGGACTTAGGCTAGGAAGTCGTTCAGTATTCACCTGAAGCTGCGCCCTCAGATTTTCACCTTGTCCGCTCTCTATCGAAAAACCCTTAGGGAACTTCCTTTCCGGACGAAAATTCGCTCCGAACATGGCTCGACGATT
Source organism: Schistocerca cancellata (assembly GCF_023864275.1). Classification (NCBI taxonomy): domain Eukaryota; kingdom Metazoa; phylum Arthropoda; class Insecta; order Orthoptera; family Acrididae; genus Schistocerca; species Schistocerca cancellata. The sequence goes on along the minus strand of NC_064626.1, from coordinate 1,058,632,336 downwards.
TCTTCGCCTTGAAACCCTGTGATTCCTACGATCGCAGAACTGGAATGTTACTGTAGCGTTGGTGGATTCTTTTAAATAGTGAAGGAGAATATATTATTGATGACTTAAGTCTCACTTATTTGTATCTGATGTGTTTATTAAACTTACGGGAAAACGGTACGAATTTATCCACCATCCCAATAACCGGCGAAAAACAGATAAAAATATTCAATACCAGATTCCACTTTTCAGTAACACCCCGTCAGCTAAAAAGTGTCTCACCTTTATGTAGATAGGAATCGGTGTGAACAGTTATTATCGTTGGATTTTAGTCTGTATACAACAGAGCGTAAAGCGCAGTTGAACGGAATGGATAATATTTTAAGAAATTGTAACGGAATGTAGTCGAATTAGATCAGAAGATACTGAGGCAATCAGATTAAGAAATTAAGACGCTAGATACGGCTGGATTTTGTTATTTGAGCAGCAAAAAGCTTTACTGTAAAAGAGAAATTTGTTTATCACGGAACATAAATTTAAAAAAAACGCGAAATTACCGCGACGAAAAAATTCAAGAAGTCGAGAAGATACACAGCTAGCCGATAATCATTCTCCCCATTTGCGGCTGGAGCCGAGAATGCGTGATGACTTAGTGGTGCCAAGAGTACGGAGTATGATGTGTAACATAGCGACAAAATATCTTCTTTAGGTGATCGGATGACCGTGCGCAATGTCGTCGTTTCACCGCGTACTAATCTTTCCAACAAATTAATTGCCCCCACAGGCTGTAAATCGCAGATCGTTTTAGCGGAAGAGAAGAGATTGGAAGTGGTTCAAATCATTTTCTGTTAATGTTCAAATTCGAAAACGCCCATTTACAAAAAACAACATGTCGCTAAGATCGAAAATTCACAGAATCTCTTTGACTGTATGTCTCTAAGCTGTTTCCGTATAAATGGTTCTGGAAGCTATAATCTGATAAATTTGTTAACATCATTCTGCATAAAACAATACCAATCGCACTTTATTATTTCTCATTTTCTAATCACCTTCGGAGACAAAAAAAATGGCTCTGAGCACTATGGGACTTAACAGCTGTGGTCATCAGTCCCCTAGAACTTAGAACTACTTAAACCTAACTAACTTAAAGACATCACACACATCAATGCCCGAGGCAGGATTCGAACCTGCGACCGTAGCAGTCGCGCGGTTCCGCACTGCGCGCCTAGAACCGCGAGACCACCACGGCCGGCCCTTCGGAGACATTTCCAACGCTAAACAACTTCTGATCACGCTGTGGAGGGGATACTTCTCATGTTCTTCTTAATGTTCACATGATTTTTTGTGACCACTGAGCTCAGTACTCAACTGGAGAGACTGCTCAAAGCCGTCTTTGCGCTGAAAACAGTGACGGTGTTTGGCATTCATAGGGCAGTCTCTCCGGTTTAGTATTGAGCTCACTGTTTGTGACTGACTCTTTCAAATGAAACAGATTTAAAACCTGTACTGTAATTCAATCCAGTACTTTTTCTTTAGTTATTATCATTAAAATAAACAGCTCGCAAGCTCGTCCACTTTTAATAAAGTTTAATTAAATTAAACAATGAATGTCTCGTCCGTAAGAGATGGCATTATGAGTGTTGCGATCACAATACAAGTAACATAGTTCCTGCGCCAGTCACTTGTTTCTTATCCCAGTACGCCTTTGCCGGCTGCGGTGGTCTCGCGGTTAAGGCGCTCAGTCCGGAACCGCGCGACTGCTCCGGTCGCAGGTTCGAATCCTGCCTCGGACATGGATTTGTGTGATTTCCTTAGGTTAGTTAGGTTTAAGTAGTTCTAAGTTCTAGGGGACTGATGACCACAGTAGTTAAGACCCATAGTGCTCAGAGCCATTTGAGCCAGTACGCCTTTTGGTGATTCACACTATGATCTTCAGGAGGAGAATTGTTTATTTACATGGCTAGTGTTGGTGAAGACCACAGACATCTATTCGCTGTAGCAGACCAAGCGCAGTGTAGGTTAAGTTGCGTCTTTTGCTAATGAAAAAAAATTATTTATTTTGAAAAGGCAGTTTGCAGGTTAAAAATACTGATTTCTGACAGTAAATTGTACTGAGCCGTACTGAAAAACATTTTCCTTAGTAGTGGACTATGTCGGTGCACAACTCAAAATATTGCAGATCGACTTTTCACTGCGCATGCCGTGACAGATGTTACATCTGAACAGACATTACACGGACTGATACACTATTCAATACTTTTCATCCACGTCTTGTGAACAACAGTGTAGCTCATCGTTGGATAACATTGTCAGGATATTGCTCTTTCAACAAGAAACAAACATAAGGAAACAAAATGTTTTAATGCCATTATTCAGGACCCAACGTGCTACCTAACAATATGTCTGGTTACACTATGTCACTCAAGCGTGAAAATAAGGCGTTGCATCTTTTCAAACTCTGAAGCACTGGCGTATACGGGAATGGAGTACGCTTCAAACCAGTTTGACATATTTTGCATGCCACATTCACCGTGTTACGATTTTAATCGGCAGCAATTTTTATAAATATTACTTTCTTCTTAAGGCAGAAGTATGTACGCTGTCCCATCTCCCACGCCCTGCCTACACTCCACAGTGTATAATACCTTTTCAATCTCCATGCAGATGACATCGAAGTTCAATAAATATTTTTTTGAATGTTATTTCCTTCTTCTCCAGTTTGGGCGATTATTTTTTTCTATTAGTCAGTGCCACTTTGTGATTTGTTATTGTTACTGACGTCCAGCAATGTTATCTCGGTCTTCATGAAGTTTTACTGTTTCATATTTCTTTAACTTTCAGCGTCAACCTAACAATGCAAGTATATGAATAATAGTATCCGTTGCGAACATATTCTATCTTTATCTCCCAACCTGTGAAAAATATGAAATGGAACCACAAATAATACGTCACCTGTTCATTATGTTAAAGAAGGCGTATCACTAATCATACTAAGATAGTAATAATTTACCCTCCGTATACCTACAATAACGGCATGTGTCTGTTTTACATATTTTAATCTACGGTCTGGGATATTACTACCTGATGCGTCTTCAGACTCATTGAATTATTTGTATACACGGAAAAAGCAGAGAGATATGGGAAGGTTTCTGTTGGGTTACATCTTGATCTGGCGTGATTCCGAAATCAGACAATGGATTGTTAGGCGTACCCGGGAGCAGTTATATACTCAGATCATATTTTAGTAGTGATGAAGAGTAGGCTGAAGTTTAAGAGACTAGTCAGGAAAAATCAATGCCCAAAGAAGTCGGACACAGAAGCACGAAGGAATGATGAGATACACTTGAATTTTCTAAGGCTATAGATCCTGTTATAAGGAACAGCTCAGTAGGCAGTACAGTTGAAGAGGAATGGACATCTCTAAACAGGGCAGTCACTGAGGTTGGAAAGAAAAACATAGGTACAAAGAAGTTAACAGCGAATAAACCATAGGTAACAGAAGAAATACTTCACTTGCTCGAGGGAAGAGGGAAGTACAAAAATTTTCAGGGAAATATAGGAATACAGAAATACTAGTCTATTAGGAATGAAATAAATAGGAAGTTCACTGAAGCTAAGGTGAAGTGGCTGCATGAAAAGTGCGAAGAAATCGAAAAAAGTTATTGTCAGAAGGAGTGACCCGGCATACAGGAAAGTTAAAACAACCTTCAATGAAATTAAGAGCAAGGGTGCTAACATTAAGAGTGCAATGGAAATTCCACTGTTGAATGCAAAGTAGGGAGTAGATGGGTGGAAAGAGTACACTGAAGCCCGCTATGAGATAGTAGACTTGTCTGACGTAATAGAAGAAGAAGCAGGAGCCGATATAGAAGACATAAAAGATCCAGTATTCGAAACAGAAGCTGTGGATGACTTAAGAACAAATAAGCCAGCATGGGTAAGTAACATTCCATCAGACTTCTTAAAACCATTGAGGGAAGTGGCAACAAATCGACTACTCACGTCTATGTCTAGGGTATATGAATCTGACGATATACCATCTGACTTTCGGTAAAATATCATCCACACAATTCCGAAGACTGCAAGAACTCACAAGTGTGAGAATTATTGTTCATGCATCCAAGCAGCTGACGAAACAACATACAGAAGCATAGGAAAGAAAACTGAGAATGTGTTAGATGACGATCAATTTGGCTTTAAGGAAGATAGAGGCACCAGAAAGGGAGTTCTGATGTTGCGGTTGATAATGGAAAAAAGATTAAAGGAAAATAAGTGCACGTTGATAGGATTTGTCGAACTGAAAAAAGTATTCGACAGAGTCAAATGACGAAACACGTTCGAAATTCTGAGAAAAATAGGGGTAAGCTATAGGGAGAAACGAATAATGTACAACATGTACAAGAGTGAAGAGGCAATAATAAGAGCGGAAGACAAAGAGCTAAGTCCTCGGACTAAAAAGACTATAAGACGGGGATGTACTCTTTCACCCTACTATTCAACCTATACATCGAAGAAGCAGTGATGGAAATAAAAGAAAAGTCCCAGAGTGGAATTAACATTCAAGGTAAATTAATATCAATGACCAAGTTTGCGGACGACATTGCTTTCCTCAGCGAAGATGAATAAAAATTACAAGATCTGCTGAATGGAATGAACGGTCTAATGGTCACACATTCGGGATTGAGAGAAATCGAAGAAGGAAGACAATAACGGGAAATAGCTAAAATGACAAAATCAGGATTGATGGTCACGTAGTAGATGAAATTGAGGAATTTGGTACGTAGGCAGCAAAACAACCAGTGACGGACGGAGAGAGGACGACATAAAAGGCAGACTAGCACTGGCAAAAATGGCATTCCTGGCTATGAGAAGTTCATTAGCATCAAATATATGCCTTAATTTGAGGAAGAAATTTGTATGAATGTACGTTTGGAGCACAGCATTGTATGGTAGTGAAACATGGACTGCGGGAAAACCGGAACAGAAGAGAACTAATGCGCTTCAGATGTCGTGGTACAGACGAATGTTGAAAATTAGGTGGACTGATAAAGTAGCGAATGAGGATGTTCTGGGCGGAATCGGAGAGGCGAGAAATGTATGGAAAACACTGAAAAGAAGAAGGGACAGCATGATAGGACAACTGTTAAGACGTCTCGGAAGGACTTCCATGGTAACAGAGGGAGCTATAGAGAGTAAAGCTGTTTATGGGGACAAAGATTGGAATAGATCAAACAAATAATTGAGGACGCAGGTTTCAAGTGCTAATATGATAAGTTTGGCACAGGAGAGGAATTCCTGGTTGGCTGCAACAGACCAGTAAGAAGCCTGATAACTAACTAAAAAGAAGAAGAAAAAGAAAAGGCAACCGTGCAAATGTAAATTCTTGTCCCACTCCCTTGCTTAAACTTCTAGACACACTATGATGCTTGTATCGCCTTATCCCTTATACACTCCTGGAAATTGAAATAAGAACACCGTGAATTCATTGTCCCAGGAAGGGGAAACTTTATTGACACATTCCTGGGGTCAGATACATCACATGATCACACTGACAGAACCACAGGCACATAGACACAGGCAACAGAGCATGCACAATGTCGGCACTAGTACAGTGTATATCCACCTTTCGCAGCAATGCAGGCTGCTATTCTCCCGTGGAGACGATCGTAGAGATGCTGGATGTAGTCCTGTGGAACGGCTTGCCATGCCATTTCCACCTGGCGCCTCAGTTGGACCAGCGTTCGTGCTGGACGTGCAGACCGCGTGAGACGACGCTTCATCCAGTCCCAAACATGCTCAATGGGGGACAGATCCGGAGATCTTGCTGGCCAGGGTAGTTGACTTACACCTTCTAGAGCACGTTGGGTGGCACGGGATACATGCGGACGTGCATTGTCCTGTTGGAACAGCAAGTTCCCTTGCCGGTCTAGGAATGGTAGAACGATGGGGTCGATGACGGTTTGGATGTACCGTGCACTATTCAGTGTCCCCTCGACGATCACCAGTGGTGTACGGCCAGTGTAGGAGATCGCTCCCCACACCATGATGCCGGGTGTTGGCCCTGTGTGCCTCGGTCGTATGCAGTCCTGATTGTGGCGCTCACCTGCACGGCGCCAAACACGCATACGACCATCATTGGCACCAAGGCAGAAGCGACTCTCATCGCTAAAGACGACACGTCTCCATTCGTCCCTCCATTCACGCCTGTCGCGACACCACTGGAGGCGGGCTGCACGATGTTGGGGCGTGAGCGGAAGACGGCCTAACGGTGTGCGGGACCGTAGCCCAGCTTCATGGAGACGGTTGCGAATGGTCCTCGCCGATACCCCAGGAGCAACAGTGTCCCTAATTTGCTGGGAAGTGGCGGTGCGGTCCCCTACGGCACTGCGTAGGATCCTACGGTCTTGGCGTGCATCCGTGCGTCGCTGCGGTCCGGTCCCAGGTCGACGGGCACGTGCACCTTCCGCCGACCACTGGCGACAACATCGATGTACTGTGGAGACCTCACGCCCCACGTGTTGAGCAATTCGGCGGTACGTCCACCCGGCCTCCCGCATGCCCACTATACGCCCTCGCTCAAAGTCCGTCAACTGCACATACGGTTCACGTCCACGCTGTCGCGGCATGCTACCAGTGTTAAAGACTGCGATGGAGCTCCGTATGCCACGGCAAACTGGCTGACACTGACGGCGGCGGTGCACAAATGCTGCGCAGCTAGCGCCATTCGACGGCCAACACCGCGGTTCCTGGTGTGTCCGCTGTGCCGTGCGTGTGATCATTGCTTGTACAGCCCTCTCGCAGTGTCCGGAGCAAGTATGGTGGGTCTGACACACCGGTGTCAATGTGTTCTTTTTTCCATTTCCAGGAGAGTATCTCTGCACGATTCTTTTGATGAGTTTTTATTTCAAAATATGCGTTCCTTGACGTCATGATTTCTCTTTTGCTTAATTGATGCTACATTCGTCAGTTTTGGAAAATGATGGTTACTGACAAATACGTTCTTAACTAAACAAAAACTGTTTTGCCTTGTTTCACAAGTGTTACCAAGACCCTACAGTTCACTCAATTAAAATACTTTTTACTGCATTATGGTGACATAAATTGACGCTTTGTAAAACCCATTTTAATACATATACATACTCTCACACCGTGTCCTGTGGTTAAAGGAAGATATGAAATACATTTTTATCATGGCTTTCGCACGTTATGCTATGTAGAAACTTACACAATCCAGTCAGAACTTTGATAGTTCAACTACTTAGTCCTAATCAGAAACGTAGACAGTATAATTGCAATTTTATAATGTACCAACATCGAAAACATATTTATTAAGTTCTGATGGTCGGGCCACAGTAACGAAGAATTGTTATATTCGCCGTTGAATGTAGAAATTATTTATTTCACAGTTGCAGTTTCGGCCTTTGCAAAAGATTTTGCTTCAGCATGTGTCACACTTTACAATCCTCTGACATTTATAAATGTCATCGTCAAAAATGAGATAATACCGAATATGATGTGCTTTAAGAAACATAATTAAGCCAGCTAATGAGAAGTACTGTCATAGACCTGCTATACGTCTGTTCGCAGTACAGTGAATACTTTCGTAATATGAAGAATATTACTTGCTTGTACAGTAGTTACATGGATACTTTTTCATTGTGCTACTGTATTTCTTTGTTTCACTCCACAACATTCTCTAAACATCTAACAATAGTACTCAGTCACTTCCAAGACTTAAGTACCTTGTCTTAATATCTGTTGTAACGCAATTACATCTACATTTTAAAGGTCGAGTTGTTTGACATTTAGTTCGACGTTTGTCTACAAATGCTTTCTCTGTCCTGTGTATATCTGTGACTATGGCTGAAATTGCGTCTCTTAAACGCCAAAGCACTTGAGTCTTCTAAGTACCTGGTGTGGAAATTCCAACTACTCCGTCACATAAGGAGTACTGATGTTTATTACTTCTAACGTCTAAAACTTAGCTATTAGTATCTGCATAGAGAGAGAGAGAGAGAGAGAGAGAGAGAGAGAGAGAGAGAGAGAGAGAGAGAATTTTACTTTTCTTTGTGCTTTAGAAACGTTTGTAATCATTTTTAAAACTGTGTCAGTGTAAGGGATACTAATACTAGCAACAGCGATATGCTTATATTTCTTCTGATATGTCGTTAGCAACCTTACTTTATTTAGTTAAGTATTATGTCAACTGTAGATGATAGTTTGTCGTTAACTAACGCATTCTATCCCACTGTGATTATTTATTGTTGAATACCGTGACTGCTGAAATGTACTATGGTTGCTTTCCCTATCGCTCACCTACATGTGCTCATTTGAGAACGTTGGTGCCACGTGAAGTTGCAGATATTGCTTCTTTCCCACGACTTTTGAATGCGGTTTTGCTGTTGTGCCGAGTAATATGTAAGATCAGATAGCTGATGCTCTTATTTATTCGTGTTTCAATAGTAAGTTGGTGTACATGGAGATAAAGTAATTACGAATATTTATGATGCCTAGGAAATCGCATCCGATGAGCAGAAATGTGACATTTGCAAACCTTTTGTCGCTGGAGCAGCCGATGGCAGTTCGTACCAAGAGGCAGAGGACGGTATCCAATAAATGAAAGGACTTTTTTTTTCTTTCTTCCTTTTGCTTGTGCCGTTTTTCCCGCGGATACGCAGGGTTGGCATGGTTAATCGGATGTGGCAATGTTAGTTGAAGGGGTGGCCGGATGCCCTTCCTTCCGCCACCCTATACCCCCTGGTAAGGAATTAGTGTACCCCAACTGTCTGCGACTATTGTAATCCATGGAATTGTGCGAAAGTGTTCAGATGTCTGAGAGGCATGTAACTGGAGCGGGACGTGGGGACCAGCCCTGTATTCACCTAGGGGGATGTGGAAAACCGCCTAAAAACCACATCCAGGCTGGCCGGCACACTGGCCCTCGTCGGAAATCCGCTGGGAAAATTCGATCCGGTGCCGGCGCGCCCACCCGAGTCCAGAAAGCAGCGCGTCAGCGCGCTCGGCTAACCTGGCGGGTAAATGAAAGGACTGATGGTTTAAAATAAATATGAAGACCTAACCCATTTCCACCCACGTTTAAGAGAGGCAATTCGTCTTTTAGAGCTGTAATGTTTATTTCACCTTGTAAAAGCTATCGATACCTTGGAACAGTAACTTTCGTCCATTAAATGCGATGGAAACGTAACATAGCTCACAGAGGGACGCCACACTTCAGAGCCGCCGGTTTTGATACCGCTTCATCTGCACATATACGACGGGCGTTGAATACGTAATGCAACACTTTTTTTCTGAAGGTGACTGGTTTTATTCAGGATTACAATATACCATAGAAGTCCCCATTGTTTTGGCTACCGAACCCTATTTTTCATCATAATCTCCTTTCAGTGGGACGACCTTGCCCCACCCTATAAGTCGACATCGATGTCAGCTGCATCAGTAACCGCCCCATCACCCACGCACCGATTCAAATGTTCAAATGTTCATATATGTGTGAATTCTTAAGGGACCAAACTACTGAAGTCATCGGTCCCTAGAGTTACACACTATTCAGACTAAGTCAAACTAACTTATGCTAAGAACAACACACACACACATTCCCGAGGGAGGACTCGAACCGCCGGTGGCAGTGGCCGCGCAATCCGTGACATGGCGCCCAAGACCGCACGGCCACTTCGCGCGGCCGCACTGCTTCCCGCGGAGTGAATCCTTCATTGTGCCAAACAGATGGAAGTCGGAAGGTGCGAGATCCTGGCTGCAGGGTGAACGAGGAAGAGCAGTCCAATGAAATTTGGTAAGCTCCTCACGGGTGCGCTAACTTATGTGAGGTCTTGCTCTGTCGAGGAGAAGCAGAGGTTTATTTGCATTTTTATGGTGACTAAAACGCTGAAGTGGTATCTTCAATTTCCTGCGGGTGTGTGACGTCGGCTGGCACGTGCGAGAGAGGACAGGTATGAGCCACTTTGTTGCGATGACGACAGAAACCAGGCCAGCTACTCATCGTGCGTTTGTTAACCGTCAGTTCGCCGGAGACATTTTGCAAGCGCCTTTGAATACCTGTGATGATCAGGAAAAACTCAGTGACAGCTCTCTGCCTGGAACACACCTCTGTTACAATTTGAAGGGTACGTATAGTGCCGTCACCAATGTGTGCTTCATGAAACTGTAGGGGCTGAAGCGGTAATGGTCCCCAATAACCCACATCAAATCGTGCATTTTTCAACCGAAATCGTGAAGAGTATGCATAGCGCTGTCACGTATGTGTACGTCATGAAACTGTGGGGCCTGAAGTGGTAATGGACCCCGATACCACATAACAAACCATCCATTTTTCAACCGAAATAGGGAAGGGTACGTATAGAGCCATCACCCATGTGTACTTAATGAAACTGTAGTGGCTGAAGCGGTAATGGTCCCCGATACCCCATAACCAACCGTGCATTTTTCAACCGAAATCGGCAGAGAAAAAATGTGTTGCATTATTTATTGAACGCCTCTCGTTATTCAAAACAATGTTATCCATATTAATGTAACTAGGATTATCCTACATTATTAAATTCATTTATTCTACAGCTGAGCCTTTGGAGTTATGCAGTTGCTAAGTAACTTTTCAGTCAGCTCAATTGACATTAACATCAACTGTATTGTAAACGTAGTCTTCCGCGGCCGATGTCACAGTCAATAAAATTCTTCTGGGATTGAGGCCGCATTGTTATCTGTAAAATTCCGACGTTTCAGCAACTGTTGCAGGGCTCCTTCCTCAGGGTGTATTGTGTTAGCAATACATCCTGACGAAGGCGCCTTGCAACAGTCGTTGGAAATACACCCTGAGGAAGGTGCTTTGCAACAGTCGTCGAAATGTCGGAATTTTACAGGTGACAATGCGGGCTCAAACCCAAAAGAATTTTATTGACATCAACTGAATTCTTTGCTGGAAGAATTTTCTCCTGGATGCCATGCTCGCGCAAACATATATGCAGCCTTTTTGGCTTCATAATGGTAGGAGCATTAGTGTTGCCGCTAGCAATGGCAGGCATGACATAAGCGTCGACGACGCGCGGACCGGCGACGCCGTGCACCCGCAACAGCGGGTCGACGACCGCGTCGGCTCCGGTGACAATGGCGTAGGTGCCCGCCGGATGCTGCGCCGACGCAGTGAGGAATGGCACGGCGCACGGCCAGTAGCTCCTGGTCAGGGACGCGTGGTGCGAGCACTGCTTCACTGGGACGTCACGAACCGCTCGCACTCGGAGTATGCACCGCCCCACGTCCACAATCTGCTGGATGCCATCCAACAGCGTCTCCATGTCCTCTGGCCGCGTCACGTAGTTAGCCCTGATCAGAGGTGAATCCCGCGGGTCGGCTGTTCGAAGTTCGACGCAACCCCTGCTTCGTGAACGCAGGAGTTAGACCCAGTTTCATTGAGTACGCTTATCCAACCATTTCGCACGTCATTTTTCGTCGTTGCTAACGGCGTGAGAGATATATCATTGTCGAAGGATAACCTGATCGCCGCACAGTGGTGGTAAACCTGCACGCTGGGTCTGTTTCCAGATGAGTGATCGTTCTTTGTCTTCAGGAACCCCATATACCCATTGCATTGGATACCAGCTATAGGGACAGTTTTGTTTAGCAGGTATGTCACAGCGTCCTTTGAGACATTACGTCTACCGTAAGGGCAGGGTCCAGGGCGTATGCGATACCTACATACAGAATGTGATCCTGATACTTGCAGCCTACCTTCAAGTTCTCGACGACAGGAATTCCCAACGGTGCCAAGATTTCTTTCCTCCCAATTCCAGAGAGCATGAGTATCTTTGGCGAGTTTAACGCCCCTGTCGATATGATGACCTCGTTAGTTGCTCTGATTTCTTGAATATTCTTCTCTCTCAAACTGAACTCCGTATGCTACCTTGGTATTGAGATCTAAAAGAATGGCAGCTAACTCTGAATATAGATAAATGTAAATTAATGCAGATGATTAGGAAAAAGAATCCCGTAATGTTTGAATACTCCACTAGTGGTGTAGCGCTTGACACAGTCACGTCGATTAAATATTTGGGCGTAACATTGCAGAGCGATATGAAGGGGGACAAGCATGTAATGGCAGTTGTGGGGAAGGTGGATAGTCGTCTTGGTAGAATTTTGGGGCGATATGGTTCATCTGTAAAGGTGACCGCTTACAAAACACTAATACGACCTATTCTTGAGTACTGCTCGAGCGTTTGGGATCCCTGTCAGGTCGGATTGAGGGAGGACAATTCAGAGGCGGGCTGCTAGATTTGTTACTGGTAGGTTTGATCATCACGCGAGTGTTACGGAAATGCTTCAGGAACTCGGGTGGGAGTCTCTGGAGGAAAGGAGGCGTTCTTTTCGTGAATCGCTACTGAGGAAATTTAGAGAACCAGCATTTGACGCTGACTGCAGTACAATTTTACTGCCGCCAACATATATTTCGCGCAAAGACCACAAAGATAAGATAAGAGAGATTAGGGCTCGTACAGAGGCATATAGGCCGTCATTTTTCCCTCGTTCTGTTTGAGAGTAGAACAGGGAGAGAAGATGCTAGTTGTGGTACAAGGTACCATCCGCCACGCACCGTATGGTGGATTGCGGAGTATGTATGTAGATGTAGATGTAGATCTAACAATACTTTTGTGACAAGAGCATTTTTTATTATATGAAGATTCCTCCGTCTCTTCACTGGTTCAAGAAAGGCCTTAGTGGTGCTACATCTTCTTCCGTCTCTTATAGTTCCCGGGCAAAAGCCGTATCCAAGCATAGTGTTGTCTGTAAAATCGGTCACTAGGCTGATGTTAGAAAGAACTGCTCCTGTAAGAGAAAGATAAATAATTTCAACGTCAGTAAACATTCGGTGTCGTCAACGTGTAATTATCAGAGTTCTCAATGCATATTATCAGTTTTGAAACAGATAATAAGGGAAATTTACGTTATTCATGCAATGCTCACAGACACCAAACAAAAAGTGATGTTTCGGGGTGAAATACCTAAGGCATTCAAAAAAAGCACAGGTGTAAGGCAATAGACCTGTCTCCACTCCTCTTCAACTGTCTCCTAGAGAAAATAGTAAGAGAATGGAAACAAAAACAGAAAGAAAATAAGCTATCACCAATAAGACGGGGGACTAAGAACAAAGGTATTGTAATCCACTGTCTAGCATTTGCGGTTGATCTTAATAGTCTTTCTGAAAACACGACAATTGCAGATACAAATCAATCTCTTAGAAGAAGTAGCCAATAAAGGAAGTTTAAGAATTTCTGTAAATAAGAACAAAATTTACCAGATACTGGACAGATAAAGAAGGATAATAAATTTAAATATTTCGAAAAAATGAGTCAAGAAAATGGCTTAGAAAAATTCGTTCTAGAAGGGAGAGGACTGAAAATGAATAGAGCATATGGCATCACAAGGAACATTTACACCGAAAGGTCTCTGCAAAAATTTCAAAATACAGCGCTACAACACAGTACTAAAACCAGAATGTCTCTACGCAAGTCAATGTTTAGTAGTGAATTACACAATCTTGAAACCATAGAATGAAGAATCCTTCGAAGAATAGCCGATCAGCTGAGAAATATAGAAGTGTGGAAATTAAGAAGTAATGAAGAAGTATATCACAACATAGAAAACGTGACTGAAACGCCACGCCACGGAAGGGGCGACTGCTATTTTTTGGACAATAACACAGAATGAACGGCAATAGTATGACCAAACAGACCTTTAATTATCCTTGGGACAAGAAATCATCAACTGCCTGAATTGAAGAACTTGATGTAACACAAAGAAAGATTTTGGGGAAGAAGTTATTAAAATGGAAGGATTCCATGGCAGGAGGGAGAAGAAGAGAACGTCAAAAACGTCTGAGACGAAAAAAAGGATACTGGAGGAAGAAGAAGGAAGAAAAAGGACGAAGCTTTGAATTTGTCACGTGGTCGTTAGATGACAGACGGAAAAAGTAGACGAAAGAACAATTTGTTATCCATCAACAAACAAAACATAGGAAAAGCTGAAGTGCCGAAGAAACTGGTATAGGCGTGCGTATTCAAATACAGAGATATGTAAACAGGCAGAATACGGTGCTGAGGTCAGCAGCATCTATATATGACAACAAGTGTCTGGCACAGTTGTTACACAGGTTACTGCTGCTACAATGACAGGTTATCAAGATTTAAATGAGTTTGAACGTGGTGCCACAGTCGCCGCATGAGCAATGGGGTGCAGCAGCTCCGTGGTAGCGATGAAGTGGTGATTTTCCCGTACGACCATTTCAAGAGTGTACCGTGAATGTCAATAATCCGGGAAAACATCAATCTCCGACATCACTGCGCCGAAAAATATCCTGCAAGATGGGACCAACGACGATGAAAGAGAATCGTTCAACGTGACAGAAGTGCAACCCTTCCGCAAACTGCTGCAGATTTCAATGCTGGGCCATCAACAAGTTTCAGCGTACGAAATATTCAACGAAACATCATCGATATGGGCTTTCGGAGCCGAAGGTTCAGTCGTCTACTGTTGATGACTGCACGACACAGAGTTTTACGCCTCGCCAGGGCCCGTCAACACCGACATTGGACTGTTGACTGGAAACATGATGCCTGTTCGGACGAGTCTCGTTTCAAATTGAATCGAGCGGATAGACGTGAACGGATATGGAGACAACCTCATGATTCCATGGAACCTGAATATAAGCAGGAGACTGTTCAAGCTGTTGGACGCTGTGTAATGGTGTGGGGCGTGTGCAGCTGGAGTGATATGGGACTCCTGATACGTATTGCCAAGACTCTGACAGGTGACATGTTCGTAAGCATCCTGTCTGATCACCTGCATCCATTCATGTCAATTGTGCATTCCCACGGACTTGGATAATTCCATCAGGACAATCCGTCACCCCACACATCCAGAATTTCTACAGAGTGACTCCAGGAACACTCTTATGAGGTTAAACATTTCCGCTGGCCACCAAACTCCCCAAACGTGACCATTATTATGCGTATCAAGGATGCCAGCACTACTTCAAAAATTATTCAAGTCCACGCTACTTCGTGTTGTGTCACTTTGTAACCTCCCCCTCACTTACCGACCTTAATGACAGTGAAAAATGAAACCGCGTGTACCTAATGGGAGTTTTGGAAAAGCAATCGTCACCGAAGTTAACCTGTCGGTAAAGAGGGAGGAAAGGGTTACATCTAAATGAAAGGAAATGTGCTAATGAAACTGGTGGAAATTAATTTTGAAAAGGGGTAAAGTTAATAAAGAAAGTAAATGTGCAGCCGTTACATTAACAATTAACTAGCGGTAATTAGGTATTTGAGATTTGGGGGAAATCACGGTCGCCAGTCCTAAGGACAATTACTATAGTAACTGAAAAAGGAAGGTTATTACACATATAATTAGCACTAGAAGCGTGGCAACTGAAGGTTGACACGTGTAGTGTGAAAACTGAAAGTTTGTCAGAAGTAATAAATTTCGCTACACCCTGACTTAATTTAGCAAAAGAATTAATAAAACCGGAAAATCGAAAGTTAATTTAGTGACTGAAGTTAATAGTGAGCTTTCTTTCTGAAGCACATCGAAATTCAGTAAAATACGGTTAGTCTTGGACTACCTCAACAATCATTTCAAAAGCTACTTGAATCTACGCAATTTAGAAATAAGAGATTTAACTTTGAACTTGAATTAAATGATTCTGAACAATTAACAATAGTAAAATTTAGTACATACCAAGCTGAGCTGCAGTCACAGGTAAGCTAAAATACGGTAACAAAACTCGCACTCTTAATTTGTGCTTGTGTAATCTGAATGTCATAACTGAACTTTGAAATTAAAGCAGTGAAAACGAGTTAGCTATATTACTTTAATGCTGGAGTTTGAATTTCAACGACACTCGGGTTCATTTCGGAAAAGTAAGGGACTCTGCTTGGTAACGCAATTGGGACAATGAGCAACAAACGTTCATGTAACTTGCTGTAATTATAATGACGAAAATGGAACAGTTTGAAAAGCTGAGGTCTGCCATACAGTTCTAAAACTTTACGTGCGTCCAGTCTTCCTCGTCGGTTGATTGAAGGTTTGAAGCCGTCGGTCGAGGAGGTGGCGACAGTCACTCATTGTCGGCCGTCGCTGTTGCAGAAGCTGGATGTTGGCGCGCCTTCTTCTCGACACGGTCACCAGACGAAACGGGCTCTTGATGTGCGCTAGTTAATGTTTCCCGTCCGCGACACCATGTCAGAAACTATCATCGCGAGTCGAGCGCAATTACATGCTGCCAAACCCCGAAAGCGCGGCAACTCGCGGGCGCGTCGCACAACACACCTGCTCCACTCGCTACTCCAGCCAGACTCCCTCTGCTCAGCCCGCGCTCCACGCGGCAGAGTTAACACTACCAAAGATCCTACACACTTTGATTCTTCACACGACATATCGACGTAATCGTTCGATAGCAGTCTTCCCTAGGCAAGACCCAGCGTAAAAATACAAATAATATTTACGAAACAAACCAATTATACATCGACATAAATGTATAAATCTATATATACAAACAGTAAAACAATTACAATATACAAAGAGACAGAAATGTCATATCTTGAGGTGACAAAACATGGAAAAAAATAATAGTACAATAGATGGAAATAGGAGGATATGCATTTCCGGCGTTACAACTTCTGCATGCTTGTGCCCTAGACGATATTAGGCAGGTGTACCTGTTTCTTTGGCTTTTCAGTGTATATATAATGCTCTCGAGGGCTGTCGCAATTATTGTGTACAGGAGTTAATTCTACTCAAAGCAAGGAGTGGCCACGTTTTCTGTTCATATATCCGAAACTTTCAAGACGTGGGCCGAAATTATCGATGCACAAAAAGGAGAACAATGTAGTGCGCAGCTGAACATGACCGTGGGACAAAGTGACATGGCGCCATAGCTTTTTTCCTTTCTCGATGGCCGAGTTCGTAGTCTGCCAAAACCTACTAAATGTGTACCAATTACCTCATTTGAAAAGAATTTTTCGTCATCTAATCTCGGCAACCGCTTTTATAATGTGGGCACAGAAATTTTTGGCGTAGCCATGGTTAGACACTTTTGAAACTCGATTGTAGCCTTCTTCTAGGTCTGTTCAGTCGTGTCGACAAGTCTAGAGCTCCATGTTTTATGCGATGTTCGTGGTCTCGACGATGTTTGACGACAGTTATAATGGGTTACATTCTGTCAATACTGCGACGTTATCAGTAAATGCTGTACACATGCGGCACTTTTAATACCTATGTCTTCTTCAACGTTACAGATCATCGCTGGAGTGTTTCGGGACAGCCAATAGTTGTATTACTGTATTTTCAGTACACGTGTTATAATTGCTTTAGTTATCACTGGAGATAGTAATCTAAAGTTATCGTGAGCCCTAAGTATCGTTGTAATCAAGAAATCTTTCTTGTGGACTCGATAATGTGATGCAGGTTTCAGAACTATATAAATACTAATAACGCCTTCATAGTACTAGAGCAGTTGAACAGAATGGGTACAGTTTGAAATGGGGGTAAAAGATGAACGTCAGCAAAAGTGAAATAAGGGTAATGGAGTGGAGTGGAATTAAATCAGGCGATTCTGAGGGAACTGTGTTACGAAACGACACACTAAAATAGTATAAGCATGACGTAGAAGGTACTGGCTATAACACGGAAAGCGTATCTGTAAACTAGGAATTTGGTGGCATGTAGTATACAGTAAAGTCAAGCATTAGTAAGTCTTTTCGGGAGGTATTTTTCTGGTGTGTATCCTTGTACGGAAGTGAAACGTGGGCGATAATCAGTTCAAGCAAAAGGATAATAGAAGCCTTTGAAATGTGTTGCTACAGAAGAATGCTAAAGATTACGTGGGTATACAGCCTAATTTATGAGGAAGAACTGAACATACCTGGGAAGAAAAGAAATTTGTGGCACAATGTGACAAAGGAAGGGATCGCTTGATACCACACACTCTGAGACATGAAAGGATCACCAACTTAGTGCTGGAGGACTGTCGTGGTAACAGTTATTGTGGGATAACAAGAGACTAATACAGTAAGAAAGTTGAAATTGATGTAATCTGAAGCATTTACACTGAACAGCCAGAACATTATGACCACCGACCTACTACCGACACAAACCCGTCCAGGCAATAGCAGCGTCACCTGACGACGAATGACGGCTAGTCAGACACACGGTGCTTGTAGCATCAAAAATGGTTCAAATGGCTCTGAGCACTATGGGACTTTACTTCTGAGGTCATCAGTCCCCTAGCACTTAGAACTACTTAAACCTAACTAACCTAAGGACAACACACAGCCAAGCCCGAGGCAGGATTCGAACCTGCGACCGTAGCGGTCGCGTGGTTCTAGACTGTAGCGCCTAGAACCTCTCGGCCACCACGGCAGGCCTTGTAGCATCAGTAAGTGTACTGTCCGTCTGTAGAATGAGGAAGGAGCTTGATCTACATAACATTGATCGAGTGCAGATTATGTTGGCACCAGCCCTTCGGAAATTGCACGAATTCTCGAGTGTTCGAGAAATGCTGTGGTGAGTGTCTTTAACAATTTGGGAAATCAAGGTGAAACCACGTCCAGACGTCATTATAGATGTCGGACGTCGTAGGCTGGGAAGACTGGTAAAACAGGACAGGCTGCGAACTGTGGCGGAACTACAGTACTGGCCATTAAAATTGCTAAACCAAAAAGAACACAGGTGATAAACGGGTATTCATTGGACATATATATATTACTAGAACTGACATCTGATTACATTTTCACGCAGTTTGGGTGCATAGATCCTGAGAAATCAGTACCCAGAACAACCACCTCTGGCCGTAATTACGGTCTTGATACGATTGGGCACTGAGTCAAACAGACCTTGGATGGCGTGTACAGGTACAGCTGCCCATGCAGCTTCAACACGATACCACAGTTCATCAAGAGTAGTGACTGGCGTATTGTGACGAGCCAATTGCTCGGCTACCATTGACCAGACGTTTTCAATTGGTGAGAGATCTGGAGAATGTGCTGGCCTGGGCAGCAGTTAAACATTTTCTGTATCCAGAAAGGCCCGTTTAGGACCTGCAACATGCGGTCGTGCTTTATCCTGCTGAAATCTAGGGTTTCGCAGGGACGAATGAGGGGTGAACCCATGGGTCTTAACACATCTGAAATGTAACGTCCACTGTTCAAAGTGCCGTCAATGCGAACAACAGGTGGTCGAGAAGTGTAACCAATGGCCATCACTCCGGGCGATACGCCATTATGGCAACGACGAATACACGCTTCCAATGTGCGTTGACCGCGATGATGCCAAACACGGATGAGACCATCATGATGCTGTAAACACAACCTGGATTCGTCCGAGAAAATCACGTTTTGCCATTCGTGCACCCAGGTTCGTCGTTCAGTACACCATCGCAGGCTCTCCTGTCTGTGATGCTGCGTCAAGGGTAACCACAGCCATGGTCTCCGAGCTGATAGTCCATGCCACGGCAAACGTCGTCGAACTGTTCGTGCAGATGATTGTTGTCTTGCAAACGTCCCCATCTGTTGTCTCAGGGATCGGGACTTGGCTGCACCATCCGTTACAGCCATGCGGATAAGATGCCTGTCATCTCGACTGCTAGTGATACGGGGCCGTTGGGATCCAGCACGGCGTTCCCTATTACCATCCAGAACCCACTGATTCCATATTCTGCTGACAGTCATTGGATCTCAACCAACGCGAGCAGCAATGTCGTGATACGGTAAACAGCAATCGCGACAGGCTACAATCCGACCTTTATCAAAGTCGGAAACGTGATGGTACGCATTTCTCCTCCTTACACGATGCATCACAATAACGTTTCACCAGGCAACGCCGGTCAACTGCTATTTGTGTACGTGAAATCGGTTGGAAGCTTTCCTGATGTCAGCACGTTGTAGGTGTCGCCACCGAAACCAACGTTGTGTGAATGCTCTGAAAAGCTAATCATTTGCGTATCACAGCATGTTCTTCCTGTCGGTTAAATGGCGCGTCTGTAGAACGTCATCTTCTTGGTGTAGCAATTTTAATGGCCAGTAGTGTAACATCAGATATTAATTCTGGACAGAGTACAAGTGTGTCTGAACACACAGTGCACGGAACTCTCCTAATTATGGGCCTGTAGCAATGTTAACAACCAACATCAGCAACTATGGCTGTAGTGGGGACGTGACCATCGGCACTGGACGTTGGCGCAGTGGCAGAGCGTTGCATGGTCTGATGAATCTTGATACCTTCTTCATCATGCCGAGCGGAGGGCGCGAAACCGTCCTCCTCCAGGGGAACTACTTCCTGACACCAACATACTGGCGGCTTCTCTATTATGCTCTGGGGAACAATCACGTATGCATCAACGGGTCCATACGAGCTCGTGCATGGCACCATGACGGCCAATCAATATCGTACTCTGGCTGCAGACCAGACACTATCATAAAGATTATGTGCCATGTCACAAGGCCAGGAGTGTGTTGGGGTGGTTCGAGAAACACAGTGGTGAATTCCAGTTGCCAGTTGAGGTGCTGGCCACCCAGCTCGCCTTACATGTATCCGATCCAATACATCTGGGATGTTTTTGAACCTGGCGTCAAAGTTCATCGCAATTCTCCCCGGAATTAACGAGAAATAGCTGTAGATGTGCCGTCAGCTCCATCAAGCGACGTACCTAGGCTTCATTACTTCCATGTTACGACACGCCGTTGCTGTTACCCCTACCAGAGGTGGACATCCCGGCTGTTAGGTTTATGGTCTTAATGTTTTGGCTGATCATTGTATTCTGCGATGAAGAGCCAGGACAGACTAGCGTGAGAAAGCGCATAGCCAGTCTTAAGACTGCTCAGAACAACAACAACAGTGCAAATGCCGACTGCAAAATAATTTGAAGGAAGATAAGGGTCAAATTTGGTTCAAATATGGTCCGAGAGGTGTTCAAGACGCAAGACACACTGGTCAAGTAATTTTTATTCAGTGCTCCGCTACACTTCAAAGTGACAGAGATATACATTACTGGGCATTAAAATTGCTACACCACGAAGATGACATGCTACAGACGCGAAATTTAACCGACAGGAAGAAGATGCTGTGAAATGCAAATGTTTAGCTTTTCAGAGCATTCACACAAGATTGGCCCCGGGGGCGACACCTCCAACCTGCTGACATGAGGAAAGTTTTCAACCGATTTCTCATACACAAACAGCAGCTGACCGGCGTTGCCGGGTGAAACGTTATTGTGATGCCTCGTGTAAGGAGGAGAAATGCGTACCATCATGTTTCCGACTTTGATAAAGGTCGGATTGTATCCTATCGCGATCGCGGTTTATCGTATCGCGACATTGCTGCTCACGTTGGTCGAGATCCAATGACTGTTAGCAGAATATGGTATCGGTGGGTTCAGGAGGGTAATACGGAAAGCCGTGCTGGATTCCGACGGCCTCGTATCACTAGCAGTCGAGATGACAGGCGTCTTATCCGCATGGCTGTAACGGATCGTGCAGCCACGTCTCGATCCCTGAGTCAACAGATGGGGACGTTTGCAAGACCACAACCATCTCCACGAACAGGTCGACCATGTTTGCAGCAGTATGGACTATCAACTCGGAGACCATAGCTGCGGTTACCCTAGACGCTGCATCACAGACAGGAGCGCCTGCGATGGTGTACTGAACGACGAACTTGGGTGCACGAATGGGAAAATGTCTTTTTTTCGGACGCTTACAGGTTCTGTTTACAGCATCATGATGGTCGCATCCGTGTTTGGCGACATCACGGTGAACGCACATTGGAAGCGTGTATTCGTCATCGTCATACTGGCGTATCACCCGGCGTGATGGTATGGGGTGCCATTGGTTACACGTCTCGGTCACCTCTTGTTCGCATTGACGGCACTTTGAGCAGTGGATGTTACATTTGAGATGTGTTACGACCCGTGGCTCTACCCTTCATTCGATCCCTCCGAAAACCATACATTTCAGCAGGATAATGCACGACCGCATGTTGCAGGTCCTGTACGGGCCTTTCTGGATACAGAAAATTTTCGACTGCTTCCCTGGCCAGCACATTCTCCAGATCACTCACCAATTGAAAACGTCTGGTCAACGGTGGCCGAGCATCTGGCTCATCACAATACGCCAGTCACTACTCTTGATGAACTGTGGTATCGCGTTGAAGCTGCAAGGGCAGCTCTACCTGTACACGCCATCCAAGCTCTGTTTGACTCAATGCCCAGGCGCATCAAGGCCATTATTACGGCCAGAGGTGGTTGTTCTGGGTACTGATTTATCAGGGTTTATGCACGCAAATTGCGTGAAACTGTAATCACATGTCAGTTCTAGTACAATGTATTTGTCCAATGAATACCCGTTTATCATCTGTATTTCTTCTTGGTGTAGCAATTTTAATGGTCAGTAGTGTACGACATTATTTTTAAACATATTTATACAGTCTCCGTAAATAACGATTGGAACGTTTTGTCAATCGTTTAATTCCTCGATGATACAAATCTTTTCCTCGGGCACAGGCTCATTTGAGAAAAGCAGTGTGAACACTGTCATTGCTGGAAATTCTCTTTCTCTGTTCTTCCCCGATTCCCTAGACGTTGTGAATTTGTCTTCCTTCCATTCCCTCGGCAGTGAGGAATTGATCAAATAGTTGGATCCATTTCCCTACAGCTGGACGCGACATTGCACATGGTCCACATATCACCAGAATTTCACGACAAACCTGTTTTCAATTTAGACGTTTTGTCCACCACAGTAGTTGTGTCCCGCAAACTTCAACTTTGCAGTACGTTTCCAGTTTCCGCACAGCTTCACTTGCAAGCTATGATGTACTATTCATACGTACCGCGGCAGAAATAACTCTGCAGGAAGCTAGGAACATCTGCTGTCTGTGGTAATACGCCAATAGTCGTAGGCTAGGGGCAAATTGACACGCCTATAGCACGTGTGAAGTGACGCGACAAAGCAGCACTACGAGTACTTCCCGCACTTGCCACGCTGGTTATGCGCGTACAGAGATGCGAACACGTTCTTTGTCTGAGCAGGAATCAAGGCGTGCACTCTGAAATCTTCCTCAAACGACTTTACAGAAACTAGTTCGAAAGAAATTGATTTTTTACGTCACTGGTCGCTTTATATGTCATCTTCATGGTGAAGAGCCTATCATCCCACAGTTCGTAGTAATTGACGGAAAGTCATCGAGTAAAACAGAAATGATTTATGGCGTTCCCAAGGTAGTGTTATAGGCCCTTTGCTGTTCCTTATCTATGTAAAGGATTTGGGAGACAATCTGAGCGGCCGTATTAGGTTGTTTGCAGATGACGCTGTCGTTTATCGACTAATAAAGTTATCAGAAGATCAAAAGAAATTGCGAACCATTTAGAAAATATGTCTGAATGGTGCGAAAAGTGGCAGTCGACCCTAAATTACGAAAAGTCTGAGGTCATCCACATGAGTGCTAAAAGAAATTCGTTAAGCTTCAGTTACACGATAAATCACTCTAATCTAAAAGCCGTAAATTCAACTAAAGGCCTAGGTATTACATTTACGAACAACTTAAATTGAAAGGAACAGATAGAAAATGTTGTGGGGAAGGCTAACTAAAAACTGCGTTTCAATGGCAGAACACTTAGAAAATGTAACAGATCTACTAAGGAGACTCCTACACTACGCTTGTCCAGCCTCTTTTAGAATACTGCTGCGCGGTTGGGGTCCTTACCAGATATGACTGACGGAGTACATAGAAAAACTTCAAAGAAGGGCAGCACGTTTTGTATTATAGCAAAATATGGGAGAGAGTGTCATAGAAATAATACAGGCTTTGGGCTGGACATCACTAAAAGAAAGGCGCCTTTCGTTGCGATGAAATCTTCTCACGAAATTCCAATCACGAACTATCTCCTCGGAATGCGAAAATATTTTGTTGATACTGACCTACATAGGGAGAAACGGTCACCACGATAAAATAAGAGAAATCAGAGCTCGTGTGGAAAGATATAGGTGTTCCTTCTTTCCGTGCGCTATACGAGATTGGAATAAAAGATAATTGTGAAGGTGGTTCGATGAACCCTCTGCGAGGCATTTAAATGTGATCTGTAGAGTGTCCGTGTAGATGTAGATGTAGATCTCGCATTTAGCTAAGAAACTGTGCAAAATTCGAAAATTTAGCCATAAAAAATATGGGTAACTACGATTTTGCGTTTGGTGCATATTACACTATATGCTGCTGCGTATGATATTTAGCTAGTATACTGAATTTTTCCTTAGACTTGAGAGGAGGCTGCTATTTGTGCCAAATCTCGAGACAATGGATTGCATGCAACGCGTTCACTCCTGATCGCAGGCGTGAGGGAAGCAAATACTCATAACATCCCTCATACCTCCTGAAACGGTCGAGATGAGGAAACGAGATTTAGGCGAATGATAGCACACAAGGAGGAAGGTATTTTGCCAAATCGTTAACACATTGAACTTTCTTATCTGCTGCGATACAGCAGAAACTACAGTTTTTATTTTTTTCAGTAGTAAACTGTAATTTTTTAATAGTCATCAACAACCATTTCCTATTTTGAAAATAACTATGAAATTTCTTCTCTTATGTTACTGCAAACCGACACAATCAGCTTTTCAGTAAGCTATTGACCTCTCTGACCGCGAGTGGCTTGTTTAAGGTGACACTGTGTTTCAGATTTATTTCGAAATAGCTGCTGCAAGGCGAGATTGTGTAAAATTATACTGTGTTTTGGCAAAAGAAGCGCAGTTAAACCTGTCAACCAGAGAAATGCAACCGTTGCTCATAAATGGCGATGCTACTTCGAATGAAAAAAGGTTAGCAATTCACAAAGAAACAAGTCGCCAATATTCTTGCAATTTTGATGGAATCCCCATACCCATCGTATTTTTAACACTGAACGACTGGAATGAAAACTTACAAGAAGATTTTATTCCATTTCTTCATCTGAACAATATTAAAACAAAAATATCGTTCTCTTCAGGCGGAATGACGCTGCTTACTCAATTATGCCTTGCCAAACTGACAATGTATGATTCGTGAATAAAATAGTTGTTATTGGGAAAAATAAACAACGTATTCATCACACAACACGATGATAAATGTACTGTCAGCAGCTGAGAATAATGTGTGCGTCAGGAATACGGAAATTAGCTACGGGTGGCTTGTGTGGGGAAGAGCTCTTCACGTCGTTGCACAAAGCATTGTCATGAACGTAGGCCTGCCTCTGTTAACAATACTGAGAGATTGTAGGGCACTCTCACTTCTGATTCGATCTACGGAATACGATCTATGGCGATTTGACTTCATACATTGTGAAGAAATGGTGGGCAGCAGATTATGGTCTTGTTTGCATGCTCTAGGGAAAGAAATACAGTCAGCTTTACCTGCGTTCAAATTGTTCAAATGGCTCTGAGCACTATGGAACTTAACATTTGTGGTCATCAGTCCCCTAGAACTTAGAACTACTCAAACCTAACTAACCTAAGGACATCACACACATCCATGCCCGAGGCAGGATTCGAACCTGCTGCCGTAGCAGTCACGCGGTTACCTGCATTCGAAGGAACGGGGTGCCGACTTAAACGACTGCAGTAAAAGCACAGCGTTGGTAGGCCGACAAATCGCATTTTTCCTGGGAAACAATGAGGAGAAATTTCCAGGCGGCCGCGCGGCGGTCGCATTGTGCAGAAACACACTATGCTTGGTGCCCGACAGGGAGCAGATGTCCTGGTATACAGCCTAGCGCCGAAAAGTCGCCAACAGTGCATTGTAGACCTTGCGAGCGAGCAAGCCGCCAAAGTAAATGTAAATGTTCTGCAAATGTCCGTCGGACAGGGAAACTGGCGCCCAGACGTCCATACTCTGTTTTAGAATGTGTTTTGTCAATGCGAGTTTATGGCCATTCTTTACAAACCTTGAAATTGACGCAACAGGGGAGATAACAAGCTGTTTATGGAGGGCTGTGCTTCCACTCTGTATTGTGTTAGCAAAAGACACAACAAACGTGTGGGAAAGAGGCTGAGCAACTGAAATTTTTCCCGTTTTATACCAGTTAACTTTAAAGTCTCTGATTGGTCAAATCGGTTTGCAGTGCAAAGACCATTCTCCTAGCTTAGAATGCCGAACTCCAGCTCGTGATTGGCTTGTGCGAAATTAGGGCAGTCAAAAAAAGATAATTGTGCTTTTGAAACAGAGCTGAGGAGGAAACGGGGAGAAAGAAAGAAGGTACACTTGTACAAGTCTCTTGTACTGGCGCTTCACTAGAAAAGAGCTGCAGGTTTCTACCTAAACGGTGAGACGTATGTCCTTCACTAGTGTGCGACTTAGAGCCTGTGCCAGTCACCTTCTGAACCATCAGACGTGCTGCTTATGTCATCACGGTCACACACCTTCCAGTGCCTAGGAGACGAGGTACTGGCGGAAGTAAAGCTGTGAGTACCGGCCGTGAGTCGTGCTTCGGTAGCTCAGATGGTAGAGCACTTGCCGGCAAAGGTCCCGAGTTCGAGTCTCGGTCGGGCACACAGTTTTAATCTGCCACGAAGTTTCATATCAGCGCACACTCCGCTGCAGAGTGAAAATCTCATTCTGGAAACATCCCCCAAGCTGTGGCTAAGCCATGTCTCCGCAATATCCTTTCTTTCAGGAGTGCTAGTTCTGCAGGTTCGCAGAAGAGCTTCTGCAAAGTTTGGAAGGTAGGAGACGAGGTACTGGCAGAAGTAAAGCTGTGAGTACCGGGCGTGAGTCGTGCTTCGGTAGCTCAGATGGTAGAGCACTTGCCCGCCAAAGACAAAGGTCCCGAGTTCGAGTCTCGGTCGGGCACACAGTTTTAATCTGCCAGGAAGTTTCGTATCAGCGCACACTCCGCTGCAGAGTGAAAATCTCATTCTGGAAACATCCCCCAGGCTGTGGCTAAGCCATGTCTCCGCAATATCCTTTCTTTCAGGAGTGCTAGTTCTGCAGGTTCGCAGGAGAGCTTCTGCAAAGTTTGGAAGGTAGGAGACGAGGTACTGGCAGAAGTAAAGCTGTGAGTACCGGGCGTGAGTCGTGCTTCGGTGGCTCAGATGGTAGAGCACTTGCCCGCGAAAGGCAAAGGTCCCGCGTTCGAGTCTCGGTCGGGCACACAGATTTAATCTGCCAGGAAGTTTCATATCAGCGCACACTCCGCTGCAGAGTGAAAATCTCATTCGGGAAACATCGTCCAGGCTGTGGCTAAGCCATGTCTCCGCAATATCCTTTCTTTCAGGAGTGCTAGTCCTGCAGGTTCGCAGGAGAGCTTCTGCAAAGTTTGGAAGGTAGGAGACGAGGTACTGGCAGAAGTAAAGCTGTGAGTACCGGGCGTGAGTCGTGCATCGGTAGCTCAGATGGTAGAGCACTTGCCCGCCAAAGACAAAGGTCCCGAGTTCGAGTCTCGGTCGGGCACACAGTTTTAATCTGCCAGGAAGTTTCATATCAGCGCACACTCCGCTGCAGAGTGAAAATCTCATTCTGGAAACATCCCCCAAGCTGTGGCTAAGCCATGTCTCCGCAATATCCTTTCTCTCAGGAGTGCTAGTTCTGCAGGTTCGCAGGAGAGCTTCTGCAAAGTTTGGAAGGTAGGAGACGAGGTACTGGCAGAAGTAAAGCTGTGAGTACCGGGCGTGAGTCGTGCTTCGGTAGCTCAGATTGTAGAGCACTTGCCCGCCAAAAGCAAAGGTCCCGAGTTCGAGTCTCGGTCGGGCACACAGTTTTAATCTGCCAGGAAGTTTCATATCAGCGCACACTCCGCTACAGAGGGAAAATCTCATTTTGAAAGCAATGTTGACTAAAAGCATGCATACTTTAGTATGCACCTATTTAGTTATCTTTGAAAATCCAGCTCAAAGAAGAGAATTTTCAGAGTTTGTTACACAGAAAGAGCCGTGAGGACTTTGCCACCCGGTTTAGTAGCCATAGAAAAACGCCCCAGCCACGACCTCTGTCTCAAATAATAAGTTGGGTACTTTACAAATGCATGGACCTGTTATGTGGTTTCATATCCAATAACAAGTTTGTGTCGTTTGAACTTTGTGCTGAGCACTTATATGTCATTTTTGTCATTTACCTGGACAAGGTCTTCTTCGAAGTGCTGCAATGTTTCCGAGTATCCTATTTTACTGAACAAAAGGATAAATGCTTTGTTTAATACCGCGAAATAACTTTTTCGGAGTAGTAGATTTCTTTACCACACAGAAAATTTGGCTTCTGAAATACTCCACGTGTTTTTCATATGATGATATTCAACAATTCACTAAAGTGTAATCAGTAAGGAAATATTTAAATTGCTCCATTCAAATGCCATTCTTATTTAACTATCAGTAGATAATTAAAGTTATGAGACTGTGATCATTCAGAATATTTACTGGCTACTACACCTGAAGACCCAGCTTAAATTATAGCTACTGTAAAGGTTTGTGACAATATTCATATTTCCTGTTTTTGTAGTTAATAGCATTTTTGTTATCATGTCTTCGTAAAAGTGATCATCCCTGATCTTTGTCAACTGTTAGAATAGTTATCAGGTCCTCATGTAAGTTGCTGAACCAGCCATGCTTTCCTTATCACAACAACAGCACAAATGAAGTGCACCTATGAAATTTATAACACTTATGTGCTACAATAGGTAACTGGCCACCACTATTCAAACTACTGTAGATTCGGGGACCACATATCTTATTTGTGCTGGATCTTTTATTAAAAATATAGTAACACCTGAAAACCATTTCATGTCAGTAATATCCAATACTTAAACTGACAAATGATCCTCATATTCAAATTAGTAGTACTCCACTCTTGGTAATCATTTACCTGTAATAATTATAAGCTTTCTGTTTTAACATACAGACAGTAGGTGTTACTGAGAGCCAGTTGTTGCTAAAACGTTTTACTATTCCTGCTGTGTCGCTCATACCAAATCACTGGTATACTGCTTCTCAAAGTGTGCTACTATCTCGTCCTGTATTTGCAAAATACATTTAACTAACATTAAATATGTAGAAGATTGCATAAAAATTGTGTTTATTGCATTAAATTGTATTATGTAGAACATATCAAACAATAAAAGCATTTTCACAAATGTGAAAAGTTTAAAGTTCAAAGAGTAAATAGCTTTTGCAAAGAGAAAATATTTCTCCATATTTCGCGTTATATACTTCAAATCAACAAATATGTTATACTACACGCTTTCAAAAGTAGCCAATGCACTTCCTCAGCGTTCCAGCTATCTCCGTAGCAAATTTTATTAAAATATATTCTGCTATTAACTTGTGAAAGTGTAAGAGATATTTATAATATTAACATGGATTTAGATTTTTCTCCTTTTGTATGCCTGTATGTGTTGATACGTCCCCTTAGAAAAATTAGTGAACGACTGTGCTGATAAACCTCTTACATTATTTGATTTTCAAACAGCTGAGCAGAACTGAACGTTCTCAGACGTTTCTCTCTTCACCTATTCCGATCAATACTGAACTGACAAACAATATTTTTAGCGCAACGCAATCTGACTTTCAATAATCTCCACAAAAGAATGGCCCTGACTAACAATAACCTATACCTTTCATGAATCACTTGCCTCACCGAAAACAAATTGTAAATTTTTTTGTGGGGAGCATGGGGGCTATGTAAGTAGGCTGTTTAGGTTTTTATGTTAGTAACGTCACCTAGCGCTCTGTATGAAAATCACTGGCTGTGTTGTGTGCAGTCTGTGGTTGATTGCATTGTTGTTCGCCATTGTAGTGTTGGGCAGTTCGATGTTAACAGCCCGTAGCGTTGCGTTGTGCAGTTAGAGGTGAGCCGCCAGCAGTGGTGGATGTGGGGAGAGAGATGGCGGAGTTTCGAGAGCGGATGATCTGGACGTGTGCCCATCAGAGACAGTAAATTTGTAAGACTGGATATCATGAACTGTTATATATATTATGACTTTTGAACAATATTAAGGTAAATACATTGTTTGTTCTTTATCAAATTCTTTCATTTGCTAAGTATGCCTGTCAGTAGTTAGTGACTTCAGTAGTTAGAATCTTTTATTTAGCTGGCAGTATTGGCGCTCGCTGTATTGCAGTAGTTCGAGTAACGAAGATTTTTGTGAGGTAAGTGATTCATGAAAGGTATAGGTTATTGTTAGTCAGGGCCGTTCTTTTGTAGGGATTATTGAAAGTCAGATTGCGTTGCGCTAAAAATATTGTGTGTCAGTTCAGTGTTGATCAGAATAGGTGAAGAGAGAAATGTCTGAGTACGTTCAGTTCCGCTCAGCTGTTTGAAAATCAAATAATGTAAGAGGTTTAGCAGCAAAGTCATTCACTAATTTTCTAAGGGGACGTTTCATATGTCGACCCTCAGCCGAGAATACCTCACTGGAATCTTCTGATTTTTTTCTTGTAGTTTCTGTAATTAGTGTAGCTATTGTTTATTGCTAGCGCGTAATTATAGAATGAATTTCCTTTGTAGTTGTAGTTTTTCTTTGTCATACAGTAAAACAGTTGTGGCATGCTTGTAGATTTGCACCAAGTATTTCTCAGCTGCGCTTGCTATTAACTATATATTATTTTCAGTGCTATGTTAAGGTGTTTTCTTATTTTGCTCTTCAAATTGTGCTTTTCTGTGTTATCGTGTGAAATATGGCTCCAAAGTAAACTGAGAAATAATAGTGACGATGAGCGTAGCTTATCAGCACCACTGTGTAGTGAATTAACATACATTCACTGGGTTAGGGTTAGGTTTAACTAGTTCTAAGTTCTAGGGGACTGATGACCAAAGATGTTAAGTCACATAGTGCTCAGAGCCATTTGAACCATTTGAACAGACATTCAAAGTAGTAATTTGGTAATTGTGCATAGGGAAATGGAGTGGGCGGCAAATAATAGTGTAGACAGTGAAACAAATAGTGAACAGGGAAGCGTTATCGATCGCTCGGTCGGCAACAGCTCTTCTCAGGATTACGAAATGACAGGACACAATCTTACAAAGACTGTAGATTCAGGTTTTGCGTCCTCGCCGTTTTCTGAAGTAAGTCAAGACACATTTTCTGCTTTTCAAAATGCGGATATTGCCGGTTCAAATGCACTACCGAATAGCACTGAGGAACATGTTTCAGACACCAGTGCATTGTTATTACAATTAATGCAACAAATGGGACAAAAGCTTCAAAAGTCAGACACAATGGAACAAAATCTCCAAAAGTTAGACACAAAGGAACAAAATCAGAGACAAACACAGCAAAAGTTAGACGTAATGGAACAAAATCTTCAAAAGTTAGACAAAATGGGAATCGAAATGTCAGAAAGTCTGTAATGATGTAAAAACACAAATTTGTGAGCATTTTCAACCTATTTTTTTGCGGTATGAAAATGCATTACAGAATCTCGAAGCATCCATAAAATAACTAAAAGAACTGCAAACTATTGTTCATGAAAATCACGGGACCTTGCGGGCTAAAATTGACTCAGTTGCATCTACCGATTCGGTTACGCTACTTGTAAAAACTCAGGAAAACTTAAAGGACACAGTAGATACTCTGAAAATTGGTTCAGAAAGACACACGGAGGAGATTAGTTCATTATCAGAGAAAGTAGTCGAACTTTCGGAACATCTAAATAATTTATCTACGAAGGCAGATGATAATCTGAATGACACAAGACCGGTAGTTTTTAATGATACAGAAGAGTACGAACAAATTAGGAAATTCAAACTAAATCAGAATCATATTAATACGCAACACAAAAGAGGAATCCGGGAAGTACAAGATCAGTTGACACAGGTAATACAAGAATTACGTATTTCAGAGGTCACTCGCGCTCCAATACGGGGAGAGGGACATAGAAATACGGAACAGCCGCAAAATAATAACACAGGGCACATCGGAAATTATGAAGTAAATTGGCAAGTTACACCGAATTTTGAGATGGAACCGCCGAAACGAAGTAACAATAACCGATATGCGACCCGCCGACATGATGATTTTGACTGTAAGCTGTTTATTACTACACGTAAATTCAAAACATTTAAGAATTCCGGCAACGACATTCATCCACAAGCGTGGCTTCATCAATTATCTCATTGTTTTCCTCCCAACTAGTCATTTGAGCACAGATTAGAACTTATGTGAGGCTATTAAGAGAATGAACCAGCTGTAAGAATGCGATCAGTCAATCACGATTGACACAGTGAAGGAGAATTTTATCATGCCTTCCTCTCAGCATATTGGTCTCAAGCTACACAAGACCGAGTAAAACATAGCATCATAATGATGAAACATTTCGAACAATCTGAATTTTCCAGTCTATTGAAATATTTTGAAGACACATTGCACAAGAATCAGTACCTGTCAAACCCATACAGTCCCTCAGAACTCATCCGCATTTACTTAATCAAATTGTCTGAACATTTACGACATATTATTTTGGCAGGACGTTGCAAAGACAACATTGAAGCTTTTCAGGGACTGTTACAAGAACTGGAAATTGACACTGACAATTGCGGGACGCGAAAACAAGAACACAACAATTACAGGTCACAATTCCGCGATGAAAAAAATAATAACTGGACATGACAAGGCTACAAGGCTATTCTTACAACGTAAATCGTGACCAAAACAGACACCACCCATATGACAACCGTTGGCAGAGTAGTAATAATTACAGGGAAAGATCACCTCTCCGCAGTAATGACTATCACAGAGACAATCATAGAAACAGGCAATATAGGAAACAAAATAGTTATTATCAAGGGAGACAGAATAACGTCAGACGCAATGGTCCACCGCGCAGTTACGATTCCGAGAGAAATTCTCCACCACATGACCGACAAAAAAGAAACTATGTAAAATACCGACATAACGACAGACCGGAATTTCATCAGAACTGGCGGGATTCAAACAGGGCAGGGCCCTCTCGACAAGGTGAATTTGTGGAAGTTAGATCTACAAACCCCAATAACGACGCGCGACAACAGAGAGACAGACAATGACTCGCACCGCAGGCTGGCTCAGCGAAAAATAACATAAACGCTAACCTTGAGAAAAATTTTAGCATTCCTTACTGACGTATACAACATGATAATTACTTTGAAGTTGAAACTCTGCGCACTAGCAAGGGTAAAGGATTGCACACATTTCACATGTAAAACCATTTCTTGGGAGATAATCTGTTTTATAACTTAGTCTTTGCCATAAAATTTTTCACTTCATGCTACTAGTACGCATTGTCACACTTAATAACTGTTACCATGGAACTATGTTTTGAAGTTAACTATCCAGTCTAGAACCTAGGGAACATATTTAGACAGTAATTACCACTGCAGTATGATAGTGAACAGAGGACACAGTGTTACTGTTTATGTACATTCTTGCTTGTTGGTTGCACGATTATGTAATGACTATAAGGCTTACGTACTTAGAACACATACTGCTAATGAGATTATAATGCAACATTTTGGTTTACTTGAAAAGACATTCCTTATTTGAAGTAGTTTCTGTGAGATCAAAGATGACTTAGTATTTGGTGTCTTTGACAGCTACACGATTATAACATGACGCTACTAATGTGTGACACAATTTAAATTGTTGCTTTTCTGCTGTATCTGCTTTATGTCTGCACAGTTTTTCTGAATTCTTCTGGACAGTAAAACATGTTTTAGTAGTAACTTTTGTGGTATAGCTACAATGAGACAGCTTTTTTTTGTAGCACAGCAATACGTTACAGTGTAGTACTTTCTTGATCATGGTAATGTACATAATAACTATGATATCTATACGCAAAGAATTTCACTTTTGCTTATGATGAGGTAAGTACATTGACTTCTGCAGAACTTAGATTTCGGAGGACGATAACTACGACATTTCCACAGAACTATCTTACAGCAAGACGCACATTTAGCGCTAAAGGACACGTATTTGAATGATTAATTTTGTACTTAAAACATTTATGTTTTAAGATTTTTGAATTACAATGATACAAAGGTTTTCCGTGACACATTTCATTCGATTGCTGTAATCTGTAACACCTGAGTGTATAATTACATTAATCCTCAGGGGGTACACGCTTACTTTGTGTACCATGTGTTTGGCAAGCACAAGGAGCCCTAGCTAATATGGTATTTGCTTATACAACTTTACACATCGGTACCATATTTCTGTAACACAGAATTACACAGCTATCTGATCATTTAACTGAGAGAGACAAACATTTTTTTACTACTTCACTGACACATGTTTACGCAATTACACAGTTGGATAACTTCACACTTATGAAATTGTATTTCGTCTGTACTTTGTGAACTCTTCATATTTTTTGGAACCATTGTGATATTATGAGAGCTTTGAATGATGTATTTGGTATGGGATCATGATTTTTAAAGTACGTTTGAGGTAGATGGCACTATTGAAATGAGCAGAGATTTTTTTTGTTTTTTTTGTTTTGAAATTATTGGAGGAAGCTACGACGACTTTGAGATTTGACTGAGGCATTATGATGTTATTATTATGATGACAATCTGTATTATGCTGCTGAGGTATGTTTATGATCAATAAGCTGATGCTATATGAGGAATCTGATTGTGCTATGTATTTATTATGATGAAATATTGAAGTGTCGACACAAGATTGACGTGTCGACAAATATGTATACATGTAATAAGGTAAGGAGGATTGAGTAGTGGTTGGGCACTCTGATTTGTGAAAAAGGTTGTTGGAAACCAAGAATCATACTTTAAGAATTATGAAATGTGTGTAAATGCTTGAATGTATCACAATGCCGGCGAAAATTTTTTGGACACTGTTATATTTACAGAATTTGGTTTCTACACATTTGTAACGCAAATTCTCGACCTGTGAAATTTTTATATGAGACTGTCACTGTAGCGGAAACTGCTGTCGTAAATATTCCAGTAAGAAAGGTAACTGACCTTGACATAATACGTTTTGGGCGCCCAGCTGAGAGATAGTCGTCTGACAAAAGAAAGCCATTAGGTGGGGGAAAGAAAGAGGCCATTATCCTTGCTATTGGCATTTCTTTGCAGAAAGCATCGCAAATACGACACGCTCAAACTTGAAAACATATGATTACACTGTGGAGCTCTTAATTTATGATATTTACTAAATTGCCTAATGAAATGATGAGAAACATTTTGCATCTATTGTCTTTATAGTTGAGAGAATTTTTTGCCTTTGGAGACGCCATTTGCCTAGTTAAGGACATTTCATATGTTGCTTTATATATATATATATATATATATATATATATATATATATATATATATATATATATATATATATATATATTTGCTCATTTCGTTTAATATCTGATTTCTAGTTGTGTTGCAGCATTGGTTATATAAAATGAAATTAAATGCATTTGCTAATGTGAACACTTTCTGTCAACAGATCTATTAAATAAATATTTTATGATCCACATTCTTGAAAAAGGGAGCACTTGGAAAGAAAGGAAAGACCAATAAGAAGGGACAAATAACAGTAACTGCACACATAATTTTCTTTTCAACTACTCGTTAATTTTTTTGGTAGAATAACTTGTTGTGGTGCACCGCTTTAGTTACATAGACATTAAGATGTGAATAGACATTTCCCTTATCTGCAGTGTTGTCTATAGTGTAATATTTCTTCTGCTTGAGCTTTGTCATGTTTAGATATAAGTTATTGCATTTGCTGCTGTTGTTTGCTAGGCATAGTGCTAGTAAATTTCACTTTGTATTACTCTGTTAAGCCAGTTTTACTACTGATTTAATTTTCTTGTTTGCTGCACAGTGACTTATATTAGTTGTAATATTGCAATTGCTTTGTAAATTTAGATGTACTGCTGCTTGGTTTGCCAATTTGAATTTTTTGTCATTGCTGTTTGTGTTAATTGTTTTGTACTGCTGCATTGCCTCGTCCCTTAGTATATATATCTGAGCTCAGTAGATTTAAGTTAGCTTAAGAGGGGGTAGACTATATAAGAAACTAACTATGGAGAATAGGGAAAGAATGCATTGAGAAGTTTTATGAAAAAGATTTGGGCAAAATTAGTATTGTACACTGAGAAATAATTATTTTGAAAGAAATATGAATAGAATACAGAAAGCAGCTATAGATAGGACTTTTTGCGAATAATGATGAATGAAGGGAGATCTCCAAGAAGTAAAGAAAGTTTTGTTTGCAAAATACTGCAGTAAAACAAACCCTGTCCTCTCCTTTTGTATTATTCCACTATGTGTTTGTGTACCCTTGTGTATTTGTGTCATTCCTGTCTTTATATGTTTATCTCATAAGATTTATGTTGTAGAATTTTTCTAATACTCAGCTACATTCACTGTGATGAGGAATACTGTTATCCTCAAATATAATTTGCATTTATAATATGTTATTTACTTTGTAAAGATGTTTAGACATTATTTATTCTATTTTGTTTTAATGCTCAAGTGTGAAGTTGGTGTTTCGAAAGTTATTCTGACCTTTTATGTATTTACTTATGTCATAATTCCTGTAACACTGATGTATATGTTTTTTCGATTCTTTTGTAAAGACCATATTACCACAAATGTTATCGGTATTGTTATGTTCTTTAATGATGTATTTTGTATCTTTGTATTCTTATGTTGTAAATTTATAATTGTATAGACACCAGTTCATCAAATTAAGTTTCATTTCACAGCACATGTTTCTGTTGGTCATAATATATGCACAATATGTGAGAAGTTGGAACTGTTAGTGCTCGCATCTGTGTTGATAATTCAGCAAGGGACTGGCTAAAAGCATTGCTGGTTCTAAGAACAATTCCAAAAACTTTGTGAGTCCAGAAGTGGTGGTTTATGGACTTGCTACATTCTCTGCAAGACTCTTGGATGGTGACTGTGCACCTGCACAGTCGCAACAGATGGCTGCTGGCCGTCTCTACAAGGACTGAAGTGGGTCTGCACCTTTGATGGCCCACCAATACAATATTTTCTACAAGGACTGCAGTGGGTCTGCACCTCCAGTGGCCCACCAATAGCATAATCTCTACCAGGACTACAGTGGGTCTGCTCTGTGATGACCTACTTACCAAAATTCTTCAAAACTTCGACTGACTCTGATGTGGCTTTGCTCTATTGTGGCCCATTACCTGTCTGCATGTCAAGAGTCAGCACTGTCTTTCTGTTGGAAGCACAACACTACTTCTACTGCACTACTACTGCATGGAAATACACTACTTCCATGTGCATTTTCTTTTAATGCTCAGACTTTGTGCATTAAATTGTAATTAATGCTGTGATGAATGACCGGGACTGTCTTTATGGACTGTGAGAAAATTTTAGCTTTTGACCAACATTGTATCAATAAGTGTGTGCATTTGATATTTTTGTTATTGTAATTATGAAACATTTTATCAAATCGTTATTGGCCACTGCCCGAAACAAATTGTAAATTTTTTTTGTGGGGAGCATGGGGGCTATGTAAGTAGGCTGTTTAGGTTTTTATGTTAGTAACGTCACCTAGCGCTCTGTATGAAAATCACTGGCTGTGTTGTGTGCAGTCTGTGATTGGTTGCATTGTTGTTCGCCATTGTAGTGTTGGGCAGTTCGAGGTGAGCCGCCAGCAGTGGTGGATGTGGGGAGAGAGATGGCGGAGTTTCAAGAGCGGATGATCTGGACGTGTGTCCATCAGAGACAGTAAATTTGTATGACTGGATGTCATGAACTGATATATATATTATGACTTTTGAACAATATTAAGGTAAATATATTGTTTTTTCTTTATCAAATTCTTTCATTTGCTAAGTATGCCTATCAGTAGTTAGTGACTTCAGTAGTTAGAATCTTTTATTTAGCTGGCAGTATTGGCGCTCGCTGTATTGCAGTAGTTCGAATAACGTTACTAACATAAAAACCTAAACAGCCTACTTACAGTGTTTCCAGCTTTTTCGAGCCTGGAGACTGTCTTTCGCCATTGATACTGCCGGAGCGGCTACTTATTCAGCAAAATCGATCAGCTGAAAATAAATGATACCAATTCTGTTTCAAAAATGACGATCAGTAGTTAAATTTTGACCAAAAAATAATAATTTGGTAAGGCGTCCCTGCCTGCTGAGTGAAGGTTGAGACAGGTATCGAAAATGTCATGGGTACGAGGTCGTCTTCTCTCTATCGGAACAGCCGCCATGGCTGGGAACCTGTGTTGGGGCCAATAACACTGGCCCGACCGACTGAGAAGCAGGCATAAGAGAAACGACCTAAACGTTGTCCTCTTTTGGCGACCGAAACAGCGACAGTAAACATGCAGAATGGTATACCACAGGTTAATACTGAAACTAGATCGAATACAGAATCGAGAGTGTTCATACCGTATGCCATTTAGATCTCCACACCGTCTATAACTACATACGAGACCAGGCTGTGTAATAGTAAAGATAAATATATTTTTAGTCTCATTAGCGGCTAAAGAGCAGCCGGGGACGCCTGTTGGAGCACCAAATCTCTAACGCCTCAATTCTTTTGTGTTCCACGTTTTTCTAATGTACATTATTCTACTTGTGGTGTCACCGCCAGACACCACACTTGCTAGGTGGTAGCTTTAAATCGGCCGTGATCCATTAGTACATGTCGGACCCGCGTGTCGCCACTGTCAGTAATTGCAGACCGAGCGCCACCACACGGCAGGTCTAGAGAGACTTACTAGCACTCGCCCAGT
Organism: Schistocerca cancellata; assembly: GCF_023864275.1. NCBI lineage: Eukaryota > Metazoa > Arthropoda > Insecta > Orthoptera > Acrididae > Schistocerca > Schistocerca cancellata. Next base: position 1,058,593,608 of record NC_064626.1, on the reverse strand, counting down.
TGTACGACGACTTTGCTAGCGACTACACTGACGAAGCCTTTCTCTCATTAGCCGAGAGATAGTTAGAATAGCCTTCAGCTAAGTCCATGGCTACGACCTAGCAAGGCGCCATTAACCATTTCTAGAGAGGGTCTCACTTGTATCATCCAGAATGCTGTATACAAATGATGGATTAAAGTTAAGTATTCCGTACTTTTCTTTATAGCATTCATTACGTATCCTATTTCAGACCTAACGCCAGCCGGCATGTGTAAACGCGTGCCTTTCGGTTACCCGTCACTGTGGACTGGCTGTCTTGTCAGTCCACTACACTACTAAACGTACATTCTTCGAAATTTATTTCTCAAATTAAGACGTAGGTTTATACTAGTATACTTCTTTTTCGGCCAAGGATTCTCTCTACAAAGTTTTCTTTTTATGTCCTCCGAGTTTCGTCCGTCATGTGCTAATTTCCTTTTTATGTCCTCCGTGATTCGTTCGTCATGTGTTAGTTTCCTTCCTAGGTTGCAGCATTCCTTCGCAGTTCACGATGAACGGCTTCGATGACTTCCTTTAGTCCGACCTGGTGGGGATCTCACAAACTCCAGCAGTATTAAAAATGGGTTCCACTAGTGTTCTATAGGCTTCTTTAGCCGGCCGGTGTGGCTGTGCGGTTAAAGGCGCTTCAGCCTGGAACCGCGTGACCGCTACGGTCGCAGGTTCGAATCCTGCCTCGGGCATGGGTGTGTGTGATGTCCTGTCCTTAGGTTAGTTAGGTTTAATTAGTTCTAAGTTCTAGGCGACTGATGACCTCAGCAGTTAAGTCGCATAGTGCTCAGAGCCATTTGAACCATTTTATATCCTTCTTTATGTATGAACCACACTTCACTAAAACTCTCCCACTACTCCCATTAGATTGACGCCGGCAATTCGCCTTCCTCTCTACAATCCTTACATATCGTTTTTCATCGCTACGCCTAGATATTGAATCGACCTGAGTTTGACAAGTAGCACACTGTTAATACTGTCTTCGACCATCTCCACTCATTTGTAGTAACTTAAATTTTTCAGTGTGTAGACCTAGCTGCCATTAATCACACCAACTAGAAATTTTCTCTAAGTCATCTTCTATCCCGCTACAGTCATTGAACGACGGTACCTTCCTGTAAATTACAGCATCATCAACAGACAGGAACATATCTTCTTTATATTGTTCTCATGAGCAGCTCTTTTGCATGAGCTGTTAAGCTGACTGTGCGATAGTTCTCGCTCTTGGTATCTTCAGAAATATGTGGATGGTATGTCTCTAGCCTCACAGATTCCACACACAACCATGAAAGTCATGTGGTTCCTACTTCTCCCAAAAAATTTGAAATTCATCGGCAAGACTCCAAGTTTTCATTTCTTCATCTTGAGTTTTCGTTTCATTTCCAAATATCTCCTTGGCCTCCATTACTGTTTATTCAACATATAGACTGATTAATATCAGGCACAGACTACAACCATGTCTCCCTTCCTTCTTGACCAACTGTTCCCATTCATGTCTTTCGATTCTTATAGTCACAGTCTAGTCACTGTACATGTTCGAAATAATATTTCGCTCTCCGTATTTTAATCGTTGCAAGTTCAGAATTTCAATGAATGTACTGCAGTAAGTTTCTGAGAAGCTTTCTCTAAATCCGCAAAAAGGATAAACGTAGGTTTACCTTTCTTGAAGCTATAATTTAAGTCGTACGGTCGTCTTAGTTACTCAAAGGTGCAAATGTCGACGGTACGCTCTGTGTATTTTGTTTATAAACAAGGTTCCATCATCTCATGGAACCCGCGTGTTGACAGCAGTGGTGGCCACATTATATTGGCGCTCAATCTTGCATTCGGCACTGCTCGGTTCTACATCGGGAGTGCCTCAACAGCATGCAGACAATTCATAGCGACATATGCCGTGCGTGGATGAGCATTGTCCTCTTGAAAAATGGAACCACAGTACTGTCAGAGAGGAACTACCACAAGAGGACGCAGGATGTCAATGACGTGCCGTTGCGGCTTTAGAGTTCGTTAATCGTTACCACATTGTAAAACAGCACTTCGCTGATATTTTTTTCTTTTACTCTTTTCCACAGATCAGGTTGTGGAACTGCTGTTCAAATGGTTTTTCGAGAAGAAATGTGTAAAGGTCAAATTTATGTCTTATGATTTGTATTAATGGTAGATGTAATTGTTATGTCGCAGTACCGTACGTCGTTTGGTAGAGAGATGTGGTGACAGCAGGAGCACTAACAGTAATAATCTGGACCACAGATGCTGCCGGGTGCCATCTCCACCACTCACTGTCTGAGAAGAAACGACCGAACGAGGCGAAAGTCGTGATTATTGTAACTACTATAAACAGTCAAAGCACCTGTTTTTTGTCCGTAGTAAATGGCTCAAAAAGTGGTTCAAATGGCTCTAAGCACTATGGGACTTAACATCTGAAGTCACCAGTCCCCTGGACTTAGAACTATTTAAACCTAACCAACGTAAGGACATCACACATATCCATGCCCAAGACAGGATTCGAACCTGCGGCCGTAGCAGCAGCGCGGTTCCAGACTGAAGCGCCTAGAGCCGCTCGGTCACACCGGCCGGCAGTAAATGGTTCAAATGGCTCTGAGCACTATGCGACTTAACTTCTGAAGTCATCAGTCGCCTAGAACTTAGAACTAATTAAACCTAACTAACCTAAGGACATCACACACATCCATGCCCGAGGCAGGATTCGAACCTGCGACCGTAGCAGTTACGCGATTCCAGACTGAAGCGCCTAGAACCGCACGGCCACAACGGGCAGTAAATGGCCTTTGTAAAATTTGTCAGGAGAAAGAAGCCTGAACCAGCCACTGGAACACAGTGAGATGTAATGTTCTACACGTTCGTCAACTTGCAGGAACGTAGGAAAAGGAGTGTGTTTTGATTCTCAATCGGCAGCTTCGTATTGTTTGAAGAATACTGCGTAGACTCCCATTTAGAGATTTCAAAGCAGGGTAGAAGTTAACGCCAGAAAAGGGGAAAAGTCTGTTTTTGTTTGGAAGGTGGCATATACGACTAGCTCAAATTTTTTTTTTACTTTTGTGCGGTTTGTACAGATAGGAAATATCATAAAAGTACAGGGATTAGTACACGCTCTTTTTATTTAACACGACCCCAAACACTGTACAAATTTTGATGAAATAAAAGTTATCTGTGGTCGACAATAAGTTGTTCAGAGTGAGTAGCGAGAAAAGTTATGATTGGCACTAACACTAACAACTTAGTTTCGATAACTCATTTGGCGAAGATTAAAATAACATGTAGATCAAGCAACAGCATTATACAAGCCAAAGTTAGATCGCAATCAGATTTCAAATACAAATTAAGTTTTTATTTTATTTTTGGCCGGCCGCTGTGGCCGAGCGGTTCTAGGAGCTTCAGTCCGGAACCGCGCTGCTCCTACGGTCGCAGGTTAGAATCCTGCCTCGGGCATGGATGTAGGTAATGTCCTTAGGTTGGTTAGGTTGAAGTAGTTCTAAGTCTAGGGGACTGATGACTTCAGATGTCAAGTCCCATAGTGCTTATAACCATTTGAACCATTTTGACACTTGTCGTCTCTGTCACCTTACGGAGCCGTCAATAAGAAGGAAAATTACGTCATCTGATACTGTAAAATGAAGTCGTACCTGAGGGCTCCATTCACCGTGAGACACCAAGACGACAGGAATAATGCCTCTGTGCCTCTCCAAAGCACTAAAAAATGGGACCACTAGCCAGGTCGTTGCCTGAAGATCATCTGGTACAGTGCAGAACCGAACTTTGTCCCTGACCAGAATGAGACGTCATTCTTCAACAGTCCATGTTAGTTTAATGTTCCACGGATCATTTTCTTTTTAAATATAAGGGTATGATTTAGTAATTCCTACCCACCACCTTTAACACATTACAATTATAAAAATTCTTCTGCAGAAAAGGAGTTAGTTGTCAAGGAGAAACTTTTTCATTTTGTTTTCAAATTTTTCTTTGATTTCTATCAGATATTTCATATCACTTGGTAGGTGATCAGGAATTTTACTTGCGGCATTTTGTACCCCTTTCCGTACTATGTACAACCTTAATGTGGAGTAATGATCATCATTTTTCCTTCTGGCCTTGTAATTATGTCCATCATTGCTCCCTTTGAACGGCAATGGATTACTAACAACAAATTTCTTGAGGGAATAAATACACATTGAAGCAGCAATCAGAATGGCCAACCCTTCAAATATAAATAGATGTGTAGAATATGTTTCTGGGTGATCAGCACGTACTATTCTTAGAGCACGTTTTTGAGCAACGAAGACCTTCTTACTCAAAGCTGTGTTACCTGAGAACATTATTCCACATGACATTATTGAATGAAAACATGCAAAATACGTCAACTTACCGATTTGTCTCTCCCCGAAATTTGCAATGACTTAAAGTGTAAATGTGGCTGAACTAACTCGTTCTAGGAGTTCCAAAATGGGCTTCTTCCAGTTTAAGTTCTCATCAATATGAACAGCGAAGAATTCTGAAGTTTCCACCCTATTCACTATTTCCTCACCATGTGTTACACTTATCATTGATTTAGTGCCCCTAGATGAACAGAATGTGTTATGCCTTTTTAAAATTGAGGGTAAAACCATTTGCTGGAAGCCAGTAAGTGTTACTTTCAACAGCATTGTTTACCTTTACTTCTATTTCTGTATTTATACACAGATTGATTACAATGCTTGTGTCATCTGCATAAAGAACTAATTCCTTTTGTACATTAGATGGGAGATCATTTACATATATGAGGGACAACATTTGACCTAAGATTAAGACTTGGGGAACTGCATTCGTAATTTCTCCCTAGACAGAATAACGTCCTCGCATTAATCTCGGTGAATTACTATGTACAACTTTCTGCATTCCTTTGCTTGGACATAGTTTCGTCCACTTGTTTACTATAACGCTAGTCCCACTTCAATTTTTCTGGGATAATACTATGATTCACATAGCCAAATGCCTGAGACCGATCGCAAAAAGTAACAGCCGACGCTAGTTTGTATTATTTAGTGCTTGTAAAGTTTTGTGTTTAAACATGTAAATAGCATTCTCAATAGAGCAACTGTTCTGAAACCCAAACTGTAATCCACTGTGGATATTATTGTTGCTAAGGTGAGGTAATGTTGAATACATCACCTTCTCAAAAAATGATATCAGCGGTGCAACATTTCGATAGCTTCGTCGTCACGGCATCAATACAGACGCACCCATTTGTGGTAGTATCCGAGCAGTGGGTTACAATACGGCGATCCTCATTATTGTTGGTCAGAGGTGGTCGACAAGAAACTTGGTCACGAGTACGGCAGCCATCACGTTCCCCGACAGTCCAAAATCGGGCCACTGTTACATCCGTTTGTCCCACAACTTTGGGTATTGGGGGGGGGGGGGTCATGATGAGATAGTCCACACGTTTGTGATAATCACTGTGTCCAGGTAGTGCAGTATTTATAGCAACTGCCTAGTATGCAGAAGATCCTGGTTTCGAGTCCCGGTCTGGCACACATTTTTCTTTCATCGCTGCCCATTCTTCGTAAACTCTCTGTGCAGTTGATATCATTATTCTCTTTGCTTTCCTTTCTTTTATCCCTCCTCCTCCTTTAATTCACGTAAAATGTGTAAGTAGGCTGTTTAGGCTTTCTTTATGTAAGTTTGCTGTTTATGTTTTTTATTGGCAACGTTACATAGCACTCTGTATGAAAATCACTGGCTGTGCTGTGTGCAGTATGTGGCTAGTTTGCATTGTTGTCTGCCATTATTGTCATGAACTGCTATAGCTGGATGCGAACAGCGCGTAGCGCTGGGCAGTTGGAGGTGAGCCGCCAGCAGTGGTGGACGTGGGGAGAGAGATGGCGGAGTTTTGATAATCTGTAAGACTGAATGTCAATTATGAATATTAAGGTAAATACATTGTTTGTTCTCTATTAATATCTTTCATTTGCTAACTATCCCTATCAGTAGTTAGTACCTTCAGTGGTTTGAATCTTTTATTTAGCTGGCAGTAGTGGCGCTCGCTGTTTTGCAGTAGCTTGAGTAGCGAAGATTTTTGTGAGGTAAGTGATTTGTAAAAGGTATAGGTTAAAGTTAGTCAGGGCCATTGTTTTGTAGGGGTTATTGAAAGTCAGATTGCGTTGCGCTAAATAATATTGTGTGTCAGGTTAAGCACAGGCTTGTATAATTGTTCTAAGTGGACGTTTCACATGTAAAATTGTTCAAAGGGGACATTTCATATGTCGACCCTTAGCCTAGGATACCTCACTGGAATCTTCTGATTTTTTTCTTGTAGTTTGTGTATTTAGTGTAGCTTTTGTTTATTGCTAGCGCGTAATTGTAGAGAGAATCTCCTTTGTAGTTGCAGTCTTTCATTGTTGTACAGTAAAACAGTTGTGGCATGCATGTAGCTTTGCGCCAAGTATTTCGCTGCTGCAATTAACTAGATATTATTTTCAGTGCTATGTTAATGTGTTCTCTTGTTTTTGCTATTCAAATTGTGCTTTTCTGTGTTATCGTGTGAAATATTGTGACAATAATGGCGTGTGAAAGACGTAACACTCGGCTCCAAAGTAAAATGAGAAATGACAGTGAAGACGAAAGCAGTGTGTTGGCCCCACCATGTAATGAATTAACTAATATTCAAAATAGTAATTTGGTAACTGTGCATAGGGAAATGGAGCGGGCGTCAAACAATGGCGTAGACAGTCAAACAGGTAGTGAACAGGGAAGCATTATCGATCGATCGGTCGGCAACAGCTCGCCTCAGGAATCCGAAATGATAGGACACAATTTTGCAAATACTGTAGATTCAGGTTTTGCGTCCTCACCGTTTTCTCAAATGAGTCAAGACACATTTTCCGCTTGTCAAAATGTGAATGTTGCCGGTGCAAATTCACTGCCGAAAAGCACTGAGGAACATGTTTCAGACACCAGTGCATTGTTATTACAGTTAATGCAACAAATGGGACAAAGGCTACAAAAGTTAGACACAACGCTTGAACAAAATCAGAAACAAATGGGACAGAATCTTCAAAAGTTAGACACAATGGAACAAAATCAGAGACAAACACAGCAAAAGCTTCAAAAGTTAGACACAATGGAACAAAATCAGAGACAAACACAGCAAAAGCTTCAAAAGTTAGACACAATGGAACAAAAGCTTCAAAAGTTAGACTCAGTGGAACATATGCTTGAACAAGCACGTGAAGATTTAACTACTGAGTTACATAAAATAGAATCGAAATGTCAGAAAGTCTGTAATGACGTAAAAACACAAATTTGTGAGCATTTCCAACCTATTTTTTCGCGTCATGAGAATGTATTACAGAATCACGAAGCAGCCATAAAAGAACTGCAAACCATTGTTCATGAAAATCATGAGACCTTGTGGGCTAAAATTGACTCAGTTGCATCTACCGATTCGGTTACGCAACTGGCAAAAACTCAGGAAAACTTAAAGAACACAATAGATTCGATTTCAACACAAATGGACACTCTGAAACTTGGTTCAGAAAAACACACTGAGGAAATGTGTTCACTATCGGAGAAAGTAGCTGAACTTTCGGATCAGGTCACTAACTTATCTACAAAGGTAGATGATGATCTGAATGACACAAGACCCGTAGCCTTCACTGACACAGAAGACTATGAACAAATAAGAAAATTCAAACAAAATCAAAATCAAATTAATACACAGTATAAAAGAGAAATCCGGGAAGTACAAGATCAGTTGACGCAGGTGATACAAGAATTACGTATTTCAGAGGACACTCGCGCCCCAATACTGGAAGAGGGACATAGAAATACGGAAAAGCCACAATATAATAACACAGAGCATTTCGGTAATTATGAAAGAAATTGGCAAGGTGCACCGAATTTTGAGATGGAACCGCCGACACGACGTAACAATGACCGATATGTGACTCGCCGACATGATGATTTTGACTATAAGCTGTTCATTACTACACGTAAATTCAAAACATTTAAGAATTCTGGCAACGACATTCATCCACAAGCGTGGCTCCATCAATTCTCTCATTGTTTTCCTCCCAACTGGTCATTAGAACACAGATTAGAATTTATGTGTGGCTACTTGGAGAATGAACCAGCTGTAAGAATGCGATCGGTCATTCACGATTGCCACAGTGAAGGAGAATTTTACCATGCCTTCCTCTCAGCATATTGGTCTCAAGCTACACAAGACCGCGTAAAACATAGCATCATGATGATGAAACACTTTGAACAATCTGAATTTTCCAGTCTTGTCAAATATTTTGAAGACATGTTGCACAAGAATCAGTACCTATCAAACCCATACAGCCCCTCAGAACTCATCCGCATTTGCTTAATCAAACTGCCTGAACATTTACGACACATTATTTTGGCAGGACGTTGCAAAGACGACATTGAAGCTTTTCAGGGACTGTTACAAGAACTGGAAATTGACACAGACAGTCGTGGGATGCGAAAACAGGAAATCAATCACTACAGGTCACATCCGTCACAATTCCGTGACGACAGAAATAATAACTGGACACGACAAGTCTATTCTTACAACGCAAATCGTGACCAAAACAGACACCACCCGTATGACAACCGTTGGCAGAGTAGTAATAATTACAGGGAAAGATCACCTTTCCGCGGTAATGACTATCACAGAGACAATCAGAGAAACAGACAATATGGGAACCAAAATAACTATTATCAAGGGAGACAGAATAACTTTAGACGCAACGGTCCAGCACGCAGTTACGACTCAGGCAGAAATTCTCCACCACATGACCGACAAACAAGAAACTATGTAAACTACCGACAAGACGACAGACGATGTGATCGTAACGACAGACGTGAATTTCATCAGAACTGGCGGGTTTCTGACAGAGCTGGGCCCTCTCGGCAAGGCGAATTTGTGGAAGTTAGGCCTCCTAATCCCAGTAACGGCGCGCGCCAACAAAGAAACAGACAATGACTCGCACCTCAGGCAGCCACCTGCGGCGGCTGGCTCCGAGAAAAATAACATTGACGCTAACCTTGAGCAAAATTCCTGTATTCTTTACGGACTAATACTGCATGATAATTGCATTCAAGTTGAAACTCTGCGTACTGAGAAGAGCAAAAGGTTTACACCACATTTCTCATGTCAAACCATTTATTGAAAAAGTTGAAACTCTGCGTACTGAGAAGAGCAAAAGGTTTACACCACATTTCTCATGTCAAACCATTTATTGACAGATAATTTGCTTTTTAACTTAGTCTTTGCAATTGTCACTTCACGCTACTTGTACAATTTGTCCCACTGAGAAACTGTTAACATGCAACTATGTTTTTAAAGTTAACTAACCATCCAGTCAAGAACATAGGTAACTTAGACAAGTAATTGCGAATGCATTGTTATTGCAAACAGACGACACAGTGTTGTTATTTATACATTCTTCCTTGTTAGTTGCACGATTACATAACGAATATACGGCTTACATACTTAGAACATATACCTGCACTGCTAATGAAATTTTCATGCAACATTTTGGTTTGCTTGAGAGTGGATTCAGGATTTGAGGTGCTTTCTGTGAAATGCCAGATGACACAGTGGTTAGTTTATGTGACAGCTACACGATTATATCACGACGTTACTAATGAGTGACAATTTACAATGTTGCTTTTGCGGTGTATCTGTTTGATATCTGCACAGTTTTTCTGAATTCTTCTGTAAAGTAAAACATGTTTTAGTAGTAACTTTTGTGCTATTGCTACAAGGAGACAGCCTTTTCCGTAGGACAACAATACGTTACAGCACAGTACTTTCCTCATCATGGCAATAAGCGTAATAACTAAGTTATCTATACGCAAAGCATTTCACTTTTGTTTATCATGAGGTAAGTACATTGGCTTCTGCAGAACTTAGCTTTCGGAGGACAATAACTACGACACTTCCCAGAGATTATCTTACAGCAAGACGCACATTTAGCGCTACAGGACACGTATTTGAGTGATTAATTTTGTACTTAAAACATTTATTTTTAAAGATTTTTGAATTACACCTGAGGGTATAATTACAATAAACCTCAGGGGGGTACACGCTTACTTTGTGTACCATGTGTTTGGCAAGCACAAGGAGCCCTAGCTAATATGGTATTTGCTTATACAATTTAACACATCGGTACCATATTTCTCTAACACATAAATTACACAGCTATCTGATCATTTAGCAGAGAAACAAACATTTTTTTTTCTACGTCAGTGACACATGTTTACGCAATTACAGAGTTGGATTACTTCACACTTAAGAAATTGTACTTTGTCTATACTTTGTGAACTGTTCATATTTTTTCGGAACCATTGTGATACTATGAGAGCTTTGAATGATGTATTTGGTATGAGATCATGATTTTTAAAGTACGTTTGAGGTAGATGACACTACTGAAATGAGCAGAGAATTTTCTTTAGGTTTTGAAATCATTGGAGGAAGCTACGACGTTTTTGACATTTGACTGAGGTGTTATGATGTTATTTTTACGACGACGATGTGTATTATGCTGTTGAGGTATGTTTATGTCAATAAAATTCTTGACCTATGAAATGTTTTTATATGAGACTGTCACTGTAGCGGAAACTGCTGTCGTAAATATTTCCGTAAGAAAGTTAAGTGACCACCTGCACATAATGCGACGTGGGCACCCAGGTGTGTCAGACACCTGGAGAACAAGCCTTTTCAGACGCTCAGGTAGAAAAGAAAGCCATCAGGATGTGCCTTTCATCGCTAATGCGACACGCTCGTTACTTGAAAACATATGATTTTTGTAATGCGTTGTGGGCACACAGCTGTGTCAAACACCTGGAGAATAAACCATTAGGATGTGCCTTTCATCGCTAATGTGACACCCTCGTTACTTAAAAATTTATGATATTTACTGAAATGCCTAACAAAATGACAAGAAATATTTTTACATCTGCACACCTGATTATGACAAGAGTCTTTGTACGAGAGTTGAGAGCAATTAACTTATGAAATGAAATGTCACATGACTACTGAATGATATTTTTATGCTTTGCTTTTCGTAGTTGCTTATTTCATTTGATGTCTGGTTTCCAGCTGTGTTGCAGCATTGCTTTTATAAAATGAGATGCATTTGCTAATGTGAACTCTTTCTGTCAACAGATCTATTAAATGATAATTTTGTAATCCACATTCTTTAAAAAAGGAGCACTTGGAAAGGAAAGAACAATAAGAAGTAACTCGTAACAGTAACACTTAATTTTCTTTTCAGGTACATGGTAATATTTTTTTTACAATAAGTTGTTATGGTGCACCACTTTAATTACATAGACATTAAGATGACCACTTTAATTACATAGACATTAAGATGTGAATATGCATTTCCCTTGTCTGCATTGTTGTTTTTACTGTAATATTTTTTCTGCTTGCGCTATGTCATGTTTAGGTATAAGTTGCTGCTGTTTGCAAGGCATAGTGTTATTGAATTTGACTTTTGCTAATTTATGCTGCTAGCTTTGCCAATTTGCATTTCTTTGTCATTTCTGTTTGTGTTGATTTGTTGTGATGCTGCATTGCCTCGTCCTTTGGTATATATATCTGAGCTCAGTAGATTTAAGTTAGCTTAAGAGGGGGTAGACTATATAAGAAACTGACTATGGAGAATAGGTAAATAATGCATTGCGAAGAAAGATTTGGGCCCCAATGAGTATTGTACAATCAGAAATAATTATTTTGAAAGAAATATGGATAGAATACAGGAACGAGGTATAGGTAGGATTTTCTTGGAAATAAATGATGAGGTAAGCAATGTGTGAACATATAAATACAGAAAGCATGCTTGGATAGGATTTTTTTGGTGGAAACAAATGTTGAAATAAGACGAAAGATCTATCGAATGAAGTTGTGGGGTGGACTGCAGTACCAAATGTTACACTGAAAACAAACCCTGTCCTTTCCTTTTGTGTTATCCCACTATGTGTTTGTGTACCCTTGTGTATTTGTGGTTTTCCTGTCTTTATGTGTTGATGTGTTTATGTGCTGATGAGAGCTATGTTGTAGAATTTTTCTAATACTCTGTTATTTTCTTTGTAAAGATGCTTAGACATTATTTATTCTGTGTTGTTTTAATGCTCATGTGTGAAGTGAATTTTTAAAAGTGATTCTGATCTTTTATGTATGTACTCATGTCATCATTCCTGTAACACTGATGTATATGTTTATTTCTATTCTTTTGTAAAGCCCCTATTACTACAAATGTTATCTGTATTGTTATGTTTTTAATGATGTATTTTGTACCTTTGTAATTGTATTCTTACGTCATAAAATTGTAATTGACACCAGTTCATCATATTATTAACTTGTAAGCATTCATTTCACTGCACACTTTTCTGTTGGTCATACTATATGGACACTATGTGAGAAGTTGGGACTGATAGTGTTTGCACGTGTGTTAATAATTCAGCAAGGGACTGGATAACAGCATTGCTGGTTCTAAGGACAATTCCAAAAACTTTGTGAGTGCGCAAGTGGTGGTTATGGACTTGCTCTATTATCCGCAAGACTCTTCAGTGGTGATTGTGCACCTGCACAGTCGCAACAGATGGCTGCTGGCCATCTCTACAAGGACTACAGTGGGTCTACACCTCTGGTGGCCCACAACTACCACAATCTCTACCAGGACTACAGTGGGTCTACTCTTTGATGACCTATCTACCAATCTTCTTCAAAACGTCAAATGACTCTGCTGTGGGTTTGCTCTGTTGTGGCCCATTACCTGTCAGCATGTCAAGAGTCAGCACTGTCTTTCTGTTGGAAGGACAACACTACTTCTTCAAGACTGCATGGAAATCCACTACTTCTGTGTGCAATTTCTTTTACTAATGAGACTTTGTGAAAAAAACTGTAATTACTATTATGATGAATGATCAGGACTGTCTTTATGGACTGTGAGAAAATTTTAGCTTTTGACCAACATTGTATCAATAAGTGTGTGCATTGGATATCTTTGTTAGTGTAATTATGAAAAATTTTATCAAATCATTATTGGCCACTGGCCAAAAACATTTTGTAAAATTTTTTGTGGGGAGCATGGGGGCTATGTAAGTAGGCTGTTTAGGCTTTCTTTATGTAAGTTTGCTGTTTATGTTTTTTATTGGCAACGTTACATAGCACTCTGTATGAAAATCACTGGCTGTGCTGTGTGCAGTATGTGGCTAGTTTGCATTGTTGTCTGCCATTATTGTCATGAACTGCTATAGCTGGATGCGAACAGCGCGTAGCGCTGGGCAGTTGGAGGTGAGCCGCCAGTAGTGGTGGACGTGGGGAGAGAGGATAATCTGTAAGACTGAATGTCAATTATGAATATTAAGGTAAATACATTGTTTGTTCTCTATTAATATCTTTCATTTGCTAACTATCCCTATCAGTAGTTAGTACCTTCAGTGGTTTGAATCTTTTATTTAGCTGGCAGTAGTGGCGCTCGCTGTTTTGCAGTAGCTTGAGTAGCGAAGATTTTTGTGAGGTAAGTGATTTGTAAAAGGTATAGGTTAAAGTTAGTCAGGGCCATTGTTTTGTAGGGGTTATTGAAAGTCAGATTGCGTTGCGCTAAATAATATTGTGTGTCAGGTTAAGCACAGGCTTGTATAATTGTTCTAAGTGGACGTTTCACATGTAAAATTGTTCAAAGGGGACGTTTCAAATGAATCACAGCTATGGATACCGTGTGGTGTCTCTTCTGCGGGGCATGTCCGAAAGAAGAGATACCATGCATTCATCTCAGTAATTTCCTATATCCGTAACTCCCGTGGGAATACTCGTAGTCACTTCTTGTCTAGAACTGCCGGTCCGTGGCATGATATATTGATTAAGGTATATTTTAACTTCAAAACTATCGTACAACGTGAGATGTTCAGTGATTACTGCAAAGCACACATAGATGACGTGTATACGTGTGAGGTAGCATTGTCAATATAGGTAGAATTTTTGTGTGACCCCCTAAGACGTCACTCCGACCCAGTGTCGTTGTCCAGTATATCAAGGATCAGATGAAACAGCCGTTAGCCGAATTATCTCAGGTGAGGACACAGTGACTTTGTCACTCTTCCCAGCAACTGATGGAGCTTGAAATGGGCTATCTTGTGAGTATCAATTTGGTCGGATAGAGTATACTAACATTTGTTTGTAGCTTTTTTTGAGTAGTGTTAATTCGAGTCACATTGTAACGCAGTTTTCTGTGCCCATAACACCCTTGGGAATACTCAGAGAGATGCAGGTAAACGTCTTGATCCACAGACTGGGGTATTTTTTTAACTACATAACTAGCGGACAGTGTCAGATGTTGAGTGATTGCTGTGGAGGACATGGAGATGCGCGTACTCGTATGATACAGCATTATCAAGAACAATAGAAGGTTTGGGTGACCCCTAGGGGGTCAACGCCGTCCCACTATCGGTATCCAAGACATCAAGGAGCAGTTAAAACAATTGTAGCCCATCTTGTCAGAGGTTAGGGTAGAGTGACTTCATGATACATTTACCAGGAAATAAGAGAGTGCGAAATAGGCCACCTATCCGCATTTCCATTCCATGTCCTTCATGTTTGCCTATTTGGGATTAAAACTGGAGATCAAACGTAAACGTGCATTTGCACTGATGGATTCAGTGCCGATTGAGGTGAATGAATTGTATGAATGTGTGGTGTTTTTCAGTTTCCTCTCCTTTCTTCCCCCCCCCCCTCCCCCCCTTGCTACCTTCAGTTTACGTAATATGTATCACAGCTGTGTATTCTGCGTGGTAATTGTCCTTTCGGACACGTCCAAAAGCACTATGGGACTTAACTTCTGAGGCCATCAGTCCCCTAGAACTTAGAACTACTTTAAACCTAACTAACCTATGGACATCACACACATCCATGCCCAAAGCAGGATTCGAGCCTGCGAACGTAGCGGTCGCGCGGTTCCAGACTGTAGCTCCTAGAACCGCTCGGCCAGCTCGGCCGGCCCAAAACAACAGGAACTACTATACATACAGTATAACAGATTCAGAAATGAATCCATAACCTCAAGTGTGCATGCATATTTACATTCGATCTCAATCTAGTATTTCAAATTAGCGAGCATGGAGGACACCAATAGGGACTGCAGATAGGTGGCGCTAGGAGAGAGTGTAAGATGGCCAGGAAGCGTGCCGAGATTGTCCAGTCATTTGCCATAAACACTGTGTCTGGGTAGGGCAGTGGTTAATGCATCTGCCTAGTAAACACGAGTACCCCACTTCTAGTCCCGGTCTGGAACTCATTTTCATTCATCGTTGCTGATTCCGCATGAAGTCCCGACGCAGCTGGTATCATTGGTCGCTTACCTCTCCTTTCCATTCTCCCGCCTCCAACTTCAATGTACATAAAAGGCGCCGGCCGGAGTGGCCGAGCGGTTCTAGGCGCTACAGTGTGGAACCGCGTGACCGCTACGGTCGGAGGTTCGAATCCTGCCTCGGACATGGATGTCTCTGATGTCCTTAGGTTAGTTAGATTTAAGTAGTTCTAAGTTCTAGGGGACTGATGACCTCAGAATAAGTCCCATAGTGCTCAGAGCCATTTTAACCATTTGAAGATAAAAGGAAAATACGCTACAATGGGGCTCTAAACAACGCTACATAAATTAAACAATAAAGAGATCTCAGTCTGCTCTAAAGTTACTCGCCCTTCTCCCTTGTATGCTAACTGCGTGGTTTCGCGCCAGAGTATGCAGCAGATGTCCTGGAGGTCGACGTACCTCACACACCCACCTGCCGGTGCAACGCTCTCCAGATGCACACTTGTGGGCTTTTGTGGTGCGGCCAGCGGCGCGTATGCGCACATGACGGTGCGCTGCGCTCTCCTGCAGCTGTCGGCGCATCAGCAGCGGCTTCACGCGCGCCGGCGCTACGGGAACGACAAGTGGCGCCTGTGACGGCGAGAAGTGCGCCGCTGCCTGCTGCCTGCTGCGTTATTTATGGGGCGTCCTGTCCGCTGACAGCCATCGGACGGCGTGACATCTGCGGGGCAAGCATTTCGCTCCCTCACGCCTCAGCATCGCGAGCCTCTCAGACCTCTCGGCTCTACGAGGGTTGCTTCTGCTTGGCTGGCGTTATTGAGTCCGAAACCGCCCGCTTTCTTGCAGTGCTGATGTCACTTGGTGTCACTACCGCTTTCGAGAAAGTCTGTACTATATATATACTAAGATGGTATCTGTCCTTTCGGACATGTCCGAAAGAACAGATACCATCAGTGACCATGCAGCTCGTTAGTATGAAATTACAATGAAATGAACACCATTAGCTGCTTACAGGCGTTGTCATACGTCAACGGGGACAGATGAAAATGTGTACCCCGACTGGGACTCGAACCCGGGATCTCCTTCTTACATGGCAGACGCTCTATCCATCTGAGCCACCGAGGACACAGAGGACAGCGCGACTGCAGGGATTTATCTCTGGCACGCCTCCCTCGGTGGCTCAGATGGATAGAGCGTCTGCGATGTAAGCATGAGGTCCCGGGTTCGAGTCCCGGTCGGGCCACACATTTTCATCTGTCCCCGTTGACGTATGTCAACGCCTGTAAGCAGCTAATGGTCTGTACTATCTTTATAAAATGTAACGTACCAAAATGCCGTCCCCGATTTTGTTTACAATACAGTAGCAACTTTTGAGAAACGTCTGTACTATCGTTACAAAATGTAAGCCACTAGACTGTCGTCCGCAGTTTTCTGCACAATACTGTAACTACTTTCTTTCTCGAATACAGTGTCTCCGTCGTCGATTTAAGCATCGACTTAAGAGAGAAAATCACATAAAGGTCAGCTGGCACTACTCAACCATGTTCATAAGATTCTTAAGTTCCTGCTTCACGGACTATAGAATTTTGATAAACATATGACACAGTTCCACTGGGTTGGTTAACCGATGAAGCTGAATACAGGGTGATTCAGCTATGTGTTCACCTCAGATATCTCCGGAATAATTCAAGACGTCGCAGTTTAGTTCCTACCCGAATGAATAGTGAATAACTTCTCAGTAAATCATATATTGTCTGTTTTCATTGCTTCTTTGATACGTGTATCGCTGTAAATGGAAGTATAGTATCCTAGTTTTAGGTATAGTAGTTTTAAAGAGACAAACTCAGCGACGTCTCACTCTTCAAAAGTCGAGGGGCGTTCAGTATATAATGCAACACTATTTTCATCGACCAATTCCGGATGAATAAATGAGCAAGCTGTTGTGGGATATCGTGGAACATTCTCCCTTTCAGCCCCTATAGTTTCATGAAGTTTCGAACTGTGGTGGTGCTTGTAAGGGGTCCGTAGGCCCTTACTATAAGTTTGCACTCGGCACAGGTCGGTAGGGCAAACTATCGATTAGTGTGTCGTGTTGCGAGAGCGAGTGGAGAGTTGAGTGAGTAGTTTCCCGTGTGGCGGGCCGAGCTGTGCGGACGCCAGCAGTTGTTGTAATGCAAGGTTTACCGACAAAGGGAGTGGCCATCGCCGCGGTTTAACCCCTTCGTGTTAGAATAATACGGAAAAGTGATAAAGTATAATTACGAGAGTGATCAGTGATATTTCAGTGCCGATATTTGATTGGATTGCAGTGGTTGTATTAGCGTGTGACGATGAGGAATAACGAAGAAACCTGTGCTGAGATTAGCCGTTATTAAAAGTGTATGACGAAGGCAGTGGCTGTCTCCTTCTTTTTGTGTTTTTAAGATGAATATAGGTTCCTGATTAAGTGAAGCTGTGTTGGTGTTCTTCTTGTCACCAGACATTTCATTATTACAGCATTTGAGAAGGACAAAATGGAATGTAACAACTCCGTAGCAGTCCATTCCGATTGCCAGCCCCATTAGGTACACGGTCACATTAGTTAATATTTATTTGGGCTGCTATTCAGATCCCGATCGAGCGGGATATAAAATACGGACGTGTTACATGCTTTGCGCAGATCTCAAACTGGCTTCTGTGACTGGGGTGGGTTCAAGCAGGGAGCTGTCATAGAGTTTCGTTGGGAGAAAAATGAAAATATCGCAGATATCTATAGGCGCTTGCGGATATGTTTACGGAGATCTGGTAGTGAACAAAAGCACGATGAGTCGTTGGGTGAGGCGTGTTATCATCGCAACTAGGTCACACAAACCTGTCCGATCTCCAGTACAGAGCTCTCACTCCTTCAATGTAGGAACGTGCGGACACTGTCATTCAAGGTGCTCGACGGATCATAATCACATCGCTGCTCATCTGGACGTCTCTGTTGGTAGGGTCGACACGCTTGTCCACTAGTTGGGGTACCCAAAGGTGTGTGCGTTTTGGGTTCCTCGCCGCCTAACAGAAGACCGTAAAGACCAACATGTTTGTCCCAATGAAGAATGCACTACGCGGGAAGCAGTACGTGGATGATGGGAAGCTTACTGATGCAGAAATATGTTGGTTCTGACGTCGACCAGTAGAGCGGTACCATGCTAGCATACAGTCCCTCTCAGTAAGGTGGCGTAAGGACGACGCATTGAACGGAGGGTATGTTGCTCAGTGTTCGTCGTCGCCACATAGCGAACTGTTTCTCGCCATTCTCTCCAGCCATCATCATGGAGTTTTAATGGTGTGTTGATGATCATATCAATTATTTAAAAAATTAAATTCAACAATTTACTTGTGAACCTAGGATGTTTTCATGCTCTTTCCTAGCCACAACCGAGCAGTGATCAGGGCACACAACGTGCTGGTACCACATAATACACTACTGGCCATTAAAACTGCTACACCAAGAAGAAATGCAGATGATAAACGGGTATTCATTGGACAAATGTATTATACTAGAACTGATATGTGATTACATTTTCACGCAATTTGGGTGCATAGATCCTGAGAAAACAGTACCCAGAACAACCACCTCTGGCCGTAATAACGGCCTTAATACGTCTGGGCATTGAGTCAAACAGAGGTACAGCTGCCCATGCAGCTTCAACACGACACCACAGTTCATCAAGAGTAGTGACTGGCGAATTGTGACGAGCCAGTTGCTCGGCCACCATTGGCCAGACGTTTTCAATTGGCGAGAGGTCTGGAGAATGTCCTGGTCACGGCGGTAGTCGAACGTTTTCTGTATCCTAAAAGGCCCGCACAGGACCTGCAACATGCGGTCGTACATTATCCTGCTGAAATGTAGGGTTTCGTAGGGATCGAATGAAGGGTAGAGCCACGGGTCGTAACACATCTTAAATGTAACGTCCACTTTTCAAAGTGATGTCAATGCGAACAAGAGGTGACCGAGACGTGTAACCAATGGCACCCCATACCATTACGCGGGGTGATACGCCAGTATGGCGATGACGAATACACGCTTCCAATGTGCGTTCACCGCGATGTCGCCAAACACGAATGCGACCATCATGATGCTGTAAACTGAACCTGGATTCATCCGAAAAATTGACGTTTTGACATTCGTGCACCCAGGTTCGTCGTTGAGTACACCATTGAAGGCGCTTCTGTCTGTGATGCAGCGTCAAGGGTAACCACAGCCATGGTCTCCGAGCTGATAGTCCACGCTGCAGCAAAACTCGTCGAACTGTTCGTGCAGGTGGTTGTTGTCTTGCAAACGTCCCCATCTGTTGACTCAGGGATCGAGAGGTGGCTGCAGGATCCGTTTCAGCCATGAGGATAAGATGACTGTCATCTCAACTGCTAGTGATACGAGGCCGTTGGGATCCAGCACGGCGTTCCGTATTACCCTCCTGAAGCCACCGATTCCATATTCTGCTAACAGTCATTGGATCTCGTCCAATGCGAGCAGCAGTGTCACGATACGATAAACTGTAATCGCGATATGCTAAAATCCGACCTTTATCAAAGTCGGGAACGCTATGGTGCGTATTTCTCCTCCTTACACGAGGCATCACAACAACGTTTCACCAGGCATAGCCGGTCAACTGCTGTTTGTGTATGAGAAATCGGTTGGAAACTTTCCTCATGTCAGCACGTTGTAGGTGTCGCCACCGGCGCCAACCTTGTGTGAATGCTCTGATAAGCTAATCATTTACATATCACAGCATCTTCTTCCTTTCGGTTAAATTTCGCGTATGTAGCACGCCATCTTCGTGGTGCAGCAATTTTAATGGCCAGTGGTGTAATATCTATTTATTTCAAGTGGTACTTACTTAGAGCAGGTAGTAATTCTGTGTGAAACCATGTATACCGTTTACCCGTTAACATTTCTTGAAACAAGCAAGGAACAGTCACGTAATGTCCAATAATCCCGCACAAAATGTTCACATTCCATGGCCTCTGATTTTCAATCTCTTCAGTCATGCGTATCAGTAATGCATATTTCTTGCATTCAGCTTTTCCTGATTTGTAAATGTAGCTTCGTCAGTGAAGTTAAATTTCTGAAGAAAGAACTTATTGTCCTAATCTCACATCAGAAATGAGAGACAGAATTCCATGCGTCGTCTGTAGTCGCGTTGATAAGAGTGCTGGTGAGGTACCACGTGAAACGATGGAAGATACCTGCGCTCAAACTGGCATACTAGAGTGGCGCTCGCAATTTCTCTGGAGCTAACAGGTAGCTTACGAGCAACATATTGGAGAACATCCCTTTCACTCGCTCTGCCTGCTGTTGGTCTGTTTCTCATGATTTGCGTAGTATTCCAGCGCCCTTCTGATAACAATTTCTTGCACATTACCTCAATTGCCATTTTTGTTGGACACTGTCTGTCCTATTGTTATCTACCCTTTCCTGCTCCATTCTCCGTAAAGAAGAAGCACATCTAGTTTCTCTTCGTTTGTGAAAGTCTTTTACCTTTTCATACTAACCAGCACTCGATACATGTAAACAGCGGAGGAAGAATGACAGCTATATTTCCCTTGTGCCCCTTTTATACCGGTATCGCTATGCCCGGTGTATACTGTTTTATTATTTGAGTAGGAAATCTCGAACTTCCGCAGAAGGCAACAGTTTGAAATTTTACGGTATTTTTACAAAAATAGTTCAAATGGCTCTAAACACTATTAGACATAACATCTGAGGTCATCACTAACCTAAAATTAGAGCAACTTAAGCTTAATTAACCTAAGAACATCAAACACATCCATGCCTAAGGCAGGTTTCGAACCTGCGACGGTAGCAGCAGCGTGGTTCCCGATAGAAGGGCCTAGAACCGCTCGGCCACAGCGGGTATTTCTACAAAACGAAAATATAAATGTCTCGCACATATTGGTTGTTGCTCTTAAGCCCCCACGTACGACTGCAATAATTGTAAACTAAAATAATGCTACATCAACTTATGAACGCTAGTCTAAACGCTGTTTCTACTTTTCAGAATGCGGCTACACTACAATCGGAAGGCTACCAAACGAATTTTTCGCAACCCCCCAAATAATTAGTATAAAAAATTCGATAACTACACATGAGTAGTATTTTACGTTGAAAATAATTAACGTTCGCAGTTCACACTACTTTTGATGTAAACAAAAATTGAATTTATTTTCTCGTTTTTACACAGAATCAATGCAACGACATTACGAAACATTAATAGTATAGAAAATCACAGCACTATCTCATGTTAAATAACTCGGAATTCAGCTAAGACTTCTGTAATAGTTCAAAGTTCATCGGCATACGTTATAAAATTAAAATTCCACATTGGATAACAATTGAAAACCGCAAGCTCGAATCGCTCACAAAGAACCGCGGAAATGTTTTTAAACTTCCCTCTTATTCACCTAGCG
Organism: Schistocerca cancellata; assembly: GCF_023864275.1. NCBI lineage: Eukaryota > Metazoa > Arthropoda > Insecta > Orthoptera > Acrididae > Schistocerca > Schistocerca cancellata. The sequence goes on along the minus strand of NC_064626.1, from coordinate 1,058,571,823 downwards.
TGAGCTATTCCGGATTCATGCGCTGCCTAACTAGCCGAAAGATTCATCAGTATTCGCTGCCAACATGTGTGAAAACCGCAAGTCCCAGATTTCGTCCATATAAATTTTCCAAACGCTACTGAGACGCGAGCTAATCACTGCTCATACATACGTGTTACCTGCTTCAGTTCTTACAACACAATGATCACGAGCAAGATAGCGACCCCTTATTGACGCCTTCGCACTGATATTAGTCAAATTCGTATCCTTCCGTTTTCGAACACGTACTTAAAAATTATTAATTTTACACTATACATATGTGTGATACATCAGCTAACATGTAGATTTACTCAGCGTCTCACTGTTGGCCTTGGTTTTCTCCTGTGTCTATGAGTTCGTCCAATATATAGCATTCTGTGCTCGTAAATGCCACTTTAAGCTGTTTTGTTGTTGACGAAAGAAACCAAATAAAACTTAGCACATTTGAACATAAATATCTTATTTGATGTTCTCATGCTACTTTCATTGTATTGCTGATCATTTTGATGAAATTTCATGTTTTTATGTAACAACATTACTAGCTATTCTGTAACTATCGTGGGTGAGGTTTTGTTGAATTCATGTTTATTTAATGTTCATACTGGTCACTCGGTTAAGCCATGACGGGCATCCCTTCCGTGCTTCTCACCGAAGGCTAGAGCGCGCCACGTTTTTCCATATCGTGTGCCAGAGCACGAATTTACTTGCTGTTCTGCTACAGCAGTGTGATTTCTCATTCTTTCGACGTATGCCAATCAGAGACAAAAAGCTGCCGCCATCTACTGGGGATGCTGTGACATTCGAGAGAGCAGACTGTCAGTCCAGCCTAGCGTCCGACACACCCGCCTCAGCTATAAAACGCACGTGCGAAAAGGTACACCTGCCTCTCCCGTCACAGTCCCGCCTGTCTTTCGGTTTTGGTGTACACCCGTATAAAACCACAGGCTCATAGGTTTCATGTTCAAATTAGCTAAATCATAAATTCTAAATATCATAATAATTCCGGAACTAGTATTCACATTTTGAAGAATGAATCACCGATTGAATTCGACTCAGTTTAAACTACGATAATAGGCAGCAGAAATTACTCTGCTTCCGTTTGAAGAAGCAACATTGATACCGATATCTGTAGGAATTGCCCTATTTACTGAGAGGATGGGAAATGATTGCATTTTTGTCTTCCCCATCCTTCCCCCACCAACAATCCTACTACCTACAGTATTACTCTGATTATGCCTATTATCATTTGTACTAACAGAATTGTCACACAATCATCTTACAGTTTGGGTGCTCTGTAACTAGTCAACACAGTTTCGCTAGAACAAGGGTTCCTATCCCTCCATTCCGTTTCGGGTTACTATGAGCTATGAAGACCAGTTAAAATTCTAGGAGCACATCTCTGAATTCGATGTCTACACTCAAGCCACCTTGACAAGGACTCCAGACACAGACAGACTGCTGAACAATTTACCGCTCTTGCATGTTGCATACGACATCCGTAACAGACGCAAGTTACGGCTCACTGGCCATCTGACCATCTTCTGTGCGAATGCACAGACAGTGCCCTAACGCTTACGAGAATCGGCGAAAAGCCGCGAGTTATAAGTATAATGTGCAGGGGCACTATGAATTTAGTGCGGGACAATAAGTTGGGAATGTGGATCCCACGGAAGACGTACGAGAGATACGTCCCTGCAGTCGCACTATCATCTGTGTCCTCGGTGGCTCAGATGGATACAGCGTCTGCCATGTAAGCAGCAGATATCTGGTTCGAGTCCCGCTCGGGGCACACATTTTCAACTGTGCCCGTTGACTTATATCAATGCCTGTATGCAGCTAGGGGTATTCATTTCATTGTAATTTCATTCTAACGAGCTGCATGGTCACCGGTGTTATCTGTTCTTTTGGACATCATATACACTCCTGGAAATGGAAAAAAGAACACATTGACACCGGTGTGTCAGACCCACCATACTTGCTCCGGACACTGCGAGAGGGCTGTACAAGCAATGATCACACGCACGGCACAGCGGACACACCAGGAACCGTGGTGTTGGCCGTCGAATGGCGCTAGCTGCGCAGCATTTGTGCACCGCCGCCGTCAGTGTCAGCCAGTTTGCCGTGGCATACGGAGCTCCATCGCAGTCTTTAACACTGGTAGCATGCCGCGACAGCGTGGACGTGAACCGTATGTGCAGTTGACGGACTTTGAGCGAGGGCGTATAGTGGGCATGCGGGAGGCCGGGTGGACGTACCGCCGAATTGCTCAACACGTGGGGCCTGAGGTCTCCACAGTACATCGATGTTGTCGCCAGTGGTCGGCGGAAGGTGCACGTGCCCGTCGACCTGGGACCGGACCGCAGCGACGCACGGATGCACGCCAAGACCGTACGATCCTACGCAGTGCCGTAGGGGACCGCACCGCCACTTCCCAGCAAATTAGGGACACTGTTGCTGCTGGGGTATCGGCGAGGACCATTCGCAACCGTCTCCATGAAGCTGGGCTACGGTCCCGCACACCGTTAGGCCGTCTTCCGCTCACGCCCCAACATCGCGCAGCCCGCCTCCAGTGGTGCCGCGACAGGCGTGAATGGAGGGACGAATGGAGACGTGTCGTCTTCAGCGATGAGAGTCGCTTCTGCCTTGGTGCCAATGATGGTCGTATGCGTGTTTGGCGCCGTGCAGGTGAGCGCCACAATCAGGACTGCATACGACCGAGGCACACAGGGCCAACACCCGGCATCATGGTGTGGGGAGCGATCTCCTACACTGGCCGTACACCACTGGTGATCGTCGAGGGGACACTGAATAGTGCACGGTACATCCAAAGCGTCATCGAACCCATCGTTCTACCATTCCTAGACCGGCAAGGGAACTTGCTGTTCCAACAGGACAATGCACGTCCGCATGTATCCCGTGCCACCCAACGTGCTCTAGAAGGTGTAAGTCAACTACCCTGGCCAGCAAGATCTCCGGATCTGTCCCCCATTGAGCATGTTTGGGACTGGATGAAGCGTCGTCTCACGCGGTCTGCACGTCCAGCACGAACGCTGGTCCAACTGAGGCGCCAGGTGGAAATGGCATGGCAAGCCGTTCCACAGGACTACATCCAGCATCTCTACGATCGTCTCCATGGGAGAATAGCAGCCTGCATTGCTGCGAAAGGTGAATATACACTGTACTAGTGCCGACATTTTGCATGCTCTGTTGCCTGTGTCTATGTGCCTGTGGTTCTGTCAGTGTGATCATGTGATATATCTGACCCCAGGAATGTGTCAATAAAGTTTCCCCGTCCTGGGACAATGAATTCACGGTGTTCTTATTTCAATTTCCAGGAGTATATATATATATATATATATATATATATATATATATATATATAATGTCCAAATATATATATAAAATTAAGCCTCACCGGCTTTTTGACCATCTTCTTCTGTGTGGATGCACAAACAGTGTCCGAACTCTTACAGGAATCAGCAAAAATGCCGGCCCGGTAGCTCAGCGTGTTCGGTCAGAGGGATAGCTACCCTCTGTAACAAAAAACTGAGTGAATGGATCAACAAAGAACTGAAACCGGTGTCATCGTACGACCGCCCCGAACAAATTCAACGACCAATACAGAACAAAAAAAAAACACCGGCACGGTAGCTCAGTGCGTTCGGTCAAAGGGCTGTGTGCTCTCCGTAATAAAAAAAAAACTGAGTCAAGGTATCAACGATCAACTTGAAAAAATGTCTTGTGACGTCCACCCATACTAAACGTAACGAACAATATCGAGAAAAAGAAAAAAAAGAAAAAAAGATGGATGGAGCCTCTGCCATGCAAGCAGGAGATCCTGGGTTTTTATTTAAGTCACTGATGACAGTGCCACCAAAGCAGAGTTATTAAACACGCTTTTCCGAAACTCCTTTACCAAAGAGGACGAAGTCAATATTCCTGAATTTCAATCAAGAACAACTGCCAAGCTCAGAAACATAGAAATAGATACCCTCGGTGAATCAAAGCAGCATAAATCACTTAATAAAGGCAATGCCTCCGGTCCAGATTGTATACCAGTCAGGTTCCTTTCAGAGTATGCTGACACAATAGTTCCATAGTTAGCAGTTATATACAACCGCTCGCTCTTAGACGTATCCGTCCCTAAAGACTGGAAAATTGCAAGTCACAGCAATACCCAAAAAGGGAAATAGGAGTAATCCGCTGAATTAGAGACCCATATCACTAACGTTGATTTACAGTAGGGTTTTGGAACATATACTGTGTTCGAACATTATGAATTACCTCGAAAAAACAATTTATTGACATATAGTCAGCATGAATTCAGAAAATACCGTTCTTGTGAAACACAACTAGCTCTTCATACTCATGATGTAATGAGTGGTATCGACAGTGGATGTCATATTGATTCCATATTTTTAGACTTCCAGGAGCCTTTAGACACCGTTCCTCACAAGGGTCTTGTAACCAAACTGCGTGCCAATGGAATACCGCCTCAGTTGTGCGACTGGATTCGTGATTTCCTGTTAGAATGGTCACAGTTCGTAGTAATAAATGGAAAGTCATCGAGCAAAACTGAAGTAATATCCGGCGTACCCAAAGGAAGTGTTATAGGGCAATAGCTCCTGATTTGTATTAACGACATAGGAGACAATCTGAGTAGCCCTCTTAAACTGTTTGCAGATAATGCTGTCATTTACCGTCTTGTAAAGTCCTCAGATGTACAAAACTATTGCAATATGATTTAGATAAGATGTCAGTAAGGTGCGAAAAGTGGCAATTGACCCTGAATATAGGAAAGTATGAAGTTATTCAGATGAGCACAAAAAGAAATCCGCTAATTACTTAGGGATTACAATTACAAATAACCTGAATTGGAACGACCGCATAGATAATGTTGTGGATAGAGCAAACCAAAGACTACGATTCATTCGCAGAACGCTTAGAAGGTGCTGCAGGTCTACTAAAGAGACTGCTTACACCACGCCTGTCCGCCCCAATCTGGAGTATTGCTGTGCGGTGTGGGACCCGCATCAGGTGGGACTGACGGATGATATCGAAAAAGTGCAGAGAAGGGCAGCTCGTTTTGTATTATTGCGAAATAGGGGAGATAGTGAATTGGAGAGGCTATCATTAAAACAAAGGTGTTTTTCGTTACGACGAGATCTTCTCATGAAATTTCAATCACCGGTTTACTGATCCGATTGCGAAAATGTTCTATTGGCACCCACCTACATAGGGAGAAATGATCTTCACGATAAAGTAAGAGAAATCAGGGCTCGCACAAGAAAATTTAAGTGCTTCTTTATCTCGCGAGCCGTTCGAGAGTGGAACGGTCGAGACACAGCTTGAAGGTGATTAATTTGAACCCTCTGCCAGGCACTTTATTGTGAATAGCAGAGTAATCACGTAGATGTAGATGTAGATATAGGGTCATTTGCCCTACTTCTCGCCCTGTTATTGTTCGACAAACTTTCTGTATCCTACGACTCGCTACTACCCGGTTAGATTGGCAATACAAGTTTTCAGAGCTACTGATACTAACCATGCAGAGGCAACTCAAAAGCATCCTCTCGCACACACGGATTCACACAGAGACAAACACAAGAAAAATATTGTAGGTACAAAATGGACTACATACGGATATAAACGAACTGAGATTGCTCTTTCCTTCTCCACAGCCTCTGTGTGGTTGTGGCAGAGCGAAAAATGACAGAGAACCATTGCTCCCATGTTAAGACGCGAAGTACACTTGACACTTATGAAAGTGATTTAGCTAATGCTCTTCACTGTGTCCGTGTCGAATAGGTACATTCATCAGCTGCAAAGGTTGTGTTAGATAACTGATACCTGGTGCCTGTTAGATGCTGCTTAGAGTGGCATTTTTAAGCTCTGGTGAGGGCGAGAGAGAATCGCCGATAAAGTGGGAGCAAGTAAGAAGAGGAACTGTTGGAAAATTATATACTTTTGACCAGTGACACTTAATGGAAGAATGAAAGTATCTCAGTGTGGTACCACATTCACTAGTATCGCCACAATAGAATTAGGTTATTCAGAGATTAACAAGTCTTTGAGTCTATAAATGGTAGTACTGTATTAACTGTTTCTGAATATATTTCATTCTCGTTTTCTATGTGCTGCGATAGGAGACGATTAATACCAAATAGACTGTAATGATGTCACGGCTTAGAGGTACCGTCAATAATAATGGCTGTTCTTAACTGTAATTTTTGCCGTGACGGCGTTTTCAGTTGGAAAGGAATTCCTTTGTGCTCAGTTTGAACAGTCCTTTGCGCATGAATATTCCAGAGAGACCCCAGAGAAACTTTTTCTGACCGTGAGAAGAAGTCTATGTCTGCAACCTAACGAAACAAATGAGCACAGTTAGGTACGCTGCGGAAAGTAGCTAAAGAGCAGCGAGTTATTTAGATTGATATCCGAGGTATAAATAACTGTCAAAGCCACAGCTCAGCCTCAGTGGGGCCCCAGTTCTGCCACTCTGCCATCATGACGTGTATCCGCGGTTGGCAGTCAGACCCCAGACGTCATTCTCATACCGGTTACGTGCCATGTTGCGGCAGGTAAATTGAATGCTACAATCGCAAGTCGAAGAAACAGATAATGATCCTGTTGTTCGTTAGCTGCGGTAGTCAGACCACAGAGAACTATGATAGAAAATCGTAATTAGGATGGCATCCTAACCATCAATGTCTGTACCCAGCGGCTACGGTATTCTGCCTCGTTCTGCTGCAGTGTGTCATTATTAGACAGTATCTTTCTAGCTCGTCCTGATTCAAATGTTTTACTTCATTTTCTACGTCGTGCGATCACTTATGTGCCTTACACAACATATTAGTATGAAAAAGGGGGGAACAAAATTTTCTAAGTTCGAAGAGCGGGCTTTACTGAATCACGTGAAAATATCAACAACCGACAGCCGGGAAGCATAAACATTTTAGCACCGTTACTTGCTCAGGAAGATAGCAACCTTGAGACCCTTGAGCTAGATTGTGACTAGGCTCAGCAGAAAATCGTCAGAAGATAGCAGACCGAAATGCCTTCGTAGAGTTACACAAGAGACACAAGATGGAACGGAACATCACTGTCAAGGGTTTGACTAAGCCGCGCGGGATTAGCCGAGCGGTCTAGGGCGCTGCAGTTACGGACTGTGCGGCTGGTCCCGGCGGAGGTTCGAGTCCTCCTTGGGGCATGGGTGTGTGTGTTTGTTCTTAGGATAATTTAGGTTAAGTAGTATGTAAGCGTAGGGACTGATGGCCCTAGCAGTTAAGTCCCATAAGATTTCACACACATTTGAACATTTTTCGTTTCACTAAGGAGTAAAGGCACTGTAACAAATTAGTTAAGCGGATGTAGCGGGAATTAAGACCGCTGACAATTCGAGAAAAGCGGAACTGATTCGGTTACTGCGAATGAGTCGTAGAGTGGAGGCTCACCTGAACGACATGAATATTCCAACCTCACTAGCCTGGAGCACTCGATCAGTACAATCGATTCTCATATTATGGTAAAGTCTTGTGTGTGAGATGGTTCTAGTGTTGGTCTTACACTTGCTGAATTACAGGGAGATAAGCGATCCGTAGCCACTGATGATGAAGCCCAGCATCCAGTACTGAATTCAGCACAGGAGCCAGCAAGGGCTGCCAACACGCCTCCAGCTGCCCTAAAACTTCAGCGTAGCATGAGTCTGACAGCCTAGTCTACCAGCGGGCCAGGTTCAGCATTCAGCTCGACATCGCGGCACCCGACATCACTGTCCACCTGATGGGACAACGTGGTCAGTAATCTACGAGAGATCTGTTACTCCCGGAACGGCGTGCGAATCAAACACAGACATCACGGCTACCACCATCTCCAAGCAGGGCTGCCAACGGGACATACCTACCTCAACTTTCTCACCGAGATGATGCAGCGTCCTCAGCAGCCTTGAGTCCGTTGTAGAATTGAGCGGATTCCTCTACGGATTACATAGCTACCAGCCGTCGCGGAAGACACAGAAAATGCTAGTATTCTAACAAATGGAGTAATCTTGGATCGGCTTTATTGCGTCTGACGACGCCACACAGGTCCTCGGTCTGCTGCCTGACAAAACAGTAGGGGTTTCCAGCCTGGCATTGGGCGACCCTTACATGTGTAAGGATATCCTTGACTGATAGGGTATTGTCTCACACTTCACTAGTAACTGGCACTTTTACCACCTGCCTCTGTACCTCTTTCACGTTGTTCAGCCGTGTTAGCTTCATTATTTGTGATTCTTTGTCAAAATAAACTTATTTAACAAAGTCAGTAGGCGAATTAAAACGGGCTATAAATCAAGTAAGAAATAATTTTTGTCTCTCATCTAGTTCATCGCTGCTTTCCAGAGGCTGCCGGTGTTCAGTCGTGACATATGGTCTTCGCTGGTTAATAAATTCAGCCACTCGTCGGCTGATATGCACAGCGAAGAGACGCCAATAGGCTCTCAACACACTGCGAACATGGCTTCAAAGTTGGGTAAGACACCAGCGACATGTAAATTGCTACCTCTTTGAATCTTGGCATTGGAACCGTAGTTTGTCACCATAGCTGACATGAATTTTTCACTCAGCTGCTGAACGAACATTTACTAAGCAGTCACAAAAATGAATAAAAGGACCTGCGTTAAAAATTTGCGTAAATGATCTCCCATCCAGGCCAGACTGACTGAAATGTATTGTCTAACGATTTTACCTCTCTGTTTCATTAAAAAGTATGAACTGATAGTGCATTTTTATGGCAATATACGCAGGTTTCAATAGCCATTTTTATCCGACCCCACTTCTTTCTAACACTAAAATTTTCGTTATTTTTGGTTATGTTCAGAAGTGTACCTCCAAGAAACCATCAGCAACGCCTGATAGGGCAAGGGGTAATAGTGTTTTTCTGTGTGGTTAGTAAAGTATCAGTTCAATACAGCAGAAGCAAAGGACCAATATGTAGGTACTAATCATACCCCTGAAGCAGTTTCCGTATTTAATGCCAGATAATGAAAATTTCTTTAAACTTCTCCCACCACAATTGGGAACTAGCATTAGTTGCAGTATGAACAATATGCGGGGTGAATCAGAACTCCACGCACAAAATTTCGTATTTAAACCCTTGTTTTTGTTGGTCTTTTGAAAGTAGATGTTCTTGAATTTATTATCGTTTTCGTGTTACTATGCATTATTGAAGTTAAACGCAAAGAAAATAATGATTTCTGTTTAGACTAATGTAAGATAATCTCAATAGCAGCAGTGAACAGTGTATCTCGAATAGTATTCACTATGAATAAGAAGGTGTGGCTGAGGGTGTGTTACTGTAACAGTTTAGCCGGTCGAGGTGGCCGAGCGGTTCTAGGCGCAACAGTCTGGAATCGCGCGACCGCTACGGTTGCAGGTTCGAATCCTGCCTCGGGCATGGATGTGTGTGATGTTCTTAGGTCAGTTAGGTTTAAGTATTTCTAAGTTCTAGGGGACTGATGACCTCAGAAGTTAAGTCCCATAGTGTTCAGAGCCATTTGAACCATTTTGTAACAGTTTAGTGTTGCCATTACGCTCGTCTGAATCGACAGCAAACCAACGCTAAGAACAATAATTCAGGTACACACACCGACATCACAAGCAGAAGAAAAGAAATAGGAACAATATAGGTGAGTATTGATAGGATTTCTCAGTGTGTAAAGAGAGTTGATAATCTAAGTGGCAGGGGTCAATGGGAAACGGTATTGGGGAAAAACGGAAGAAAGAGTGAGGGGAGAATATGAACTTAGTAATAGGAATGAGCGTGAAGAACGACTAATTGTGTTGCCCAATAAATGTCAGCTTGTAAAAGCAAATTCACTGTTCAAAAATCACAAGAGGAGAAGATATAGATGGAAAAAGCGTGTACACAAAGGAAGAATACGACTGGATTACATCAGATGTTGGAAGGTAAAGAGTAACCAGGAACACTTATAGACTACGATCACAATTCAGTATTGACGAAGAGTAGGCTGAAGATTAAGCGAATTATTGTGAAAAATCAATAGCAACCATGTGAAATACCAAAGTATTGAGGAATGGTAGAGTACATTGACGTTTACTAATTCTGTAGAGGCTGCAATAGTCAACACCAGAATAGGCAGATCAATTGTAGAATAGAGGAAGTCTCTAAAAAAGGCAAGCATAAATGCTGGATAGAGAAATATATCTACAAGAAAATTAACTGCGGAAAATCCTTCGATTGCTGAAGAAATAATTCCTATTATTGACGAAGAAGTACAAAACATTCAGAAAAATGCAGAAATGCCTCTATATGAGTCACTTAGGAATTAAATGAATAGTAAACGCAGGCAAGTAAAAGCGCAATGCTTCCAGAAAAAATGCAAAGAAAATGTAAAAGGAATGGTCATCCGAAAGACTGTTGCAGCGTGCAGAAAAGTCAAGATAACATTCAGTGAAACTAGAAGGAAATGCGCTGATGTTAAGATTGCAAGCGGAAGTGGGTCAGTGGAAAGAGTATACGGAATGACTGTTCGAGGAAGAGGAACTTTCCAATGATGTAATAACAGACGAAGACATAATGTAACACAAAAAATCTTCTCGAAAACGCCACGTATCGTCACGCGGGCATGGGTGGTCGCAGAAGGGTTCAAACAAAGAAAGATACGATTAGGAATTAATCAGCAGTCAATTAGACGGCTCATTTAGGACCCTAGCTTATTAAAAATCAATCGGTGCATCCAGAATTTTCATATCAACTTTATTTCGAGTTCCTTGAAAATTCATTTGCATAACGAAATTTCCGGTAACAAATCAACTTCATGACACTCCTTATGAAAGCACTGACGAACCAAAACACGGAAACAGATTACAACTGCCATCATTGTGTGAAGTGTTGATAATTCAATCCAAATGCCACCAAAATTAAAAACTATTCACGTTTCTCCTTTTCGTAGAGGCATAGGGATACAGTGATAACCGCCTTTGCTAAGGATTGGAACTGAATCGGGGGAGGAAACCTTTGTCAGCTAAAGGATATGGCCATCTCCCATGTCTCAATAGGCGTGCTGCCTTCCACGTAGTTGGCAGCAGCTCTGTATTTTAAAGTCGAAATCTAACTCCAGCGAATCCATAAAAGGTTTGGCCAACGTTATCTTCTGCCCGTTCAATCTGAGCTTCGTGGCGGAGCAGCAGCTGCAGCTTCGACGCCGTGACGGATCTCTCTCGTTAAAGGCATTTTCCGCTTCGCAGTTAATAGCAGTTTAGATGTTCATCACCCTGAACAGAACACAATTATGTCGCTTGCCTACGCTAGAAGTTTTGTTCGAGCAGAAACCGCAGTTATCTCGCCCCACGATAGCAAATCAACAGTGCCAGTCCGGGATATTCTCCAGAATCTCTTTCTTTGTAACCCTGACCTGTTCTCTCGTTTCCGTAGTCTCTCTCCGGCTTGATCGTACATCTGTTACCTACGTCTGAATACACGTGCTCTATGTCGTTTGTCATTGTGTAACAACAGTGAAGGTTGCCGTCGGCTAAATACATTATCATTTTTGTTACTGCTTATCTCTCTCCTGTTAAAGTTGTGACAAATCCCATCAATAATTTTCTTGCTGTTTATATCTTTCTTATTAGAGTTATGATATCCTCTTATGTTTCCAGTATCCAACAAATCGGCGCCCACTGTAAATAGGGACGTTACTCATGTCACTACAGAAATATTAAAAACGTATTTCATCCTCGGGTTAAAGAGAAACTCGTAGTCACCAATACTCCTCATACTTGATTATGGCGACCCTGTTGTCCAAGAACTTTGGTCCGCTGGAGCTATAGATGAATGGTTGTGTGCGGTACATTTGTGACGTACGCTATTTCTACCAATTATCATTGCTATACACCAATAAAAGTAGAGAAATTATCATACCTTGTATTTTCTCTATGGTCTTATGAAACATTGCACTCCATCTAATTTATCTTCAGCTCTTGCACTACTATGTGAAAAGAACTGCAAGAATACTCGTTCCTAACAAAGTGAAATCCTCTCTGTACCGCTGCACGGCACTGCCATGTTCACCGAATCATTTTCTGTATCAGGAACCCGACTTTGGAATAATCTTCCTCGAAATATCAGAGAAACTTAAACATTTTCAAACTTCAAAACAGAGCTAAAAGTCCACCTTCTATCACAGTAGCTATCTCTTTCTTATACTTGTCTGGAGCACACTCTCGGCAACTCTCCCTCCCCCACCACTTTTCCCTCCCCCTTGTCTGCAAATTTCTCTATGGTTTTTTTTTCTAACAAAAATTGTCACTTTCATTTCAGTCTCCTCCTCTTTCACTATCTCCTCGACGTCTGATAATACCGAACACAGCTTTACATGTGTTAAATTAATCAATATAATTCTTTAACCCCCTCATTATTATTATTATTATTGCCACTAATTACGAAATAAATAATTCAAATTATAGTTATAGAGTGTGTTTTGTAATACCTTTTTTGACACATGTTGTACCTAGTCACATGTAAGACAGTGCTTTAAGGCCCTAATCTGGTCAGACCAAAGAATCAAAATATAAAAAGAACAATAAATGAGTATGTCTTACGTAGTCGGATACTGGATAGGTAATCGCACTGACTACCTACTGGAGAACGGTGGCTTGTTCGACTGAGTCCCGATTTTAGTAGGTAAGAACTGATGGTATGTTTCGCATATGGCGCAGGCCCGAAGAAGCCAAGTAGCCAACAAGGCTCTGTGCAAGCTGCTGGTGGCTCCATAAAGGCGTTTGCATAGAATGGAATAGTTATGCTCAGCTACTACATTTACAACCATTCATGGATATCTGGCTCCCAAACAACGATAGAATTTTTACCGATAACAATGCTCCATGTCACTGGTTTTACGAAAATTTTGGACCTTTCGAACGATTGGCTGACCACCCAGATCGGCCGACATGAATCCCATCGAACATTTACGGGACAGAATCGAGAGGTCAGTCCGTGTACAAAAATCAAGCGCTGGCAACACTTTCGCAATTATGAACGGCTATGGAGGCAGCATGGTTCAATATTTCTCCAGGGGACTTCCAGCGACTTTTTGAGTCCAAGCCACAGCGAGTTGCTGTACTATGCTGGGCAAAGGAGGGCTGACACGATCCACACACATCCCTTACTGTATGGTAAATAAGAACCACGTACCTACCACAGTTCAGGAGACATGACCTCATAAGCAATGAGATGCGTAAAGGAAGTCCGATCACATATGACATTTACATTTATTACACTACTGATCATTATAATTGCTACACCATGAAGATGACGTGCTACAGACGAGAAACGTAACCGACAGGAAGAAGATGCTGTGACATGCCAATGATTAGCTTTTCAGAACATTCACACAAGGTTGGCGCCGGTGGCAACACCTACAACGTGCTGACATGAGGAACGTTTCCAACCGATTTCTCACACACAAACAGTAGTCGACCGGCGTTGCCTGGTGAAACGTTGTTGCGATGCCTCGTGTAAGGAGGAGAAATGCGTACCATCACGTTTCCGACTTTGATAAAGGTCGGATTGGAGCCTATCGCGATTGCGGTTTATCGTATCAAGACATTGCTGCTCGCGTTGGTCGAGATCCAATGACTGTTAGGAGAATATGGAATCGGTGGGTTCAGGAGGGTAATACGGAACGCCGTGCTGGATGCCAAAAGCCACGTAACACTAGCAGTCGAGATGACAGGCATCTTATCTGCATGGCTGTAACGGATCGTGCAGCCACCTCTCGATCCCTGAGTCAACAGATGGGGACGTTTGCAAGACAACAACCATCAGCACGAACAGTTTGCCGACGTTTGCAGCAGCATGGACTATCAGCTAGGAGACCATGGCTGTGGTTACCCTTGACGCTGCATCACAGACAGGAGCGCCTGCGGATAGTGTACTCAACGACGAACCTGGGTGCACGAATGGCAAAACGTCATTTTTTCGGATGGATCCAGGTTCTGTTTACAGCATCATGTTGGTCCCATCCGTGTATGGAGACATCGCGGTGAACGCACATTGAATGTGTGTATTCGTCATCGCCATACTGGCGTATCATCCGGCGTGATAGTGTAGGGTGCCATTGGTTACAGGGCTTCGTTACCTCTTGTTCACATTGACGGCACTTTGAACAGTGGACGTTACATTTCAGATGTGTTACGACCCGTGGCTCTACCCTTCGTTCTATCCCTGCGAAACATTATGTTTCAGCAGGATAATGCACGACCGCATGTTGTAGGTTCTGTACGGGCCTTTCTGGATACAGAAAATGTTTGACTGCCGCCCTGGCCAGCCCATTCTCCAGATCTCTAACCAACTGAAAACGTCTGGTCAATGGTGGCCGCGCAACTGGCTCGTCACAATACGCTAGTCACTACTCTTAATGAACTGTGGTATCGTGTTGAAGCCGCATGGGCAGCTGTACCTGTACACGATATCCAAACTCTGTTTGACTCAATACCCAGGCGTATCAAGGCCGTTATTACGGTCAGAGGTGGTTGTTCTGGATACTGATTTCTCAGGATCTATGCACCCAAATTGCGTGAAAATGTAATCACATGTCAGTTCTAGTATAATATATCCATCCAATGAATACCCGTTTATCATCTCCATTTCTTCTTGGTGTACCAATTTTAATGGCCAGTAGTGTACTTCTTTGTTAGCAACTCCATTCGCAACACATTTTGCCGACAGTATCCACAATTGCCGCTAAATGTACCTACACAAAATGTATCTACGCTTATACACCATTGTACGACTCAGAGTTCAAGAGATAACAATGAGATACTTGAAAAAAAAAACGCATCAAGCATGAAGTCTTAATACATTTATTCTTTACTATTATGGCACTCTTACAGTTGAGTCATGTTAAGGAAATCTCTGGCACTTGGCAATGCTTTTGACACCTTTGAACTGCGAAGTTCAAACGGCGGTAGGCGAAAACGATCTCCGTCTGTAGAGCTATGGAGTGGCGTTGCTGAGAGAGAGGTCTACAAAATCACGTTGTAGACACGGGAAGTAGCTGCGCCTGGCGTACAAAAACTGTCCTGTTTATTTCTCTGCAAACAAAGTTAACTTTTTGAATCTGTTTCTAATACAAAATGGGCAAAATGAATACCCGAATAATGGCTGGACTGTCACACGTGTATTTATAAAACAAATGAAACTTGAAATCAACTCGGCGAATATAGCAGTTAAAATTAACAGCTAGGATATAAAGTTGCTAACAGCTACACTAGCTGTCCGTCGCTCTGTTATGAAACAAATTACGAGTTGGCATTGTTGTGTACTGAATGACCCCGAATATGGTTTAAATTAATAACGGACAAGTAAAGCAGCACGCGACTTGACACAGTTACTCTAAGATTTCAAAACGAAAAATCAGAGTTTTCAAAATCACTGACGCTGCACCAGCATCACAACAAGGATCCGTAATATTACACGGATGCAGGTTCCTAATTGCTCATTACAATTAAGGCGTAACACTGATGGCGATAAGGGAGCGCACCACTTCAAACCAGTTATCTTACTGCGAAGGCATAGTAGAAATACACTCCTGGAAATTGCAATAAGAACACCGTGAATTCATTGTCCCAGGAAGGGGAAACTTTATTGACACATTCCTGGGGTCAGATACATCACATGATCACACTGACAGAACCACAGGCACATAGACACAGGCAACAGAGCATGCACAATGTCGGCACTAGTACAGTGTATATCCACCTTTCGCAGCAATGCAGGCTGCTATTCTCCCATGGAGACGATCGTAGAGATGCTGGATGTAGTCCTGTGGAACGGCTTGCCATGCCATTTCCACCTGGCGCCTCAGTTGGACCAGCGTTCGTGCTGGACGTGCAGACCGCGTGAGACGACGCTTCATCCAGTCCCAAACATGCTCAATGGGGGACAGATCCGGAGATGTTGCTGGCCAGGGTAGTTGACTTACACCTTCTAGAGCACGTTGGGTGGCACGGGATACATGCGGACGTGCATTGTCCTGTTGGAACAGCAAGTTCCCTTGCCGGTCTAGGAATGGTAGAACGATGGGTTCGATGACGGTTTGGATGTACCTTGCACTATTCAGTGTCCCCTCGACGATCACCAGTGGTGTACGGCCAGTGTAGGAGATCGCTCCCCACACCATGATGCCGGGTGTTGGCCCTGTGTGCCTCGGTCGTATGCAGTCCTGATTATGGCGCTCACCTGCACGGCGCCAAACACGCATACGACCATCATTGGCACCAAGGCAGAAGCGACTCTCATCGCTGAAGACGACACGTCTCCATTCGTCCCTCCATTCACGCCTGTCGCGACACCACTGGAGGCGGGCTGCACGATGTTGGGGCGTGAGCGGAAGACGGCCTAACGGTGTGCAGGACCGTAGCCCAGCTTCATGGAGACGGTTGCGAATGGTCCTCGCCGATACCCCAGGAGCAACAGTGTCCCTAATTTGCTGGGAAGTGGCGGTGCGGTCCCCTACGGCACTGCGTAGGATCCTACGGTCTTGGCGTGCATCCGTGCGTCGCTGCGGTCCGGTCCCAGGTCGACGGGCACGTGCACCTTCCGCCGACCACTGGCGACAACATCGATGTACTGTGGAGAACTGACGCCCCACGTGTTGAGCAATTCGGCGGTACGTCCACCCGGCCTCCCGCATGCCCACTATACGCCCTCGCTCAAAGTCCGTCAACTGCACATACGGTTCATGTCCACGCTGTCGCGGCATGCTACCAGTGTTAAAGACTGCGATGGAGCTCCGTATGCCACGGCAAACTGGCTGACACTGACGGCGGCGGTGCACAAATGCTGCGCAGCTAGCGCCATTCGACGGCCAACACCGCGGTTCCTGGTGTGTCCGCTGTGCCGTGCGTGTGATCATTGCTTGTACAGTCCTCTCGCAGTGTCCGGAGCAAGTATGGTGGGTCTGACACACCGGTGTCAATGTGTTCTTTTTTCCATTTCCAGGAGTGTATATATATATATATATATATATATATATATATATATATATATGATGTCCAAAAGAACAGATAACACCGGTGACCATGCAGCACGTTAGAATGAAATGACTACCCCTAGCTGCATACAGGCATTGATATAAGTCAACGGGCACAGTTGAAAATGTGTGCCCCGAGCGGGACTCGAACCAGATATCTGCTGCTTACATGGCAGCTGCTGTATCCATCTGAGCCACCGAGGACACAGATGATAGTGCGACTGCAGGGACGTATCTCTCGTACGTCTTCAGTGAGATCCACATTCCCAACTTATTGTCCCGCACTAAATTCATAGTGCCCCTGCACATTATACTTATAACTCGCGGCTTTTCGCCGATTCTCGTAAGAGTTAGGGCACTGTCTGTGCATTCGCACAGAAGATGGTCAGATGGCCAGTGAGCCGTAACTTGCGTTTGTTACGGATGTCGTATGCAACATGCAAGAGCCGTAAATTGTTCAGTAGTCTTTCTGTCTTTGGAGTCCTTGTCAAGGTGGCTTGAGTGCAGACATCGAATTCAGAGATGTGCTCCTAGAATTTTAACTGGTCTTCATAGCTCATAGTAACCCGAAACGGAATGGAGGGATAGGAACCCTTGTTCTAGCGAAACTGTGTTGACTAGTTAGAGAGCACCCAAACTGTAAGATGATTGTGTGACAATTCTGTTAGTACAAATGATAATAGACATAATCAGAGTAATACTGTAGATAGTAGGATTGGTGGTGGGGGAAGGATGGGGAAGACAAAAATGCAGTCATTTCCCATCCTCTCAGTAAATAGCGCAATTCATACAGATATCGGTATCAATGTTGCTTCTTCAAACGGAAGCAGAGTAATGTCTGCTGCCTATTATCGTAGTTTAAACTGAGTCGAATTCAATCGGTGATTCATTCTTCAAAATGTGAATACTAGTTCCGGAATTATTATGATATTTAGAATTTATGATTTAGCTAATTTGAACATGAAACCTATGAGCCTGTGGTTTTATACGGGTGTACACCAAAAACGAAAGACAGGCGGGACTGTGACGGGAGAGGCAGGTGTACCTTTTCGCACGTGCGTTTTACAGCTGAGGCGGGTGTTTCGGACGCTAGGCTGGACTGACAGTCTGCTCTCTCGAATGTCACAGCATCCCCAGTAGATGGCGGCAGCTTTTTGTCTCTGATTGGCATACGTCGAAAGTATGAGAAATCACACTGCTGTAGCAGAACAGCAGGTAAATTCGTCCTCTGGCACACGATATGGAAAACCGTGGCGCGCTCTAGCCTTGAGTGAGAAGCACGGAAGGGATGCCCGTCATGGCTTAACCGAGTGACCAGTATGAGCATTAAATAAACATGAATTCAACAAAACCTCACCCACGATAGTTACAGAATAGCTAGTAATGTTGTTACATAAAAACATGAAATTTCATCAAAATGATCAGCAATACAATGAAAGTAGCATGAGAACATCAAATAAGATATTTATGTTTAAATGTGGTAAGTTTTATTTGGTTTCTTTCATCAACAACAGAACAGCTAAAAGTGGCATTTACGAGCACAGAATGCTATATATTGGACGAACTCATAGACACAGGAGAAAACCAAGGCCAACAGTCAGACGCTGAGTAAATCTACATGTTAGCTGATGTATCACACATATGTATAGTGTAAAATTAATAATTTTTAAGTACGTGTTCGAAAACAGAAGGATACGAATTTGACTAATATCAGTGCGAAGGCGTCAATAAGGGGTCGCTATCTTGCTCGTGATCATTGTGTTGTAAGAACTGAAGCAGGTAACACGTATGTATGAGCAGTGATTAGCTCGCGTCTCAGTAGCGTTGGGAAAATTTATATGGACGAAATCTGGGACTTGCGGTTTTCACGCATGTTGGCAGCGAATACTGATGAATCTTTCGGCTAGTTGGGCAGCGCATGATTCCGGAATAGCTCGCGCTAGGTGAATAAGAGGGAAGTTTAAAAACATGGTAGAACGATGGGTTCGATGACGGTTTGGATGTACCTTGCACTATTCAGTGTCCCCTCGACGATCACCAGTGGTGTACGGCCAGTGTAGGAGATCGCTCCCCACACCATGATGCCGGGTGTTGGCCCTGTGTGCCTCGGTCGTATGCAGTCCTGATTATGGCGCTCACCTGCACGGCGCCAAACACGCATACGACCATCATTGGCACCAAGGCAGAAGCGACTCTCATCGCTGAAGACGACACGTCTCCATTCGTCCCTCCATTCACGCCTGTCGCGACACCACTGGAGGCGGGCTGCGCGATGTTAGGGCGTGAGCGGAAGACGGCCTAACGGTGTGCGGGACCGTAGCCCAGCTTCATGGAGACGGTTGCGAACGGTCCTCGCCGATACCCCAGGAGCAACAGTGTCCCTAATTCGCTGGGAAGTGGCGGTGCGGTCCCCTACGGCACTGCGTAGGATCCTACCGTCTTGGCGTGCATCCGTGCGTCGCTGCGGTCCGGTCCCAGGTCGACGGGCACGTGCACCTTCCGCCGACCACTGGCGACAACATCGATGTACTGTGGAGACCTCACGCCCCACGTGTTGAGCAATTCGGTGGTACGTCCACCCGGCCTCCCGCATGCCCACTATACGCCCTCGCTCAAAGTCCGTCAACTGCACATACGGTTCACGTCCACGCTGTCGCGGCATGCTACCAGTGTTAAAGACTGCGATGGAGCTCCGTATGCCACGGCAAACTGGCTGACACTGACGGCGGCGGTGCACAAATGCTGCGCAGCTAGCGCCATTCGACGGCCAACACCGCGGTTACTGGTGTGTCCGCTGTGCCGTGCGTGTGATCATTGCTTGTACAGGCCTCTCGCAGTGTCCGGAGCAAGTATGGTGGGTCTGACACACCGGTGTCAATGTGTTCTTTTTTCCATTTCCAGGAGTGTAGATATCTACGCGCCGCATGTTCTGAGGCTCCTTGTCACGGTCCGTGCGGCTGCTCCCCTGTGAGGTTCGAATCCTCCCTCTGGCATGGGTGTGTGTGTTGTCCATAGTGTAAGTTAGTTTAAGTTAGATTAAATAGTGTGTAGACTTAGGGACCGATGACCTCAGCAGTTTAGTCAAAAACAAAAATAAAAGAAATATATCTACGCCATTGACATTCGTTAGCAGATTCTGTAAAATATGAGTCCTTTCCTCAACTGAAATTTAAAAAATATAAAAAAATTGTTCTGGAGTCATATTTGATTATTTGACTAGTTCATTGCTATTACTTAAATTACGTTAGTTTTCTTAATTTTCCTACGTTTTTCACAAGTGGTCGAAAGTTTTGTTACGTAGTTGTTTAGTTGTTTAAGTTGTTTAGCTTTATTACAGTTAATCGCAATATAATCCTTTCAGCTTAATTCCTAAGACATTACACAATTTTATAATTAAATTTACGTAAGTTATGGACGAAACTGTATGTGCTTGTCAAAATTAGGACTTTCTCCTCGAGATTGTCATACCGTACCCCACTCCTTAACCTACCATCGCCTTTTATGACGACTATTGTTTACTCCGATTCGGTGACTGAAGTTGTTACCTGTTCGCAGATATTCAGTTTATGCTCCTGGTGCCGAATTGTGATGGAAGAATAGCTTGTTTATGATGCTGCATGAGTTGCGACATTTTAATTTTTTCTTTCTTTGTGGTTCTCCTAATAACTGTTCACATATCCGAAGCAACGAAGACTACCTTTCGTTCACATCCATTCTTCCTTGATGATTTACAGCAACACACACAACATACTGGAAATTTACGAGAGACTAATTCCAGATAACCGCACTCCAGTTTTTCAAATTGTCAGAAGTCACCACTTACCATTATGAATAAGTAACACACAGTTTGTAACATAGTATAATAATACTGGGTAAACGCAGGGCAGGTATGATATACACACACCAAAAAAAGGTTTGCATCACCTTTGTTCAGAGAGTTCCGGAACCTGTAAAGAAAATTGAAATAGAGATAATCATAAACATCATTTCCGCCCTTTTTATTGCCCATGGAAACCACACATTTCATGTTGTGCCACCATACAGTGAGACCTTCAGAGGTGGTGGCCCAGATCACTGTACACACGGGTACCTCTAATACCCAGTAACACGTCCTCTTGCATTGTTGCATGCCTGTATTCGTCGTGGCATACTATACACAAGTTCATCAAGGCACTGTTGGTCCAGATTGTCCCACTCCTTAACGGCGGTTCGGTGTAGATCTCTCAGAGTGGTTGGTGGGTCACGTCGTCCATAAACCGCCCTTTTCAATCTATCACAGGAATGTTCGAAAGGGTTGATGTCTGGAGAACATGCTGGCCACTCTAGTCGAGCGATGCCGTCATTCAAAAGATGTGCACCATGGGGACGCGAATTGTCGTCCATGAAGACGAATTCCTCGTCAATACGCTGCCGATGTTATTGCACTATCGGTCGGAGGATGGCATTCACGTGTCGTACAGCCGTTACGGCGCCTTCCATGACCACCAGCAACGTACGTCGGCCCTACATAATGTCACCCCAAAACAGCAGGGAACAGTGTGTCTAAGGCGTTCAGTCTGACCGGGATGCCTCCAAATATGTCTCCGACGATTGTCTGGTTGAAGGCACATGCGACACTCATCGGTGAAGAGAACGTGTTTGCCAGTCTTAGCGGTGCATTCGGCATGATGTTGGGCCCATCTGTACCGCGCTGAGTGGTGTCATGGTTGCAAAGATGGACCTCGCCATGGACGTCGGGAGTGAAGTTGCGCATCATGCGACCTATTGCGCACAATTTGAGTCGTAACACGAGGTCCAGTGGCTGTACGAAGAGCATTATTCAACATTGTGGCGTTGCTGTCAGGGTTCCTCCGAGCCATAGCAGTCATCCACTGCAGCAGTAGCCCTTGGGCGGCCTGAGCGAGGCATGTCATTGACAGTTCCTCTCTCCCTCTATCTCCTCCATGTCCGAACAACATCTCTTTGGTTCACTCCGAGACGCCTGGACACTTCCCTTGTAGAGATCCGTTCAAGCACAAAGTACCAATGCGTAGGCGATCGAACTGCGGTATTGACCGTGTAGGAACAGTTGAACTACAGACAACACGAGCCGTATAACTCCGTCCTGGTGGTATGACTGGAATTGGCTGTCGGACCTCCTCCGTATAATAGACGATGCTCATGCATGGTTGTTTACGTCTTTGGGCGGGATTAGTGGCATCTCTGAACAGTCAGAGGGACTGTGTCTGACACAATATCCACAGTTAACGTCTATCTCCATGAGTTCTTGGAACTGGAGTGCTGCAAAACTTTTTTTGATGTGTGTATTTTATCATGGAACAAATGATATAATGCATCGTTGTATTATTATTCCCGATGCTTTGATAACTATTTGCGTCATAGCAGAGCTGTTGTCACCTCTCGAAGACTGCGCCGGGATACTAGTACTGTGTATGGAATGCAGAACACACTAAGTCTCAGGGATCCATCACAAACTTTAGTTACAATTAAGCATTTTGTCTTTCTTTGCACAGCTTCTACAGTACCTCCACATTCCCGCCCCATCGATAAGCTGAATGGGTCAGAAGTCCACTTGTGGTACCTGTTGAAACATTATCGTAACCACAGTTTTTCTCTGAAATATTTAAAGAAAATGTATTACTTCTCCTGGATGACTGACTGAAGATAACGTACAAAATGAGCTCATGAAGCTCAACATCCAGTGAAACAAATGACCACCGAATCTATGATTAGTGAGAGAAGAAATGTTATCTATAAACTATTCTTCCTAGACCATTTTATGCACTAAAAAATTATGCGGTCTTTTTAAGTTTACTCTTAAATGTAAACTGCGTATTTTGGCACATAGAGAGATTTCTAGGATGCTGTAACTTCCCAGATAAAAAATTAGAGAACAAAGAACTTTTCGCCTCAGCGTCTCAGATTCTCATCCACTAGGAAAGACTGAAGAAATTGAAAAAAATTAAAGAAGATTCGAGCGGCCTGAAACTAGAAGGAGCTACAGAGCTTTTCGAGTAAACCCAGTGATAAGGGTAGAAAAATGCCTTATGAATAACGCAAGTGCGAATATTACATTTCCGATCACCTGTTTTCGCAGAGAATTGTGAAACTGGATTTTCCTCCTCACATAAACATCGTGTACAGACGGCAACGATAAAAGTCAAAGACCACGGCAGAAAGCGATGATCGGCAAGCCGTTTTACCAAATGTCCTGGAAGAGCCGAATGGGAGCTGCCAAGTAATATATCTAACAGCTACCACGGCAGGTACATCAATAGTATAAATAAATGTGCGAAATTCTTTGTGTGAGAACCACTTTACGCAGCGTTTCCAGCGTTTCACAGCGGCTTGGGGTTGATATGTGGACATCATAACATGTGTTATAACGACGTTACTTTCAAAACTAATCATCGTTAAAGAGTACTTACAAACTAAACATTCTGTGTGTGTATAGGCCCCACTGACGAATAAGGAGAAAATTAAATTGATATTTATTACTTAGTGTCTCCAGAACACAACCAGTTGTGCTAGACTGACAACATTCCTCCTGAATACCTTATTGCAGTCTTCGTAGGGACGTTAAATGTGAACACTAGTTATTTCTGTGATCTATCCAATTTTAAATACTTTCATGGTTTAATCTATGAACAAGTGGGCGCTGCCGACAGAAATTGTGGACAAGAGGGGACTGCTGAATGATGCTTATGAATGACAAGGCTATAAAATCACTGCTGTGTTGGAAACTTGCCAGTTATGTGCAAGTTTTGTTAGTGCAAGCTACATTTGTTAATTAATAACCAGCTTGTATATGTATATCGTTGCGAAGTAACTGCAGTGGGGTACGGACTAAGCTGTCGTTCAAGAGAGAGTTGAGATATTATAACATACCGCTGGAAGTTACGAGTCGTGTGCTTCAGAGGGCTGGAAAGCCTGCACACACAGGGCGGTTACATAAATAACAAGTAACTGATCAGAGGAAACTAGAGCTGCGTGGTATGTGATAAGAGGTAAGCTTCCATAAGGATGGACTACAAGACCGAATGAAGGTCGGAGGGCGTCTAGGGAAATAGGTTGTGGAAACGTCCGCAGAGACGCTAGGAAGCTCCTGGGAAGAGCCGAGGTCAGGACGACAGTGCGTGATGTGTGGATGTGCGTCATATGAGTCTATATAAACGACAGCTTAACTGGCCTGAGGGGTTCTGTCTCAGACCCCGCCTTCGGCGCCGACACTGCAGTACTCTGCCCTAGGGCGGCACCTATTTGCACAGGATAGTGACGTCTCTCTGAATTTTCTCTATTATTATGTTATATTCGCAGTACCTAGCAAGCTTG
Source organism: Schistocerca cancellata (assembly GCF_023864275.1). Lineage (NCBI taxonomy): Eukaryota > Metazoa > Arthropoda > Insecta > Orthoptera > Acrididae > Schistocerca > Schistocerca cancellata. The sequence goes on along the minus strand of NC_064626.1, from coordinate 1,058,547,438 downwards.
GAGTATATCATAAACCTTCCTTTGTACTTCCTTTTTAGGGGTGTATTTCCTCAGCGTACCGAGTTCCCTGGTCTGAAGCCTTTTCAACTTACAGCTCTAACTCCAGAGAACTACTAGTTGGAAGAACCCAATCTAATTTTGGGAACTTAACCTCAACTTCCCTCATTCCTGACCCGCTCGCAGGAATTTTGCAGACGCGACATAAAAACAATATTTTGGTGCCAGGTATAGGGTGGGCATCAGTTATCCACGCTTGGCGTCATTTGGCATGGTTTTCCACAGTTAAACAACACCACAGGCCTGAGGAATAGATACGGCCACAGTATTTGTGTGAAAACTCAGCCTGAAATTTAGACGAACTGATGGCTTAGACGAGGCAGGGAAAAGAAGTTTAGGCGAGGCGGACGTTGGGAGGCAAGGCGAGCAGAAAGAAGGAGTGTAAGTAGGCTGTTTATGTTTTCTTTATGTAAGTAGGCTGTTTAGGTTCTTATATTGGTAACGCCGCCGCCACGTAGCGCTCTCTGTATGAAAATCACTGGCTGTGCTGTGTGCAGTCTGTGGCTAGTTTGCATTGTTGTCTGCCATTGTAGTGTTAGGCAGCGGCAGCTGGATGTGAACAGCGCGTAGCGTTGCACAGTTGGAGGTGAGCCGCCAGCAGTGGTGGATGTGGGGAGAGAGATGGCGGAAGTTTGGAAATTGAACTGCTATATAATGATTATTAAGGTAAATACAGTGTTTGTTCTCTATTAAAATCTTTCATTTGCTAACTATCCCTATCAGTAGTTAGTGACTTCCGTAGTTTGAATCTTTTATTTAGCTGGCAGTAGTGGCGCTCGCCGTATTGCAGTAGTTCGAGTAACGGAGATTTTTGTGAGGTAAGTGATTTGTGAAAGATATAGGTTAATGTTAGTCAGGGCCATTCTTTTGCAGGGATCTTTGAAAGTCAGATTGCGTTGCGCTAAATAATATTGTGTGTCAGGTTAAGCACAGTCGTGTATAAATTGTTCTAAGGGGACGTTTCAGGAGACCATTCCGACGGGCGAGGGAGGTCCGCCACAGCTCTGGTTCGACTTCGCAGGAGGGTTGGGTTGGGTTCTACATCTACACGGTTACTCTGTAATTCACACTTAAGTGCCTGGCAGAGGGTTCATCGAACTATTTTCATACTACTTCCTTACCATTCCACTCTCGAATGGCGCATGGGAAAAAGGAAGACCTAAATCTTTGCGTTAGAGCTCTGATTTCTCTTATTTTACTACGTTGATCATTTCTCCCTACGTAGGTGGGTGTCAACAAAACATTTTCACATTCGGAAGAGAGAGTTAGTGATAGAAATTTCGTAAATAGATCTCGCCGCAAAGCAGATCGCCTTTGTTTCAGTGACTGCCGCCCCAACTCGCATATCATATCAGTGACAGTCTCAACCCTATTGCGCGATAATACGAAACGAGCTTCCCTTCTTTACACTTTTTCGATGTCCTCCGTCAATCCTACGTGGTAAGGATCCCATACCGAGCAGCAGTATTCCAGTAGGTGACGGACAAGTGCAATGCAGGCTGTCTCTTTAGTGAGTTTGTCGCATATTTTAAGCTTTCTGCCAACAAAGCGCAGTCTTTCCAATTTAAGTTGCTGGTAATTGTAATTCCTAGGTATTTGACAGCCCTTGCATTTGCGCGATTTATTGTATAAGCAAAATTTATCGGATTTCTTTTAGTACCCATGTGGATGACCTCGCACTTTTTGTTTGTTTACTGTCAATTGCCACTTTTCGTACCGTACAGAAATTCTCTCTAGATCATTTTGTTATTGGAATTGATCGTCTAATGATTTTACTAGATGATAAATTACAGCGTCCCCTGCAAACATTCTAAGGAGGGTGCTCTATTATCACCTAGATCATTTATGTAAATCAGGAACAGCAGAGGGCCTATGACACTACCTTGCGGAACGCCAGATATCACTTCTGTTCTACTCGATGATTTACCGTCTATCACTACGAACTGTGACCTCTCTGAGAGGAAATCACGAATCCAATCACACAACTGAGACGATACTCCATATGCACGCAATTTGGTTAATAATCGCTTGTGAGGAACGGTATCAAAAGCCAACTGGAAATTTAGGAATATGGAATCGATCTGAGATCCCTCGTCGACAGCACTCATTACTTCATGGGAATAAAGAGCTAGCTGTGTTGCACAAGAACGATATTTTCTTAATGGTGTTGGTTATGTACTAGTAAGTCATTTTCTTCAGGGTGTTCATAATGTTCGAGTACAGTATATGCTCCAAAATCCTACGGCAAATTGAGGTCAGTGACATGGGTCTGTAATTCAATGGGTTACTCCTTTCTTGAATATAGGTGTGACCTGTGCTACTTTCCAGTCTTTAGGGACAGACCTTTCGTCAAGTGAGCGGTTGTATATTATTGCTAAGAAAGGCACTATTGTGTCTGCATACTGTTTTTTGGCAGAAGAGACCAAACAGCGAGGTCATCGACCTCATCGGATTAGGGAAAGACGGGGAAGGAAACCGGTAGTGCCCTTTTAAAGGAACCATCCCGGTATTGGCCTGGAGCGATTTAGGGAAATCGCGAAAAACCTATATCAGAATGGTCGGACGCGGGATTGAACCGTCGTCCTCCTGAATGCGAGTCCAGTGTGCTCACCACTGCGCCGTCCCGCTCAGTTTCAAGGGAGGCGAGTTGGCATCAGGCGCAGGAGAACCCCGTTCGAGAGAGGGAGGAGGTGACATCACTCCACAGACAGGACGGAGGGATCCGCCAGCAGCAAGGAGATAGCGAAACATAATCGGAGGCGCGTCGCAGCCGGGTCTGGATCTGCGCAGTGTTAACAGCGTGGCTGCCAGGCGACGCGACGAGGGAGCCGCCGCAGAGGGCAACACACAGTCGCGAGTTACGACACACTGCAGTGGAAGGTGAGAAAGAGATTCTTCAGAAAAATGCTGTCTAACAAGCAGCAGGTATCCGGTGGGCAAGGAAAATCCTCGGCTCCGTAAAGACCGAGTGATATTTTAAATGGTGCGATTAAATTGTCGCAACACTCATGACGGTAATACGGCGCAACTCAGTGAGTTGTTTGACAAGTGTGATAGTGCTTTCGACACCAGATCAGCACGATGTGTTATTGAAATCTGTAAAGGCGTGAACAGTAGGAGCAGCACAAAGTAGATTGTTCGTTACAGATATGAGAGGTACCTGGCCTTCAGTACCTGTTATCTTAGTAGAAAATTTTAGCAGTAGACAAACTCTTGACTACTACTCTTGAGAAATGTTTGCAAGTAGTCAGGAAACATAGGAAATCGAAGCCCAATTGGCTTCTAGAATGCCGGCCGGAGTGGCCGAGCGGTTATAGAGGCTACAGTCTGGAACCGCGCGACCGATACGGTCGAAGGTTCGAATCCTGCCTTTGGCATGGATGTGTGTGATGTCCTTAGGTTAGTCAGGTTTAAGTAGTTTTAAGTTCTAGGGGACTGATGACCACAGTAGTTACGTCCCATAGTGCTCAGAGCCATTTGAACCATTTTTTTGGCTTCTAGAATAGACTCACCTCAGCATCAATTAAGGGAAGCAGTTATGACGAAATCAGAATTAAGAGATAGAATTCTGTTAATTTTTAAATTGGATAGAGCTGTCTTCATCCATGGATTATACGACAAAGAAATTAAGACTGTAGTAAAAGCAAGATTAAAAGAGTAGTAAGAGCAAGGCTATAGTCAATATGTCCAAAGCGATAGATATAGCCCCTACAGACAAAGTGCTATAGCTTCTGCAAAAGAAAAGCCTTTCGAATGACGGACCACCAGGACAGAACATCATAAAAGCCAGTGGAAAACCGGATCACATGCCAAAAAGTTGTCCTAACAGTAGAAAAATAGTAAGTGTAGAGACTTTACCAGTTGGAAAGACAATGCGAAAGGTAGATAAAGAAACCAAAGAGCATGTACCGGGCACTCACTGGAATATTAAGGAAGCTGAGGGGTCCCATACTTCGTTGATGAATATTACTTTTTTCAGTTGTAATGAGGAAGTTCATTATGATAGGCAATGTAAGAATTGGCGCTTAAGACGAAAGAAACCTAGAGAACAGGCAAATAAAGGGACGCAATGAGGCAGTCACATTGCGTCTGTGGATTGCACAAAGAGAAGTGAATACATTAACGTAATGCGTGAAACGGGCGTGTGATATCCCATGGGATTTTTGATAGATAGTGGTGCTCAAATTAGTCTTCTAATGAAGCAAAATTTATGAGACGCATAGAAGTGTCATTCTGCCTACAGCATTAGAATAAAGGTAATTAGCAATAATACTGAAACTTCCTGGCAGATTAAAACTGTGTGCCGGACCGAAAGGCAAAGGTCCCGAGTTCGAGTCTCGGCCCGGCACACAGTTTTAATCTGCCAGGAAGTTCCATATCAGCGCACACTCCGCTGTAGAGTGAAAATTTCATTCTAGCAATAATACTGTTAAAACCAAAGGCGCCCTAAACACAGAATTAAGGGTTGAAATTGACCTAGCTGTGGAGCAGAAGTTTTATGTAATCAGTGCAGACATAGACTTATCATTTTATGGGCTTCTTGATAGAAGTTCTAGCATACTACTAAAGTGCCAACGTTAGTTGCCGCTGCCAACCGCCCACGTGGTGAAGAGATGCCGGGGATGGACTTCAGCTAAGTATTTTTATTCGACATGGTACCACGGTACAATAGGTTTTAATTTTAATGTTGACTGTGCCTTACTCTGGCATGTTATAGTAATTTTATGCTTCTGAAGAAGGCTAGATTAATTTAGCCGAAACCTGGTAAAGACCAGAAAATTTGTGAAACTGAGGCTGATTCCTCAAAATATTAAAAAAAAGACTTCTTGATAGAGATTTCTTTGTGAAGCATAAAGCCGTCATAGATTACGGTTCGCGAAATATTATGAGTTGTTTGAAACGCGTTTTGTTGAGAACGGCGCGTGAGTTGCTTCTAGAGGACATTGTTAAGAAATGTTAAGTAATGGGAAGAGTGGCACGGGGTCGAAGTCAAGAAGTGATAATGCAAGAATATTCAAAGGTATGTGAATTCCTAACGGACCAAACTGCTGAGATCATCGGTCCCTAGACGTACACACTACTTTAACTAACTTATGCTAAGAGCAACACACACACTCATGCCCGAGGGAAGACTGGAATCTCCGGTGGGAAGGGCTGCGATATCCGCGACATGAGGCCTCTAACCGCGCAGCCACTCAGCGCGGCGTGATAATGCAGAAACAATAGGAACCGATGAGGTGACAGTGGAATACACAAAAGGGCGTAAACTTAGTTATTCAGAAGTGGTAAAAAACACGAAATTTCCCAACGAGTTGGGTGCGGTTGGAGCTGCAGAATGAGGGAAAAGTGTGTCGAACGAGGTAGATTCAAATCGTTCAAAAATGTTCAAATGTGTGTGAAATCTTATCGGACTTGACTGCTAAGGTCATCAGTCCCTAATCGTACACACTACTTAACCTAAATTATCCTAAAAACAAACACACACACCCATGCCCGCGGGAGGAGTCGAACCTCCGCCGGGATGAGCCGCACAGTCCATGACTGAACCTAGCACCTTAGACCGCTAGGTTCAAAATGTTCAAATGTATGTGGATTCATAAGGGACCAAACTGCTGAGGTCATCGGTCCCTACACTTGCACAACATTTAACCTAACTTACGCTAAGAACAACAAACACACCCATGCCCGGGGGGGGGTGCTCAATTCGTAACATGGCGCCTCAAACCGTGCGGCCACTCCGAGCGGCATCAAGGTAGGTGCCGGTTTGATAGCGGTCTTATAGGAGTTTATCTCGAGAGTAATCACGTTAGGGAAAGAAAACTAAAACAGAATTGTAAGTTGAGTATAGACCCCAGGAAAAGTAAAATTACAAAAGTACAAATTGATTTAAGGAATGTATAACAACCGATAGTTCCAAAACAGGTGCACATATGCCTGAAGCGTTAGTCGAAGTGAAAGACGGTACGTGTATAATAAGTATTTTAAATGCTACCAAGAAAAAGGTTAAAATCGATGACCCTCAGTTAGGAGCAGAAGATTTATCTTGAGTGGAAGAGGTAACAGTGAGACATGTAAAAGGGGTACATTCGGAAATTACATCAAGAGCTAATGAACTGGAAGAGAGCCTCCGAGTTGATCATTTGAACAGTGAGTAGAGAAAAGTTATTTTAGAATTATGTCTAGCTTACAGTGATATATTTCATCTGCTGGGTGACAACCTAACCTACACAGTCGTTGTCAAACACGAAATTCAGAGGAGCTGGGAAAGATAATTAATTTAAGGTCATATCAATACCGCCGGCACAAAAGGAGATTATACAAGCTGAAACAGAAACAATGTGAAGATATGATAGTGTGGTACGTAGTAACAGTGCATCGGACTCTCCCTCCTTTGATTCCGAAAAAGATGGACGCCAGTGGAAAGCAAAAGTGGTGTGTAGTAGTGGACCATAGACGTATTAATGAAATGAAATCACATGACGATGAAATGAAATGACAATAATGTATATCCCTCGTCCGTATGTAGATAGATACACTCCTGGAAATGGAAAAAAGAACACATTGACACCGGTGTGTCAGACCCACCATACTTGCTCCGGACACTGCGAGAGGGCTGTACAAGCAATGATCACACGCACGGCACAGCGGACACACCAGTAACCGCGGTGTTGGCCGTCGAATGGCGCTAGCTGCGCAGCATTTGTGCACCACCGCCGTTAGTGTCTGCCAGTTTGCCGTGGCATACGGAGCTCCATCGCAGTCTTTAACACTGGTAGCATGCCGCGACAGCGTGGACGTGAACCGTATGTACAGTTGACGGACTTTGAGCGAGGGCGTATAGTGGGCATGCGGGAGGCCGGGTGGACGTACCGCCGAATTGCTCAACACGTGGGGCGTGAGGTCTCCACAGTACATCGATGTTGTCGCCAGTGGTCGGCGGAAGGTGCACGTGCCCGTCGACCTGGGACCGGACCGCAGCGACGCACGGATGCACGCCAAGACCGTAGGATCCTACGCAGTGCCGTAGGGGACCGCACCGCCACTTCCCAGCAAATTAGGGACACTGTTGTTCCTGGGGTATCGGCGAGGACCATTCGCAACCGTCTCCATGAAGCTGGGCTACGGTCCCGCACACCGTTAGGCCGTCTTCCGCTCACGCCCCAACATCGTGCAGCCCGCCTCCAGTGGTGTCGCGACAGGCGTGAATGGAGGGACGAATGGAGACGTGTCGTCTTCAGCGATGAGAGTCGCTTCTGCCTTGGTGCCAATGATGGTCGTATGCGTGTTTGGCGCCGTGCAGGTGAGCGCCACAATCAGGACTGCATACGACCGAGGCACACAGGGCCAACACCCGGCATCATGGTGTGGGGAGCGATCTCCTACACTGGCCGTACACCACTGGTGATCGTCGAGGGGACACTGAATAGTGCACGGTACATCCAAACCGTCATCGAACCCATCGTTCTACCATTCCTAGACCGGCAAGGGAACTTGCTGTTCCAACAGGACAATGCACGTCCGCATGTATCCCGTGCCACCCAACGTGCTCTAGAAGGTGTAAGTCAACTACCCTGGCCAGCAAGATCTCCGGATCTGTCCCCCATTGAGCATGTTTGGGACTGGATGAAGCGTCGTCTCACGCGGTCTGCACGTCCAGCACGAACGCTGGTCCAACTGAGGCGCCAGGTGGAAATGGCATGGCAAGCCGTTCCACAGGACTACATCCAGCATCTCTACGATCGTCTCCATGGGAGAATAGCAGCCTGCATTGCTGCGAAAGGTGGATATACACTGTACTAGTGCCGACATTGTGCATGCTCTGTTGCCTGTGTCTATGTGCCTGTGGTTCTGTCAGTGTGATCATGTGATGTATCTGACCCCAGGAATGTGTCAATAAAGTTTCCCCTTCCTGGGACAATGAATTCCCGGTGTTCTTATTTCAATTTCCAGGAGTGTAGATGAGACATTAGATGCACTAGGAAAAGCGAAATATTTCTCCACTCTTGATCGAGCTAAGGGTTATTATCAGGTCTTATTAGAAGAAAAAGTTCAAGAAAAGACAGCTTTTAGCACTATGGGTATAAAAGCAGTATAGGTGTAAAAGGATGCCCATGGGACTAAAGACGGCCCCAAACACATTCCAGAAATTAATGAACTCTGTGCTGATGAGACTGCAGGGTTAGAAAGTATTTATCTATTTGAATGACATAATTGTGTTTGGAGCCTTGTTATAAGAACATAATCGCAAGATAGAAGAAGTCTTTGAGAGACTCAGAAAGTACAATTTAATGTTACAAATTAACAATGTGAATTCCTGTGAAAGGAAGATACCTTTCTGGGACATGCCCTTACGCTGACGGATTAAAGCCGGATCCAAAGGATGTGTAAGCGGCGCAGCAATGTCCACAACGAAGGACTACAACACAATTGAAGGCGTTCGTTGTTCTAAGTGGATATTATCGTCAATTTTGAAGTAATTGCAGTAACATGACTAAGCCATTATATGAACTGTTGAAAAAGGAAGCTGTCTATACGTGGGGAACAGAACAAGATGAGGCATCTCGGCAATTGAAGGAAAAGTTGTTGAACCCTCCAGTACTGCAATACCCTTATTTTAGTCAAGACCTTATAGTCACAACTGATGCAAGTCTGAGCTGTACAGGAGCCTTCTTAGGTCAAGGCAAACTGGGCAGTGATTTACCTATTGCCTATGGGTCACGAACTACAAATAAAGCAGAGAGATATTATAGTACTACAGCCATATGTCGGGTGGTCAAACATTTCAGACCTTATTGTTTGGGTACAAGTTTACAATTAGTACTGAACATAAGCCAGAAATGTGGATCAGTCATCCCGATTGTTGAAATTCCAGCTCATATTGGAGCAGTATGATTACCAAATCATCTATAAAAACGGTAAAAGGAATTTGGTAGGAGATGTCCTCTCAAGAATGCGGAACGTTAGGCGACCGAAGATAATGACATGAAAGAGCCTGCAAGAAACGTTAATGACCGAGAATCAAATGATAACGCCGAGTCAAACACGCCTATGAATGACCAAGAGGCAGTGATAGATGTTCCCAAAAGCCTCAGATAAGGCTGTTGTGACATTAATTGAGTAAAAGAATAGTTTAAGGCAGATTACATTTACATTCATTCCAATTGATATATAGTGAGGAGGTCCTCCAGGATGTAGAACATGTAGGAAATGCAATAATACATGACAAATATTTACAACTGAAACAAATAAGCTAATGTACAGATCCTAAGTAGAATGATCGTCTTTTTTTAATGAACACTATATGAAAGAATCATTTTACAACACTCATTTACTAAGTTAGAATTAATGCACTGAATTAAAATTTAAGAAATTTTTTTTGTTTATAAGGTAATAAACATATAATAGAACTACTACAAAACTTATTTATAATGAACAAATTACTGCACTGAAATGGTGCATAAGTTAGATTGTACTTACACACACACACACACTCACACACAAACACACACACACACATACTGGGACTAATGACCTCAGCAGTTGAGTCCCATAGTGCTCAGAGCCACACACATACTTATTTACAATGAACACACTACTGCACTGAAATGATGCAGAAGTTAGATTGTATCCACAAATATTTTATTAGGCGATCTTTCTAAGACTACACCTGATTTGCTATTTAATGCAATGTTTGTATCATCTGCAAACAAAACAAACTTGGCATCTGATAATGTTACTGATGAAATGTCATTGACATACACAAGAAAAAGTAAGGGTCCTTAGATGGAACCTTGTGGGAGCCAAAATGTAATTAGTTACCAGTCAGATGATGCCTGATAGCTTAATATATGTCTCTTTCGTAATAACACCCTTTGTTTCCTGCCAGACATATAAGATATGAACCATTTTGCAGCGTTTCCTGTTACACAATAACATTCTAATTCACTTAAAAGGATATTGAGATTTACACAGGTAAATGCCTTTGACAGATCACAAAATATACCAGTTGCCTGCAATTTTTTGACTAATGAATTAAGTACATTTTCACTGTAAGTGTAGATAGCCTTCTCAATATCAGAACCCTTTATAAATCCAAACGGTAATTTTGACAGTATGTTATTTGTGATAAGATAGTTATAAATCCGATTGTACATTACCTTTTCTAAAATTTTTGGGAATGCTGGCAAAAGTGAAATTGTAAGGAAATTTGATGCTCTTTCTTTATCTCCCTTCTTAAACAGTGACTTAACTTCAGCGTATTACAAACATTCAGGAAATACTTCATTGATAAACGGCGGGTTACACAGATAGCTTAATGTGTTACTTAACTGAGAATCACATTCTTTAATTAACTTTGTTGTCATTTCATCATACCCACTAGATGTATTTGATTTTAAAGATTCTATGATGGCAGTAACAGTTATAAAAGTTTGTTAAAAAGTTCTGCAACAGTATACACATGTCACCAATGTATCAATTACTCTTAATGCTATTTGCCTCTCTTCATGTCTGGTTATACTGGTCTCCTCCTTCACTATATCCCATATTGTCTTTATTTTTTTATCTGATATGACTATGTTTTCTTGTAATATATTTGCTTTTATGTCCATATTACTGTATTTAATATTTTGCAGTATCTCTTGTAAAATGCTATACCATCAACATCAGAACTTTTTCGGATTGACAGATACAGTTTTCTTTTTGTTTTACAATATACCTCTATTCCTTGAGTAATCCATGGTTTCTTGTAGTATTTGATCTAACCTTGGTTAGTTTTGGGGGGAAATAGCGTTCAAATAAGGTAAGCACTTTATTAGCAAAAGTGTTATATTCTTCATTCATGTGTAAACATCACTCCAGTGAAAGTCTATGAGGAGTGTCCTAAAACAGTAAATATTTGGCTTGTTGATTACTCTCTTGAGTTCAGATTTAACAGATTTTGTATCCTGTTCAGTATTAACATTTAGCAGAAGGAACTACATTTAATGGTCTGAGAGGCCATTGACTATTGATTTTGCAATATAATTTTGTTCATTGGACTTTTCTATAAAGATATTATCACTGACTAGCTGTTAGCAATTGGCTACCCTAGTGGTGAACTTTACAGTTGTAATTAAGTCGAATGAGAGTGTTACTAACTCAAATAAGTTCTTATTGGGAGAGTCTTTACGGAAATCTACATTGAAGTTATCAGCTACCACTATTTCTTTGCTTTTGGTTGTTAAATGGGAAAGTAATGCTTCAAGGTGATGTATGAAGAGGTGCTCGATATACACTTAATATTAAGAAGGATTTTTTGTGAAATTTTGCTTGTATTTTACATGCTTCCATTTGCTGTTCTAGGCAATATTTGTAAATGTCTATGTTCTTAAATTTATGACAGTTCCTGATGAATGTGGGAACTCCTTTCTCAGTAGGCTGCTAACCTAAATCCTATAACACTTAAAAGTTCTATACCAGTGGTCACATGATGTTCAGAGAGGCAGATTATGTTAGCTAGGTTTGAGGACTGTAATTCATCTGTGCAGATAATTAATTCATTAATTTTATTTCTCAGTCCTCAAATATTTTGATGCAATAAGGATAGCTAACATTTTACATTGACTGAGTTAAAACTGGGTAGAGTTGAAATTTCTGCTGATTGTTGAAAATTCTTAACCAACAGCTGTTTATGCCAATGAAATAAGTTAGAATTAGGTTTTTTGGTTTCTTTCTCAAACTGTAGGTTTGTCTCCATCCTAACCTCTCTCAAAACTTGTTTTCTTTCTGTTGTCCCTACCCTAAGAAAAGGTCTTTTCTGAACCCTAATAACCACTGGTATTTTTTCACTTATGACATTGCCTCCCCATTCAACTTTTCTACTTTTTCCAGCCAGTTTACCCTTCCCTTCCCTGTTGAGGTGAACGCCATGCCTAGTATAATCCCACCTATTGAGAGAATCAAAAGGACCCACACCAATGTGTGACCCTGCACCCAACATTAGCAGCTGTTCCAACTTCAAATTAACTCTCTTGACAGAAGAGTTCAAATGAGGTTGGTCATGGCGCCCAAGAACAGATACAAACTCAACACTAATACGCTTCGACGCTGATGCAATCCTTGCCAGGTCACACTCTATACTGTACCCAGGATTTCTATCAGTACTATCACCTGGCCCACCCACTGTAACCACAGAGTCTTCCTTAGTGAAATCTTTGCAAAGTGATCGTAAATCCTCTGTCACCTGCTCCAGACGACCACTAGGTTTACAAAAATTGGTGACCTGGTATTCGGCGATCCTAGTTCGTCCTGCAAAAGGTGGCCAACATCTCTTCCATGGGAACTACGTAAAAACAACACTTTCTTTCTCTTTACTGATTTCCCTACATTCTTACTTTTCAATTTGCTGCTGAAAGTTTGTTGTGCCCTGTCTACACCTGCAGCTGTTTCAAGCACACCAGCTTGTAACTAATGCAACAGGTCAAATCTACTTTCCACATTCACCACGATGCTGTCAGTCACAGTTATATGTCTGTTCCTCTCTTTACTCTTCTCCCTCCTTAACCTGTCAAGATCTCCCCTGGCCTTGTATAACTCAGTCTGAAGGGCGGCAATTTTCCCCTCCTGTTCTAGTTTCCTCCTATATCTACAACATATCCTACAAAACCACTTATGAGTCTCATTTACCAACTCTATTCCCACGCCAGTCAGGAAGACAAATTGAAATTCCTTAAACAATATCGTGACTAAAAAATTGGTCGATATCAAGGTGTAGGATGGACATATGAAAGGATTAACAGGTATTGTATATTGGATGGTGCGAAACCTGACATCGAGCACTATATTCGTAAATGTGAAAGTTTTCAAAGGGATAAGATAGAATAGAGATACCTATGGAAATAACAACTATTCCCGAATATGTGCTCGAACATTGTGACGTGAATATTGTCGGCCCAGTCACTCAGAGATCGAGACAATAAATATAATTACGTTGAAAGATGCCTTAACCAAAATTTCAGTAGCAGATCCGATAGAACAGCAAGATGCAGCAATAGTCGCTAGAGTACTGGTAGAGAAAAAAATATTAAAGTACTGTATACGGTCTATATTACTCAGCGACATGGGTAGTAATTTTATGCGTGAAACCATTTGTCGGGTCTGCAGATTACTACACATAGACAAAATTAATACCACCAGTTATCAGCCATAAGCTAATAGAGAATTAGAACGAACCGATCAAACATTAACGGAGACACTCCGACATTACATCAACAGAGACCAGCTAATTGGACGCTTGAGATCCATATGCAGTTTTTGTATTTAATACCACACCTCATAGTACGACAGGCTATAGTCCACACGAATTATACTTCGGAAGAGCATGTAATTTGCCTAGAGTATTACAGAGAAAACCAGAAGAGGTCATCTACAGTTACGATGATTATGTAATAGAGTTGAAGGAGCTGTTAAGAATAACGCATCAGAATACAAAAGACATAATGGCAGAAACTAAAATAAAAAACTAAGAATATTGTTATAAGACACAGAATCCAAAAACATTCTAACAAGGCGATAAAGTTCTTCTGTTTGATGATTGCATGCGGCATGGTGGCTCTAAAAATGTAGATAGTCAGTGGTGTGCTCCATTTTCTGTTGCCGAAGTTAATGGAAGTAATATAGTCATTTAGATAAGCCGAAATAAATATCTAAAAGTGCATGCTAAGAGATTAAAGGAGTTGTTTTAACTTACAGGGTCACGGAAATGCATGCAAAAGGAGGATTGCCTATCCTAGTTTTTGACGTTACATCAGCAATGCAACAACAAGAACTGAAAGTGACAAAATTCATGTCGCACCCAGGCTTATATTATAATAAAAAAGATACGGTCAGTCTTTACAGTGCCACCTGGAGAATGGTAAGCTATTTCAATATATTGAAATTAAAGCAGAAATTTGTATTAACTGAAAATCTGGCATGGAGAGCTGTCGACCTTTGCCATAAGATATTGTTACAACTTTATATGAGTACCTTCGAATGTACTAGTGTGAAACAGTCTTTACATTTGCTTGTACATAAGATGGAAAATTCGAATGCCTAATTCAGCAATTAGCTAGACATGAGCACAAGATTCGAAACATGGAATTCTTAATTTTGCTGGATAAGAAAGCAAGACACTATTTAGGATTTTGGATGTAGATGACGCTGCCTATTTTAAGAACAAGATCAACATTCTGCAAGGGAACAAGAAAGTATTATTACGGTTATCAGAAGAACAGATAGCGATCGTCAAGGCCAATTTGCACATAATCTTTCTGTCAGCTCAGTTGCAAGGAATGAGAAGATCATTACAGAAAGGATGCTAAAGCTAAACAAACATGCTGCACAGTATGAAAATACCACTGAATGATGGCTGTGAATAATTGCTATTTGTGTTACTCTTAATACTTACACTACTAATATCTATATTTAATGAAATGGAACGAGATTATGAGTTGATAATCAGAGCAATAGTAAATGCACAGAAGGTTCTCTTCGAACCCATTTCATTAATATTGTACAGGCAGTCAAATACTTGAAGCTAATTAAAAATGAGATTAAAGATAAGCAATTTCCTGTAGCACTTAGTGAAGAAAATGAATATCATTTAATCAAGGTAACTGATTTGGATATATTTATTGCTGGAAATATATTTAATTAAGTGTAAAATATACGGTTAGTTGACGCTAGCATATTTCATATCTATAAGGTCTGGCCATTAGCCGTCGGAATAGAAAGAACTGAAAGATTGTACACATATATAGCTCCCACAATAAATTTCTAGTAATGGACGAAAATATGAAAAATTAAGGAATGAGTAAATATTATCTAAAAAGACTGAACCAAATCAAAGTATCTTTCAACAAACCTTTGTCTTGTTATCTACCTATGATCACAAAGTTTGTGAAGGAAGAATGATTCAGCCTGTTACTAAGATTCCTGACAACTGTATCCAAAGCGTATTGTTTTAAACGAGAGTGTATGGACGGAGATTAGAGGTAATGAATGGTTATTTGTAGCACCTAAGGTTCAAGAATTTACAAATGTGTGTCATGACCGAATGCCATCGGACATAATTATTAGAGGTACAGGTAAATTGAAGTTCATGAGTAAGCATAAAGAGTATGGTTCTCAGGTACTAATACAATGAACAAACTATGAGATCGAATGTCATAATTAATGATATTATACCTAACTTAAACATGGATATTGATTGTTATCTACCATAGTGAAACAAGAAAAACAGAATATATCTCAATTACGTTTATACTTACCTTTTCACTGGCGAGATGATTTGATGGCTGCAGGACGAGTTAGAAAATGAAAACTCAAAACAACAAATAACTGTATTTAATTTGTTAACAGTTGATAGTATACCCACTTGGGGTTATGTAGAATTAAGTATACTCATACTAATGATTATCGTGTGTATGTGTAAACATTGTACATGCTGTCGAGATCGTCTTAAATTCTTCTGTAGAAGCATGGGGAACAATTGTTGTAGCAGAATCTGTGCGAAAAATAAAATTGCGAACCAGTATTCTGATAGAGAGATGGTGTGACAGGAAACCAGTCAGAGTGAAATGGTTACCTCTGAGCCCATGCCAAGTCACTATGAGACCCAAAGAAGTGAAACAATGTTGTGGGAATACCCTCGCACTCCAAACTAAGATTTTGATATTTACCAAAGAAAGTCATTAATATTCTTTTCAAAAACAGACAAGCAGTCATCTGATACAGAGTATATTGTTACAATGACTAATCAGATTGTATGTTCTTGCATAAATGTTTATGTTTATTAAAGGTTATATATATACAGGGTGAGTCACCTAACGTTACCGCTGGATGTATTTCGTAAACCACATCAAATGCTGACGAACCGATTCCACAGACGGAACGTGAGGAGAGGGGCTAGTGTAATTGTTTAATACAAACCATACAAAAATGCACTGAAGTATGTTTTTAACACAAACCTACGTTTTTTTTAAATGGAACTACGTTGGTTTTGTTAGCACATCTGAACATATAAACAAATACGTAATCAGTGACGTTTGTTGCATAGTAAAATGTTAATTACATCCGGAGATATTGTAACCTAAAGTTGACGCTTGAAACCTCCGACGTTCAGTTGCGTGTTGTAACAAACACAGGCCACGGTCGGCGAGCAACATCTGCAGGGACATGTTTACGATGACGACCGTGTTTACGAGTGTGGCTGTAATGCACTGTTGTGGTTTGGTCTAGCTGTCGCAGTGTCCGCTTGCTGCTATTGTTATTCCTCATTCGTCTCCACACGCAGACCAACTGTAGTACACCGTGTTACCAGACGTCTGTGATAATGTAGTGTTGTAGGAACTGTGACCATGGTGTATTAGAACTCTGAAAAGGCGGAGATGATACTCATCTATGGCGAGTGTCGACGAAATGCAGCTGAAGCCTGCAGGGAGTATGCAGAACGGTACCCGGACGGAGAGCATCCAACGTGCCGCACATTGCAAAACATCTACCGCCAACTGTTTGCAACAGGTATGGTCGTAGCACGCAAACGGGTCCGTAACAGGCCCGTCACAGGAGAAGCGGGTGCAGTTGGTGTGTTAGCTGCTGTTGCCATGAACCCACACATGAGTACACGGAACATTGCGAGAGCCGGTGGACTGAGTCAAAGTAGTGTCATGCGCATACTGCATCGTCACTGCTTTCACCCGTTTCATGTGTCGCTACTTCAGCAATTACATGATGATGACTTTAATCATCGAGTGCAATTCTGTCAATGGGCATTAACAGAGAATTCGTTACAGTTCTACCTGTTTACCGATAAAGCGGGTTTCACAAACCACGGGGCAGTGAATCTACGGAACATGCATTACTGGTCTGTGGACAATCCTCGCTGGCTCAGACAGGTAGAGCGACAGCGACCGTGGACTGTAAGTGTATGGTGCGGAATCATTGGCGACCACCTCATTGGTCCTCACTTCATTGCAGGGGCCCAAACAGCTGCAACATACATCGCGTTTCTACAGAATGATCTGCCAACGTTGCTCGAAATTGTCCCACTGGAAACGCGTCGACGTATGTGGTATCAGCATGATGGTGCGTTTATACAGAATGATCTGGCAACGTTGCTCGAAAATGTTCCACTGGAAACGCATCGACGTATGTGGTATCAGCATGATGGTGCACCTGTATATTCCGCAATTAAGACTAGGCTGACCCTTGACAGGATGTTCGACGGGCGTTTCATAGGACGTGGAGGACGCATAAATTGGCCAGCCCGTTCTCCTGATCTTACAGCTCTGGACTTCTTTCTGTGGGGTACGTTAAAGGAGAATGTGTACCGTGATGTGCCTACAGCCCAGAGGATATGAAACAACGTATTGTGGCGGCCTGCGGCGACATTACACCAGATGTACTGCGGCGTGTACGACATTCATTACGCCAGAGATTGCAATTGTGTGCAGCAAATGATGGCCACCACATTGAACATCTATTGGCCTGACATGTCGGGACACACTCTATTCCATTCCGTAATTGAAAAGGGAAACCACGTGTGTACCTGTACCTCACCCCTCATGATAATGTACATGAGCGTCAGTGAAAAAGACCAATAAAAAGGTGTTAGCATGTGAACGTAATGTGCTGTTCCAGTCTCTTCTGTACCTAAGGTCCATCACCGTTTCCTTTGGATCCCTACGTAATTCGGTGCTCTCCGATACACACGATCGAACAGCGGAGGAGTGGTACTCAAGCGTCAACTTTAGGTTACAATATCTCCGGATGTAATTAACATTTTACAATGCAACAAACGGCACTGATCACGTATTTGTTTATATTTTCAGATGTGCTAAGAAAACTAACGGGGTTCCATTTAAAAAAACGTAGGTTTGTGTTAAAAAACATACTTCCGTGCATTTTTTATGGTTTGTATTAACCAGTTACACTAGCCCCTCTCCTCACGTTCGCTCTGTGGAATCGATTCTTCAGTATTTGATGTGGTTTACGAAATATATCCAGCGGTAATGTTAGGTGACTCACCCTGTGTATGGTTTATAGGTGTTTTAAAGTGATGGTGTGTCATTAAGGAAAATCTGTAATATGTGTACACTTACCTGAAGAAAAACTTGAACTTAACACAATATAAACAATAGCCACAAACAATGAATTTGACCCCAACACCAAACCAGGTCCCTACTGTCCCCTATGAAAATCACACACAAACTGGAAAGGAAATGGTGCTGATTACCTTTTATTGGGAAAACATCAAACAGGATAAGTAACATTTTGAAGGCAAAGGGATTTCTGTGTTTTTCTATGTCCCTCAGACAATATGTAGTTGCTTTTTCAATGCAAAAGATAAACATCAAGTCATTACAAGAAGTGGGGTTTATAAAATCACATGCTGAGAGTGTCAGTCTTCCTACATTGGACACAGAGGGAGGTCAATCAGTACCAGGATTAAAGAACACCACAGAAGCTGAATATTGAAGAAGCCTTATTCAGCCTTTGCAGAACATTCCCTGAACAATAACCACAAATACACAAAAGATGTAGAGGTCTTACACATAGAGGAAAATGGGTCCTATTCAACCAATTACATATTTTAGAAATTAAATTGTCATTGGCGTATTTGCACAGTAAGCTATGGATCGATACCTTAAGAAGTTAAGATGATTATCTTAGCCTTATCATGTTTATCTGTGCATTATCATCTTTGAGAATTACTAATGTACTTGAAAATGGGCTTATAACTCGAACCCTAAGTGGTGCATTAATAAAATTGTGAAACAAGGTCAAAAACAATGTTTGTTTAGTTAATCTTACATGTAGTCAAGAAATGTGACAAACAAGTGCTCTCTGTATGTAATATTGTATATTTTGTGTCAAAGTACAGTGAATTATGATAATTTTGTACAATCGTATATTTTGTGTCAAAAGCTTGTAAACTATGAGCAAAGGAATGGAGAGAAAAGTTTGGTACTTGCCTCACAAGACTGTAATAAGTTGTGTTTATAATCATGTCTAATTGTTTTGTGAGCAAATCAAAGGCACACAGAAGAACAGGATAATGGTATAAAAGAGAAATGTAAGCATGTTATTGTATAAAAAAATACATCAACAAAGAACAAGCTTAAGGTGTACGTGTAACAAACGAGAATTTTGCGTTCTCGAAGATGGAGACCGCACAATTTTCTCTGGAACGGAGAGCTGCAGCGAGTAAATTGCAGTAGGGTACGGATTAAACTCTATGTTGTACAACAGAGAGCTGAGGTATTGTAACACAGATGGAATGTTTTGGAAAGAGGCGAGGTCAGGAGGACAGCGCGTTGTATGCGCGTCATATGAGTCTATATAAACAACAGCTCAACCGGCCTTAGGGATTCCGTCTTAGACCCCGCCTTCTACGCCGTCTGTGCGCTACTCTGCCCTCAGGGCGGCACCTAGCCGCACAGAATAACGTCACCTCTCTCAGTTTCCTCAGTGACTCAGTTATATTCGCAGCATCTCGCATGCTTGCAGTATATTAAAAGCCTTGGGTTGTACTTCCTTTTTAGAGATATTTACCTCTGCATACCACGTTCCCTGGTCTGAAACTTTCTCAAATTGCAGCTCTAACTCCTGACAACTACGAATGGGAAGAGCCCACTCTACTTCTGGAAACTTAACATAAAGCTCCCTCATTCCTGATTCGCTCGCAGGAATTTTGCAGAAGTGACAATATATCCGTCCCGGATAAATATGGTATGCGTGTAATATCTATTACTAACAAATATTTATGTTATTCTATGTCTGGGTACATAATCCGATAATTAACTCAAGAAAATTATGCAGATTTGTTCTAAAATATATGTAAACTGTTATTAAGATTTTCGAGTTCTCTCAGCCATATCGATGAGTAAATGTAACGCTGTCGTTTATTACGGAATATAATGTTGAAAGTATTTAGATGCAAATATTAGCAATTAGTTTCGTTAAATGTATTACATTGCATCTCGGTGTTTGGGGCGATACTTCAAGAATGGGCAACTGCTACACATAAGGTAACGAACTATATTACACTGCTTAAAGTAACGTCTGTGAGACAGGTTAACAGTAAAAACTATGGCACGAGAGCAAACTATTTTTCACTGCTTAAAGCATTTATCAGCATGTAACAGGTAAGTAATGGTTCAAATGGGTCTGAGCACTATGGGACTTAACATCGGAAGTCATCAATCGCCTAGAACTTAGAACTACTTAAACCTAACTAATCTAAGGACATCACACACATCCATGACCGAGGCAGGATTCAAACCAGCGACCGTAGCGGTCGCGCGGTTCCAGACTGAAGCGCCTAGAGCCGCTCGGCCACTAAAGTTCCTCCCACACTTGGCGCAGCATGTCTCCATTAATGAGTTCGAAAGCATCGTTGATGCGAGCTCGCAGCTCTGGCACGTTTCTTGGTAGAGGAGGTTTAAACACTGAATCTTTCACATAACCCCACAGAAAGAAATCGCATGGGGTTAAGTCGGGAGAGCGTGGAGGCCATGACATGAATTGCTGATCATGATCTCCACCACGACCGATCCATCGGTTTTCCAATCTCCTGTTTAAGAAATGCCGAACATCATGATGGAAGTGCGGTGGAGCACCATCCTGTTGAAAGATGAAGTAGGCGCTGTCGGTCTCCAGTTGTGGCATGAGCCAATTTTCCGCGGGCTACGCGTGAAACTTGCCCGCACGTGTTCAACCGTTTCTTCGCTCACTGCAGGTCGACCCGTTGATTTCCCCTTACAGAGGCATCCAGAAGCTTTAAACTGCGCATACCATCGCCGAATGGAGTTAGCAGTTGGTGGATCTTTGTTGAACTTCGTCCTGAAGTGTCGTTGCACTGTTATGACTGACTGATGTGAGTGCATTTCAAGCACGGCATACGCTTTCTCGGCTCCTGTCGCCATTTTGTCTCACTGCGCTCTCGAGCGCTCTGATGGCAGAAACCTGAAGTGCGGCTTCAGCCGAACAAAACTTTATGAGTTTTTCTACGTATCTGTAGTGTGTCGTGACCATATGTCAATGAATGGAGCTACAGTGAATTTATGAAATCGCTTCAATCATTTGTAATAGCCCTGTATATAATGTAACATCGGGCGCTCCAGGATATTGAGAATCGCCTCCATTAAATAAAACATAACGATGTAAAAGCCTCAGAAGGGCCCTCAAACACCAAGGAATCCTTTTTTTAATTTGAAACCTTAAAATAAACTGCAACTAAAATAGTGAATTTTTGTATCACAAAGTGTTTGGTGGAGGCGCAGCAGCGCTTCTACACTGGGCTCAGCACCTCATAATGAAGTTAGCTCTACGCAGAAACCTTGAGACATCGGTAAACAGTATATGATGAAACAGACTGGTTACTACGTGAGATATTGTATTACAAACAGCACATATCATTCAGCCATTGCAGCAAAACACAACCTAGAATAGTTTTAATTTAAGGGGGATAGGACGTCAAACGGGCCGACTTGGAGAATGAGAGGCACCACAGGACATTTTATTTTCTACTGTCTGTACTTTTACAAATAAATTCATAAAACTTTGTCAGCATGACCAGGAAGGATTCAGGATTCACACTCATAGCAGCGGAAGTGCGAAAACATAACAGAATAATTTTTTTTAGATATGAAATGTCATCAGTTTTTCACTTACTGTTGGCTGCATTTGTTGCTATTGGTATATTTTTCTTCACAAGTAAGAGAGATTCTTTGATGAATTTTGCACAGCATACAAACCATACTTACAGGTTTGTATGCTGTCCAAAATTCATCGTACAGTCTCTCTTACTTATGAAGAAAAGTGTATCTACAGCAACAAATGCAGCCAATAGTAAGTGAAAAAATGATGATATTTCACAGGTAAGAAAAATTATTTTGTTATGTTTTTGAACTTCCGCTGCTACGAGTGTGAATCCTGAATCCTTGCTCGTCATGCTGACAAAGTTTTATGAATTTACTTGTAAAAGTATAGACAGTGGAAATTAAAATGTCCTGTGGTGCCTCTCCTGCTCCAAGTCGGCCCGTTTGACAACCTACCCCCCTTAAGGCTCATATTTAAGAGAAATACTATATCGTGATTAATCACCCATTAAACAAGCATTAACGAATAAGGCCACATTAGTCCAGTTACATAATTTAGTGCTGTCATCAAAGCCAACCCAAATACCAAAATTCATCCCACTAAAATACTTTGGTTCAGAATAGAACTTACGACATTAATTCATGACTCGTGCCTCAAACATGCACGAGAATTACAATTTGGAGTTCCGTTGCATAACAAGCCGATTTACTAAAATGCTATCAGGGAAAAGATGGCACAGCCAGGGCTGCTTAGCATGAAGGTCTTCTCCTTACAAGAAAACTTGGCATCAATTACAGGCCAGTGAAACAATCCATTACGATAATAAAAATTCATACATACGGCATATCAAAGCAAAAGTTCCAGTAAAAAGCTGGGAAGTCTCACAGGAACAAAATTCAACCGACCTTAAGGATGGGATGTAATGGATTTTAATCCAAAAACAGGATGTTTCAAAAATATTATTGTCTTGATCTACACAGTTTAATCTATATTTTGTGAATTTTACCGTGATAGCAGCTTTAGAAATGCCTTTAAAGTGTTAAACTGATGAACTCTGCACTAGCGGCCACTCCGACCTTTTCAGACATTTTGGAAACTGCTTGCTTCAGCGGAATTTTTGTCATTGTGTGATGGCTACTTTTCTTTCGATATCTTTGGCTGACATCTGTATCTCTGGCTGACATCTATATCTTTGCCTGAAAACATTCTTGCATGTGGTTTATTTACTTTTTGACAATACTAACACATATTAGTAGGTGGGAGCTTAAATTCACAAACCTTTACGTGGAAGTCAAGATTTATGCACAATGGGTCTAAATACTGCCACCAGTGAGCAACAAGGAAAATGTCCAACAATGAAGAGAGTGAGAAAAAGAAATGGCTCTGAGCACTATAGGACTTAACATTTGAGGTCATCAGTCCCCTAGAACTTAGAACTACTTAAACCTAACTAACCATCCATGCCAGAGGCGGGATTCGAACCTGCGACCGTAGCGGTCGCGCGGCTCCAGACTGATGCGCCTAGAAACGCTCCGCCACATCGGCCGGCAGAGTGAGAAACTGTGGCAAGAAAATCATGCAGTAGCATGCTCTAAAAGCTACAGTGGTTCAAGTGGAGTTAATTTTGGATGTGCAAAATTAAAAATTCTGTTAATGATACAGTTTGTACCATAAATTAGTAACTGTAGTTTAGCGGTCTTATAATCTTCTCAGAACACTACAATAAAATTTTCAGATTAATCACATGATTAGAATTTGAATTATGGCTTTTTATAAAGAAGACAATAAAAAAATTTAAAATTTAAGTTTCTGGCAAAATATTAATCCTGCATATTTTATTATATTTTTCTGTTAAAACACAGCTTTTGATAAATTTGGCTGTAATGATTTTTAAAAAAAATGGTTACATTATTCTTTACATCGCCCCCCCCCCCCCCCCCCATGATTGCGACTTGCTCTCTTCCTCACAGGAAAACCACCAGCATCTACAGCCATGCAGACACGAATCGAACACTGGAGAAAAACACCCGTACTTCATGGTGAGCATGACTCTGACAGCCCGGTTACCAACTCCACGTTCGTCGAAGATGCCAAATGATGAAGACAAGGTTTCTTCACGCCACGAGCCTTTTTTCCACTCTTGCCCCTACAGATCAAAAGGTTCAAATGGCTCTGAGCACTATGGGACCTAACATCTATGGTCATCAGTTCCCTAGAACTTAGAACTACTTAAACCTAACTAACCTAAGGACAGCACACAACACCCAGTCATCACGAGGCAGAGAAAACCCCTGACCCCGCCGGGAATCGAACCCGGGAACCCGGGCGTGGGAAGCGAGAACGTTACCGCACGACCACGGGCTGTGGACCCCCTACAGATCAGACACCGGCAGAAAACTTGTTTCTGATCCTTTCTACAGTCCATACTGCCACAACCAAAGACAAGCAATACTCCGATTCGCTACTTTCCCCCAAGAGGGATCCACAGTCGTTTCACAGCCCTGCGGTCAAAGACGAGAGGCAGGTACCAAAGTCGATATCGCCCGATAACCCGCCACGGCTCAAAAATCATCGTCTCTACACATTTTATCTACTGTATGCTGGAAAATACGTTCATATGCCTCAGCATTTAGCCTCTTCTTGAGCACAATAAGGAGACCAGAACGTAACCACGCCCATACTGCATACTTGTACTTCACTGTTGGCACAACAGCCAGGTAGCGTTTTCCAGACATTCGCCAAACATAAAATCTTCCATCGTATTTGCACAGTGTATAGCGTCATTCAGCACTCTAATTCACTCGTTTCGACGTCGCTCCTTAGACAAGCTCAAGCGTCACTTAGCATTGGCTACAGAAATGTGTGGCTTATGAGGTAGTGTTCGACGATTCTACTCCAATCTTTTATTTAATCTACGCGTACGGTCATGATTCTAGCTGGATCACTGGCAGCACTTTGGAACTCACGAGTTATTTATTCCGCTCATTCACGTCAGTTTCCACAACGACCTTCCGCAATGCTCGATGGTCCCAGTCTGGTAGTAAATGAGGTCTACCTGGTCTTGGCCCAGATGTGGTTGTTTCCACTTCACAATCATATCACCAACAGTGGACCGGGAAGCTTTAGAAAGATTGAAATGCCCTTGATGGATTTGTTACTCCGAAGTCACTCAGCCCTCCTGACCGACCCATTCTGCTGTTGCTGATTCTCTGCTGACAACACAAAACTCCACCCACCACCCCCTCCTTTCAAACGGGGGGGGGCACCTCCTGTGACAGCCAGGTGTCAGCTCCACAATATATAGGGGAGTCAGTAAACCCTTCGACCAGGTGTTTATTCTGTTTAAACCCTTGTAATTTCCCCAAATCAGATTGGGTTAATTGCTTTGCCGTTCCTGCTAAAGG
Organism: Schistocerca cancellata; assembly: GCF_023864275.1. Lineage (NCBI taxonomy): Eukaryota > Metazoa > Arthropoda > Insecta > Orthoptera > Acrididae > Schistocerca > Schistocerca cancellata. Next base: position 1,058,522,353 of record NC_064626.1, on the reverse strand, counting down.
ACTGCGATCGATTCCTTTGTCCAGATGAGTTACCGAACCACCTTCAGCCGTGGCTGGCTCATGTTATGCGTTGGATTAAACCTTGACTGCTATCCTGTGTCTAGTCTCCCGCGGTTATCGCGATTATGCTGGTATTATCGGTCTCCACGAGTGGCAGCAGCGGTGTGTATTCGCAAGTCTTTGGCCTGGCGCCTATAGTTTCCAGCGGTGTTGTGTGCGAACAGTTGGTCGGTTGGCGTGGAGTAGCGATGAAATCTTCGCGCCGCGTAGTTTTAAACGAGGCCGCTGGCGGCGTCCACGCGCGGTCGGCGTGTGTGGTGCTGTTCCGATTGCTACGAGGTCCGTGGCTCACCGGTCCTGGACACGAATATTGAGTTTTGACTTATTCTACGTGAAAGTCACGACTGTTCAGATTATCGTTTGGATTTCGTTGTCAGCTGTTGGGATATTCCCGCGAGCAACAACTTGGAGCACCGGTGGAGTTTAACTTGGTTATTTTGAATTGAACTGCACCAGCGGAATCTTCTGCTTTGTGGCCATTAACGTTCCGGTTACCTGCCCTGGCCGTTGATGGAAATTCGGGTAGTGTATTTTCCTCATCGCGTTGTTGCTGTCCAGCACGGTGTGTAGTTTGACAGCTTGTATAATTGGTTGTGGGTGCCAATACATTCTACGTTGTTCCATTGAACTCCTTGTTGTGTGCTGATCGGGTGGAGCGGAAGTTGTCGGTTGGTCCGTTGACTGTCTGTCGGTTGGGTTGTCGTCTGATCGGAAATGGTTTGGCCGACTGACTGTCTCATCTAAATGAGCGTTAATGTTTGAATTCCAGGCCGATCCTCGGAGACTTCTGAGTGCTGTTGGGTCTACTGCTTTTCCTTATTTTTCTTGATTGTTAAATTAAATTTCTTTTGCTCTTAAGGTGTCAGATTGTATTGGCCTTCAGTGTAATTAAAGAACTGTTTTAAGATAAGGTCTTTTGCCTTTTAAAAATTTAATTTTTGTTTGAGTCTTAAGAGACGGGCCTTCAACCGCTTTTTTAAAAAAATTAAAGTCGTTATGCTCTTAAGGTGTGAGATTGTTTGGGCCTTCACCCTAATTGAAGGAACTGATTTAAGATAAGGCCTCCTGCCTTTTAAATTTCTGATTTGGGTTTGAGTCTCAATTTATTGGCTTTCAGCCTATTTTAAGATAAAGTGGTCTTGCCCTTAAGGCATGAGATTGTTTGGTGCATTCAGCCAGTAATTAAGTTCCAAAAATCAATGCTGTGTTTTTTTAATAATTTTCTTGGCTCTTGCAATTTTTGGTCAAATACACTACTGGCCATTAAAATTGTTACACCAAGAAGAAATGCAGATGATGAACGGGTATTCATTGGACATAGAACCGACATGCGATTACATTTTCACGCAATTTGTGTGCATAGATCATGAGAAATCAGTACCCAGAACAACCGCCTCTGGCCGTAATAACGGCCATGATACGCCTAGGCATTGACTCAGACAGAGCTTGGATGGCGTGTATAGGTACAGCTGCCCATGCAGCTTCAACACGATAACACAGTTCATCAAGAGTAGTGACTGGCGTATTGTGACGAGCCAGTTGCTCGGCCACCATTGACCAAACGTTTTCAACTGGTGAGAGATCTGGAGGATGTGCTGGCCAGGGCAGCAGTCGAACATTTTCTGTATCCACAAAGGCCCGTACAGGACCTGCAACAAGTGGTCGTGCATTAACCTGCTGAAATGTAGGGTTTCGCAGGGATCGAATGAAGGGTATGGCAACGGGTCGTAACACATCTGAAATGTAACGTCCACTGTTCAAAGTGCCGTCAATGCGAACAAGAGGTGACCGAGACGTGTAACCCATGGCACCCTATACGATCACGCTGAGTGTTACACCAGTATGGCCATGACAAATACACGCTTCCAACGCGCGTTCACGGTGATGTCACCAAACACGGATGCGACCATCATGATGCTGTAAAAAGAACATGGATTCATCCGAAAAAATGACGTTTTGCCATTCGTGCACCAAGGTTCGTCGTTGAGTACACCATCGCAGGTGCTCCTGTCTGTGATGCAGCGTCAAGGATAACCGCAGCCATGGTCTCCGAGCTGATAGTCCATGCTGCTGCAAACTTCGTCGAACTGTTAGTGCAGATGGTTGTTGTCCTGCAAACGTCCCCATCTGTTGACTCAGGGTTCGAGACGTGGCTGCACGATCCGTTACAACCATGCTGATGAGATGCCTGTCATCTCGACTGCTAGTGATACGAGGCCGTTGGGATCCAACACGGAGTTCTGTATTTCCCTCCTGAACCCACCGATTCCATATTCTGCTAACCGTCATTGGATCTCAACCAACGCGAGCAGCAATGTCGCGATACGATAAACCGCAATCGTTATAGGCTACTATCCGACCTTTATAAAAGTCGGAAACGTGATGGTACGCATTTCTGCTCCTTACACGATGCATCACAACAACGTTTCACCAGACAACGCTAGTCAACTGCTTTTTGTGTATGAGAAATCGGTTGGAAACTTTCCTCATGTCAGCACGTTGTAGGTGTCGCCACCGGCGCCAACATTTTGTGAATGCCCTGAGAAGTTAATCATTGGCATATCACAGCATCTTCTTCATGTCGGTTAAATTTCGCGTCTGTAGCACCTCATCTTAGTGGTGTAGCAATTTTAATAGCTAGTAGTGTAAATAAAGTAGTATGTTCGTGTGAAACTGACAGCCGCTTATTTTGCCTCCTTTGTACAAGTTAAACTACCCGTCCTGTCCTGTGGGTTTAGCAGGGCGTCTAAGAGTATCGAACTTGTTGAAACGTTAGGCTTAAGCCCTTCATCATTTTCTTTCTTCGAGTAGCTCCTTCAGAGTGTCTTACTGCACAATTTCACTTACGTGCTTTGGTGTATGTCTGTAAATTTGATCTCTGGTCAGCTCGTCGTCAATGTATATTAAACCAGAATCCTTCTGGAAGCGGTGTAGGGTGAGATCTGTGGTTGTGCCTGAGCAGCCAGAGGCCGGTGTTCCGGGCTGTGCGCTTTCCCAGATTTTCCCCGGTCGGGCAATCTTGCGAAGACCGCGTGCGCAGGTGGCGCCGCCGGTGTGGATGTAGCCAATCGCGTTCTCAATCTGTCAAAGTGCGCCGTTCTCGGGCGGGCAGAGCCAGCGGCGCGGGAAATTGAGTTTCTTTTATTAGGGCCGACAGCACGTGAGGCGTCTGCAAACGGGCCGCCTCCACCGCCTGCACCCCCTCCGCCCCCGCCTCCTAGGCTGTGCCCAATGTGCGACCAGCGGGCACGTACTCGCGACCCGGCTGCTCGTCAGCCGACCTGGGAATCCTCTCCGACGCACGCCTCTCGGCAAAACTACCGTGTTCCTGCTACGCTCAAGCGAATTACCCTCTCTCCTCCTCTCGCAGCGTACTCGCTGTAATAGAAAAAGGCTGCGGTAACCCTGCTGGAAACGGACGGCAACAATCTTTGTAAGCCAGGTCATGCTCCCCGAATGGGTGTGTCCCCACCTTTCCAAATACTCTACATCACGGAAAGCTTGAACCTCTGAAAGCGAGTCAGCCAAAATAGAATGAAGGCTATCGACATACGCAGGAACCTTTATGGAATCAATCTGTAGCCAAATATTTTAAGTAAATATACATTTATTCTGCGTGATAGTACTGAAATGTACTTTACTGCTGCCTAATGCTCTTTTACACAGACATAACCAGTTTATCGCACATTTATACCGTTTCTTGATTTACAAACAGCTTCGTTAGTAAGAAGATAGTAACTGTTCCGAAAGAACATATACCAATGATGACCATGCAGCATCTCTAGAAAGAAATGATAATTAATCAAAACCCTCAGCTGCCAACATGTGTTGTTGATATACCTCAATCTTCCTTTAGGAACATTACGAATGTAGGTTGTGGACAGTTGGGAATGTGGGTCTCATGGGAAGCGTGCAAGGATTAAGTCCCTGCAGTCACGCTATCTTCTGTGCCCTCGGTGGCTCAGATGGATAGAGCATCTGCCATGTAAGCAGGAGATCTCGGCTTCGAGTCCCGGACGGGGCACACATTTTCAGCTGTCCCCATTGAGGCATATCAACAACACCTGTTGGGAGCTGAGGGTATCGATTAATTATCATAGCTTCGTTAGTAACAATTCCTTGCATTCAGAAGCTTCAATAGTACAATCTACAGCACCACCTCATAGATAATCGTACTGGAAAATATTACGTGGGAACAGAAACATTAATGAAACAAAGTCTTCTATACCACATTACTAGACAAAGTGTCCAAAGACATCCACGATTTGCGAAAAGAATTGCCCCAACATCTTTCTTCTCCTTGGCTGGCAATATTGCAACAAGCGCCAGCATGATGCGGACTGAAGTCTTGTGTATATTATACTTTTTGGGGTAGAAAATTGGGGTGGTTCAAAATTTCTGTAAGATTCTTAAGAAACATGAAACGCTTCCTTTATTGAAATTCATTGCTCAAGCAAGACTAATTGAATCCGGACAATAAACTGATAGTGACCAATTCCGTTTCAGAAATGTATTGAATCAATACACGCCAACCATTTCCTTTTCACACCATTTCTTGGGGAACTCCGGTCACAGCACACTGATAGGCTAACTTTCTAACAACCCCAAGTGGACAATCCATACTACTGATTTTCTTCACCTGCTCGTCACTGAACGCACGGTTATGTGTGATGCAGCCTACTTTCAGGATCTTGTTGCTCCTCAGTTTCCTACGAAACCTCTGCAGTGACACGTGACATATATTATATTCTCTCGCCCTCTCGCCACAGTCCCCACTGATTTTGTGGAATTCAAAACTCACGCAGTAGCTTCCATAGTTTCATGTAATACTTGTTACCAATCGAACAGGAGCTTTTAGCGTAGTATAAAAGGTGTTAATGATGAGAGGGCGGTGCAACGTCACGATATGGATCTGAGACTTAAGGCGATGAACCCGACTCCTAAATCCAACTTGAAGAAACTTCTACGAGACTCACGGCAACAAAGAAGGCAAATATTCATAATCGAACTCCGAAAAACCTGCATTTCAAGAGGTGGCAAGTAAAAGGAAAACAAGTTCCGTCAAAGTTCCAGTGCATAACGTGTTCGAAGTGAGCTCAAGTTACTGTACAACGAATGTCCTAATTGGTTTCTAGATTATAATTTGTGTTCAGCACCCGATTCTCTTACAAATATTAGATTTCATATTTTACCCGTCAATATTATAATATTTCTACGTTTACTTTTAGTTCAACAAATACAGCTTCATATTATTATTAAAAAATCTCTCTTTCTTTATAGTGTTTTAAAAATTCTATCAGATAGCAAATAATCATGAGAGTAGTTATTATGTGAATAATTTATTGCATAATGTATTTTGTAGGAAATATTGCCTCAGAATAACTACTATCTACAGCAAATAAATATGTTACAGTTGACCCTTACGTGTGTTACAGCTGACTCACACCTGGTAACAAATCTAACACACGACATATTTAAGTATAAATCTAAGTGCTATGTAAAGTAAGAAGTGCTAATAATTAATGCACATTGACAACTGCAAAGTAACAAGGGCTTTATTCAATACATTGTTAATTTAAAAAAATCTGCATTTTGTTAAACTGAAACCAGGTTCTCTCTGTAGTGTGAATCAGAATACCACCAACATGCATTCAGAGGTGGTAGTATTGTCCAGTATAATAGTTATCAGAGTTCTGAGAACGTGATGTGCATCCGTAAAGGTACCACGTACAATGCGCTAGTGTGTTTAATGCAAGAGTATTACTTCAGTATTTTGAGCCATTATCAACTGTGTCTAACAGCAGACGTATGGAAACATACTGCTATGATTGCGATCTGTATCGCCTATACAAATGTGAAACACGTGCTTAGGATTCATAAATGGCCGGCCGCGGTGGTCTCGCAGTTCTAGGCGCGCAATCCGGAACCGTGCGACTGCTACGGTCGCAGGTTCGAATCCTGCCTCGGGCATGGATGTGTGTGATGTCCTAAGGTTAGTTAGATTTAAGTAGTTCTAAGTTCTAGGGGACTGATGACCACAGCTGTTAAGTCCCATAGTGCTCAGAGCCATCTGAACCATTTATTTTGATTCATAAATGGATATCTTCGGAAGAAAGGTTCATATGAAACCTTTTAGAGAAAAAATTTTTAGAACCGATATTCGACGAAGATTGGGGAACACTTTCTCGGTCTCCATGGTACACGTTAGGTGGTGATAAGGAGAATGTGAGATACTGGGACACACACCCAGGTACTTTTATATTTCCTCTCGCTCAGTATACGAACAGAACCAGACAGAAACTCGTTAACACAGATACAAAGGATTTCCCACCGCACACAGTACAGCGTAGAGATGTACAGGCACATGCAAAGGGTAGTTCAAAATTTGGAAAATATTTTACAGGCTTTCTATATGTTATTGGTGAAATATATGTGAGAAAATGTTAACGTTATAGGGGGAAGAACAGCGAAATAGATACTTTGTCAGAGGGACATGAATGGTATGGAAAGTATGAAGCACTGATATATTTACCCTATGAATCGGATTTTTCACCCTCTGACTTCTACTTATTACTATATTGTAATGTTTCGCTACCAAGGTTCCACTTAAGTCTCAGAAGATAGACAGGCTCGGTTTAACTGAAGTGTTTGTTTTGTACTGAAAGAGTTGTCCAGTTTAAAGACTGACTGGCAGCTGAAGGACACCACCAAGCCACGAGTTCCTGAGGCACTTCAGTAGCCGCTTGTAGGCACTTCCGATACTAACAAATGGGCTTCTTATTGAGTTCGAGCTTTCTGTACTATTCAGAAACCACAGAAACATCGTGAGAAATTTGTTGCATGTTTCACGAATAGATCCAGCGTGCAAGTCGAAAGGAAACCAGCATTCAAGAATGGGAAGCGCCACAACAGGCGCTATCCTGCAACGATCCCGGAGTTCCATGTTACAGGTTAGCCGCCACCCAGGGACTCCTCAGAGCAAAGTCGGAAACGGATACTGGGACTGACGATTACCCAATGTCGAACGTTCATTGGGTGAAACGCCAAACTGAACTCGCCACACGGACCATATGAGTCAGTCTGTGAATTGGAGGAACAAAATGAAACAACCTGTCGACGCATTCGGGGTTCACACTGTGGATGACGGATTCAGAGACTAAGTTCATTCTGAGGTAACTCAAGACACACACAGGAGATTCTTATGTATGACGCTAAGTACTTGAATTCTGTTTCACATAAAGTGGTCTGACTTTATCTTTTGAAGGCATGTGAGCCATTATCTACTCAGTTTTCTGTCTGAGTTGATCCCTGAATTCATTCCGAGGTCAAAAGACTCTTTGCGCCTTCCTTATTTTCCATTCCATGTCAACTAGTCTTTCTTGGAGTTCGATGCTCAAATCTTGAAGCATCCGATTGCGCTTTCCTCGCCTGACGTCACTGACACCGCCTGTGTGAGCTAATCACTGTAGACAGCCGTGTATGCTCTGGAGATTGGCGAGTGCTCACCGGGCGAGAGCAATAACACTGCGTTGACTGCTGGGTAATTCTCTACATGATCAGCGATCAGGCCAGGAAGGCGGGAAAACCAAAAAGTTAAAATGCCTACAGCGTTGTGTCAAAGCCGCAGAGCACAAAGATGAGGACTTGAAGCTGTCAACCAGCAAGCAAATGACAAAGAAAGAGTATAGGCGAGAGATCGACGCTGCATCAGCTACCCACGCATGCATGTAAAACAAACTCTGCAGAGTGGTGACATAAACAAGTTCATCCCGCCCTCTCCTCCCCCCCCCTCCTACATTCCCCGTTTCCGAGTCATGTCTACGCCCAGTATTTTGACTGTGGAGCTATATTTGTACTGTTAATTTGTGAATGGTAATAATAATAATAATAAGGGTAAATTTACTCGTATTTTTATCACTTCATGCATTAAATCCACTGACTGTCAAGGCATTTGTGAAAAGGTGTTCGTCATTTCTATATCTCCAAACGTTACGATCTTCAGGTTTTCGGATTAAAGTTGGCCTTGCTTTGTTCTTGGACGACGTCGGTGTACCTTCCGTTAATTCGCTCTATAGTGTGTTCTTATTATGAGGAATCCAATGCTGAATCTTCTTAGTTCAACTTTCACGCAATCAATTATTTACATAGCCAATTAGACACAGGAAAGTTTTCAAAGCAACCTCTGATCTCTACTATTTTCCCATCTCCTTAAAAGTCTGAACAAGGTATTTTAATCTCTTCACAATGCGAGCTGTTAGCTGTCACTGGAATTTGTGTGCATCTGGATAACACGGTCGCGCTTGCTGAACGTACTCCTGAGTGCAAACATTTCCATTTCTGGTTGATGAATACTAAGTGGCAGCTAATTCACAAACATAAGGAGTAGCACTGGACCCAGAATTGATCCTTTTAGAAGATCCTTCGTGATTTCTCCACAATCATTAATTTTCCCTCCTTTTCACATTTTGGTATTATTCAGCACAACTTATGCGTTCTTTTTGTTAAGTATGATGAAAATCATCTGCATGTAAATTTATCAGTGCTATAGCACTTAGTTTTTCTAAGAGAATAACATGATCTACGAGATCAAACGTGAATCTATGCACTGAAACATGCACCTCTCCGTTGGATTCTTCCTATTTTCGCTACTAACACCACGATGAATAGGAAGGTAGGGCAGAGGGTGTGTTACTGTGAACAGTTCAGTGACCGGGTTGTTCTAATCAGAATTGACAGCAGACCAATACCGACAACGATAGTTCAGGTATACATGCCGACGTCGCAAGCTGAAGATGAACAAATAGAGAAAGTGTATGAGGATATTGAAAGGGTAATGCAGTATGTAAAGGGGGACGAAAATCTAATAGTCATGGGCGACTGGAATGCAGTTGTAGGGGAAGGAGTAGAAAAAAAGGTTACAGGAGAGTATAGGCTTGGGACAAGGAATGAAAGAGGAGAAAGACTAATTGAGTTCTGTAACAAGTTTCAGCTAGTAATAGCGAATACCCTGTTCAAGAATCACAAGAGGAGGAGGTATACTTGGAAAAGGCCGGGAGATACGGGAAGATTTCAATTAGACTACATCATGGTCAGACAGAGATTCCGAAATCAGATACTGGATTGTAAGGCGTACCCAGGAGCAGATATAGACTCAGATCACAATATAGTAGTGATGAAGAGTAGGCTGAAGTTCAAGACATTAGTCAGGAAGAATCAATACGCGAAGAAGTGGGATACGGAAGTACTAAGGAATGACGAGGTACGTTTGAAGTTATCTAACGCTATAGATACAGCAATAAGGAACAGCGCAGTAGGCAGTACAATTGAAGAGGAATGGATATCTCTAAAAAGGGCCATCACAGAAGTTGGGAAGGACAACATAGGTACAAAGAAGGTAGCTGCAAAGAAACCATGGCTAACAGAAGAAATACTTCAGTTGAGGAAGTACAAACATGTTCTGGGAAAATCAGGAATACAGAAATACAAGTCGCTGAGGAATGAAATAAATAGGAAGTGCAGGGAAGCTAAGACGAAATGGCTGCAGGAAAAATGTGAAGACATCAAAAAAGATATGATTGTCGGAAGGACAGACTCAGCATACAGGAAAGTCAAAACAACCTTCGGTGACATTAAAAGCAACGGTGGTAACATTAAGAGTGCAACGGGAATTCCACTGTTAAATGCAGAGGAGAGATCAGATAGGTGGAAAGAATACATTGAAAGCCTCTATGATGGCGAAGATTTGTCTGATGTGATAGAAGAAGAAACAGGAGTCGACTTAGAAGAGATAGGGGAACCAGTATTAGAATCGGAATTTAAAAGAGCTTTGGAGGACTTACGGTCAAATAAGGCAGAAGGGATAGATAACATTCCATCAGAATTTCTAAAATCATTGGGGGAAGCGGCAACAAAACGACTATTCACGTTGGTGTGTGAAATATATGAGTCTGGCGATATACCATCTGACTTTCGGAAAAGCATCATCCACACAATTCCGAAGACGGCAAGAGCTGACAAGTGCGAGAATTATCGCACACTCAGCTTAACAGCTCATGCATCGAACCTGCTTACAAGAATAATATACAGAAGAATGGAAAAGAAAATTGAGAATGCGCTAGGTGACGATCAGTTTGGCTTTAGGAAAAGTAAAGGGACGAGAGAGGCAATTCTGACGTTGCGGCTAATAATGGAAGCAAGGCTAAAGAAAAATCAAGACACTTTCATAGAATTTGTCGACCTGGAAAAAGCGTTCGACAATATAAAATGGTGCAAGCTGTTCGAGATTCTGAAAAAGGTACGGGTAAGCAATAGGGAGAGACGAGTCATATACAATATGTACAACAACCAAGAAGGAATAATAAGAGTGGACGATCAAGAACGAAGTGCTCGTATTAAGAAGGGTGTAAGGCTAGGCTGTAGCCTTTCGCCTCTACTCTTCAATCTGTACATCGAGGAAGCAATGATGGAAATAAAAGAAAGGTTCAGGAGTGGAATTAAAATACAAGGTGAAAGGATATCAATGATACGATTCTCTGATGACATTGCTATCCTGAGTGAAAGTGAAGAAGAATTAAAAAAAAAACACCAGGATAATAATGAAGATTTAATCGAGCAAGTATCTTATAGCCAAGTTTCTCACAGATTTTCTAGTTTTCTTGCAATGAAACACACAATCACATTTTATCGAGAATTTTTGGGAGCCGTAAGGACCGTCTTCGGTTAACTGACCTTTCAGTTCTGAACCTATTATACGATGAACATAAAAAAAAAATTGATTGCCGCGTGGTCTTGTCAGCGTGATGTTTCCTTTCTGTAAAGCTATATTTGTGTTGTAGTACAAGGTTAACTCGCCTCAGACGGACGTTTTAGACATTCTGCACTTAACCGTGTCATTTTCAGGCCGTGGCTATGTGCTTTTGCATTAACTATTGCCTACGACACGGTCGGGTTCTGGAAAAGAGACTTTTCTCCAGTCTGAAGCTGGCCTTTTCCTAATTCACTTAAATGGGAGGTGGCCGGAAGCTACCTCGCTGGTTTACAGGGCGAGAAATTTCTCCATGACGGCCGGTGTCTCTGATATCCATCTTCCTAGAAGTTCTGCCTGGAAGAAGCAGTTTACGTAAGAACTGTTACAGGGAGCAAGAAATGGATACTGGAAATAGGCGTACTTTAATTTCTGACTGTGATTCGCTTGAAGGTCTGAAAGTTGGGTATTTGGGAGTTCGGCAAATCGAGGAGTCAGCCAGTAGCCCTTGTGAGGTTGAGTTGGCAAGTCGGACCCATCTGAGGAAGAGTTTCGTTTTGAATAACAATCATTTCAGAAGTCTGGAGTTAGTGATATTTCGTGATCAACGATATTTGCGGTACACAAAGTCTATGAGGTGTGATGTATGGGGTGTGCTAGAAAAGTTACAACAACACCGACTTGACAGAAAATCCTAGGAACTTCTGGTCTTACGTTAAATCAGGAAGTGGCTCGAAACAGCATATCCAGACACTCCGGGATGATGAAGGCATCGAAACAGAGGATGACACGCGTAAAGCTGAAATAGTAAACACCTTTTTCCAAAGCTGTTTCACAGAGGAAGACTGCACTGCAGTTCCTTCTCTAAATCCTCGCACAAACGAAAAAATGGCTGATATCGAAATAAGTGTCCAAGGAATAGAAAAGCAACTGGAATCACTCAACAGCGGAAAGTCCACTGGACCTGACGGGATACCAATGCGATTCTACACAGAGTACGCGAAAGAACTTGCCCCCCTTCTAACAGCCGAGTACCACAAGTCTCTAGAGAAACGGAAGGTTCCAAATGATTGGAAAAGAGCACAGGTAGTCCCAGTCTTCAAGAAGGGTCGTCGAGCAGATGCGCAAAACTATAGACCTATATCTCTGACGTCGATCTGTTGTAGAATTTTAGAACATGTTTTTTGCTCGAGTATCATGTCGTTTTTGGAAACTCAGAATCTACTATGTAGGAATCAACATGGATTCCGGAAACAGCGATCGTGTGAGACCCAACTCGCTTTATTTGTTCATGAGACCCAGAAAATATTAGATACAGACTCCCAGGTAGATGCTATTTTCCTTGACTTCCGGAAGGCGTTCGATACAGTTCCGCACTGTCGCCTGATAAACAAAATAAGAGCCTACGGAATATCAGACCAGCTGTGTGGCTGGATTGAAGAGTTTTTAGCAAACAGAACACAGCATGTTGCTATCAATGGAGAGACGTCTACAGACGTTAAAGTAACCTCTGGCGTGCCACATGGGAGTGTTATGGGACCATTGCTTTTCACAATATATATAAATGACCTAGTAGATAGTGTCGGAAGTTCCATGCGGCTTTTCGCGGACGATGCTGTAGTATACAGAGAAGTTGCAGCATTAGAAAATTGTAGCGAAATGCAGGAAGATCTGCAGCGGATAGGCACTTGGTGCAGGCAGTGGCAACTAACCCTTAACATAGACAAATGTAATGTATTGCGAATACATAGAAAGAAGGATCCTTAATTGTATGACTATATGATAGCGGAACAAACACTGGTATCAGTTACTTCTGTAAAATATCTGGGAGTATGCGTACGGAACGATTTGAAGTGGAATGATCATATAAAATTAATTGTTGGTAAGGCGGGTACCAGGTTGAGATTCATTGGGAGAGTCCTTAGAAAATGTAGTCCATCAACAAAGGAGGTGGCTTACAAAACACTCGTTCGACCTATACTTGAGAATTGCTCATCAGTGTGGGATCCGTACCAGATTGGGTTGACGGAGGAGATAGAGAAGATCCAAAGAAGAGCGGCGCGTTTCGTCACAGGGTTATTTGGTAACCTGATAGCGTTACGGAGATGTTTAACAAACTCAAGTGGCAGACTCTGCAAGAGAGGCGCTCTGCATCGCGGTGTAGCTTGCTCGTCAGGTTTCGAGAGGGTGCGTTTCTGGATGAGGTATCGAATATATTGCTTCCCCCTATTTATACCTCCCGAGGAGATCACTAATGTAAAATTAGAGAGATTAGAGCGCGCACGGACGCTTTCGGACAGTCGTTCTTCCCGCGAACCATACGCGACTGGAACAGGAAAGGGAGGTCATGACAGTGGCACGTAAAGTGCCCTCCGTCACACACCGTTGGGTGGCTTGCGGAGTATAAATGTAGATTTAGATGTAGAGCGATCTGCAAATGATGTACTGCTGTACTTGTGTAGACCAGTTATGCAATCGAGTTCTGTGTTAAATCTGGGAAATCCGCAAGTGCGACATAGGAAAAGTTGAACTAGGCCTATGGGAAACATTCGTTGTTGAGAGCACAAAGTTTTTACTAGCACAAATCATTTTTAAAAGCCGAAGATGAAACTTCCTCAGGGAGACCTTCTGCCTCAAAAACCGACGAAAACGTAGAATGTGTGCGTGTTCTTGTGACATCAGACCAATGTTTAATCGTAAGGATCATGGGTGGCCTGTTAAACTGAAAAACTTTCACCGTATATCAAATTTTCACAGGAGATTTACGCAAGCGAGAGGTTTTCGCCAAAATGCCAGCGAAAAACCTCACAAATGGCATAAGGACAATCGAAGAAAACCTAGCATTGATCTTCTTGAGACCATATCCTATGACACGAATGGCTCATTCGTACGATCACAAGCGTGTATCCTGGATTTTTTTAGGACGATCCTGAGCAGTCGCACACTGAGATATCACCTCGACCGACAAAAGCTCGAATGAGCAAACCAAAGATAAAAACAAAGCTGATTTGCTTTTTTGACAATATGGGGATCGTGCGTAAAGAATTTCTTCTCCAGGGCAAACTGTCAACCAATTGTTTTACGAAGATGTCCCTGAAAGGTTCAGGAAAAGGGTGAATCGATTGAGACTCCACATAGCAGACAGGCAGATGCTGCACCATGACAACGCCTCATGTCACACGGCCACTTCCATCACGGAATTTTGGCCTCGGAAGACATTCCGGTTGTACCACAGCTCCCCTGTTCACCAGATTTGAGTCCCAGTGACTTTTTTCTTTCCCATAAATTGAAAAATGTCTTAAACGGACGTCCTTTTGGAACTCTGGAGGACATCCAAAAAGAGTGAGCACTAGCAAAAGGGGCTCCGCCGGTGTATGCACTGAAGCGCCATAGAAACTGGTGTAGGCATGCGTATTCAAATACAGGTATATGTAAACAGGCAGAACACGGCGCTGCTGTCGGCAACGCCTACTAAGACAACAAGTGTCAGAAACAGTGTCAGTTCGGTGTGTCAGCGTGCGAACCATTCAACAAAACATCATCGATACAGGTTTTCGGAGCCGAAGGCGCACTCGTGTACCCTTGATGACTGCACGACACAAAGCTTTACGCCTCGCATGGGCCCGTCAGCATCTGCATAGGACTGTTGATGACTGGAAACGTGTTGCCTGGTCGGACGAATCTCGTTTCAGATTGATGGACATGTACGGGTGTGGAGGCAACCTCATGAATCCATGGACCCTGCAGCTCAATAAAGGAGCCGTGCTGCGGCTCACGTTGGTGCAGTTGCTAGGTTGGTATCGTTCGATTGGTATAGTTACGGTTGTCGTCTTATTCTCCTGTTCCTTGGCGCCACTCCGTTTGCAAGCGCTGTCTTTCTGCTAGTGGCCGCAGCGGCAGTTATCGGTATCTGGTAACGGTGGTACTATCTCTGGGGTAACGTTGTGGTGTTTCCGTGTCGTTGGGGACGGACGAGCAACCAGGTACGCACAGCGCCAGAACACGCCAGGACCACTGGCGGCACGCATCCACTGCCGGATGGAAGGGCTGTAGTCGCGAGGGATACAACCTCGTTGTCAACCGGACCCAGGAAGTTTAAGTTTAGTGGGCCTTAATTCAAGTAGTGAAACCTGAACCATTGTAAGATATCGCCATTTTCTTGCGTGTTACTGCTCGCAATGTCACCGAGACGAGGAACAGAAAATAGAGCGTTTGGGGAAGGCGAACCTAATTAGCCTTCCTCCTCTTCTTATTATTAATTGTTGCATTCTGTATATTGTTGTTTGCGAAGTTCAACCAGTGGTATTTTTCCTGCCTAGTGGCCGCTAACGCCGCAGTTACCTGCCCTGGAGCTCAGTGTATATTACGGCTGTGTACTTTTCCTCGCCTTGCCGCTGCTGTCGGGTAAGGCGTGTAGTTCGACAGCTTCCTTGACTGGTGGGCCGGGTAGAGTTTTTTTTTTTCTTACTCCGGTAGTAGTGGTTCCTTCCTGCTTCCGCATTCTCTAAACACCGGAGTCTGAAGACGTAGAACTGACCGCCGGTTCCGGCTTGAGTGTTTTATTCCATCGTTGCATTGGTCGTCGGACGTTAAGCAGATTCAGTAGATGATTATTGATCATGCGATTAAACTGACACTTGTCTGAGTTACCATGGCTGCCTGTCTCATGGCTTGCGAAGCTATGAGGGACTTTCCAGGTCGACCCTTGGTGCAACGTCTGCCCTACATCCCCCCCCCCCCTTCCCCTCTCCTGGATTTGGTCAGATTTGATGATTGTTTTTTTTTTTAACTCTTTTAATAACTGTAATTTCAAGTTTGAAAATGTTTAACTGGTTCTTAAAATATTGCTATTCAGGCCTTCAGCCGTGAAACAGTTTTTAAATTATTACTATTCGGGCCTTCAGCCGAGAAATAGTTTGAATTTGCTGTCATTAAGGCCACATGACCAGAATTGCTGCAGAGTGGCTCTAGGGACCCTCTTCTGAGTTTAAACACTTCTGCTGGCCACCAAACTCCCCAGACATGAACATTATTGAGCATATATGGGATGCCTTGTAACGTGCTGTTCAGAAGAGACATTCACCGCCTCGTACTCTTACGGATTTACGGACAGCCCTGCAGGATTCATGGTGTCAATTCCCTCCAGCACAACTTCACACATTAACCGAGTCCATGCCAGATCGTGTTGCGGCACTTCTGCGTGCTGATCGCGGGGGTCCTACACGATATTAGGCAGGTGTACCAGTTTCTTTGACTCCTCAGTGCAGTTCGGCGAGTCGCACGTGGTCAAGAGGGCGTGGATTCTGGCTGCAGCCAGTACGCCAGGGAAGCTCCGAGGCACGAAACAAAGGAATGTTTCAACGCTTGTACTGTTTGCACTGATTTATCACCATCCGCGTAGTAGAACAGTAGCGGATCTCTTTTTCTATTGGTACGTAACAGCGTCGTGAGTGAACCGACAATTCCTGACCAATCGTTGACCTTCGACATGTCTACTCGAAGTTCCCTACGATATTCTGGCACTGCATCATATGTGAACCACCGCACCGAGAATGAGAGCTTTTAAAGCCGAAAATCATTCAATTACTAGGCACATAAGTGTGTTCCAAAAATCAGTAATATTAGTTTCATGGCTTAGCATTCATTATGAAAACAAAATATGCAGTTACCTTGAACTGCCATTTGGGTTACCTCCTTTCTACTTACAGCTAGCATACGAGGCTGTTGTATAAAATGATACAGTGGTGTTTATCTTGTCCATCATTTGAGCCTACTACACTTTATGTACATAAGAATCGATTCGTGTCTAAGGTGCTGCGAATCCTGTTTTTAACGCTGATGCGACTATGTATTCTCAACCTCGCTAAGAGGTCCTTTAATCCATTTTATTGCCGCTGGATAATGAGCGAATGGTCCGATACCGGTGACGATGAAAACAAACAAAAGACACGGTATCAGAAAAGTTGTTTTTATCCCGAATGGTGTATTAAATCATGTTTCTCTGAGCACACTGATAATAGACG
This sequence comes from Schistocerca cancellata, assembly GCF_023864275.1. Taxonomy (NCBI): domain Eukaryota; kingdom Metazoa; phylum Arthropoda; class Insecta; order Orthoptera; family Acrididae; genus Schistocerca; species Schistocerca cancellata. Next base: position 1,058,505,526 of record NC_064626.1, on the reverse strand, counting down.
ATAGTGACCGAATTAAGTGGTTATCTCCTGGTATGTGTACGTACATTTTTCATAATACATCATAACTATTGAGGAGGTATTGAATAGAATTGAGGTTTGTGGCACAACTTGACTAAAAGAAGGGATCGGTTGGTAGGACATGTTCTGAGGCATCAAGGGAGCACCAATTGAGTATGAGAAGGCAGCGTGCAGGGTAGAAATCGTAGAGGGAGACCAAGAGATGAATACACCAAACAGATTCAGAAGGATGTAGGCCGCAGTACGTACTGGGATATGAAGCAGCTTGCAAAGGATAGAGTAACATGGAAAGCTGCATCAAACCAGTTTCAAGACTGAAGACCACAACAAAAACAACACTTTTCTGAAGCAAATATTTTACCAAATGGGACAATATTCTTTGTCGAAAGTAAGTAAGATGTGAAAAAAATATTTAATTGAAGGGAGAAGGGTTCGCGTATAGAGTAAACACGAACGGAAGTAGTAATGTGTGGTTTGAAGGTACAACAGCGGTTTATCGTCATCGACAGTGGACATAGTAACCGAAACAAATAAATATTTCTCCTGTCAATAATTAACATCGGAAGTTGTGTGAGAAGATAGGGAGATCTCAGTAGTACATTACTGATCAAAACTGCAGTACCTTGTAGGTGGCGTGCAACAAACATAGCATTCAAATAAAGTGTGCGACTTGCTTGGATACAAGCGATCAATATTTCAATATACAAAGTACTGGACGCCATTATGTACTCAACTAGATCACCTCTGGTTTGCATAGACGATAATTTGGACAGCTGGCATTGCATTACGATGGCCGGTGGCTACCCTCTATCTTCGAGGTCTTTTGCAGACTTTTTTCAACTAGAAAACACAAGGATGCATACTGCCCACGCTGCCCTGATCTACCTCGACGCAGAGGGTGTTGGACAGTTCTCCCAGCCCTTCACTGAATGGAAACATTTGGTCATGGGCTACCGCGTTACGACTGACGACGCCCATAGATCGGAAGTAGCATAGAATGGACGTTCTCATATCTGTCATAGAAGTTCATTTGGATATCTGGTCGAGTTCGAGCCACTGTTGGCTCTCACGCTGGAAGCCTCTAAACAGAAAACAAATGTAATCATATAGTTTTTCTACCATACTGTATATTCAGAACCTCCGTTACTTGCAACTCCCATTATTTGATTTCGTTTCAGGCGCTGTAATTTTAGTTGCCAGTAATGTAAACTAACCCATCCAGTCAGCTTGTTTCAAATACTTTCAAGGATTCAAAGAGAATGTATATGAAGCTGTAGGTCTGATGCACAGCATCTTAAGGAAATTAAGCGTAGACTACTGGACATTGGAGGTGGAAAGACAACAGGCATTTGATATGTGTGTAATAGGAGAGCGAGATAAATACACTGTAATGCAAAAAAGACGCAACACGAAGGAATCACCCAAAAGGGACAGCATTCGTTAGATGTTGTATGCATGTTCAGAAAAACAAATGACTGCAAAGGAAATGATGAAACTAGATACCTTACTCAAGAGAAAGAACTTAACAAATTGAGGAAGTCAATAACACCTTGGTCCAACTCTGGCCGTTACGGAAGCAGCTGTGCGTCACGTCACTGATTAATAGAGTTTTGGATGTCCTCCTGAGGATTCTTGCCAAATTCAGTCCAATACCGAGCTGGCTGGACGGCCCTGCCCATAATGCTCCAGATGATCTCCATTGGGAAGGTATCCGGCGACCTTGCTGGACAAGTTAGGGTTTCGCAAGCACGAAGACAAGCGGTAGGAACACCTGCCGTATGCAGGCAGGCATTATCTTGGTGAAATGTAAGCCCAGGATGGCTTGCCATGAATGGCAATACAGCGGAGAGTAGAATACCGTGAACGCATCGCTCTGTTTAAGGGTGTCGCAGATGCAAACCAAAGAGTTCCCGCAGTGGAAAGACATGTTACCCAGATTGTCATTCCCAGTAGTCGGGCAGTATGCCGGACGATGGGCAGTTTGGTGTCCCACGGCTATCCAGTGTGTCTTCAGACACGTCTTTGGCATGGAATCTCATTAACTGGAGTAGAATTGTCTTCAATGATTTGTTCCGCTCCGAACTAAGCTCCGATGACCAGAGAAGATGTGTCTGTGGACGTTATGTACAGTGGTTACCATCCGCGGACCCCTACATGGCAACCCATCCTAGGCTTACGTTTCAGCAAGGTAATGTCAGCTCGCACACGATGAGAATTTCTACTGTTTTTCTTCTTGCTTGCCAAACCCTACCTCGGCCAGAAGGCCTTGGAGATCGCCGGATCTCTCCCAAATTGAGGACGTTAAGCACATTACTTATTTATTTATGCTTGTGGACCATTTTGTACAGTGGTGTTGGGTAAGTTTACAAGAAGTTAAAAAATACAATTTTCAAAAATACATATCTATTTGCATGTATCAACATAATAACAGATTTCTTCAGAAATAGTCCATTAAAATACAAGCATAAAAAAAAAAGGTTGATGCATGTACATAAGTACCAAAGATTAACATCACTTTATCCTTTCTGGAAGTTTTTCATACAATTGTATAGTTTACAAACGACACATTACATTAGATTTTTGCACCAAGGTATTCTTTAATGCTGTGTGGACAAGTTTTAATCAAGTGACATTTTAGTTTGCTTATGAAAGCAGGCATGTTTTCTATTATCTTTGTATATTTTGGCAAACTTGTATAAAACCAATCGTGCTTTTACAGACGCTTTGTAAGTAAAGATGAGCCGATTTCCTTCAATACGGTAATCATTTTTATTGCTTGTGTAACACTTATGGATGTATCTAACAATGCAGCGTCTGGAAGTAAGTATACATAGCTTCTGGAGTAAGTTTTCCCAGACAAAAAATAAAGAGAAAAACGAGCGTATAAGTCCTTTGTGAAATTTCAGATGTTTTATTACCACTATTATTATTTTTGTATGTTACTTTTGCATATGACCCCTATTAAATCTCCGTCTCAAAAATGCAAATTTGAGGCCTTTATGGTAAAGCAATGTATTAACCACAGATGTAAACACACTATTATTCCTATCCATTTTAAAATACACTCCTGGAAATGGAAAAAAGAACACATTGACACCGGTGTGTCAGACCCACCATACTTGCTCCGGACACTGCGAGAGGGCTGTACAAGCAATGATCACACGCACGGCACAGCGGACACACCAGGAACCGCGATGTTGGCCGTCGAATGGCGCTAGCTGCGCAGCATTTGTGCACCGCCGCCGTCAGTGTCAGCCAGTTTGCCGTGGCATACGGAGCTCCATCGCAGTCTTTAACACTGGTAGCATGCCGCGACAGCGTGGACGTGAACCGTATGTGCAGTTGACGGACTTTGAGCGAGGGCGTATAGTGGGCATGCGGGAGGCCGGGTGGACGTACCGCCGAATTGCTCAACACGTGGGGCGTGAGGTCTCCACAGTACATCGATGTTGTCGCCAGTAGTCGGCGGAAGGTGCACGTGCCCGTCGACCTGGGACCGGACCGCAGCGACGCACGGATGCACGCCAAGACCGTAGGATCCTACGCAGTGACGTAGGGGACCGCACCGCCGCTTCCCAGCAAATTAGGGACACTGTTGCTCCTGGGGTATCGGCGAGGACCATTCGCAACCGTCTCCATGAAGCTGGGCTACGGTCCCGCACACCGTTAGGCCGTCTTCCGCTCACGCCCCAACATCGTGCAGCCCGCCTCCAGTGGTGTCGCGACAGGCGTGAATGGAGGGACGAATGGAGTCGTGTCGTCTTCAGCGATGAGGGTCGCTTCTGCCTTGGTGCCAATGATGGTCGTATGCGTGTTTGGCGCCGTGCAGGTGAGCGCCACAATCAGGACTGCATACGACCGAGGCACACAGGGCCAACACCCGGCTTCATGGTGTGGGGAGCGATCTCCTACACTGGCCGTACACCACTGGTGATCGTCGAGGGAACACTGAATAGTGCACGGTACATCCAAACCGTCATCGAACCCATCGTTCTACCATTCCTAGACCGGCAAGGGAACTTGCTGTTCCAAAAGAACAATGCACGTCCGCATGTATCCCGTGCCACCCAACGTGCTCTAGAAGGTGTAAGTCAACTACCCTGGCCAGCAAGATCTCCGGATCTGTCCCCCATTGAGCATGTTTGGGACTGGATGAAGCGTCGTCTCACGCGGTCTGCACGTCCAGCACGAACGCTGGTCCAACTGAGGCGCCAGGTGGAAATGGCATGGCAAGCCGTTCCACAGGACTACATCCAGCATCTCTACGATCGTCTCCACGGGAGAATAGCAGCCTGCATTGCTGCGAAAGGTGGATATACACTGTACTAGTGCCGACATTGTGCATGCTCTGTTGCCTGTGTCTATGTGCCTGTGGTTCTGTCAGTGTGATCATGTGATGTATCTGACCCCAGGAATGTGTCAATAAAGTTTCCCCTTCCTGGGACAATGAATTCACGGTGTTCTTATTTCAATTTCCAGGAGTGTATTTTACATGTTTTATTGTAATAGAAGTATATATTTCATCAATGTTAAGAGCAAAGGCATCAGTACCACTTTCTAGGTGATGGCAGGGGGGTTTAGGTTACAGGTGTGTTAGTCGCAAGGAGGGAGAGGGGGGGGGGGAGTGGAGAACAGTAACCAACTGTGATACCCAAGAACTGACACCAGGGTCCTTCCCAGATCCCTCCCCCTGGAAGCTAAACGAAGGGACCCAGGACACCATAGTGATCCTGTTCACCCTCAGACTGCCTTTCTATATTAGATAATGAAAACTGGACGACATATGAACGCATTATAGTCTCCAATTTGCTCACTAAAAAGGTACTCTTCACAAGAGTAGCAGTTTTAAAATTACAGTAGGCTAAATACTTCAAGCAAAATACTTGTGAACTTCACGAATTAAAAATTTCCTTTAATAAATATATTTTTTAGAAACAAGGAAATCAGACTGTTAAATTGGTACAAGTTGACCGCAAACTAGGATTCTTTATGTTCATACGTAAATGTTGCCTGCTATGTAGTGTAGTGTAGTAGTAGTAGTATATCACAGATCAGTTTACTTAATTGTGGGTTCCCATGTGTCACTAGTAGACTTATTGTGGAATTAGTCCTCTATCGGCCTCGTGCCTAAGATTAATTAATTGTCCATAGCTGAATGATTGCTTTGACGGAGTGTACTTGCATGGGTAGCTGCGTAATCGAATGAAAAACTGTTGACAGATTAATATCAAGCAACGACTCCTCTGAAAGAGCAGCCGCACACGTCAGTCGATGTAGAAAAGCACAGGGTCAAACGACGTCTCTTCGATCCTATTTGCAGGGCTGGAAAGCAATATTGCGACAGTGGATCGACTAGAGTGCTGTAATATGGACGAGGATATCAAGGGACGTACTGGGTATGCCAAATACCTTTTTAGCATGGGAATGAACACTTTATTCTGAATGCATTTTAATGTAGAAATTATACTGACAAATAGCCACAGAAATCTGACGAGCGCAAGAGAAAACAGAGGTACAGTTGTAGCAGGGTTTTGCTACGAACGGAGAGTTTACTCGCATACTACAACATGGTTTTCTTAGTGGTGAAAAGGCACGTACTCCTTCTTCGAGACGTCAGCAAATGTTTCACCTCTAACATTATCCGTCTAGGTGTGAGCTCTTGTGCCACCCTGAAAACCGTTGGCCGTCAGAAGAAAAACATACAGTTTTTGATAAAAAGCTGCTTCACTGTAAACACTGAAGCAATTAAATTTCTGACGGTTCGACCACCTTTGCTGCGGTCCTTTCCAGGGCCTCTCTTCGATGATGGGTCCGGAGATGTAGCTGAACTAGTGCCTGCCATGTTGCCAGCCCAATTGGTGCTACACGCACGCTCCTCCCAAAGAACAACAGGAGATTTTGTCTCTGTTACGTTTCCTCGTAAGCTCGATCTTGTACGAGGCGTGAGAGTGACAACATTTTGTCCTTCGCTGTAGGATTTAATGGCATTCCTCTCACTTCCTGTGTCCCAAGAAATGGACATAGTTCAATATTCCGGGCAAAACACGACTACGAGCCATGTGTAGCCGAATACGCGTCTTGCTGAGCCACTGTCATGTCCCATTCTTATGTCACTAACACTTCTATAAGCAATCCAGTGCCTAATATCACATGTCCAGATTTATGGTGAAGATTCAAAGTATGCGGCCACCCCTACTTATGCGGAATCGATCACTAGATGTGAGCGACTGCGCCAGCATAAAAGACGGTGGAGGATGTTGTGTAGTCAGGAGAGAAGTAGTGAGAAGACAAAGGGTCGTTTAGGTGAGCTCAGTGACTTCGAACGTATCCTAGTCATTGGCTACCTCTTACCAAATCCATGGAGGACATTTCAGCACTTCTACAGCTGCCAAAGTCGACTGTTGGTGATGTGATTTCAAAGTGGGAATGCGAAGGAACATCCACGGCTAATCCGAGACCAGACTGACCTCACGTACTGACGACCAGCGACCGTCGAGCTTTGCGGAGAGTGGTTGCAACAATGGAATGGAATTAGCAGAAGGAGTCACTCACGCGTTCCTTAGTGGTACCAGCAGTCCAGGCAACGTAAGCACAACGACTGTACTTGGGGATCCAAAAGAGTTATGTTTCTACAGGGTGGTCCATTTATAGTGACCGGGGCAAATGTCTCACGAAATAATCATCAAACGACAAAATTACAAACTCGTCTAGCATGAAGGGGGAAACCAGATGGCGCTATGGTTGGCCTGCTAGATGGCGCTGCCATAGGTCATACGGATATCAACTGCGTTTTTTTAAAAATAGGAATCCCCATTCTTTATTATATATTGGTGTAGTACGTACTGAACTACGAATGTTTTAGTTGGACTACTTTTTTCGCTTTGTGATAGATGGCGCTCTAATAGTCACAAACGTATAAGTACGTAGTACCACGTAACATTCCGCCAGTGTGGACGGTATTTGCTTCGTGGTACATTACCCGTGCTAAAATGGACCGTTTACAAATTGCGGGGAAGGTCGATATCGTGTTGATGTGTGGCTATTGTGATCAATACGCCCAACGGGCGTGTGCTGTGTATGCTGCTCGGTATTTTGGACGACATCATCCAAGTGTCCGGACCGTTCGCCGGATAGTTACGTTACTTTAGGAAGCAGGAAGTGTTCAGCCACATGTGAAACATCAACCACGACTTGCAAACAAATGATAATGCCCAAGTAGGTGTCTTAGCTGCTGTCGCGGCTAATCCACACATCAGTAGGACACAAATTGCGCGAGAATCGGGAACCTTCAAAAACGTCGGTGTTGAGAATGCTACATCAACATAGATTCACCCGTACCGTATTTCTATGCACCAGGAATTGCATGGCGACGACTTTGTGCGTCGTGTACAGTTCTGCCACCGGGCACAAGAGAAATTACGGGATGATGACAGATTTTTTGCACACGTTCTACTTAGCGAATAAGCGTTATTCACCAACAGCGGTAACATAAACCGGCATCATATGCACTACTGGGTTACAGAAAGTCTACGATGGCTGCGACAAACGGAACATCGGCGACCTTGGCGGGTTAATGTATGGTGCGGAATTACGGGAGGAAGGATAATTGACCCCAATTTTATCGATGGCAATCTAAATGATGCAATGTATGCTGATTTCCTACGTAATGTTCTACCGATGTTATTACAAGATGTTTCATTGCATGACAGAATGGCGACGTACTTCCAACATGATGGATGTCCGGCACATAACCCGCGTGCGGTTGAAGCGGTATTGAGTAGCATACTTCATGACAGGTGGGTTGGTCGTCGAAGCACCATACCATGGCGCTCACGTTCACCGGATCTGACGTGCCCGGATTTCTTTCTGTGGGGAAAGTTGAAGGATATTTGCTATCGTGATCCACCGACGACGCCTGACAACATGCGTCAGCGCATTGTCAATGCATGTGCGAACAAACATTACGGAATGTCGTTACACGTATTGCCAAATGCACTGAGGTTGACGGACATCATTTTGAGCATTTATTGCATTAATGTGGTATTTACAGGTAATCACGCTGTAACAGCATGCGTGCTCAGAAATGATAAGTTCACAAAGGTACATGTATCACATTGGAACAACCGAGATAAAATGGTCAACCGTACCTAAGTTCTGTATTTTACTTTAAAAAACCTACCTGTTACCAACTGTTCGTTTAAAATTGTGAGCCATATGTTTGTGACTATTACAGCGCCTCTATCACAAAGTGAAAAAGGTGATCCAACTGAAACATTCATATTTCTTTACGTACTACACGAATATGTAACAAAAATTGTGGTTCCTATTTAAAAAAACGCAGTTGATACCCGTTTGAGCTATGGGAGCGCCATCTAGCGGGCCAACCAAAGCGCCATCTGGTTTCCCCCTTCAAACTAGAGAAGTTTTGTTCTTTGCAATTTTTTCGTTTGACGCTTATTTCATGAGATATTTGGCCCGGTCACGATCAATGGACCACCCTGTATATGGTCGGGTGGCTCCTCATTTTTGTAGTCACCTATTAAGCGACTCATGAGGTGGTGTAGAGAGCGACGCCATTGGATAGTGGATGAATGGAAACGAGTCCCTTCGTACGATAAATTATGCTGTATTCTGTGGCAGCCAATTGAAGGGTTTGGTTTTTTGGGGAATTCCTAGAGGAATTTGTATGCCATCACTTATAGTACCAACGATGAGGTATGGAGGGTGTGGTTTTACGGCGTAGTGGTGTTTCTCGTGGTTAGGGTGAGGTCCCCCTATTGAGCTTTAGAAAACGCTAAGAAGCTAAATGGCATTAACACATTTTACAGCATTGTGAAATGCATACAGTAGAGGATCACGTTGGAGACGGTGATTGTATCAACACGGGATTGCCCTTGCCATAGAGCAGTATCCGTGGCGCCATCGTTCGTGGACTACAACATCCCTGAAATGGACTGGCTTGCACGAAGTCCCGACCTGAAACCAATGGAACACCTCCATGATGAGTTAGAACGTCGACATCGCTCCAGACCCCTGCGCCTTACATCACTACCTCCCGTCACTTCGCCTCTTGATGAAGTATAGTGGCATTCCTTCATGGACATTCAGACTCCTCACTGAAACTGTCTCTTGCTGAGGCCAAGCCGTCAAAAACGTGAAGCATGGAGAAAAACAGTAGTGATGTCCATTGTTTAAAACTTAATTAAACTCCGCCCCGAACAGGCCATGAAGGCCGAACGGTACCGACCGGCTGCCGTGTCATCCTCAGCTCACAGGCGTCACTGGATGCGGATATGGAGAGGCAAGTGGTTAGCACACCGCTCTCCCAGCCGTATGTAAGATTGCGACACCGACGTCATTATCCGGATACTTCGAACCAGCTAGTGTTTTCGTATCAGTATATCCACACGTTAATGTCGACTCACTTCTTTCCGTAATATAGTTCGTTATCCGATCTCGGTACATATGCAGATCCGCATCATCTGTGAAAGTTTGTGCCATCATCATGAAAACGCCCTGTATGGCGCTCATGCTGCTGACAAGTATTTCATTTCACGATTCGCAGTGCTAGTTTCCATAAACACAAGATCCGGCTTTACGGTTGTTCCTAAGACCGCTGGCGCTGACTGTAGCGCCGGAAATGGTGGCGTGAGGGTAGGGGTGGGTCTGCTCCGCTGTTTGAGGTCCATGCCCCCGGCGGGCTACATCAAAGGCACCGGGGGAGGCAGCCCGTGCGTCGCCTGCGTCCTGATTGTATACGTTCTGCGCGCTGCCGTCCAACTTCGGTGTTCTGCCGCGGACATCTGACAGAGACACGTGCGATCGGGCCTTCCACCCCGAGAAACAACTTTTGCCCTGGCCTTTATTTCCACACTGGTCCGAGCGAGCGCCGGCTGCCAAGGTTACACCAGCGTCACGCCAATAACCGGCGGCTGTCGGTGTGCAGCCTTTTGTCTTCTCCTTCTATGCAGGTAGCATCCGAAATTGTTTCATTACAAACCTGCCAAACTTTCAGAACTCGTACATTGCCTGTCCACGACAGGAAGCAATATGAACGGTAAAGACAAAGTCTGATTACTGGTAATGGATACGTAGCGACTCCAACTACTGAACGCTTTCTTATTCTGAAATAGCTCTTCATTTTCTTAATAAAATCAATGTCGCCAAAAACTTGGTTGCGAAATAAAATACTGTATTTTCTATAGTGCATCAGTCTTCATATTCTCATCCTGCATTACGTGACTTCCACCTTATGTACACGGTTGTCAAAATGAAACTGGCACAGAAAGTATTTCACGTACCTTGAGACAGGTAGCACAACTCCCATCAGCCATACCTTGGGCGTAAGTTGTAACTGTGGTTGCCTATCTTATGTGCATGAAATATTTTCTAGGTTCAAATGGCTCTGAGCCCTATGGGACTTAACATCTGTGGTCATCAGTCCCCTAGAACTTAGAACTACTTAAACCTAACTAACCTAAGGACATTACACACATCCATGAACGAGGCAGGATTCGAACCTGCGGCCGTAGCGATCACGTGGCTCCAGACTGAAGCGCCTAGAACCGCACGGCCACATCGACCGGCAATTTTCTAGGCCACATTTAATTTTCCTACTCTGTACATCTCTACAGGGTTTATATTCGGCGTTCACCATTACCTTTTCTGCACATTCTACAATACTGGCCATTAAAATTGCTACACCATGAAGATGACGTGCTACAGACGCGAAATTTAACCGACAGGAAAAAGATGCTGTGATATGCAAATGATTAGCTTTTCAGAGCATTCACACAAAGTTGGCGCCGGTGGCGACACCTACAACGTGCTGACATGAGGAAAGTTTCCAAACGATTTCTCATACACAAACAGCAGCTGACCGGCGTTGCCTGGTGAAACGTTGTTCTGATGCCTCTTGTAAGGAGGAGATATCACGTTTGCCACTTTGATAAAGGTCGGATTGTAGCCTATCGCGATTGCGGTTTTTCGTATCGCGAAATTGCTGCTCGCGTTGGTCGAGATCCAATGACTGTTAGCAGAGTACGGAATCGGTGGGTTCAGGAGGGTAATACGGAACGCCGTGCTGCATCACACTGTCCTCGTATCGCTAGCAGTCGAGATGACAGGCATCTTATCCGCATGGCTGGAACGGATCGTGCAGCCACGTCTCGATCCCTGAGTCAACAGATGGGGACGTTTGCAAGACAACCATCGTCTGCAGGAACAGTTCGACGACGTTTGCAGAAGGGTGGACTATCAGCACGGAGACCATGGCTGCAGTTACCCTTGACGCTGCATCACACACAGGAGCGCCTGCGATGGAGTACTCAACGACGAACCTGTGTGCACGAATGGCAAAACGTCATTTTTTCGGACGAATCCAGGTTCTGTATACAGCATCATGATGGTCGCATCCGTGTTTGGCGACATCGCGGTGAACACACATTGGAAGCGTGTATTCATCATCGCCATACTGGTGTATCACCCGGCGTTATGGTATGGGGGTGCCATTGGTTACACGTCTCGGTCACCTCTTGTTCACATTGACGGCACTATGAACAGTGGACGTTACATTTCAGATGCGTTACGACCCGTGGCTCTACCCTTCATCCGATCCCTGCGAAGCCTTACATTTCAGCAGAATAATGCACGACCGCATGTTGTAGGTCCGGTACGGGCCTTTCTGGATACAGAAAATGTTCGACTGTTGCCCTGGCCAGCACATTCTACAGATCTCTCACCAATTGAAAACCTCTAGTCAAAGGTGGCCGAGCAACTGACTCGTCACAATACGCCAGTCACTATTGATGAACTGCATGGACAGCTGTACCTGTACAAGCCATCCATGCTCTGCTTGACTCAATGCCCAGGAGTATCAGGGCCGTTATTACGGCCAAAGGTGGCTGTTCTGTGTACTGATTTCTCGGGATCTATGCACCCAAATCGCGTGAAAATGTAATCACATGTCAGTTCTAGTATAATATATTTGTCCAATGAATACCCGTTTATCATCTGCATTTCTTCATGTGTAGCAACTTTAATGGCCAGTAGTGTACTTGTTGTCTATAGTTAAAAGCTTTTCGCTCAATCGAAGGGCAAATTAACTATTCTTTGTTGCTGTTACATATGGCTGATGACTCTGTAGATCCTCCAGGTAAATTTACAGACTTTTTTCTAATTAAATTTTGCATTTTACCTATAACGTCTTCGTTAGGTATTGCAGTGTAAAATATACAGTCTAAGACACGAAAAAAACGGCGCAACAGGAAGAAATTATCCGAATGGGGCCGAAATCTGTAGATGTAGGAATAAAGAAATGATTGCAATTTCAGAAAAATTGTATGACTGAATTAAGAAAAAGAACTTCACAAATTGAGCAAGTCAATAACGCGCTGGTCCATCTCTGGTCCTTAACCAAGCAGTTATTGGGTTGGTACTGAATGACGGAGTTCCTGGATGTCCTCCTGAGGAATATCGTGCCAAATTCTGACCAATTTTATATTTACATGAAGAACCATTTCGCAGTTAGTTTTAGCCGCGTGTGAAGTTTGAGTTGCTTAATAAAATTTTTAACAGTCCTTCCCACCTTGCCTATATAAGCTGCGCCTCAGCCACATGTAATCTGATACACACCCGCTATGTGGAGGAAATCGGATGCATTAGTTTTGCGGAGGAAAAAATATTTTATTTTGTTTTGATCGAATAAAGAGGCCTCAATACCATATTCCCGTAGAATTTTGCTAATGCGATCAGTGATTACAGGAACAAACGTTAACTCGACAGAGTGAGAAGACGGTTCGTCGTCATTCCTATTAATGTAATTAACATATCGCCTAAAAGCCCTGACTATGGATAAACTATCACAGCCAGTGGCTTTCATTGTCATATTTAAAAAATCTAATTCCTGTTCCAAGCTGTTGTCATTGCTGATACGGAACACACGTGAAGGCAGAGTGTAGAGCACTGCTTGCTTCTGGACTGGGTGGTGATGCGAAGAAGAGTCGAAATACTTATTTGGGGTTGATTGATTGATATGGGGGAGGGGACCAAGCAGTGACGTCATCGGTCCCATCGCGTTAGGAAAGGATGGGAAAGGAAGTCGGCCTCGCACTTTCAAAGGAACCATCCCGACATTTGCCTGAAGCGATATAGGGAAATGACGGTAAACCTAAAATAGGAGGGCCGGACGCGGGTTTGAACCGTCGTACTTCCGCTAACCACTGCGCCTCCTCGCTCGGTGCTCGTTTGTGTGGGTAGGCGTTCTGTACAGATTGTCAGATTTTCTGTATACCAACATATCTAGGAATGGGAGACCTATCTCAATCTCAGCCTGAAAGGTAAAGTTGATTTTGGGGTGAATCCCATTTAAGAAATTGCGTGGCCATATAACAGATGTTCATCCATATAACGGAGTCAACAGGAAGGCTTTAAAGGAGAATGACGTAACGCCCTTTGCTCAAAATGTTCCGTAAAAGTGTCAGCTGCTACTAGCGGTGAGATTGCGTCATTAGCAACGCGGTCACACTTCATAAATGGTTCAAATGGCTCTGAGCACTATGGGACTCAACATCTTAGGTCATAAGTCCCCTAGATCTTAGAACTACTTAAACCTAACTAACCTAAGGACATCACACACACCCATGCCCGAGGCAGGATTCGAACCTGCGACCGTAGCAGTCCCGCGGTTCCGGACTGCAGCACCAGAACCGCACGGCCACCGCGGCCGGCAGACTTCATAAATTTCTACCCTAAATTTAAAATAGCTCAGTCGAAGACACAACAGCTTACGGCTACGCTGATGAATCTCAAGTGAACAGAATTTCAGTACAAGGAACTGTAATAGCATTTAAGGCAGATTCAGGGCAACTGAATTAACGGATAGCGGCCATGCAAACAAGCTTTAAAGTAGACATATGTACTTTAGGATTTACATAAAATTTAATGCAAGTAAATAAAAAAGGGAAATTAATTATTATGTAAAAGTTCCTCTATGTGAACCATATCTAACAGAACAGCAAAGCAGGGCGAGTGCATAATCTAAGGGACTAAAGGCAAGCCGGCCGTGGTGGCCATGCGGTTCCAGGCGCTTCAGTCCGGAGCCACGCGACTGCTACGGTCGCAGGTTCGAATCCTGCCTCGGACATGGATGTGTGTGATGTCCTTAGGTTAGTTAGGTTTAAGTATTTCTAAGTTCTAGGGGACTGATGACCTCAGATGTTAAGTCCCATAGTGCTCAGAGCCATTTGAACCATTTTAGACTAAACGCAAGCAAACAGCAATAGTAACCAACCAAACATATAGAGAGAATCAGCTACGCCTCGCGAGCAGAAACGGCAAAAAGAAAGTGGCAGGATGATTAGTAAACAGGCGGGTAGTTTTAAAACGTCTAATAACGAGTAATGCGGATTTACTAGATTCAGCTGGCCAGCTGTCTTACCAAAACAGATACCTTTTCCACAGTAGTATGAGGAATTTGAACTACGAAATGATTTGGGGAACGCCACAAGACCAACAAAAGCCTATAGTGAGACCCCTTTCCTGGCTTTCTCTAGTTAGGCATTAAATAAAGGCTAATCTGTCCTATAACACACACACACTCACGCGCGCGCCTGTAAACACACACACACACACACACACACACACACACACACACACACACAATCATAAGCAGAGTTAAATACCTTTCTAGTAAATTATAAAACACCAATAAATAAAACAAGTTTAACAAGCTCTGAAAACGATGGAAAATATTCTCAAAAAATATCTCTAATGAACTAAAACAAGGGTGGTAAACACTGAATAGGCAATTAGCCGAATAAGTGGTTTACAGTTAACATACCACCAAGCCCTGCTATCCAGTAACATGGGGAGTAGGCATCTAACTCAAAGGGTAATCTACGTTTGCTACAAACTGTGAGAACGCGTCCAGAAAATCGGCTAACATAACCTGGTAGGAAAAATTCAAACAAGTACCTTCATTCCCAACACAAAACCGTAGGAACAACCACATATAGAAACTAAGACCGAAATTACCCAGATACAGTGGCTCACTCATCAATCAAGAGCAAAATTACTGCCCGATACAAAAGGCCTCACCATGTAGTCCACAATATGCGCTGACAGTAGTTCCCCAAGCAAGTTCGCTTCCTCCAATAGTCGATTAGCTTACAGCGACACTCCAGGCCGCCGCCATCCAGTTACGTTAGGCCCAGCAGGGTGCTCATACTCTCTTGGTAAATCCGCACCCACCGACTGGCCACACCACTGCCAACAAGTTACCTCCATTTGCTTGCCGAGCACGCCCATACATCGCCGCCCACCGCTGCCTGCAGTCCCCCTTGCGGGCAGTCGTCCTCCAGTATCCCAGAAACGAGGCTCAGTCGTACACAGGGCAGATACAATGCATACCGAGCGCCAAGGGTGTCTCTGGTGCACGTCACAAACATCATAATCAAGAAGAAAAGACTTATTATTGTATGTTGTTGTTGTGGTCTTCAGTCCTGAGACTGGTTTGATGCAGCTCTCCATGCTACCCTATCCTGTGCAAGCTTCTTCATCTCCCTGTACTTACTGCAACCTACATCCTTCTGAATCTGCTTAGTGTGTTCATCTCTTGGTCTCCCTCTACGATTTTTACGCTCCACGCTGCCCTCCAATGCTAAATTTGTGATCCCTTGATGCCTCAGAATATGTCCCACCAACCGGTCCCTTCTTCTTGTCAAGTTGTGCCACAAACTCCTCCCAAATTCTATTCAATACCTCCTCATTAGTTATCTGATCTAATCTTCAGCATTCTTCTGTAGCACCACATTTCGAAAGCTTCTATTCCCTTCTGTTCAAACTATTTATCATCCACGTTTCACTTCCATACATGGCTACAATCCATACAAATGCTTTCAGGAAAGACTTCCTGACACTTAAATCTACAGTCGATGTTAACAAATTTCTCTTCTTCTGAAACGTTTTCCTTGCCATTGCCAGTCTACATTTTGTATCTTCTCTACTTCGAACGTCATCAGTTATTTTGCTCCCCAAAGAGCAAAACTCCTTTACTACTTTAAGTGTCTCATTTCCTAATCTAATTCCCTCAGCATCACCCGACTTAATTCTACTACATTCCATTATCCTCGTTTTGCTTTTGTTGATGTTCATCTTATATCCTCCACAATGTCCATTCCGTTCAACTACTCTTCCAAGTCCTTTGCTGTCTCTGACAGACTTACGATGTCAGCGGCGAACCTCGAAGTTTTCATTTCTTCTCCATGGATTTTAGTACATACTCCGAATTTTTCTTTTGTTTCCTTTACTGCTTGCTCAATATACAGAATGAATAACATCGGGGAGAGGCTACAACCCTTTCTCACTCCTTTCCCAACCACTGCTTCCTTTTCATGTCCCTCGACTCTAATAACTGCCATCTGGGTTCTGTGCAAATTGTAAATAGCCTTTCCCTTTCTGTATTTCACCCCTGCCACCTTCAGAATTTGAAAGAAAGTATTCCAGTCAACATTGTCAATAGCTTTCTCTAAGTCTACAAATGCTAGAAACGTAGGTTTGCCTTTTCTTAATCTTTCTTCTAAGATAAGTCGTGGGGTCAGTATTGCCTCACGTGTTCCAACATTTCTACGGAATCCAAACTGATCTTCCCCGAGGTCGGCTTCTACTAGTTTTTCCATTCGTCTGAAAACAATTCGCGTTATTATTTTGCAACTGTGACTTATTAAACTAATAGTTCGGTAATTTTCACATCTGTCAATACCTGCTTTCTTTGGGATTGGAATTACTATATTCTTCTTGAATTCTGAGGGTATATCGCCTGTCTCATAATCTTGTTCACCAGATGGTAGAGTGTATTCACAACTGTCTCTCCCAAGGCTGTCAGTAGTTCTAATGGAATGTTGTCTACTCCCGAGGCCTTGTTTCGACTCAGGTCTTTCAGTGCTTCTGCATGCCCTCGGGAAAAATTACGGCTGCAGTTTCCCCTTGCTTCCAGACGTTCGCAGTACCAGCACAGCAAGGCCGTTTTGGTTAGTGTTACAATCATCCAGACTGTTGCCCCTGCAACTACTGAAAAGGCTGCTGCCCCTCCTCAGGAACCACACGTTTGTCTGGCCTCTCAACAGATACCCCTCCGTTGTGGTTGCACCTACGTTACGGTCATCTGTATCGCTGAGGCACGCAAGCCTCCCCACCAACGGCAAGGTCCATGGTTCATTATTGTAGACATCGATTTAACTGCGCCCTCTGTAGTGAAGTATTGTGGTTGGGGTTGTTATCTGGTTATCTACGTTCAAAAATGTTGAAATGTGTGTGAAATCGTATGGGACTTAACTGCTAAGGTCATCAGTCCCTAAGCTTACACACTACTTAACCCAAATTATCCTAAGGACAAACACACACACACATGCCCGAGGGAGGACTCGAACCTCCACCGGGACCAGCCGCACAGTCCATGACTGCAGTGCCATAGACCGCTCGGCTCATCCCACGCGACGTACACTGGACTCGCATTCGGGAGGACGACGGTTCACTCCCGCGTCCGGCCATCCTGATTTAGGTTTTCCGTGATTCCCCTAAATTGCTCCAGGCAAATGCTGGGATGGTTCCTTTGAAAGGGTACTGTCGCCTTCCTTACCTAATCCGATGAGACCGATGACCTCGCTGTTTGGTCTCTTCCCCCAAACAATCCAATCCAATCCAATCCCACGCGACGTTATCTACGTGATTCCCAGTTCATCAAAGACAGGCATGATGATGGTGCATCATGAAATCAATAGCAAATGAAGTAAGATCCTTAAACACAGGTCAAAAATTTATTCACACTCGAATACAAACAATGGGACGTTATATGGCACCAACTCCGCTCCCGCTACCCACCAGACCATATTAAAAGAATAATTTGACTTGTGCATAGACATCTGGTAGCAGAAACTTCCAGAAACGTACAAAAGATTTGCTGAATTCATGCCATGCTGAATCGCCACAGTATTGTGTTCGGGAGGTTGACCAAAACGCTATTGAACTCATGGTTTTACTGTTTTACTCGTCAGAATACGTAGTGTTGCTGCTGCGATACCATTTTGATCAAGGCGCTCCTGTTTTTAAAAGTACAAATTTTATCGCAGCTCCTTTTCCCTCCCTTTGGTGAAAAAGAGGGAACAGGACGATTCTAACATGATTGTGGCTGCAAGGAAAGGAAGACGAAAATAGGATTTCTTTCAGACAGCAATTCTTTCTTTTGCGTCACTGGTGTGATGTGGTCAATCACGAATTCCCCTACTGCGCCAACATTTACATCTCAGAGTAGCACTTGCAACCGGCTTCCTCGATTATTTGCTGCACGTACCTCAAACTGTCTCTCTCTCTACAGTTTTTACCGTCTACAGCTCCCTCTACTACCATGAAAGCTATATTTTCTGATGTCTTAACAGATGACCTGTCATCCTGTCCCTTCTCCATCTTATTGTTTACCACACACTCCTTTCCTCACCGATTCTGCGGAGATCCTCTTCATTCGTTACCTTATCAGTCTACCTAATTTTCAACATTCTTCTGCAGCACCACATCTCAAATGCTTAAATTCTTTCCTTTTCCGGTTTTCTCATAGTTCATGTCTCACTAACATACAGTACTGTACTACAAAGGTACATCCTTGGAATCGTTTTCCTCAAATTAAGGCTTATGTTTGATACTAGTAGACTGCCCTTGGCCAGGAGTGCCCTTTTTGCCAGACTTAGTCTGCTTTTTACGTTATCCTTGTATTGTCCATAATGAGTAATTTTGCAACCTAGGTAGAAGAATCGCTTAACATCATATACTTCGTGATCACCAATTATTAAGTTACTCGCGGCTTCACTTCTGCTAATTCTGATTACTTTCGTCTTTCTTCTATATACTCTCTGTCCCTATTCTTTACTCATTAGACTGTTCATTGTATTCAACAGATACAGTAATTCTTCTCCAGTTTCAACTGAGGACAGTAATATGATCAGCGAATCTTATCAGTGATATCCTTGAAATTTTAATTCCACTTCTGAATCTTCCTTTTGTATCTGTCATTGCTTCTTCGACGTATTGGTTGAACAGCAGGTGGACGAAAGACTAAATTCCTGTCTTGCACCATATTTATTTTGTGCATTTTGTTCTTGGTCTTCCAGTCTTATTGTTCCCTCTCGGTTATTGTACATACTGCATATTGCCCATTTTTCCCTGTAGCATCGCCCAATTTTTCTGAGGATTTCGAACATATTGCGCCATTTTACATTGTCGAACAGCGATACTATATGCACTGTGTTGCGGGAATTAAAACTTTGCAGTCAGTGCACCAACATCTTGAATCTGTGTTACACACCCAATTTTTCACTGTCCGTACAATTTTCTGTGAGACTTACCGAAGCACAAGTCCCACGCAGTTTCGCCGTTTTATGGGCTTGCCACAAGTACATATTCGTCAGCTCTAGCCACACCACAGCTGTTTTTACTTTATTTGTGTGTGCAATTGTTACCGTGCCTGAGCTGCACCAAAATAGTCACGCAGTGCTCACATTTTCCTGTTAAATACCGAAAGAACAGGCCTCAGTAACAGAAGACTCAGTTCAACAAAGGAGCTGTGGCTACTGCTGCACTACCGACCGTTGTGACTGAGCGGTTCTAGGCGCTTCAGTCAGGAACCGCGCTGCTGCTACGGTCGCAGGTTCTAATCCTGCCTCGGGCATGGATGTGTGTGATGTCCTTAGGTTAGTTAGGTTTAAGTAGTTGTAAGTCTAGGGGACTGATGACCTCAGATGTTAAGTCCCACAGTGCTTAGACCCATTTGAACCATTTTTACTACTGCGCTGCTGTGATGCTTTATCACGGAGTTTGGTAAACTCCAGATTTGTATCATTGTTATCAGTGAATCACTTACTGAAGCTGTCTGTGATTAGTTTTGGCCTTGATCATCACAAGTTCACCAGACAGATGTTACTCACCCCTTTAATAGAGACCACTGGTTGCGTTTGTGGATAATGCATAACTACTATCAAGAAGTCACATGCCATTCCACCGCTGGGGTAAATCATAACAGTGAAGTGATCTTTGTGTTCCAGGAGGTCCTATGGAATTAATACAGTAACTTGGATCGGCGTGATAGAATGGCAGAAAGGAGCTATCGCTTATGCACATTGTCATTGTAGAATACGAACAGGAAGTCACTGAGTCGTGGGTGGATCGTGTTCATCTCGTTTATTGTTTGTCATCTTTTCTTGCAGTACTGCCACCTCGTTTTCTTATTCAATCACTGGCGTCACTAACTTCCTGCCTTACCTGCCCGTGAGTGGCACCAGCAGCGCTTATCGATAAGTGCACTGTCGTACCATCTCTGGAGCGACCGATAGTATTTCCGTGTCGTCGTGTGTCTGGAGTTCAGGTGGCAGCTCAGTCGGGGCGCGGCAGCAGTGAGTCGAAGACGGAGCGCCAGTGAGGTGCGGACAGCCAGTGCTCGCCGACCGCTGGCGACACACATGAACTGTCCGACTGAAGGAGATTGGAGCGGGACGACCGTTGGTTGGTCGTTCAGTTGGTCGTCTTATCAGGCGACGTTTATTGGGTCTTTTGACCGTTTCTGGGCCTCGTCACTTGATCATCGTGCCGGACGAGGATCGGTTCCTTCCTTGCGCAGAGATGTCTTGGCCAATGGGCAAGAGTTACCTCTGCATGGTTGGGTCAGAGCCAGTGTACCCGGGTCGCAGTGTCTCTGAGCTCCGAACGGACATGAAGTTCAATCGGGTTGGAGCTGCAGTCAGCTTCAGAGAGCCAAGACACGCCCGACCGAATTGATTCATTCTTGTTGTTCCACAGTGATTACGTTACGATTTTTCGGGTTCTTGTGCAAGTGTGTTTATGTGGAACAGTGTGTAGCTTCTCTGATTTCCACTGAGCAGGTGAATGCTGTCTGCGTATTGGCGTAGTCAGTCGGTCGGTTGAAACAGAGCAGCGGGTGCGTTGGGTGGAAGGGAATTGATTAGGCTGTTGGTTGGTTCTTCAGCTGTCCGTAGGTCGTGTTGCCACGCGATTGTTCAGTGTTACGCTTGGCTGCCAGTCTCATCCAAACTGTGGTTAGATGTTCCTCTACAGGCCGACCCTTGGAACAAACCTGATCACCACTGTTTGTTGTTTGTGTTTTTGGTCGCAAGTACCATGCCAGGCCTTCAGCCGTTATTAATATTGTCTGTTTTATGTTTAGTATATGGCCTTCGGACGAAATTCGTGGCAACTATTTTAAGATTAGGCCTTCAGCCGTATTTCATTTAAAATTCTTGTTGCTCTGTATGTAGGCCTTCAGCCGTCTTTCATTTAAAAGTTTGTTGCTGTGTATTTAGACCTTCAGCCGCGTTTGTTTCAGATTCAAATGGTTCAAATGGCTCTGAGCACTATGGGACTTAACAACTGTGGTCATCAGCCCTCTAGAACTTAGAACTACTTAAACCTAACCAACCTAAGGACATCACACACATCCATGCCCCAGGCAGGATTCGAACCTGCGACCGTAGCGGTCTCGCGATTCCAGACTGTAGCGCCCAGAGCCGCTCGGCCACCCCGGCCGGCCGACACAAAGACATACACAAGCATAATTTCTTGTGTGCCATACATCAAGGGGTAAACTATTATAAGTAGTCAATATCTGACAATGAAAACACCACAACAGCTGCTAACGTAACTAGAAAGCTCAATTAGAAAAAAACCTAACCAGTTAACATATTTGTGGTAAATTTCCGTCCATGAAGTCACTACTTCCACCCAAGTGACACGTATCGTAAAGATTTCACGTTTATTTTTAATGCGATGCAAAGCTCCTTTTTCACGCTCGTAGAAACAGAGGTACCGCGCAACACCAGAGGCAAGAAAACCCTCCGAATTTAGAACACTTTAACTTCGGCACCAGACAATTTCGTCAATATACACCGAGTTCAAAAAACCCTCAGCGCCTAGGGCAAAATGTTGGGACACAGAAATTTAGTACCCTAGGCAGAGCGCTTACAGCTGAAACAATATTTCATCCCAAGCGAGCAGAACATTGTTTGCAGCAAATGATACTTTTCACTCCACCCAAATTCAACGTCATTCTGCCCTATCCTCTGTACCGACCATCATATGTCCAAGAGCCGGACCGCCATAAACAATGTCCGCACACGTCCTCCGTTCGCTTCAGTTCATCGTGCAGTGACCGTATCTTCCTTCATGGGCGACGACCGCAATCCCAAACCGCACCTCCTTGCCGAGCGCCGAAATGCATGGTGTAATCCACACTGGCGCCCTCTTTCGCCGCTGGAGGACAACCACTGCTCCCCGGAGTCGTGCTCTTTGCAGCTGCCGGCTGGTGATAGGCTAGACGTTGTAACATCACAGAAAGAGTTACTGGAGAATATCGACTTGCTAGCAGGAATGAGAGAGAAGAAACACGAGTTCTACAATTAATATCAACGATTACCAGTGTCTGTACCGTTCAGAAACCACAACATGAGGAGATATACTTGGAAAAGGGCTGGAGAGGCAGCAAGTCTCCACTCGGATTATACTACCATGGGTAGACAGAGGTTTCGAAATCCGATTCGCCCTTTCAGGAGCGAATTCAGGAGCGAATATAGACTGAGTTCACAATTTTCAAACGATAAAGACTAGGCTGAAGTTTAAGAGAACCGTCCAAAAAGATCAGTGTGAAATTAAGTGTGATACTTTATTCCTTAGTCGTGCTACACTTGCACAGCATATCGTAAATACCATAAAAGTGGAAGCGGGATGAAATCATAGTTGGTAGTCACACTTTATAATTAAGACATTTTATTGGCATTACTCCTTTAAAAAATATTGATAATTACAATTTGTGAACGAGCAACTAGATACAACTTTGCAAATACAATTAGAAACCCAACGTACTCAGTACTCTGACAAACAATTCCTAATTAAGAAAAGGGGCTAGTGACAAACTTAAGAACTTCAAACTCCCATACAGGACTTCCCTCAAAATAGATATAATGACACAATTACAGGTAAGGGGTGACTTAATAACACTTGAGCACTAGTGCCAAACTAAGATTCCATTACATAACATGATAGAATCACTTAATTAAAAAAACTACAACAGAGACACAGATCCTAAAAAAATAAATGTTTACGTACTCAGAAGTGCTAATAAAATTGCTAGAAATGGCTGCTCGAGGAACTCAGCAGATGGAATGCAGTTTAAGGTTTAGCCAGTTGCCAGTCAGTAAAAACAAGTTCATATACAAACAGGTTACATACAAAATATATATCTACCAACTTAACCAGCCTTGACGGAAGGAAGATAAATACTAAACTTTGGAAGGGGATATGTGACCAACTCTGGTAGTGCCCAGGTTCTTAAACACTGCCAGGCCTAGGCCTCGGATGACATTTCACTCGCCAAGAGGCAAATTAAAAAGTTTCTGTCCGAATCACAAAGATATTCCAATAACTCTGAAACGTAGAACCACTCGGAATAACCTTTGACTCACACATGGACAACTGTATTAATAGAGTGCAGGCTGTAAAAACATCAACATAAAATCATTTGATTGCAAGAGACACAAAAAACTTCTTAGAAAATTTTCAAATAACGGTCACTATTTAACTAGGCCAAGAAAGTCTCCCATAATAATAATAAAGTTTAAAATCTCTGAGTGCGTCGGTGAACAAACAATTACGACACTTACTCCATATCAGGTACACAATACGAGGGAGCGGGTTCCCCAGCTTCACCGCTTCCCTTCGAATTTTGTTCCCAGCGAAGACACAGAACTTATATATCTCAAAGCTGCCCATGTCGGCAAAACACCCAATCAATTTCACACCACAACGCGTAATGGTCAACACACTCGTTCGGCAGCCGTTGACTGTCGTCTCCCCCGCGAATGACAACAGATCTCTAGGGTTACCCGTCAAAGGCTAACAACCCACTCGCTTCGCCTGCGAAGCCGCAAGTAAGACACGCGAAAAGCAAAGATAGTTTACCTCAACCACAATCCATCTCAACGATACATGAACAAAATAAGACTGGCGCCAGCTCACAATGGCTCAAAATGGAATACTGAAGTAAAGAGGAACGATGAATTGCATTAAATACTCCGTTATCAAATACCACAGTAAGCAGTTTCGCAGAAAAAGAATAGAATCCCTAAAAAGGATAATCGCAGAAGTTGGACACGCAAATATAGGTACAACTACGAAGAAACACTGGGTAACAGAAGAAATAATTCTACTGAATCATCGGTAGAGGGAGGCACAAAAACGTACAGGGAAACACAGGAACGCAGCAACATTAATTTCGTAGCGGTGAAATAAATAGAAAGTGTAGCAAAGTCAACGTGAAACGGCTACAGGAGGGATGATAAGGAATGGAAGAAGAAGCGGTCATCGGAATGACTCCTTCAGCATAGAGAAAAGTCGAAACAACTTTCCATGACATTAATAGCAAGGGGGTTAACGTCAAGCGTTCAAAGTAAATGCTACTGTTAAATACAGAGAAGAGAGGAGAAGATGGATAGAATGAAAGACCTCTGCTAAGGGAAGAACTTGACTGATAAAGTGACTGAGGTAAAAATGGGGTTCGATATGGAAACCAAAGGCCATCCAATGTTACAGTTCAACACTGCTTTCGAAAGTTGCGATCAGGGCTGAAGGTACAGGAAACACTCCTTCGAAATATTTAAATTCATTGAGTGACGCTGCAGCCAAGCGTCTATTCAATTTCTTGTTTAGACTCGATGAGAGTGGCATACACCATCAGACATTCGGAAAAAAATCAGCTAAACATTACCGTAGATAGCAGTGGTAGAGAATCTATTAGATAACGATCGTTTTGGGTTAGGGAAAGGTAAAACCACCAGAGAAGCAACTCTAATGTTACACTTCATAATGAAAGCAAGATTTACGAAAAAAACAAGATGCATTCATGGGATTCGAGAACATGTAAAGCCCTTTGACAGTGTAAAATGGTGGATGGTGTCTGAAGTTCGGAGAAAAATAGCAGTAAGCTAAAGAGGAAGATGTGTAATATACATCATATGGAGTCGATGGTCAAGAACGAAGCACTCGGATTACAAAGAGTCCAAGGCAGTTAGTCAGTATTTCGCCCCTACTATTCAGTTTATATGTTGAAATAAGCAATGACGGCAATAGAAGAAGGTGCAACAATGAGATTAAATTTTAGAGTGAAACCATACCAATGATAAGATTCGCTGGTAATATAGTTATCCCCATTGAAGTAAAGAGTAATGAAAGGACCTGTTAAACGCACTGATCAATATAATACATACAGAATATCGATTAAGAATTATATGAAGAAATACGAAGGTAATGAGGAGTAGCAGAAATGAGATTAGCACTAAACTTAAATTCCAAACTAATGACGACGAAGTAACGAAGAAAAATATCACATGACAGGAGAAGCAAGGAAGACGTAAAAAGTAGACCAGCGGATGAAAGAGGACTTTCCTAGCGAAAAGAAGGTCATTAGTTTCAAACACTGGTCGTAATTTGGGGATTAAATTTCTGAGGAAGTATGCCTGGAGCACAGAGTTAATTGGTGGTTAGTAACAAACTGTGGGGAAACCGGACAATAACCGAATAATTTGCGATGTGATACTATAGAAGGATGTTGACAATTAGATGGACCGATAGGACAACAAACCAGGAGATTCTGCACAGAATCAGCGAAGAAATGAAGGTATGGAACATGACTGGTAAGAAGAAACGATAGAACGAAAGGATATTTGTTATGACATCAATGAATAATTTCTGTGATATTAAGGGGAAGTGCTGAGGTTAAAAACTGTAGGGGGGAACTGATATTTGAATACATCCAACAAATAATTGAGGATGTAGTGTGCAAATACTGCTCTGAGATGAGGTGGAAGGTACAAAGTAGGATTCGTGGCGGGCCGCGTGAAACCAGAGGACTAATAAATAAATAAAACAAGAATTCCCACGTAGCTAATACGGCTACGTACTAGCCTAAGTACTGTGCCTCCAGATGAGAAACGGATCCGACACTGTACAGATGAGACACGAATAATGAAATACAGACATCGACGACGCTTTTAACATACACTACTGGCCATTGAAATTGCTACACCACGAAGATGACGTGATACAGACGCCAAATTTAACCGACAGGAAGAGATGCTGCGATATGCAAATGATTAGCTTTTCATAGCATTCACACAAGGTTGGCGCCTGTGACGACACCTACAACGTGCTGACATGAGGAAAGTTTGCAACCGATTTCTCATACACAAACAGCAGTGACCGGCGTTGCCTGGTGAAACGTTGTTGTGATGCCTCGTGTAAGGAGGAGAAATGCGTATCATCACGTTTCCGACTTTGATAAAGGTCGGATTGTAGCCTATCGCGATTGCGGTTTATCGTATCGCGACATTGTTGCTCGCGTTAGTCGAGATCCAGTTACTGTTAGCAGAATACGGAATCGGTGGGTTCAGGAGGGTAATACGGAACGGCGTGCCGGATCACAACGGCCTCGTATCACTAGCAGTCGAGATGACAGGCATCTTATCCGCATGGCTGTAACGGTTCGTGCAACCACGTCTCGATCCCTGAGTCAACAGATAGGGACGTTTGAAAGACAACCACCATCTGAACGAACAGTTCGACGACGTTTTCAGCAGCATGGACTATCAGCTCGGAGAACATGGCTGCTGTTACCCTTGACGCTGCATCACAGACAGGAGCGCCTCCGATGGTGTACTCAACGACGAACCTGGGTGCACGAATGGCAAAACGTCATTTTTTCGGATAAATCCTGGTTCAGTTTACAGCATCATGATGGTCGCATCCGTGTTTGGCGACATCGCGGTGAACGCACATTGGAAGCATGTATTCGTCATCGCTATACTGGCGTATCACCCGGCGTGATGGTATGGGGTGCCATTGGTTACACGTCTCGGTCACCTCTTGTTCGCATTGACGGCACTTTGAACAGTGGACGCTGCATTTCAGATGTGTTGCGACCCGTGGCTCTACCCTTCATTCGATCCCTACGAAACCTTACATTTCAGCAGGATAATGTATCACCGCATGTTGAAGGTCCCGCACGGGCCTTTCTGGATATAGAAAATGTTCGACTGCTGCCCTGGCCAGCAGTTTCTGCAGATCTCTCACCAATTGAAAACGTCTGGTGAATGGTGGCCGACCTACTGGCTCGTCACAATACGCCTGTCACTACTCTTGATAAACTGCGGTATCGTGTTGAAGCTGCAAGGGCAACTGTACCTGTAACGTCATCCAAGCTCTGTTTAACTCAATGGCCATGGGTATCAAGGCCGTTATTACGGCCAGAGGTGGTTGTTGTGGGTACTGATTTCTCAGGATCTATGCACCCAAATTGCGTGAAAATGTAATCACATGTCAGCTCTAGTATAATATACTTGTCCATCATCTGCATTTCTTCTTGGTGTAGCAGTTTTAATGGCCAGTAGTGTAAATCAAGTACAATATCCTTGGTTGCTATTAAAATACTTTATTGAGTAATAAAGACAAACACTGCGGAACTGAGAGGCACATTATTTGTCTTCCGGTTACTGTCTGTTGGGGCTAATGAGCTGATGTGCTATAGGACATCGATCATAAGTAACTGTGGGTCGGTGAAGTCTTCAGGTTGGCACTCCTGGCAGCGCGAGTATTTCACGTGCAGCTTTCCGGTGTGACGGGCTGAAAACGTGCGGCGCCAAGGCGTGAGCGGAGCGGCACGTCGTGGTAATGAGATTAAGGAAGGCTGCTCCGGTGTCTGGTTCGCCGCAGCATGTGCCGCGCTCGCACCCTGATAATCCCGCGGCGGAGGCGGAGGGCAGGGGTCGGGGGCACGTATCTGCCTGACTTGTCTCCCGGGGGCGGCGCACGCCGCGTGCCTCTCTGCCCGCCCTAATCCCGGCGACGCTGCTGCCGGCTCCCGCCCCCAGAGGTTTCCATCTGCTGCCAGCACAAGCGCTTACGTAAGCTTATGCACTATGAGCCCTGGATTCACATTCTTCCTGACGACAGTGGGTAAAGATGTTCTTTTCTTGCAACCTGTTTATAGCCGTGTGCTTCCTGTGATAATACTTGTAAGCCGCATAATAAGGCCAGTGGTACTTTTTAGTGTCATGTATCTTCTATTGATCGTGGGAATATTTTAGGGGCGCTTCACTTAAAGAGACATGGAGGACAAAGCGTGAAGGAATAAGCGGATGTGTGTCACGAAAAAGAGCAATAGTCCCTAAAAGAAGTCTACCAATAACTGACTTAGGCCTTGAGATAAGCATTTTCGAGAATGCAAATCAGGGTAAACTGATCGTTATTTGGCACTTTTCTTAAAGTTTCTTGTAATTATCCTCGGCCTACCACCCAGTCTGGAACTGAAGCCTGCAAAAATGGGCTCTGTTTCATTTGGCTTCAGTAGAGCAAAGTTAAGGGGACCACACCGTGGTTCAAGTCGAAGAAAATCGATTTTCAGTTTTCATCATTGACGGTTTTATTTAAGTACTCTGGAAAGGATTTTGCTGAAAAAAAATTTTTTTCGAGCATTTAAAGAACATTTTCCTATCACGCGTGTTTATGTGCCACTGTCACTTTTCTGTCATCCACTTTTCTGCATATATTTTAGGTCTTTGTATACCCTACATTGCACGTTAGGGATTTTTTTTTTACTCCCGAGTGTGTTGGCTATCCTTGGAATGCAACGGTCGGTATTCTTTTGTTTCTGCTGGCTGTAAACAACACGCTTTCAAACACGCGGTTAGTTTTGTTCAAGTGTGATTGCGAGTAGTTGTTATACTTATGTTTGCAGTGCTTGTTTACAAATGTACTCACCTCTTTCACAGATATTTATATAGAAGCTCCTGCAAGTTAACCACATTCCTAACGTCTTCTACTGATGATAAGCCATGTCAAGGATTGTGACCATCAGGAGAAAATTCGTGGTGCAAATACAATAGGGCTCAGGCAACTGGAGAATCTTATTCTCACCAGCATTCTCTTCCTGCTGTGTTATTACAGCAATTAAAAATATTTTCGGGGACTTGGCTCAGCCTGACACTCTAAGGAAATATCTGCGTGGGCAGACACAGAACCCAAATGAATGTTTCAACAGCATAATTTGGAACCGCCTTCCTAAAACTGTATTTGTAGGCATGCATACAATGAAACTAGGAGTTCATGATGCTGTTGTTACAATCAGTTGTGGTATTATAGAAAAGTACAGGGTACTGAAAGCACTGGGAATTAATCCTGGTGAAAATATGATCACTGGGCTGCAATATTGCGCTAAAATGAGGATAGCCGATGCAGACAGGTCTGTATCTAATATGCCCAAGAAAGCAAGACAAACATCCAGGAAGGTGAAAAAGAAGTTGGAAGACCTGCTAGAGGCCAAAGAAGAGCCATCATATGCAGCAGAACAGTTTTAATTAACTGTAAGTAACAAAGTTCGAAAGTTTTTTGTTTAAAGTCAATTTCCCGCAAACTAAAATTTTCAGTACAACTGCCCCATTAATCAGAAACTATCGTAGGTAAATGAATGAAATTTTCAGAGACTCTGCATAACATAATACCTCTGGTACTATATTCATTAATATTCCCCCATTAGGAAGCACAAAAAAATACATTCTGCAGAAAAAACTTAATATTTTTTTTAATAAATTTAAAAAATATTCTTAAAAACTATAAAATGGATAAAGTAGATTTTAGTACAGTTGACTCTATTAGCATCATGTAACATACAGTAAAAATATTAAGGTCCTGCATCAAATAGTTTTTTCATAAATAGGTCAAATACTTGCCTAAATTATCATGGGTTAGATAGGCAGGATCTGGTCCTCTTAAGGGGTGCCTCCATAAACATCAAACCATTAAATTTGAGAAAGATTACTTGTACATTCAATAAGAAAAAATGATACTCTCTACAGTCGATACTAGTATTACAACAAACCCCACTAGAAACGAAGCCCCAGAAGTTTTGGTAAATGTTATTTCCCAAAGAACTATTAAGTGATTCTCTGAAAAAAGACTCTCCCTAAACTTTGAAGAAACACACTACATTCAGTTCTCTACAACAAACGGAATCATATCAATGACTTATGTAGCAAATCAGTAGTCAGTAAATAGGGTAGAGTTTTCCAAATTTTTGTGTGTACGTAGTGATGAAAACTTGAACTGGGAGAGGTGTGTTACTAAGATTTCCAAACAACTGAGTTCAGCTACTTTTGTTCTCCGTGTAACTGCCAATCTTGGGAGCAAAACGATCGATCTCCTGCTGATTGTGCAATAATTCTCGTACTTGTGGGCTCCATCAATCTTTGGAGTTGTGTGGATGATGTTTTTGTGAAAGTCAGTTGGTATAATGCCAGACTCACACATTCTATACACAAACGGGAAAGCTGTATAATTGCCACTTCCCCTAATGATTTTAGAAATTCTGATGGAATATTACCAATCCCTACTGTCTTATACGACCTTAAAATTTCCAAAGTGGTGTCAAATTCTGATTCTGATACTGGGTACCCATACCTCCTCCCTATCGACTATTGTTTCTTCTTCTATCACGTCATCAGGTAAGTCTTCACCCCCTATGGACTTTCAATGCAATCTTTCCAGTTACCCCCTCTCTCCTCTGCAATTCACATTGGAATTCTCATAGCACTCTTGATGTTACCACTCTTACAATAATACAATAATTTTCTATATGCTGAGTCCGCCCATGCGACAAACATTTCTTTTTCGATTTCTTCACGTTTTTCGTGCAGCCATTTCGCCTTATCTTCCCTGCACTTCCTGTTTCTTTCATTTCTAAGTGACTGTGTTTCTGTATTCCTGAATTTCTCAGAATATTTCTGTATGGCCTTCTTCCATCGCTCAATTGAAGTATTTCTTCTGTTCCCATGGATTCTTCGCAATTACCTTCTTTGCACCTTTTTTTCCCTTTCTGACTCTTGTGATTGTCCTATTTAGAGATGTTTATTCTCCTTCCACTTATCTGCCTACTGAGCTACTCTTATCGCAGTATCTATAGTCTCAGAGAGCTCAAAGCATATCTCTTCATTTCTTGGTACTACCGTATCAAACTTCTTTACGCAATGATTCTTCCTGACTAGTCTTTTAAACTTCATACTCTTCATCACTACTATATCTGAGTCGATATCTGCTCTAGGGTACACCTTACAGTATAGAATCTGATTTCAGAATCTCTGTCTGACCTTGATGTATTCTAATTGAAATCTTCCCGTATGTCCCTACCTTTACCAAGTGTACCTTCTCCTCTTGTAATTCTTGAACTGAGTATTCACTACCAGTAGGTGAAATTTATTGCATAGCTCAATTAGTCTTTCTCCTCTTTCATTCCCTGTACCAAGCCCATATTTTCCCGCATCCCTGTCTTCTACTCATTTCCGTACAACAGCATTCCAATCCCTCATGACTATCAGATTTTCATCTCCCTTTACGTCCTGAATTACCCGTTCAATATCCTTATGTACTTTCCCTCTCCCCACATTTTCAGCTTTCGACGTCAGCATGTATACCTTAACTGTTGCTGTCGGCGTTGGTTTCCTGTTAATCCTGACGAGAACAACCCTATCACTGAACTGTTCACAGCTGCTGTCTGCCCTACCCTCCTAATCGTAACGAATTCCACTCCCGTTATATCTTTTCTGCTGCTGTTGATGTTACCCTACACTCGTCTGACTAGGGATCCTTGTCTTCTTTCCATTTCACTTCATTGACGCCAATTATATGTACACTGAGCCTAAGCATTTCCCTTTTCATAATTTATAGTTTTCCTACCACTGACATTCCGCGCCCTGACTAATTGAACTTCAACCTTTCGTTGGTTATTCGATCATTTTCTCATGGTCACTTACCCTTTGGCAGTACCTTCCAGATACCGAATGGTGTTAGTCTGAAATCTTTTGCGAATGGAAAGATAATCATGACACCTTCTCAGTAACAGGCCACACATTAGGTGTCTTTAATGCAATGGTTTCCATTGCCTTTTGCATCCTCATGCCGTTGTCGTTGCCGATTATACCGCCTGTAGGGGTAGTTTCCAACCCCCCCCTCCTCCCCCCCAAAACAGTGTCCTGGACCTCTTGCCGCTGTGTGGGTTGGACTCTCACTGAATAGGCTTCAGGATGTCTGGCCTTCCACGTGGTGTGATAGATACCAGTTTAGGGGGCAAAAGCAGCGTTGGAGAAAATTCGACTAAGTACCTACCACGCAAAGACCACGTAACTCCATGGGTAGCATCTGAAAGGTAGTTAAACTATCGAACGTTCGGGATTCTTGCATGAATCGTTTGAAAAAAAATGTCAAAAATTTCTTCATAGTTGCTTTATTGCCTTTAAATAAGGAAAATGAGTATCAAGCCCGTATTTAATAACCCGACATCAATTATACAGTGTTACTGACTGTCTCTGTAACAAGTTCACACCCAAAATTAGCCAGAAGATATTTAGTCATATCCGATATTCTAAACTCCTAAACAACCTCTGACCCATGACTACTTTCGGGTTAACGCATTTTATCTTTCAGTAAGCTTCTTGTAAAGAAGTACTCGCCATAATGTCTCGTAATCTAGACAAAACACGCCACGCGGAGTTTATGGACTACGTGTAATGCTCACACGCAAATATCTCGTTCAATAAACCACTCACAAGACTCAAACTTTCACAAAATACTCAGCACTGTAGTCGCCTTTCGTCAACGACGGGAGAACCGATTTATCGAGCGAATTTCTTCATATTGGTACAAAAGATGGCTACCGAGCGACTCTCTCAACTCCTACATCTGAGGCACAAAGCGCTATTCAAACGCGCGGGAAATATTAAATTCCTGTTGGCTAGTATGTTAAGCAGCGAATCAGATTATTTCGAGCACTCCTATACTTGCAATATTTCTAATGTCCAGCAGTCAGATTATCACAAGTGATTTAGACTAGAAATCTCGTAATTCCAAATCTAAATAAAGTGTGATAAAAACAAAATATGACTCCTTACCAAAAAATAAATTACTAATAAAGTTAATACTCAACGCCACTTCTGTCTGCCTTGTAAAAAATCAAGCTCCCTCAGGCAAATTCCCCTATTGCATGACAACATTCACTTGCTTATATTTACATAGTTTTAATAAAATACCACATTTGTTCAAAATGGTTCAAATGGCTCTGAGCACTATGGGACTTAACATCTGAGGTCATCAGTCCCCTGTAACTGAGAACTACTTAAACCTAACTAACCTAAGGACATCACACACAGCCATGCCCGAGGCAGGATTCGAACCTGCGACCGTAGCAGTCTAGTGGTTCCGGACTGAAGCGCCTAGAACCGCACGGTCATATTATGTCCTCCATTCACTATCTTCTCTTCACAACACACACGCACAGACACACACACACACACACACACACACACACACATACACACACACACACACACAGAACCAAACCACAATGAAATAATAATTTTCCATTGCAGTTTCAACACGTCAGAAATGCGTGGTAATGAAAGTTAAAAAAAAAAAATCCAGGAAATTAAATTATATGAACGTATCCTCTTGGCTATAGTTTCAATTGATTCTGTAGATGGCTCCATCATAGTTCCCAGCACGTTTTCACAATGCCAGCACGATTATTATAAGTCTTAGGTAAAAATATATTTCTACAAAAGCACTGAAGTTATTTGAAATTTTAGCTGTATGTTGTGTTATCTATAGAATTTGGTCTACTAAGAATGAAAAAGATCGATTAATATTTAGTAGTACTTCTTCAACTTCATAGGGATTATGTGTAACGTATTGTACGCAGCATTAGTTAAGTTCATCGCTTGCATGGCCGAGTAGCCAGCGTCAGATGTGCGAGCGTAAGAACCAAAATCTACTCTCTCTCCCCCCCACCCCTCCCTCCACGGTATGCTATGCTTTCAGTGGAAGATGACTCTGGTAATAATTTGCTACGTTACGCTCTGTCCGCTCCTTCCCCGTCTTTGACAATGCCGGTGGTAGAGTGAGGGTGACTTCTTATGCCGGAAGTCTTCATCTGCCATTGCTGATTATTTCTATTCAGAATTTAAATAGTGACGTGACTCGAGCCAGGACCCGATCGCGTTTTCAGTGTTACAACTAGGGCACGGGCGCATTCCTCTCTTTTCTAAAATGACCGCGCCGTACAGCCGCTACAGCCGCGTGGTCTTGGGCGCCTTGTCACGGTTCGCGTGGCACCCCTGTTGGAGGTTCGAGTCCTACCTCGGGCAGGGGTGTGTGTGTGTGGATGTGTGTGTGTGTGTGTGTGTGTGTGTGTGTGTGTTGTCCTTAGCGTAAGTTAGATTAAATTAGATTAAATAGTGTATAAGCTTAGGGACTCATGACCTCAGCAGTTTGGTCCCATAGAACGTACAACAAATTTCCAAAATTTACTCTCTTTCTAATGGATCTCAAATTAGACAACACACGTTTTTCGTTGAGTGGAACCAAAGGAAGGGGTAGCACAAAGAATAAATCAGAGGACAAAAATAAGAGTCACCCAAATGTCAGTGTAACAGCTTGAGCCGAAGGCAAAGGCAAAGACAAAGGCACTTCCGGCAATCGCCCTAGCCAGACCACTCTGCTACGTCATATTTCCACACAACCCAGCCACGCCATGAGAAATATTAGCTCACTGTGAAGCCAAACTGTGCGTAGAAGCTGCAGGTGTCTTCACAACAACGCTGCGGCCCGACGTCCATGGTTCGATTATCAGCACTCAGTTCCCGCCTGATGTGGACGTGTGATACTGTGACAAACTATTGAGAAGTAAAATAAAAAGGTCTGTACTGAAACCGTGGTGGTTGGTCCTCATTCTGCCCCACAAACGTCCGCCAGAGAACCCTCTACAAGTTACTTCAGAAACATTGGGGAGCGTGCAGCTACAAAGGGCAACAATGGCAGTAGTACTTTTGCACTGATTTTCTACAAAAATGTACAATAAAATACCGAATTAAGCTTTTTTATTGGCGAGACTAAACCACCGACTGCTGTTGGGCAATAGTTGACAGTGAACTGCGTAGATGAATTAACAGTATGGCGAATTAATGTGTACCACAATGATATGAACATTAGTGATGGTAGAAAACTGAAGGAAGTCATTCCAAATTATCTTGCTGCGGTGTCAGTATCCACGGCAGCTAAATTCCGTTCTGATACTCCAGAAAACATGCCCGCGCTTGTGCTAAGTTACCTATGTACAGAAATTATTGAAGTTCCACATTTTTTATCACAGACTTTGCTGCCACATCCATTACATCCACGACTCTTTTCATATAGAGTTGCCAAAGTCATGAAATACCTACCTTAACAGCACGTACACATCTTAACCAGGCCATTACGCTGTCAACACAGTCCATAACGTAACTACAACTCAGAACAACCATCTCTGTCATTCTTGGCACCAACGTACTGCCAAAGGCAGGATGTATCGAAGGTAACTTTCAAAAATGTTACATTGACATTAAATAATATTAATACAGAATTTTGGGTACCGTATATTAAAAAGTATTAATTCAAGTGGTATTGCACAATGTAATTTGTATCAATTTATGTAATTATTATTTCAACCAACTCTGTTTTAATTAACTGTAACAGTCATTGGATGACTAACCTTTTTCGGAATGACTGTAATTATGTCTTCTGGGTATATACGAAATGCTCAAATAAACTTCAAATTGGACATAGGTATGCTATTAACTAAAAATAATTTGTATATATCGATTTGCCCTGCGAAACCAGAGGTATGTACAAATTTACACAAACTTCTATCCGTAATTTCAGGTGAGGAAATGGGTACCGATGGATGCAATAAAGATAAAAGAATCAACATTGGATTATTAAGCTTGTATCATTATTTATTCACTAGATGTGCTGAGATTTTTATTATTTGCTTTTGGTAGTGACGAATGGTAGGGAAAATGGCAGCTGGTTAAAAAGGCATCACCTGGGAAATGATTCAACAGCTACTTCATTAGATAAATAAAATGCGAGCTGATGGTACAGAACCGCACAAGGAACTTCAAGCCTTACAGTAGGCGAAAAGAGCTGTTCTCTTAACCTGTTTCTGCCTAATATAGATACAAACTAGTAATACTTCGTCAGTAGCTCCTTTTCCAAGCAAATCAGAACAAGATGCTTTACCTTCTACAGAGAGTTTACTTACAGCTGCGAAATTGTTTGGATAGAATGACAAGCAGTTATTAGGTATGGATTGGTTAAAGTTGACAGGTGATCTCAGGACCTACAGGATGGATAGTAGTGAAGATACAG
Organism: Schistocerca cancellata; assembly: GCF_023864275.1. Classification (NCBI taxonomy): domain Eukaryota; kingdom Metazoa; phylum Arthropoda; class Insecta; order Orthoptera; family Acrididae; genus Schistocerca; species Schistocerca cancellata. The sequence goes on along the minus strand of NC_064626.1, from coordinate 1,058,469,178 downwards.
GCATACCTCTACGTGTTATGTGAGCAACTTAATACTATAGAATAAAGACAACTACTGTCTCTGGGAAGTTTTGTTGAACGGAACACATAGCTGAACATCAATAATGTTGAGATAACGGATAACGACAACGCCGAAAACATCTTTATGAAGGACGCAGAATGGTGGGCATTAGACGCGGTCTTTTAAGGATTTCCAGCTTGAATTTCTCGCAAAATGCGGATGGAGTTTCCGAAGTCCTTAAACGAAGCTATGGCAACTGCAGCAACCTTAGCGGAAGTAGATCCGGTGATCAGGACTGTAGAACAGAAGGAATTCCATAATACAGAAATCATGAGCTACCGACGTGAGCAACCTCGTCACATTCGATGAAATTGTTGGAAGCGTCAGTGTAGAAAATGTAAGCGAAGCGAACACTAAAAACAGCGGGAATTTCCACACATTCACAGGGAAGGGGGTCGCGGGTTACACTTTGTATCCTGGCCTTAAATGAGAAGAGGGACTATGTGACCACTGTGAAGTGGTTCCAGTAAATTGGAGTATGCTGAATCAGTGGCAAACTACTGTTTGACCATCAACGCAGGAGGCAGGACGTATGCCTTTTACAAGAAATGGTGTTGCATGTGTCTGTAGCAAGTCAGTGTGTACTTGGTATGAATAATCTGAAACCATCGCAACACAGACTAAAGGGCATAAGTAGAGATGGTATACATTCGCTCAGTTTTGTATGTATGACCTACCATATGGAAGGGAAACATTTCAGGGTTTGTGTGGAGGTACTTCCTCACGTTGGCAATAGCTACTTTACCATACTTTGGGTGTATTTTTCTGAATAAACATAAAGCCAAAGTCGATCAGGAATGGTGCATAGTACATCTACATCTACATCTACATCTATACTCCGCGAGCCACCTTACGGTGTGTGGCGGAGGGTACTTATTGTACCACTATCTGATCCCCCCTTCCCTGTTCCATTCACGAATTGTGCGTGGGAAGAACGACTGCTTGTAAGTCTCCGTATTTGCTCTAATTTCTCGGATCTTTTCGTTGTGATCATTACGCGAGATATATGTGGGCGGTAGTAATATGTTGCCCATCTCTTCCCGGAATGTGCTCTCTCGTAATTTCGATAATAAACCTCTCCGTATTGCGTAACGCCTTTCTTGAAGTGTCCGCCACTGGAGCTTGTTCAGCATCTCCGTAACGCTCTCGCGCTGACTAAATGTCCCCATGACGAATCGCGCTGCTTTTCGCTGGATCATGTCTATCTCTTCTATTAATCCAACCTGGTAAGGGTCCCATACTGATGAGCAATACTCAAGAATCGGACGAACAAGCGTTTTGTAAGCTACTTCTTTCGTCGATGAGTCACATTTTCTTAGAATTCTTCCTATGAATCTCAACCTGGCGCCTGCTTTTCCCACTATTTGTTTTATGTGATCATTCCACTTCAGATCGCTCCGGATAGTAACTCCTAAGTATTTTACGGTCGTTACCGCTTCCAATGATTTACCACCTATGGCATAATCGTACTGGAATGGATTTCTGCCCCTATGTATGCGCATTATATTACATTTATCTACGTTTAGGGAAAGCTGCCAGCTGTCGCACCATGCATTAATCCTCTGCAGGTCTTCCTGGAGTACGTACGAGTCTTCTGATGTTGCTACTTTCTTGTAGACAACCGTGTCATCTGCAAATAGCCTCACGGAGCTACCGATGTTGTCAACGAAGTCATTTATGTATATTGTAAACAATAAAGGTCATATCACGCTTCCTTGCGGTACTCCCGAAATTACCTCTACATCTGCAGATTTTGAACCGTTAAGAATGACATGTTGTGTTCTTTCTTCTAGGAAATCCTGAATCCAATCACAAACCTGGTCCGATATTCCGTAAGCTCGTATTTTTTTCACTAAACGTAAGTGCGGAACCGTATCAAATGCCTTCCTGAAGTCCAGGAATACGGCATCAATCTGCTCGCCAGTGTCTACGGCACTGTGAATTTCTTGGGCGAATAGGGCGAGCTGAGTTTCACATGATCTCTGTTTGCGGAATCCATGTTGGTTATGATGAAGGAGATTTGTATTATCTAAGAACGTCATAATACGAGAACACAAAACATGTTCCATTATTCTACAACAGATTGACGTAAGCGAAATAGGCCTATAATTATTCGCATCTGATTTATGACCCTTCTTGAAAATGGGAACGACCTGCGCTTTCTTCCAGTCGCTAGGTACTTTACGTTCTTCCAGCGATCTACGATAAATTGCTGATAGAAAGGGGGCAAGTTCTTTAGCATAATCACTGTAGAATCTTAAGGGTATCTCGTCTGGCCCGGATGCTTTTCCGCTACTAAGTGATAGCAGTTGTTTTTCAATTCCGATATCGTTTATTTCAATATTTTCCATTTTGGCGTCCGTGCGACGGCTGAAGTCAGGGACCGTGTTACTATTTTCCGCAGTGAAACAGTTTCGGAACACTGAATTCAGTATTTCTGCCTTTCTTCGGTCGTCCTCTGTTTCGGTGCCATCGTGGTCAACGAGTGACTGAATAGGGGATTTAGATCCGCTTACCGATTTTACATATGACCAAAACTTTTTAGGGTTCTTGTTTAGATTGTTTGCCAATGTTTTATGTTCGAATTCGTTGAATGCTTCTCTCATTGCTCTCTTTACGCTCTTTTTCGCTTCGTTCAGCTTTTCCTTATCAGCTATGATTCGACTACTCTTAAACCTATGATGAAGCTTTCTTTGTTTCCGTAGTACCTTTCGTACATGATTGTTATACCACGGTGGATCTTTCCCCTCGCTTTGGACCTTAGTCGGTACGAACTTATCTAAGGCGTACTGGACGATGTTTCTGAATTTTTTCCATTTTTGTTCCACATCCTCTTCCTCAGAAATGAACGTTTGATGGTGGTCACTCAGATATTCTGCGATTTGTGCCCTATCACTCTTGTTGAGCAAATATATTTTCCTTCCTTTCTTGGCATTTCTTATTACACTTGTAGTCATTGATGCAACCACTGACTTATGATCACTGATACCCTCTTCTACATTCACGGAGTCGAAAAGTTCCGGTCTATTTGTTGCTATGAGGTCTAAAACGTTAGCTTCACGAGTTGGTTCTCTAACTATCTGCTCGAAGTAATTCTCGGACAAGGCAGTCAGGATAATGTCACAAGAGTCTCTGTCCCTGGCTCCAGTTCTGATTGTGTGACTATCCCATTCTATACCTGGTAGATTGAAGTCTCCCCCTATTACAATAGTATGATCACGAAACTTCTTCACGACGTTCTGCAGGTTCTCTCTGAGGCGCTCAACTACTACGGTTGTTAATGCAGGTGGTCTATAGAAGCATCCGACTATCATATCTGACCCACCTTTGATACTTAGCTTAACCCAGATTATTTCACATTCGCATTCGCTAATAACTTCACTGGATATTATTGAATTCTTTATTGCTATAAATACTCCTCCACCATTGGCGTTTATCCTATCCTTGCGGTATATATTCCATTCTGTGTCTAGGATTTCGTTACTGTTCACTTCCGGTTTTAACCAACTTTCCGTTCCTAATACTATATGCGCACTATTTCCTTCAATAAGAGATACTAATTCAGGAACCTTGCCCTGGATACTCCTGCAGTTTACCAATATTACGTTAACTTTTCCTGTTTTTGGTCTCTGAGGACGGACGTTCTATATCAACGATGATAATGTCCTCTCTGGTAAGCCGTCAGGTATTTTATCGTTTCGCCCAAGGGGGGGGGGGTCCCTCTAACCTAAAAAACCCCCGTGTGCACGCCACACGTACTCTGCTACCCTAGTAGCTGCTTCCGGATTTTGGATGAGATATTGCTCTGTTTGGGATTTACTGCCTGGAAAACCAGAATGCTGCCAGGCACTTCCCAAACATCGGCGAGGCCGACTGAACCGGGTGAATGGCCCTTAGTCTTTACCCCAGGCGTAAAATACAAGAAATATAGTCTCAAAAGATGTAGCAGCCGGCTTTCCAGATAGGATGTTGTGAACTGTTGAACCCTTTTCAAAAAAACAGGAGCTGGGGAAGGCACAACGTTTTGTATACTGTAGTTTATCATGTGTACAAGAAGTTAACAGAAGCCTGATGGTCAATGTAGATAATTTTGGACACTGAAAGTGGAGCTATCATGAGGTAAACTGATAGCCAATCTGGAAGTACTGGAGGAAGGTGAGTAAGATAGGGATTTCCATGTAAAGGATTCTACACAGGTACAAAATGCCCATTTAACAGCACTGTGGGAAAAAGTGTCGCGTTTTCGAGGAAATGAAAGGGTGGCAATGGAAAAATTGTTAGTGGAATACGCAGAATTGTTTACTTCCAGACAACTGCCACCTACTGGAAATGAACTGCCAATGTACGAGAAAGAATACCAACGACCACATCTTCTCCAGCTGGTGAGTGGGGGGAATTGTAAGTCCATAAGTGTGCGACACGATAACATAAGAGATATAGAGAGAGCATCATTAGTAATTGTAGAAAAAAAAGACCTCGAATGGAATTAGAGCTTACAGATTCTGATGTGACTGCTGGTATTTTAATAAGCAGACATGTATCCAGTGGTAAACATCACAGAAACTTTGGATAACCCGTGGCAGTGCAGCTATTTTACAAGGTATTTGTGAACTGGGTACTATCGGCTGGAGGCAGCGCCAGAGAACAGATTTAACAGCGAATTTATGTTTCCACTAGTTCTTAACAGTGCCGCCTAGAGACATTCAAACGGAACAGTGCATTGGCAATGTTTGAATGCCTATTGGATAGAATGTTACAGAGCCTAAAACTGAACCATTGTATGGTATACTTAATGACATTATTGTATTTTCTAAAGACATAAAATACACACTGTACGTTTAAAGTCGTCTTTTGGAGATTGCGACAGGCATATCTGACACTATGGGAAAGTGTTCTTTTGTACTGAAGGAAGTTTTCTATTGTAGTTATGTTTTTGTTGATAATGGTGTACAAACGATCCCCAGTTCACGTAAGGCATGTGAGATTTTCCTAACCTCACAACAAAAAAAGAGTGGCAGTTCTATTTAGGCTCTGTTAATTATTATAGGAAGTTAATGCCAAAGTTTGCAGAAAGACCAAGACCCCTTACACATCTGTTACAGAAGGGGAAAAAATTACAAAGGAACCAGGTTTATGAAGAAGCTATTGAGTAATTAAAGAACGCATTGACCTCTGGATCCAACCATGCTTTCACAATTTCGGCTGACTTGTGATGTGAGAAACCACGCACTAGGGTGCAAGTTAGACCAGGAATACTGTAGACAGGGCACAGAAACTGGTAGCCTGTGCTCCTAGGCAACTAAATAAGGCGGAAAAGAATACTTGACCACGTAGAAGGAGACCTGATTCATGGTATATCTATTTCCATTGTTGCTGTTATGGTAGACACATGGCCCACCAGCATAACAGTAATGCACCGTGAATCTCCTACATCTAAGAGCATAGGGCCCATGACAACACCAGCAAAACCTAATATGTCAGCGTCGCAATTTCAAAAACAGGCCATGTTATGGAGATCAACTCTGGACACATCCTCTGTGACGTCAGATTCTCGCTCCATTAACAGACAGCAGCAGTATCGCTCCTAGGGTGCACAGCTGGTGTGGATTTACTTGCTTCCGCCAACAACGGTTTATAAGCGATTTTCTGCCCACCAGTACTTCAGCCATAACCCAGAACATATCCAGTAGTTGCAGCCGGCAAGTCAACGTGGGGTCACAACCACTCGGAGCTATGTGGAGCCACCAGCAGTCTTTGTAATCGTTACACAGAGAGACTTGGCCCACTATATTCAGGCCTGGCAGACTTGGATGTCTCAGCTCATTACTGTCAATGTGTTGAGAGACAGTTGTCTCCCGAAACGGACTTTAAAACTTTATCAAATCGTTTGTGACTCTGCCGTTATAGGCGAAAAGAATGGGTAATCCAGACTGTGTGAGAACATACTCTCTCTCTGAGGTTGTGGCTTTCATACGGGCTGTATTGAGGTATGTTTTCAAACTTGTGTGTTTCGGATTAAATAGTGAAATTTGTTCAGAGCTAGCGGGCAATGCCTCCGGTTTGGCAGTGGCTGTTATTGACACACTATGTGGACAGTGGGATTTGTGTTTTTGAGCTTGTTACCACTGTGTGCATTGGGCGTTAATGTTGAACAGGACAATTCTTCTTAGATATGATGTAAATTTTGCCCTCGTGCTTTCTGTATTCCACTGATTCGATACTCTGGATCACAGAAAGTGTGATATAATAATTTTTTCTTACATGTTAGGAAATATCTCGTAGTGTTAGAAGTCCATCATATAAGTTATTTTCTGTCTACTAGGTTGTCTTTGAGGTTTTAGAATATGAGTGAGGCTCTTCATGATAGTACTCTAACAGGGAGTAATTTTGAGATATTTCACTCATATCCTTGTTAAATTCTTGGTATTGACCTGAATAAGTTTTGTTTTAAAGCATATTCTCCTGTATATAAAAATTTTACAAAATATACTGTGTGGATTTGATAATGTATTCTGGAGAGTTTGAATTGGGACTGGATTATAATATCTATATCTGTGTCAGAACTGGAAAGAAGTTAGTAGCCATAGGTGCAAGTCAGTTCTTTGCCAATGCTAATACTGTTTGTTTTTCAGATGACCAGAGTAATTCTCGTATGCAACCTGTAACGGAGCGGCCAACACGAAACTTAAATACTGACAGCTTGCATCCTCTGAATGAACCTTGTGTCTAAGGAGCTGCCAGTGCTACTAACTGTATTGTTGTATTTATGTAAATTGTTTTACTCTACTCTATTGCACATAAGCTCTGTTTCTTAAAAATTTGTATCAATAAATAGTAAATGTTTAAGTAATAAATCTTTTGAGTTGTCATTCGGCACGTAATCCAGACTTCAATCCAATAAGAAGCTGTACAACGCCAACAACCTATCAGAGATGGGCAGCATGGCCTTCACATGGAGGACACCAGGGCAATGTATATAGTCTGCCTCATCTGTGTCAAAGCTCAGTGTGTCTATATGAGTAGTATCCACATTCAGTTTTTGGGAGGACCGCAATCCTCTGCCTAACGCCAGTTTTATCACATGCTTTGGACTTCGCCTGTAGAAAACAGAAATGCTGGTACTGATACACCACAAAGCAATTACTGCATGAAGATAACTTCTGGTTGTGGTGGTTTCCCATGACGTCCTGCCTAGAGATAGCCTTGTCCAGTGGAAAGTCCGAAACTTTGGTGAGGTGGGTGGTAAACACATGTGATGGATCCTGTAAGGTCTCTAATGACGTGATTGACAACTCAAAAGTAAGGATGAAGAGAAGTAATGTAGCTAATGATGGATCATTCAATTTGAGTAGGTCATTCTGGAGCCCCTCAGCTGGGGAATACACAAGGCTCATTTCCTTAAGTTTAAAGACAGCGACTGTGATGATAGCAGTGTGTTGTCTCTCTAACAGTTCAGCATTAACTGAATGCTTCTTTGAAAGTCTTTCTGCTTTTATACCACTACATCACTGCTTAGTTAGCAGGCAAAACGTCATTACTAAGCATTAGTCAGCGACGTTTTTCATTTGTGTTTGCAACACAATTTCCAGAGAAGAGAACCTCTATCTCCTAGGCATACTTTGTGGATGTGCATGTGTTGAGTTTCTTGGAGAGAAAGAGATGAAGCGGAGCTTACATTTCTGCACTGCAATGCTGTGTTAAAAAATTGTGCTAAAAAGTATATTTTACTGCACGGTCGTGATAATTCAATGAAGCAGCATATGTCTTCCGAGTGATGGTAACATACACCCTCTCAGCACTCACTGCGGCCTAGCAAGAGAAAAAAATAAAGTGCTATATTTCGCAGATAGTCACCCCAACACCCTTTCTTCTCCTCACTACACATGCTTAGCTTATAACTAGCTCTATTATTTCCAATTATTTTGTGGAAACCCATAGTCGAACGCGTGCAGCAAAATCGAAATCGATAATTATATGGTCTGTTTCCAAACGAACTTTTTTGGGGAGTATCTCTCGGTCGATGAAATGTTCTGATATGCAACAGCACAATCTTTCAATTTATTTTCCGCAACATCAGGCGACAATCGACTCTTCGTAAAGTTCTTCAATCGATCTATTTCATCATGGTGTGAATTATTGCCCACTAATTTAGAAACTAGTAAGAATACTAATTGTGCTACCAATTTATTCATGTCGATATCTGGTGACAATTTGTTGGAGACTGTCTTCCAGTTATGAATATTATCCTCTTCTTCTTCTTATTCATCATTATCTTCCTCATCATAACCATCCTATTCTTCGTCTTCCCCACCTTCTGTTTTCATTAATACATCGGTTTTTACACATTAATCTTTGTCTGACTCCTTTCTGAATAGCTGGATCAATCTCTGAGAACCAGATCTACTGGATATTTGAAGTGCATGCTTGCGGAATTGTATCTTCTTCTTCTAGTCTGACAAAACCAACGTTAGATCCACGTGCGTTAGGGTCTGAAATTGAATTCTGTCCCAAGATGATAAGTGTGTCATCGCCTCTCAATAATGATCCACCTTAACCATATGTGTACACTTATAACCTCTGTTGAAATTTACTTGTCTGTAGGTGAGATTGATTTGTCTACGAGCATTGTGAGGCTCGAGAATGTTACGATATTTCTTAAGATCTCATTCTCTAGTGTCTTACATTGTGAATTATTGAATCATCTCCATAGATATCTACTGGTGGATCACCTGTCGGTTCAGATCCTAATGCTGTATATAGTATCATGCATTTTATCTGTTTGTTCAACGAAATAAAAAGAAATGCTACTAGCTGGCCCTCTGTCAATTGTTCACGTCTATCACCTCCTTCAGCTTCGTACTCATCGTTTTACGCTCCTTGTTCTCCAATAACTCTGCTTGTTCTCCAGTATCTCTGCCTTCAGTTTTCATAAATATGTTGCTCTCTTTGGTTTCACATTGGCCTATCTTATTTCAGAATAAACGTCCTAACCTATATAGCGATTGAGACACGGGTTTAGGTACCGTTTTCAGTACAGAATCAGGACGTTTAGTTTGTCGTTTTTGTACCATTGCCAATTCCCCCGGATATTTTCTCGAGATTTCAACATCTGTCTCGTAGGACTACCCTTCTATCCAGCTGAATTGAAAGACATGTGGCCAGCTGCAGAGCTCAGTCACAACTGAACTGATTACAAGATAATGTGTCAATTTGTATTACTCCTCATTGCATAAGGTATTAATCTTTAGGTGTTAGGCGTTAGGCATGTCCACTGTATGCGACAGTAGAAATTGGGCGAGTTCCCTGTGAAAATTTTTATACAGTTGTTTTCTCTTTCCCTTTCATTCCCCAAGTAATTGTTATAATGATTAGAAAAACTAGAAGAGAGAGAGAGAGAGATAGAGGGAGAAAAGTGGCTTAATTATTCATATAGCGCCACCAAACATATTTTATTCATATTTTTATGCTGTAACAATACCCTCCAGGTCTGTTAACATACTGGGAACTGAGACGTTCGTTTCATAATTCGTGTTGCTGATTGGAAAATGTTTATGTAATTCCACATATTGCTTACTGTCAAGTTAGGGACTGAATTATCTGTTCATTTCAGCTTGTGAGAAGCTGCAATTTTCTGTTTATTCGGCACAGCAGCATATCACAGGGAGATGGCAGAGGGACGCAATCTTTCGACCTTCATCACAACCATAAACAATAGCTTTAAGTGTTCTTCAGGGCCGACGCAGTCTCAACCTTCGTGCTTCCCCTGGCTCGATGTTGGCCATGTTGACACAACGACAGGTAACGCTCTGGGTGGCTAGAAAGCACCCATGCAAAGACGCGACGGCTGTGTGGTGGAATGTTTCCTTTATTTAAGAAAGCGGCTGTTGGAAGTTCTCTGTGGAAACGTCAAGACACAGTATCTCAACGGCTGCTCTGCAATGTGGCTATAAAAGTGATTGGCTTCTACCTATGCACCCGCCTACAAAATAAACAAAATCTCCCACAATTGTTGGTGCCCTGTTCAAATCTTGGTATTTCATTTGGGAGATGGTCAGAATCTTGACAAAACTTAGCTATAGATTGGACAGCGCTCTAAATCATTACCATCAATGGTGGATGACTTGGAGGGAGCTTTTCCAAAACTTAAGAGAGTAGTTAGAACTACGGTTGGGACGTTCTTCCTCCTTCCTTCAGGATCGACTGTCTTGCTGACATCTTCGTGGTTCACGTACACGAAAATTAGGCCAGTAATCTGCTAACTGGCGCTCATAGCCGGTGCGCACGCAGCCGAGTACTGGAAGTTTGGTGAGATTCGCCCAGCAATGCTATTCCGTGGAATATTTCAGCGGTAGCGGAATTTGTTAACTTTTCGGAGTTAGTCTTTTCGGTAAGTGACGAGGAAGAGAGATTATTTACGGCTCTGCTTTCGTGCGATGTGTCAGTGGAGGCAGAATTTCAGCTTCACTGTTTGCTGAAGTTGCAGTGTCAGATGGACAGTAAAATACTCAAAAAATGTTTGAAGACGATTGACGAAAACTTCTAACATATTTTAAATGCACGACATGCAGCAGTTTAACTGTCAGTTAGTATAACTATAGGTTTAGGTTTGCAACAACATCGCACTACTTAAAGACATTAAAGCAAAGTTTCAAGCAACTATAAATCAATCAATTATACATATGCATGATAAGTTAATACTTGAAAAAGGTAAAATATTACTAATATATGACACTATATCGTATCATTATCGCAATCCACATAATTGCTGCCCCACCTCAGTAGACGATCACCTACAGAATGAAACGTATCTTTACGCAAAAGGTGGTGTGTGCAATATGAAATCATGGTCATAAGTATCCGCTCAATGAGCATCAAAGATTATTCAGCCATAGATGCTTGTCATAAAGAGCAGACTGAAAGAAAGATGTAAGTAATGCTGGTTTATGCATTCTGCATTTAAGGTTGCTGCAGTTTGTTATTACAACATTGACTCTAGGCATAAGCACAGAATAAACATTTTATCCTAAAAACACAATTCAGCTGTAAAAGAGTATAATGAGATCAGAAAAAAACAACGTTTCAGAATTAATAGTGTAAACATGCGAAACTTAAAAATTATATAGACCAACGTGTATGTTTAGCTAACAGATTAGGATTATATTATCTGTAGCATTTTATGACAGAAAAGTAATTGCATCTAAGTTATATAACAAGTACAGAACGTTTTCACATTTCTTTCCGACAGTGTCTAGATAACATAAACATCAAATGTGTTGATAACAGTAATGATTGCCTAATTACAAATTCCTTTTTAAGACATACGTGCGTTTTTAAAACATAACCTGCATTCTCATACATAATACATGCCATACAAGTTAATTCTAAATTAAAATTTACTCGATACAGATCTAGGTCACCCCTTTCTATTGATACACATTTAGACATTATGTAAAAATGCGATAACAGAAGACTGAAATAAGTGAAACGAAAACTTTTCGACAAGTAAATAACACCTCGGTACAGACTTGATGAACATTTAAGGTGATTATCCCCAAATTTGTTGCTTGGATTTTGGATGGATATAACATGAGGAGGCATTGGTTACACGAAGAAGTAAACTGGTTCAACTCAATTTGGAGGGATCTTTGGCATTTCTGGAGCCTAGGATGTAGGGACGGAAAAGCTGCTTCGTCAACAAATTGAAAGAAATGGAGAGGTGGATGTAATTTGGATGTAACTGCAGTGTAGAGATAGTAATGGACAGGACAGAGGCCAAAGCCGTGTGGCATACCTACAGTGGGACGTAAAAGTCGGGACCTGGTATTGTTAGAGGAGGAAACATACGAACGATTCGATGAGAAAGATGCTATAAAGTGGGCATAGCTAACTGGAAGTGCATCGCTCTGGAGTTCGAAAGGAGACCTGATTCACATACGTGCTCACAGCATTTCTTGTTCCAGGAATGTAAAAATAGCTAGTTGGATAGTACATGAATAAATTAAAGAAGTTGGCCATCGGAGAAGTTGCGATGAAAGAGCCTGGTTAATACTCGGAGTTGGTTCAGGTGCTTATGGGTAATCTCTGGGAGAGGACCGATTCAAAAGCTTAGCTATACATTGAGATGAGGCTAATGGGGTAGTGAGAGGAAGTGTCACTCAGCGTGATCGACAGTTGCTCGCATATCTGTTATAATAAGAACGAAATGTCGCCATATGCTATCCTTCCGATCAGGAATAGTCCGGATACACAGCTGATGGGCGATCTTCCAGGTATCGCCACAACAAGAAGTCGAATGGATTTAGTTTCGGGAATATAAAAGACCACGGGTCTTGAAATTGCCTAGAGGTGATGCGGTCATTACCGAAGCGATATATGGTGTTGCTCTTGTTGTTGTTGTTGTGGTCTTCAGTCCTGAGACTGGTTTCATGCAGCTCTCCATGCTACTCTATCCTGTGCAAGTTTCTTCATCTCCCAGTACCCACTGCAACCTACATCCTTCTGAATCTGTTTGGTGTATTCATCTCTTGGTCTCCCTCTACGATTTTTACCCACCACGCTGCCCTCCAATACTAAATTGGTGACCCCTTGATGCCTCCGAACATGTCCTACTAACCGATCCCTTCTTCTAGTCAAGTTGTGCCACAAACTCCTCTTCTCCCCAATCCTATTCAACACCTCCTCATTAGTTACGTGATCTACCTATCTAATCTTCAGCATTGTTCTATAGCACCACATTTCAAAAGCTTCTATTCTCTTCTTGCCTAAACTATTTATCGTCCATGTTTCACTTCCATACATGGCTACACTCCATACAAATACTTTCATAAAAATAGTGGTGAAACACTGTTGCGTTCTTGCAATGCTGGTATCAAGTGTTCCTGAAGAAGGTACTTGTGATGTGCAGATGTCACTGTACACCAAACAAGCCTGGTAAATGTCATCTCTCCAAAGAAAAACCGATAGATAGTGAAAGAGTTTGTGAAATCATTCCATGCAGTGACATAAGCTGAGTGTAATGGCTGCTCCCACACAACATGTGGCAGAGTAGAACCCCCATAAGTTACGTGCATTCAAGGAACCGTGAAGAGTAAAATGTAGTTTTTCCATCAAAAGAATATTTCCCAGCCACATGCCATCCATTTCCATGGGTGACAAAAAACAAAGGGCAAAGACATGGCATTGTAGCCTATCTTGCAGCTTCATATGGTGCTAATTATCAATCATTGAGGGAGACCAGAGTAAAATGAGCCACCAAATTTTTTGAACTGTTGATCAGGGGACTCAGTTCGAGCCCTGGCTGCTTAATTTGAATCACGTGCTACAGAAACTTCATCAACTGACATGGGAACGGGCCGCCTCCCTCTTCCTGCTGCATCACCTAATTCATCTGTTTCTTAAAATTTCTTGATCACATTGTTTAGTTCATTATTTGACATGGGGCCTCTTCGCAGATGCTCATGTCACCGATATTCCATCCATGTAACGCTGCTATTGTTTTCCTTTTGATCAAACCACTTCACCAGCAGTGCAATGGCTATTGCACTTTAAATGGGAAACTTCAATCTCCTTAACCCTTTACACAGATAGTAACTTCACGAAAGAAATCAACAGGTAAAACAGGAAACATTTTACATTCTGACTGCTTCCAGTGCCGAATTTTCACCTGGTGGCCGAAAGTGGAACTATTATTTCTTCAGCATACTCCATGAGTGCAATGATGAGTGAAGGTACGTATGATACTTCAGTGTCGTGCTTTCTATACAACCCGCACTGCAGCACTCAGACCACCGTCTGTTCGCAGAGGGAGCAGAGAATGAATCAGTGTGATGCCGAGAGCAACAGAAGACGGAGGCGGTGGATGGGGTGCTGGTGGCAGCGGCGGAGGTGGCGCTGGCGGCCATAGCTGCGGTACAGAGACAGACTAATAATCAACAGAAACATAGTCGCTAAAATATAAGGGGAATGTTAAGGAAGTCAAGTTCGTATTAAGAAAGGTATGAGGAATCCGTTCCAACTTCTCACCGCTAATGTTCAGTAAGTATGTTGAAGAGCCAATGAATTAAAAGAAATTTTCAGAACAGCAATTTAAGTGCAGGGGAACAGATATGAATGTAAAGTTTCACACGCGAAGTAACACGTCTGGCTACATGCAAAGGAAGACATAGCAGGCCTGTTATTGTAATAATTATATGTGGCTATCCGGACTGGTGCAAGTCTTTCAATTGGACGCCACATCAGCGACTCATGTGTCCCTAACCCACCCGAGTAATCCTCAGAGCGAAGAGTTCAATACGGAATCTGTACCACAAGTTCTTCCTGGCGATTATACATATCACAGAGAGGTTAAGGCTAGGTTCAAGGTAGAGTGGAAATTCCACGGTCTGAACAGGTTCAATCCCGCGTCCTATCGGTTTCTAAGCACTAGCGAGCAGGCTTGTTGGAAGCGACTGAACACGTAGCGCAGAACATTGCTTAAAAGTAAACTGATTTAAACTTGTTATACATATGAATGTGATGAGGAGGAGGAGTCGAAAGAAACATAAAGTCTTGCTTCGTAACACAATTGAGAAAGATGCAAAAGTGCAAACAGTAAAAGACCTGTCATCAAGGTAACAATATTACATAGGGCGGCCGAAGGAAGGAATGTATTACAATTAGATTAGAAATAGTAAACAAAGTTTTCTTCAATGAAGGAACACTTTTAAGCATCCAATATTGATACAAAGGAAGGAATTCTGAAATTGTATCCAACTAAATGTGGGTTATTCGAAATCTTGAGTATACTAAAAATTAAATGCACTGATGCAATGAGAAACAAAGAGTTAAAAAAGGAAAAGAACAGCCATTTGTTAAACAGGCGGATGTCACATTTTTTTATGATACTCACTTTTTTTACTGATTATGAAACCCATAAGTTGGGCCTATCACTTTGTGTCAAATGGCAGTAATACTTTAATAGCAAGTAGGTTTAGGATGCTCTTATCTCTTTCATATTTTGTTGAGAGGTCAAATTTTCTGTGCATCCACCTTTTTAACATAGTTCTTCATCTTACCTTGTTACTGAACTGGCAATATATCTTGGCGCCTGTTAGTAGACAGTACAGAATTCCATTACAGTTGACAATACTTTGACTCCGTTAATTCAGAGCACAGCAATCATTATAAAAGCCTGATAAAACAAGTGTATATAAATTTTACTATTTGAAAACTCATGAATCCCCACCGTTTCTTCAAATGAAGATGGATGAGTTCTTGGAGGGAAAATAAAATCAAACTCCCAATCTATAATACAAATATAATAACACAAACAAGATTGAGAGGAGAATATTATAAGAACTACACTTGAAAAAAATATATATGCCATAATAATTGGTGGAGACTGCAGGTTCATTGACATTATTAGTATTTTTTCCCTTAAGATAGATCCGTTGTGCAAGAGGACAGGTGTCTCCCTAGAAACGTCACTAAAAGAGAGGAAGAGACAATTTATTTTAGCACGAGTTCACTACGTCACTTCATTTACGATTCCAGCGATTCTGGCTTCATCGTGGGATTGCCATTTGTCAAACATCTGATCAAACATTCCTTTAAGGTTTGTCTACACTAGCGTGTAAAACTATCTAGAAATTACACTGCCCTTCTGGTGAAGCACCCATGAAAAGCAGAAGATAGAGGAC
Source organism: Schistocerca cancellata (assembly GCF_023864275.1). Lineage (NCBI taxonomy): Eukaryota > Metazoa > Arthropoda > Insecta > Orthoptera > Acrididae > Schistocerca > Schistocerca cancellata. The sequence goes on along the minus strand of NC_064626.1, from coordinate 1,058,453,441 downwards.
CTCCACAGAATGATTCATTATGTGGAACGTAGCTGCAGTAAATTTCATATGGACTTCCTGAAGGACGCTGTGGTGGAAAAAATATCGAATTAGAGGACTAATATGAAATTATTACACATGGTTTTCTTTTTAAATTTCCTTCCCAAGCCTGATAAAAAAGTGTGGTAATGTACAAGCACTGAAAACCTAGTAAAATAGACATTTTTTTTAAATTTATATGTTCATTATTTTTTATTTGTTAAATGGTTACAGATCCACACTTTTCGAAATGTAATAACATCACCATTCTGCTCAGTATAGAAGATTTCAACTCAACCATCCTCATTGAGAGTGACAGCACTGTGTTTTTAGAAAGGAAAATTCATTGACAACTCATGAAATGCAGCAATGAATAAGTAGTTTCTTGATGCAAGAAAATTCAGTTTCACGCGCTTCTGTCCTTTTAAGAAATGACTGTGCCGTTAAACCTTCTACGGAAGGTGGGACAGGTTAGTGGGACACAGAATAGTTCACGTATCACTGAAAGGAAAAATAGTAGCCGCAAACAAAGTACACTACGTGCTATACATATTTTGAGATGTGTGACTTTAAGAAAAGTAGAATTAATTATTTGCAGTGCAGTTTAGGTCATAGCAACTTGTTGAGATAACAAAAGCCATCTGAAATCTGAGCAAAAATGCAAGCAGGTGTTGCACAGACGTATACAAATTCTGAACATACCTGCATACATTATACTGAGAGGGACGACATGGAACGGACTAGTTCCGAATGTGACTGCTGGGATGTTGAGACGGACAGAGAGGCCACCACCGGGGTGAACAGTGCAGTGTTAATGGAACATGGATCTCATTACGGGGCCATTCGGGCCATCTACATTCAGCGCATCCCGGGAGCCAATCGAGGGGGCATAATTCACTTGCCGGGCGAACGGCGCCTCGGCACCGTCAGCGCGGACGGGTAATAACTGTCTCCTTGGGCGCGAGCGCCTGAAATAATGAGCAGACCGTTATTCAGCTCAGGCGCCAGCCTGCGTCGCCACTGTGCGGAGGAGTAGGGTGGGAGGGGCTTCTTGACGATACTGAAGGAGACACGACGGGGTTTCGTAAACTAGTAATGCTTCTGTCTTACCATTTTCTGTGGTAGTGTTTATGACAACTGCCTTGATGAGAAGTTTCTCTGTGAGATTGTGATTTTGTCAACGTCATTTAACTGTAAAACTCCGCAATTGTGTACAGTCGAAGTTTGAAGGTTATCAGGTCTCAGGACTACAAAAGTGTTGCAGTCTAGTTTGACCAGAAAATTCACAAGAGATGTAAATGAGGTATTATGCCGCAAAAGATAAGCACTTCAGTATAATTGTTATTCATCTTCATAGCAATTTTCTGCAATGCTGACCGCTTTCTAATGACCAGGACATTTTATTTTGGGAATATGTATGCCCTGTATAACTTGTTTCGAATAAACTTCCCGTCTTATTTACTTAATATGCATCACACTTGCTGTAGTTAATTTTTTATATATCTGGCTTCAGGACCATGTCGGTATTCAGTCTACTTTATGATGAAGAGTTAAGCTTATTATCAAATGTATGGCTGCTAATTTAACATTTGTTAGCCTCCTTCTCCAATACTCTTCCAATATTTTCTGATCATTCAGTTCCTCTTTCTTCTGTTACCTGCGGGTAGATTTTAACATTCATTTTTTTGTGTATTTCATTCAGTCTTCTTTTATACAGTGAATCATGTAACTATGATGCCTTTCGCCCCCTCTAGCAATGCGCGTCACCTTGTGTCGTAAAAAGTAGTATTACAGAATACGCAGCAGTTGTAGTGACACAATTGGGTAGAGTGTTGTACCTGGAGTGTGGTGTACATAGGAATGGATGAAGTCCCTATGACAGTCCACTGACTGATTTTAGAATCACATGAATGAATGCGCATTAAAGACCGCCATAAGCAGTTCTTGCCGTTTTCTACTGTTTTTGTTGTTCTTAGTCATGTTGTATTCTGAGCAACATTCGCAAATAGTTCGTTTTCTAGACATTTAATTGCTGTAGAATATATAAAACTAAATGAAATATGTTGTAAATTTTTCATTTACAGAATGTTATGGCGTGTAAAATGCAATATATTTTTAGAACTATTTAGCCTATACAACACGTGGACAGTTACGACATACTTAGCCAGTCGTGCTTCATATTTTACTTGAAACACAATGAGGACTCTTACTATGGAACATGTGTTACCTGAAAATCAACTTAGATTTTTTAATGTCATTATAGTTTTACCTGTCTCGAAAATCATAATTTTTGTCAGTTTCCCATAGCAACGTTGGTTTTAAGTTTATGTTTTAAGTATTTCACACAAATAGAAGAATTTTAATAATCAACAGTGACCACGTCAAGCCCTAAAAACCTAAGCATTTGTTTGAAACTATATATACGGATGCAGTACTCACAGAGTCAAATTTCTCAAAATAAATGTTGCTGTGTTGTCTATGTTCTTTCCTTAACGCCAATGCAGAGCAGATTTGGAGTTTCAGTGATGTGATTGAAACACAACTGTCTGGATCAGTACGCACACTTGACAAGACCAATATGTGGCAATGCTACATTATTTTTGCTGCACACGCTGGAAAGTAGGACTGTGAATTTTGTATGAGTTAAAATATATTTTTTCAATCAAACCTTTAAACTTTTCCAGGTAGTTCCTTAGAGGCATGGGCGTCTGTATTTTTTAGATTTGCTAACTTTCAAGGAGCGATTGTACACAAATGGAGAGTTTTACAGATTTTGAGATACAGACTAAGATGGGTGATCTGCCACGAAACAACTAAAACCTAAGGCGTCGCTGCTGCAGCCAAGATAGAACTCCGCATCAAGTATCAGCTGTGCATAGATTTTCCGATTGTCTCTGGTCATTAGTCATCGACATCCCAACTTGTCGAATTGATATGTTTACGCCACAGACAGGTCCGATGAGATAACTAAAGACACGTTCTTGAAGGAGCTTCAACATGCAGTTGTGCCATGTAATGAAGAAGACTTGTTTGTACTCTGTGGACATCTTAGAGGGCATATTGGCAGTAAAAGTGATGGTTACGCGTACCATGGGAATTTCAGCTAAAGTATGAGAATCGTAAATGGACTCTGAATTCTAGACTTACTGAAACACAATATCTAGTTACCACCAGTACCTTCTTTAAGAAATGAACATCACACCTGATTACCTACTCTAGCAGTGGGCACAATACTCATGATTAACTACACTCGGCGAGTCAGCTCCCCCTGCCAATGTCGTTTTATGCCTCCTGCAATATTATGTTCGGCCTTCAAAAACTACACTCGAGATTTTCGTACTCTCTCTCTCTCTCGCTAAGCGCGAACTATTTGTTCTACAGAAAAAAAAGGAACAGAATCTTTTTGTAGGAAATTTGATGTAGTTAAATTATGTATCAGGATATGTTTTCGCTGGAGGCGACGGTATTCGAGTTACTGAAGAGAAACGTTCTGTAGTAACCTTCCAACGCACCTCCTCCCCCACAATCATTCCTCACCAATCAGGACTTCCAGTATGCTGTTCAGGGCACTCTCTCCTACCACTGCATAAAAATTTCCTATTACACGAAATATTCCGGATATTGGTCGTTTTTTGGTCTCTTTTGATTGGGATATTATGCCACAATCTTAATTGGCCATATCCTAAACATTATTAATTTCAACATGCCAGTGAGGGTAATCAAAGTAAACCGATTATAGCAAACATTGCTCTAAAACTAAATAAGTTGACAATTCGTGACAAAATTAACCCTGACAAGCAGAGTAGTTTCGTAGTCAGAGGTCTGAAGAACACAATGATGTAATCGAGTACCTCACGGCTTTAAAGTTCACAATATTGTTGGATAAAATTTACATGAACGTCAGTTTTAAAATTAGTTAGTGCTCGACTAAGCAGGTGAAGTAATAAGATCAGACAATACAGACCAAAATTGCTTGAATGTGGTAAATAATTCGTGCAGTCGCAAATTTTTCTAGTGTTGGGAGGGAGTGTAATGAACAACATACCAGAACTCCTTACCATTGGGGGTGAGTGTGGTAGTGAAGGCGTGTTTGAAGGTCACTTTTGTTCATTTTTTATTTAATAACTCGAAAACTGTGGTTCTAGCAAAAACGTAGACGAGTACAAAATGTAACTAAATAAAGTTACCTACAAAAAAGTCCTGTCCATTTTTTCCGTAAGACTAACAGTTTGCTTGTAGCAAGAGAGAGAATATGAAAATCTCGGGCGTAGTTTTCGAAAGCCAGATATAACGTTGCGGGTTTGATAAAATGACTTCGATAGGGTCAGCTGAATCACTCCGTATATTACTCAGCAGCTGTGATATCCCAGTTGTCAGACACACTAAGGCCATACCGTCTGAATGCCTAGACCCTCAGTATAAACTGCTAGTTACCGACCTCCGTATTAGCGCCTACATAAGAACCCCCTATGTGAAAGTCAAGCCAAGACCAAATGGCAGAAGCTACAAGAGCATGAAAAGGCCATCCGTGAAAAGACCTTGTTTCCTCCAGCTGATCCTCCTCATGTAGATCACACTTGGTCACTATTTAGCAGCTGCTATTTATTCCTGATGACCGGTTTCAACAGTTAAGACTGTCATACTATGATCGGTAAAGTGATCTATTTAGGTAGAGTACATGTACAACTATTATTTGCCGGCCGGTATGGCCGAGTGGTTCTAGGCTTTTCAATCTGGAACCGCGCGACCGTTACGGTCGCAGGTTCGAATCCTGCCTCGGGTATGGATGTGTGTGATGTCCTTAGGTTAGTTAGGTTTAAGTAGTTCTAAGTTCTAGGGGACTGATGACCTCAGATGTTAAGTGCCATAGTGCTCAGAGCCATTTGAACGTCTCCCAACAATACCAAAAGGCACGACTCGACCAGTTCCATGAGTCACAACAGATGATATCAAAGCTGCCATTCGTAACACGAAATATGGAAAGACTCGAGGATCAGGTGACCTTTCTCCAGATACAGAGCACATCAAGAAATTTAACGACAAAGCGATCACCTAGTAGGCAGACTGATTCACCTCCTCCATTCACTGCAACCATACACTCATCGATCGGACATCTAGCTTCACAGCGCTTATTTTAAAGGGCCAGGGTTGGCTGAATATGTCAACTACCGTTCAATCCGGCTCCTCTCCAACAGTATGAAGATATTCAGACGTATACTCGACAAGAGGTTGCACACACATAGTCCAGCTCTCAATAAATCAGTGCGAGTTTGTGAAGCTCTATAGGTGCAATTTTTGTTGTGCGTCTGGAGAAATTTCATGAGAAAAGGAGGCCACTCCATCGGGTATTCCTTGATCTTGAGACAGCATTTGATCGAGAACCGCATCAAAAAATTTGTCGTGCTCTTCGCGATCATCAAGTTCCTGGAGCTCACATATTTATTTGCGTCGAACGATGTGAACTTTGAGGAAACGTTGCATTTTTTATATTCGTAACGAAATCACCGAAACATTATGAATATGTAAATAAAAAATGAACAATACTGTGGAAAAGGTAAATTACTACTCACCATAAAGACGACACGTTGAGTTGCAGACAGGCGTTACGAAAAGACTATCACACATAAGCTTTTGGCCAAAGCCTTCTTCAGAAAAGATAAACGCACACCTTCACACAAGCAAGCACACCACATATACACTCACACACACACACACTCATGACCACTACCTTCGACTAGTCTGGCTAGATCGCAACAGAAACGGTTGGAACGGGAATAACAGTCGGGAGTGCAGTGGGGACGGAGGAGGGACTTCACAGTCCTTGAAATTAAAAATGCACCAGACTAGGAAATAATGAAGGCGGTTGTTTCGGGTTTCGACCAAGGAGATGGAAGTTCGTCATCGGGAGAGAACTCAAAAATGAAACAAATCTTCGTTTTTCATACGGTTCCTCAAAGCGTCTATGGTGGGAAGACAACAATATGTTAGCTAATTATTATTTGCGTTTCCCTCCGCTCAAAATTTCCCACCCTTTCCCAGAGCAGATTCTACAACATACAATAACACACGCAAGCGTATAACAGAGAAACGAAAATCGTACTGCGTTCAGACACCACAACACAAACATAAGGCGAAGAAAAACAAACAACAGTTGATAACACTATATGCTGTAAAAACATACAACTAACACACAATTAAGGTGAAGTGTTCACGGAAAATGAGCTCGAAAACGCCGAAAAGCAGACCCTCTGGTATACACTGTACAACATAGTGGTACTCCAGGACAATAAATGTGGAACAACGAGAAACCAAATCATAAATGGCAGTTTCTTACCTAACGAGGGAGAAACTAAAAACTGCGATATATGAACATCGAGTGTTCACGGAAAATGTGCTCGAAAACGTCGAAAATCGGGACTTCTGGTATACACTGTACAACGTAGTGGTACTCCAGGACGACACATGTGTAACAACGAGAAACCAACTCATAAATGGCAATTTCTTACCTAACGATAAGGGAGCAACTAAAAACTGCAACATATTAACATATCTGGAAAAATTATGTAATACAATAATCATATACACTGGGAAGCCGAAACATTATGATTACCGACCTACTATCGATATAAATCCATCCAGGGGTTAGCAGCCTCACCTGGTGAAGAATGACAGTTCGTCAGAAACACGCACGGTCCACGCATTGTCTGGAGCGTGTTGTCTGTGTGTAAAATGGGGAAGTAGCGCAGTCTGCCTGAATTTAACCGAGGGCAGATTATGATGACCCGGAGGCTCGGCAAGGGCATTACCGAAACTGCATGACTTGTCGTGTGTTCGAGGAGCGCCGTGGTGAGTGTCTTGAACATGTGGTGCACTACTTTTGGATCGAACTATTTGTAAATTAAGCTAATTATTTGTTAGACCTTTAATAACAAAACATCATCATCTATTATTACGACACTTACCTTGTAATCCTTTTAAAGTATGAGCAGCCCGGAGATTACGTTGTTTCTCCACTTACGTGTTCTGAGTGATAGTAATCTTCGTAAGATGAAGGTAGTAAGAAGACGTGACTGTGTGTTTTTCTGTTTGTGAGTGCGTATAATTGTCAGCGGCAGGGACAAACGGAATAGAAGTTTGAATGTCCTGCCATTTTAAACTTTCTGAAATTTTTCTAAATTTCCTCCACCATTTTTAAGAAGAAGTGACGAAAGCATCGCTTATAGCTTTTTATGACATGATATCAGAAGTGCTGTCATTGTGAAATTACCTTCATCAGCACTCGAAGACAAGATCGTCTGCCAGTTAGCACTTGAATGCCCAAATATTCCGTGCTCACACTTAAATACATGTATCTGATGTTATGTACAATTATAGCTGTTTAAAATAAACCTCCTTTTATTACAGAAATTACAGAATTACAAAAACAGATCTGCGAACTGATTTTGAGTCATTAAATAGTCCTGTTTGTTTTTCGTTCAAATGGATACCCTGGAAGCCATACCGTCATATAATTCACTGTTTTTTGGTGTTAAAAATTTGATCTCAATGAGCGAAGCTACAATCATTGATGCAAACATTATATTTCATGGTTAGTGATGGAAAGTATATGGGACAAATGACGCTGTGGACATATGAAAAGAAAGAATAAGATATTACAATGAAATGAATACACCTAGCTGCAGACAGGCGTTGATATACGTCAACGGGGACAGTTGAAAACGTGTGGCCCGACCGGGACTAAACCCAGGATCTCCTGCTTACATGGCAGACGCGCTATCCATCTTTTCTTTTTTCTTTTTTTTATATTTTGTTCTATATAGTTCGTTTCGTTTGGTCTTGGCGGATGTCGTAAGAGATCCGTTCAAGTTGATTGTTGATTCTTTGACTCAGTTTTTTTATTACAGAGAGCACTTAGCCCTCTGACCGAACACGCTGAGCTACCGTGCCGGCACCCATCTGTATCAAGATTGTATCTGTTCTTTCGGACAATTACTTTTGAACACATTATCCGAAAACTGTCTTGAGCAGCTAAATCGACAGCCAACTCGTAATGGAAATATTTTAGATCTGGTAGCCACTAACTGACCAGACCTCATCGACGGGGTCAGTGTTGAGACAGGGATTAGTGATCATTACGACTACGGTTACGAAAGTTAAAAAGTCGGTCAAGAAGGCTAGGAGAGTATTCTTACTAGAAAGAGCAGATAAGCAGTTGTTAGCATCCCACTTAGTATGAGTCGACTTCATTTACTTCCGGTACGATGGACGTGGAAGGATTATGGGCAAATTTTAAACACATTGTAAATCACGCATTGGGCAAGTATGTGCCGAAAAAGTGGGTTACGGACGGAAAAAACGCACCGTGGTTTAACAGCACAATTCGGAGAATGCTGAGGAAGCTAAGACAGTTGCACTCGCGGTACAAGAAAGATCGGGAGAATGAGGACAGGAAAAAGCTTGTAGAGATTCGTGCTGCTGTAAAAAGAGCTATGCGCGAAGCATACAACTACCACCGTCATACCTTAGCAAAAGATCTTGCTGAAAACCCAAGGAAATTCTGGTCTTACGTAAAATCAGTAAGCGGGTCGAAGGCTTTCATCCAGTCACTCACTGATCAGTCTGGCCTGGCAATCGAAGACAGAAAAACGAAAGCTGAAATTTTAAATTTAGCATTTGAGAAATCTTTCACGCATGAGGATTGTACAAACATACCGCCGTTTGAGTCTCGTACAGACTCCCGTATGGAGGACACAGTGATAGACATCCCTGCGGTTGTGAAGCAGCTAAATGGGTTGAAAATAAATAAATCACCAGGTCCTGATGGGATTCCAATTCGATTTTACAGAGAGTACTCTACTGCATTGGCTCCTTTCTTAGCTTCCATTTATCGCGAATCTCTTGCCCAACGTAAAGTCCCGAGCGACTGGAAAAAAGAGCAGGTGACGCCTGTATATAAGAAGGGTAGAAGGACGGATCCTCAAAATTACAGACCAATATCCTTAACATCGGTTTCTTGCAGGATGCTCGAACATATTCTCAGTTCGAAAATAATGAATTTCCTTAAGACACAGAAGTTGCTGTCCATGCATCAGCACGACTTTAGAAAGCATCGCTCCTGCGAAACGCAACTCGCCCTCTATTCACATGATGCCTTGCGAACCATGGATGAAGGGTGTCAGACGGATGCCATATTCCTTGACTTTCGGAAAGCGTTTGACTCGGTGCCCCACTGCAGACTCCTAACTAAGGTATGAGCATATGGGATTGGTTCCCAAATATGTGAGTGGCTCGAAGACTTCCTAGGTAATAGAACCCAGTACGTTTTCCTCGATGGTGAATGTTCATCGGAGGTGAGGGTATCATCCGGAGTGCCCCAGGGAAGCGTGGTAGGTCTGCTGTTGTTTTCTATCTACATAAATGATCTTTTGGATAGGGTGGATAGCAATGTGCGGCTGTTTGCTGATGATGCTGTGGTGTACGGGAATGTGTCGTCGTAGAGTGACTGTAGGAAGATACAAGATGACTTGGACAGGATTTATGATTGGTGTAAAGAATGGTAGCTTACTCTAAATATAGATAAATGTAAGTTAATGCAGATGAATAGGAAAAAGAATCCCGTAATGTTTGAATACTCCATTAGTAGTGCAGCGCTTGAGACAGTCACGTGTATTAAAGTCCGCCCCAGTAGCTGAGTGGTCAGCGTGACGGATTGCCGTCCTCCGGGCCCGGGTTCGATTCCCGGCTGGGTCGGAGATTTTCTCCGCTCAGGGACTGGGTGTTGTGTTGTGTTCATCATCATTTCATCCCCATCCGGCGTGCAGGTCGCCCAATGTGGCGCCGAATGTAATAAGACCTGCGCCAAGGCGGCCGGACCTGCCCCGCGAGGGGCCTCCCGGCCAATGACGCCAAACGCTCATCATCATCATCACGTGTATTAAATATTTGGGCGTAACATTGCAGAGCGATATGAAATGGGACAAGCATGTAATGGCAGTTGTGGGGAAGGCGGATAGTCGTATGCGGTTCTTTGGTAGAATTTTGGGAAGATGTGGTTCATCTGTAAAGGAGACCGCTTACAAAACACTAATACGACCTATTCTTGAGTACTGCTCGAGCGTTTGGGATCCATATCAGGTCGGATTCAGGGAGGACATAGAAGCAATTCAGAGGCGGGCTGCTAGATTTGTTACTGGTAGGTTTGATCAGCACGCGAGTGTTACGAGTGTTACGGAAATGCTTCAGGAACTCTCGTGGGAGTCTCTGGAGGAAAGGAGGCGTTCTTTTCATGAATCGCTACTGAGGAAATTTAGAGAACCAGCATTTGAGGCTGACTGCAGTACAATTTTACTGCCGCCAACTTATATTTCGCGGAAAGACGACAAAGATAAAGAGAGATTAGGGCTCGTACAGAGGCATATAGGCAGTCATTTTTCCCTCGTTCTGTTTAGGATGAAACAGGGAGAGAGGATGCTAGTTGTGGTACGAGGTACCCTCCACCACCCACCGTATGGTGGATTGCGGAGTATGTATGTAGATGTAGTCGTAGGTATATTCATAGTGCCCCTACCCATTATACTCATTACTTGCGGCTTTTGCCAATTTCCGTAAGAGTTCGTTCACTGTTTGTGCATCTGCACAGAAGAAGATGGTCAAATGGCGCGTGAGCCTTATATATATATATATATATATATATATATATATATATATATTGTAGTATGATTAAGATTGATGGAAGCTTGCAAAAGCAATATGGGATTCACATCTGGGAATAGCTGTCAAAACGTCGTCAGTAGGCAATCTGTAGATATAAGCTTGTGTCTCTGGAGGAAAAAAAAAAAGAAGGCGACATCTATCTAGTCCAAAAGAGAGATTTGGGCAGGTTTATCGCGGATCCAACCGGTTTCTTCTTCTTAATTGCTATGCATAGTGTGACAAGTGGTGAATACTACGTGAAACTTCTTAACCAAGAGCTTAAGAAACATGTAAAATGAGTGTTGGATTATAAAATAAATATAATATCTTTCGTTTTGGCACTGACCATGCTCTCAAAGGCACACTGATAGTGAGGGATTTGAGGTAGCAGTTGTTGAACTATGCTCTCCCTTTATCAGATTAGAGATCATCTGAAAGCCTTTACTTCTAAGTCGCCCATACCCCATCCTAGAAAGCCTTGTGGCTGAAGAACAATTTGAAGTTAGTAAGAGAAATTCGAATTTTTTTAAATCTGTTACTTGTCTTTGGTTGTCCAGCAACGAGGCCAGAATTTATGAAGTTTTTGGTCTAAAGTTATAATGCTGAAGTTGATGACATCTATGCAGTGGAAAAATCATAATGATGGAAAGTGATAGTTACACAAACTATTAAAACTTACAGTTGAAAGTAATCTTAAAAACTATTTCGACTTAGTAGACCAAGTGTATAAAGTGGCAGTAGGGCCTCTCGAGTGCATTGTGAACCCACTTTGTCAGTTTCACAAACAAAAGGAATCACGTGTGGTACATATGGAGGAGCTGTTCTGTAATTCATTGGCAATTATCTGGAGAACTAGTCAATACGAAATTATCTAGTCAAGTATTCTAGCCTCGCTGCTTCAAAAGTAAGAACCTAGTGTCCCATAACCATTTCGTCACACTTAGCAGTACCCGCTGTTTGTCATTAAAACTGCAATGACGTAGGACAGTGTGCAATTAATGTCACATTGGCTCGAAGTTTACCACATGCTTCGGTAAGCATAATATTATCATTTCAGTGAAACTGTACAAAGTAAGTAGGAGTAACACCATCTACTTCCCGTCTACAAGGAAAGATCACAGAGTGGGTTTCGAATCCAGAGATCGCTCTAGAATATTTTTAATTTGTGAGAGGACCATGTTATTCTTCTTGCAGTAACGAGTTAGCATCACATATCAGGACTGCACAGCAACAGGATCATGACCTATCTAGACTTCGGTTTATTGTTTGCATTGTAACTGCTTACATTAATCGAGGCCATATCAATATGGAACTGATGGGTTTATGGATTCAGTACTGAACGCCATATAGGATTTCAATATCACCAAGAGGACTGACCTACTGTTTTCTCATCCATCGAGGATTGTACAGCTGTATCATGTGCCCAGTCAGGAAATGGGCTTGTTCGCTGTAATGTATGCTATGTGATCAAAATTATCCGAACACCTGGCTGAAAATGGCTTGCAAGTTCGTGGCGTCCTCCATGGATAATGCTGGATTTCAGTATGGTGTTGGTCCACACTTGGCCTTGATTACAGCTTCCACTGCCGTAGGCATACTTTCAATCAGGTGCTGGAAGCTTTCTTGGGAAAGGCAGCCCATTCTTCACGGAGTGCTGCACTGAGGAGAGGCATTGATGTCGGTCGGTGAGGCCTGGCACGAAATCGGCGTTCCAAAACATCCCAAAGGTGTTCTATAGGATTCATGTCACGACTTACAACACTAACGTGCCGTTAAACACGATAATGTTACCCTCTGAGAGGATTTCAAAGTTCGACAGTGCTTATGTCTAATGGAAAAGGGTTTCGGACTATAATTTAGAATTTTGAGAAGTTAACAGAAAAACCAAACGAACTTTAACCTTGGAAGTTAACAGAAGTGGTAAAATCATAAAAGAAAAAAAACTGGACATCAGTTATTGAAGTTAATTTTTTTGAGATTTCTCTTTGAATAGCAAACAGGATACAAACTGACACAGTGCATTCTGTACTGTGTGTTGCAGCAGTTACCAATAACACCCACACCAGTAAATCGTGGGGAACAAAACTCCACCGAGCTTGTACTAATGACAGCCACACTCAATAGCATTACATAATCAAATACTGAAATGCAGACCTAATTATGGACATGAGTTGCTTCTATCCCGACTGACATCAAAACCATAAATAAAGATCAATAGCATCTTAAATACACTGTTTAAGCTACTCTGTATATAGCAGTTTTCTTAAGTAACAGTGTAACCTCCTCAAATAAAATATAAAATTAAATAAATATTATTTGGTTAATGATTCTAATTTTTGTGTAACCTCACAACGAAACAGGTTCCCATATAATGTACCCACAAGATTCTTTTCTCATTTAATGTAAGCACGAAACAGAAAAATTCCTAAGTCTCATAATAAAAAAAATAAATTCAGTAACCTGGTAAAATTTGGACGACAGCAGTGCTGCGTCGTGGCCTTGTAAGATCATTCTGAATAAAAAGCAAAAATTCTTACCTCAATAAAAACGGCGAATATATCTGCTCTTACCTAAAAAAATTTTCGGCACAGCTCGGTGCAATGCTGGCCTATACATTTGTGATTAGTGAAAGCAAGCAACTGATTTTTTTGAAATGAATTTTTTTTTAATTTACTTTATATTACCAAAATTATTATTGGGACATTTTTAAAACATTTGGATGACAGTTCAGATACATTACTAGATATGCGCGACGCTGCTTCTTTACCTTATACAATAATACTCCATCTCCAGATTCTCGAGCAGAGCAGACTGCAGACAAGCGCAGACCACGTCAGACAAGCGACTAGCAACAAATAACTGCTTTAGTTACACAGTTCGTACTGCAGTCTACACTGCTCTCTGGTCAGCGATTCTCATATCGCAGACAGCGCATACCTCTTACATAGCCCTCCATTGTTGGGGGCAAAAATTTGGCAGCGATGGTGAGTCAATTGGACTTGCCATGAGCAACAATTTTTTCTTAATTAACTAAGTTTACAGTCACAGAATATATACATATATAGAAGTGCAGAACATGAAATAAAATATAGTGCACATGCACTGAGTACAGAACATATCAAGCAATGACAAAATGTATACGCAATGAGTACAAAACATATTAACAAATGACATAAAGTGCACACGCACTGTAGTACAGAACATATCAGGTAATGACAAAATGTATACGCAATGAGTACAAAACATATTAACAAATGACAAAAAGTGCACACACACTGTAGTACAGAACATATCAGGAAATCACAAAATGTATACGCAATGAGTACAAATCATATTAACAAATGACATAAAGTGCACACGCACTGTAGTACAGAACATTTCAGGCAATTACAAAATGTATACGCAATGAGTACAAATCATATTAACAAATGACATAAAGTGCACACGCACTGTAGTACAGAACATATCAGTAAATCACCAAATGTATACGCAATGAGTACAAATCATATTAACAAATGCCATAAAGTGGACACGCACTGTAGTACAGAACATATCAGGAAATCACAAAATGTATACGCAATGAGTACAAATCATATTAACAAATGACATAAAGTGCACACGCACTGTAGTACAGAACATATCAGGCAATTACAAAATGTATACGCAATGAGTACAAAACATATTAACAAATGACATAAAGTGCATACGCACTGTAGTACAGAACATATCAGGCAATGACAAAATGTATACGCAATGAGTACAAAACATATTAACAAATGACATAAAGAGCATACGCACTGTAGTATTTTTTTTTTACCATTTTACAAGAACTAGGATAGGAAAGGAAAGGATTGCATCATGGTTGTAGCACAGTAGGTTGCACGTAGCTGCACTGAAAGTCCATATATTTCTGCAGAAGCACAACACCAAGTGAGACAATCTGAAGTTCTCTTCCCTGAAGTATTAATCAATGTATCCAAGACACTGAAATGTCGTATTAATATTGAATGTTATCATTTTGGTAGTACATTAGGTACACCAAACAGTGGGATCATAATAACATCTCCATCGCTCAAGGTGGTGGACAGCATGTCGTGTCAACACCACGTTCTTGTAAGGTACACCAACGTAGAATTAGTGCAAAAACCAAATATAGTGCTCCATGATCATGAGGATAGACAGGACAAACGGATATTGCAGTAATTCCTGGTAATTAGGTCAGAAGGTGAAGGACATTAAGTCTTATGCTAGTCATAATTGAGAATTACACTAGTCTATCAACTGATTTGAGTAATTGGTGGCACTCATCGCCTAGTTACTGAACATTTCTGTACTATGTATGAAGTATTACAGAATAATGTCCATAAGTCATCTCATTATAGTGAACATTGGCACTCATTGCCCAGTTACAAACCATTTTATGCATCATTCAAAAGTGATCATTCAACAAGAGTTAATTAATGGCATACTATTTACATAATTCAGCTAGTTATAGTAATCATTGGCACTCATTGGCCAGTTACAAAACATCAGAAGTCATCCTTCAAAACAGGAGCTAAAGAGTGTAGCATCAAGCTACTGGTATTCATATATAATAGCATGCAGGTGACATAATACAAATATAAGAAACAGAGGCATTCATTGGCCAGTTACTATACACATAGCAAGTATTGAATATTACAAAACATTTTTCATCATTCAAGTGACATACGACATATTTAAATAATTATTGGCACTCAATGGCCAGTTACAAAACATCAGAAGTCATCCTTCAAAACAGGAGTTAAAGAGTGTAGCGCATGTATGCATTATTACAAAATATCATTCACTATTACTCAGAACTCATCATTCAAGTGACACATGACATATTTAAAATGTAACACACTGTAACTATTACTCAAGGTCTGTGATTAGAAAAACATCATTCAGTATTACTCAGAACTCTCTTAAACTGGTAGCATTATTTGGGACTGTTAATACATTTTTTTTTTTTTTTTTGCTGTAAGATGCAACCTGTACTGTACTTTTAAATTCTATCTGACGTGCTATTATTTTCAGGAGGATGCTGTGGCATTTCCACTATTTGTACTGTTCTGTTATTTCTTCCTGACGTATTACGTTCGGGATGATATCTACTGTCTGGTTCATTCATGATAATTTGTTGCTGTGGATGATTTAGTTGTTGGTAAGACCGACTGTTATTAAACGTACGCTGAAAATTGTGCTCATTACTTTTACGTCTGTCTTGATAGTCATTTCTATATGGTGCGTTGCGATAGGAATTGAAATAGTGTGTTTTCTGTACGTACTGATTTCCTTGTTGCTGTGAGTTACTATTTGTTGGAGCTGACGCTATACGTGTAGGCGGCGAAGCATTAAAGCTTGGTTTACCTTGCACATTACATTGTTGGTTAGGTATGCTAACCGGCTGGTTTTGTTACTGTTGTTGGGAAAAACCTCTATTGTTACCAAAATGTGTTTGCGACTGCTGAAAATTTTGTACATACAGATGATTAAAATTTTATCTGATACCAAAATTACGCTGGTAGCTCTGGAGTGCATAATGAAAATTGTCACTTTCGGTAAAACTTGTCATATCTGGTTTTCTTTACTCATACGTAATCCTAGATAGATCGATAGTTGAAGAGCTGTTTTGATAGATATAAAGGATAGTAAAAGAGAAGGCAGTAGTGCAGAAAACTAAAGATGAAACAGCACTACTACGGCTCGGGGCCCTGTGCACGCTATGGCACATATTCATCGAAGTGTAATGAATCCCCTGAGGTTAATTACGCGCTGCAAATAAATTTTAGTTTCTGCGTTACAGGCAATGCCGGTGAAAATTCAAAAACAAATTGTTGTATCCACGCCAATTCTAGTTTCTGCATTACAGGCCAAGCTGATAAAAATACAAAAGCAAATTGTCGTATCCAGTCCAAAGCGTGACTCTATGTTCTGTCACTATTAAATACTTTAAATTTTCTCACGGATAGAAAATGCCTGTAATCAAAATTATCGTCTCTGTATGTCTGAACAGTTTCAGGATTGTATGAAAATCTATTTGTCTGTGATTGTTCGGAATCTTAAGTCACGTACTCTCTGTAAATTACCTAAATTATACTGACTGTGTGAGTGTGACAAATGTTCGGAATGTGCCGTATGCTGTGACGTGTTATTGACTGAAACATTTTTCATCTCTGTCACTTCTTGCTGTAAAGTTGATAATTTTCTACGTAATGTATTATTGGACGAACCTATCTCACTGATTGTCTGCTGTAAATTTTGGAATTCGGGTGTTTGATTAAACGAAACTGGTGAAGTATCGTCCGATTTGGTGTCATTATTACTTTCGATAACATCAATACGACTGGCCAATTCATCATATTTTTCAGTCAGTATTTTTACCTGATCATCGTTTTTAGTCTAGCAAGCATTAATTTGTTCTTGTATTTTACGTGTGGTTTTGTTCAACTTTTTAACGTCTACTTTGATGGCATCGGGATCCTGTATTAGTTCTAATTGTTCAAGTCTGTCGGTCACTGTCTTGAAAGTCTACTATGTGTGTGTCTGTTTTTGTTTTAAGATCAGAGATTTCATCATGCAATTCGGTGTTCAACTGTTTGATAGCATTAATTTCGTCTGATACTGTAGCGATATTGTTGTCTACGTATGTTTTTGCTTTCGTAAACAATTTACGCTTATCTTCCTGTCTCTGTGGAGTAATTGTTTCCATGACTTGTCGCTTTACTTAATTCTGTTCCTGTATAAATTTACGGTAACGCGTTTCACTATTTTGTAGGTGGTGATTAAAACGTTCGTCAATTTGGCTGTTCTGTTGGTCAAACTTCGCGTCTACTTTTGCATCCAGCGTGCGTGAAAGTTCTGCTGACATTAATTTAAACTCGTCGCGTAACTGTGTTGCGTTTTCAGAGCATTGTTTAGCGACTGCACTAATTTCCTCTCTAAGTAATTTAGTAGTGGCTGCATGTGTATTATTTAATTCTTGTGCCACAGATCTAATTTCTTCACTACTGTCCCTAGCACAAGCCTTAATTTCCTCACGTAATTGTTCTTTAGTATCATGACATTGCGCGGGAACAGCTGTAATCTGTTCACTAAGTTGTTTGTGATTGTTGTCTTGCTTATCATTCGACTGTTTAAGACTTTCATGAATTTGTTTGTTCGATTCATTGAGTCGTTTGTAATTGTCGTCTTGTTTTTTACTGTTTTCATTAATTTGTAGCAATAATGCCATAATTTGATCCAAGCCAAAATTAGCGACTCTTTTCTCTGAGCTACATGGTGGTGTATCTGAATTTGTCACGTTTTGTGTAACCATTTGGTCATTTTCTGATTCTTGAAAAGGTTCGCCAATTGGATGTGCACTGTTGGTCACTACCTCGGAATCAAATAAATCTGACGTATTTTGACTACATTGTTAAATTTATCCGTTCACTATGGAAATTTTGCAAACCGGGTGTGTCAAACTGAGCAGCGTTCATTGTAATTGAACGTGCCGCGTCATCAATTGTTACATTTACTCTGGACATAATTGGATTTGTTTGCTCATCATTAGGATCAAAATCAATGTTAGTGATCGGTACGCACTGGTTTTCTATAAATGGAGGATTATCATTATTACACTGAGTGTCGCAAGTAATATCGGTCAAATTATTCGAGTCGGCTATCTCACTCATTGCACATCGCGATGTACTGTTAACAGTTTTTCGCGGCATTTTCCACAAATCAAAATTAAGCACAAAAATGAAACAAAGACAAAGCAAAAATGGAACAAACACAATTACAACAAAGAGCAATATATTGCCGATGATCTGTGAAAGCAAGAGTGACAAATTAGTAAATGCGTTGCGCCAGATGCAAACTACATTTAAGTAAATAAGAGCGGATATATGACTACTTCTCAGAGATTCACAAAGAAATACGATCCTGGCCGGATGTCGCCAAGTGTAACCTCCCCACAAAAAATTTAAAATTAAAAGAATGTTATTTTGTTAATGATTCTAATTTTTGTGTAACCTCACAACAAAACTGGTTCCCATTTAATGTACCCACAAAATTCTTTTCTCATTTAATGTAAGCACGAAACAGAAAAATTCCTAAGTCTCATATTTAAAAAAATAAATTCAGTAACCTGGTAAAATTTGGACGACAGCAGTGCTGAGTCGTGGCCCTGTAAGATCATTCTGAATAAAAAGCAAAAATTCTTACCTCAATAAAAACGGCGAATATATCTGCTCTTATCTAAAAGTTTTTTCGGCACAGCTCGGTGCAATGCTGGTCTATATATTTGTGATTTGTGAAAGCTAGCAACTGATTTTTTTGAAATGAATGCTTTTTTTATTTACTTTATATTACCAAAATTATTATTGGGACATTTTTAAAACATTTGGATGACAGTTCAGATACATTACTAGATATGCGCGACGCTGCTTCTTGACCTTATACAATAATCCCGAGCAGAGCAGACTGCAGACAAGCGCAGACCACCTCAGACAAGCGACTAGCTACAACTAACTGCTACAGTTACACAGTTCGTACTGCAGTCAACACTGCTCTCTGCTCAGCGATTCTCATATCGCAGACAGCGCATACCTCTTACAACAGCAATAGTTCAATGTTTCCTTAATAGATGGAGAATGTGATGGTGACACACAAAATGGCATAGTTTCACTAGCCATGTATCTTTGATTATTGCAATAGTAAAAACTAACTCTAAAAGCTAATCATTCACTTAAATTACTCGCAAGGTAATAAAATACAACAGTGGCTTACTTAATTTGAAAAGGAACCGTTTATGGGGGTACCAAAACTAAGCTATCTTTGAAAATGTGCATAACTTAACTTCCAACATTACTACGTAAATCAGTTAATTAAAGATTTAACTGTACTTTAATCACCTGTGAAGTAGCTATTCTTGGCAATAAATGTTTACACAATCTTGCACTATAATCCTATAAAACCATATTTTATAATAAACTAAGGATACTTTAGTAAAAGTCTATCCAACTTCACTTTTGTGGTTTTAGCTTTTAAATTATTAGGGTTATCAATTGCCTATTAATTGATCTTTGAATGTTTGTACGTAAACTTCCTATCTTAACAATTTCACTAGGAGTAGTTCATTAATAAAACATCCAAATGTTACTTTAACTTTTGCTACTCCTTATACTTTAGACAAAAAATAACTTTTAAACACATGAATGCAAGAATTGTTCATTTAAATCAGGATACTCCGTTTTAGTAGCACTTAGGTGAGGACCCTCCGTAGGCCCGTGATCAGGACTGAAGTTATGGTTATGAACAAGAATTAACGTTTTATGTGATTATTATTGAAACTACACACAAAGTAACTGGTCCACGTCCATATACATCACTTAACTGAATATACAGTATGAAGTATGTGAAGCAGTGGTGAAGATTGGTGGCAGACGAAATGGTGGCTAACTGCACTCACGGCTCTTGATGTGTGAATGCTCTATAAAGTCTCTTCTTGGCGTCGGATTTTCTACATGTTAGAGCCATTCCATTATTCTGTGAATATCAAATAATAGCCAGATCCACATCCGAGGCAAATCCCTTCTATGGCAGCTTCCAATTGCCTCTCTTAGCACCGTCGAGGAGTACTGTGCTAAGGCTAGCCACACACTGCGTGTCGCTCACACAAAGGAGCCGCTCAGTCTGCTCGCCAAACGCACCTTTTCCATTGCGTCATGCCACTTTCGTTGCGGAGGGACTTCCCTACAGCGTTTGCACGTTACAAATAGAAGTTCCCTAAGCACGAACCAGCTTTTAACATACAATAATTCAAAATTTCAACATGTTCTGTTGCTTTTTTCATATATACATAACAAAACACTAATTTTCTTGCCATACGTGAAGGAGTTCAAACAACACAGAATGCACACTTTATAAATTACAAATACGCAGTTACTTAAGAAGGAACATGCTCATAATCGATACGTTACAGACTCTGTGCAGGCCAGTCCATTACAGAGATGTTATTTTCGTGTAACCACTCCGCCACAGGCCATTCATTATGAACAGGTGCTCGATCGTGCAGTCGCCATCGCCGAATTGCTCACAAGAAGGAGCTTAAAACCTCAATGTAGGAATGTGTTGTGATAGTGCCAAGCAAAACAACAAGGCTGCAAGTCCCATCCATAAAATCCGACCATACTATAACACTACCGCCTCCGAAATTTACTGTTGGCATTGCACACCCTGGCAGATGACATTCACCGAGCATTCGCCATACCCACACCCTGCCGCCAGACTGCATTGTGTACCGTGATTCGTCACTCATTACAACGTTTTTCCACTGTTCAGTCGTCCAATGTTTACGGTCCTTACACCAAGCGAGGCCTCGTTTGGCATTTACCGTCGTGATGTATGGCTTATGAGTAGCCGCTCGACCATGAAATCCAAGTTTTCTCACTTCCCGCCTAACTGTCATACTATTCGCAGTGGATCCTGATGCAGTTTGGAATTCCTGTGGGATTGTCTGGAAAGGCGTCTGCCTCTTACTCATTACGACGTTCTTCAACTGTCAGCGGTCTCTGTCAGTCAACAGACAAGGTCGGCCCGTACGCTTTTGTGCTGTACGTGTCTCTCTGAGTTTCCATTTCACTACCACATGGGAAACAGGGGACCCTATGGATGTTTAGGAGTGTGGAAATCTCGCGTACAGGCGTCTGACACAAGTGACACCCAATCACCTGACCACGTTAGAAGTCCGTGAGTTTCGAGGAGCGCCCCATTCTGCTCTCTCAGGATGTCTAATGACTACTGAGGTAACTGATATGGACTACCTGGTAGTAGGTGGCAGCACAGTGCACCTAATATGAAAACGTATGTTTTTGGGTGTGTCCAGATACTTTTGATCACATAATGTAGATGTCCACGAGGGAAGTATGACAATATCTGGAGCAACAAGGAATTTCAGTACAGCGTCCACTGTTAAGACTTACCTTTACACTATATCAGACAGAAGTGCAGAATGACACCACTGGACACAGGAATATCACCAGATCGTCTAATCACACCAGTCCCCTTGTATGTAGAGCATCATGATTGTTGTATTCACATTTGGAGGCTCCAAGGAAATCGAATGTTGACACATTGCATTCGTCATCTAGACAGAGGTCAAGTCCCTTGAGTTGTGGTATGAGATGTCACTAATTATGTAACACAAACACCTCTGCTTCACATAGCTGTTAATCAGCTGTCGTTAGATTTATGACATGTTAACGCTGGTGGTCTTGCCTCATTTACGAGTTCTCTGTGGCATTATCTCTCAACGAGATAGCCTAAGATCACAGTGAACTCTTTCTGTTCTGAACTACCTGGATACAGAAGGCCATCGAGTTTTTCCCTAGCTGGTACCGTCTCCACATATACCCATTAAAAACAGCTTGTCATGGACTACTGGCGAAATGGTAGGCTGCTGCCTGTACAGTGTCAAAGCAGCATGGAATGGTGGAATCGCATCTGTAAGGAAATCTCAGTTTCATTTAATGTCCAGCCAGGCAGGTGACAGCTTTATGTGTAGTTTCACAGCCAGTACACCCCCAAATGGCCTACTAAGTTAATCATGTATTCATCCTAGTGTGCCGTATATCAACAACAACTAAAATTTCATTATTTGTAACCCATCCTGGTTGGTCCTTAATGGAGTGAATGAACAGTAAATGCTTTTAATTTGCTCGCAATAGTGCATGAGGTGAGATTCAGGAACGAAACCATAATGAATTTCAACCGACCTTAATAGTACAGCTGATGCTTATCATCCTGCAATCCAACTCCAAGCAACCTACCTGCTCATGATAAAACAGGAACAGTATAATTCCCTCTTCTCTCGACACAGCTGCGTTATTTCGAAATTCTAAAGTGAATTTAGGCCAGGGTAGGGCTATCAGAAAGAACAGAACTAAATATGATTTAAGACAATTTATTATAGAGATTTGGTGGCCTCTAAAATGGTTAATTCGAAACTGATATATCAACTTTGATATAGTCTGCGCCTGGCACCGTGCCACAAAGAACCAACACAAAGAGGCAGTAAATCAGATTAGGAAGTTTCTAAATATTCAACTTGAAGTTTGTAACTTACCTGCTTGTTTATTTTTGTTAACTGTGGAGTGGAGTAAACTTAACTGCTCTTCTCTGTACTCGTGTGCCCTGCTGGGTACAATGTCGGATTGAGATCAGTCAGATGTTGTTCCCAGCTGGGCACACGTGGCAACGGCCAGAAAGTTTAATTTTACTTTTGACATGATCATACCTGCTCCAAAATCTGACTGCTGCTTTTTAACAATGTAATTTTACGATTTAGCCACATTTCATTCTGATGAAAACACCGCTCGTAGGTGTCGAAACGTAGGTCAATGTATCTACCGCTTATATGCATCCAGTAGGCTGTTTAATCATATGTTGAGACAAGTATAAGGTTGCTGAGTAACAGCCATGATCAAAACTGCCAAACCAATAAAGACAGATTCGACTAAAATCTTTCGTTACTCACGCACACCATAAAATATGCACAAGCAAGCAATGCCACAATAACATTAACTCATAATCTTCGCTTGGCCAATTTGTCTCTACAAAATCATAGTTCACAATTCATCCGCCTCTCACCAGCTACACTTAGGAACCCTACAGCAACGACAGTGCTACCAGCAACCAAAGATCACAGTCCTTGTACTCGTAACCTCTGTGGTGTAACATGTCGATTACTGAAAACTATTGTTTGAAAAATGTTTAGCGTGAAATGTGAAATATGAGACATCCAAAGAAAATATAAAGCTCACATCACTTTCCTCGAATATGCATATGTGACAAGTAAGAAAAATTCACTATATTTCCGATACATAACACAGTATCATTATCAGATCTAACACGACTTTAAGTGGTTCTAACATCCTTCTCAGCTCTCGAAAAAATTCTAAGTTTCTGAACTACTGTTTTCTATTCCATCCCCCCCCCCCCCCCACCCCGAGTCAGATGAAATCAATCCAGAACTGTGCCGATGGTTTACTGCGACTTAATACCTCTGTAGGCTGGAAGTCGACTTACTTGGAATGTTCCAGAATCTAGAACGTTCTGGAAGCCAATGCAGGCTTTCCATCTGGCCACATTCGAGTCATGCGCATGACTGCGCATCTCTCCTATCTCTAGCTACACAGGTAAGAACAGAAACAAAGCTGGCTTCGAGCTCACTTCCTTGCTTTATGACGTCTTGCGTACTTACTTGAAATTAATTCCCACAGTGAAACTTAAAACAACTTTTGACGAGACTGAATATTTAAGGAAGGAAGAAAATAAACGACATATAAAAAGAAACAATGAAAATGCCATAAAATTAGCACTAGAGAAGAAAAGTCTAACAAAAGCTTATTATTGGTAAATTAAAAGTAATAGTAATTCAGAAAGATACAGGGTGAATAAGAGACAAGAAAGAAATTTTAGATGATATAAGAAGATACATGAAGTAACACATTAACCACTAATAATACCATATACAAACGCAAATGACGAAGTCCCAGAAATCCTCCCAAAAGATATAAGAAAAGTTTAGTATTTTATCCATCTTCGGCAACTCCAGTTTTATCTATCGAAATAATGAGCAACCTTAACCGGTTTCAGGCACTTAGTGCCCTTCTTCAGAAAGCTATAACTACCGCGTTGACACAAATAGTGCGATAGCTGTAAACTTCTGAAGAAGAACAGTAACTGCTTGAAACTGGCTATGGAAATAAAATTTCTTTTGTGCAACTCGTTGCTGATTATGATGTGAAGGATTACCGTACGATCAGTTTATTCCTTGTTATCTATGAAGTTTTCACTGAAGTCTCTTCAGACCGCGTCAGTGCTATAGTGGGAAACGCACAACCCATAGAACAAGATGGATTCCGCATTCGTTATAACGTATGTGACAATATATGCACCACCCATGAAGGAATCAGTCGTGCCACTGTATGTGAAATGCCACTGTGAGTAGCTCTTATACACTTTGAAAAGAATTTTAATTCCTTCAGCCACACTGCTATTATACTGGTACTGACAGAACAAGGTGTGGAAGCAGCGTACATGAATACAATATGTAACATTTGTGACAACTGTCACATGAGGGAATTTTCCATTGAAAGAGGAGTAAAGTAGTAAGACTTTATTCCCGAAACTATTTGTTGCGATCCTTGACATGGCGAAACCCAAAATTATTTGTGAAGCAAGAGGACATAGAATAAATGGAAAAAGACTCATTTATTTGGTATTTACAGAGGTTACAGTAGTCCTAGGCAGAAAATATAACAGAACTGCAAACCTCTGTACAGGATTTTTCAGTGAATTGCGGAAAACTAGGCCTTCAGATAAATTTGTCCGCAAGCAATACTACGCACAACAACTGGGCAGCAGCGAGACAAATGATGTTGAACAACCGTCTAAAAATTTTTAATAAATGTGTTTACTTGAGACAGTAAATTGCTATCCAAAGCGACTTAGAACCTGAAATTTTTCGGCGAATTTAGCTAGACTGGAGGACTTATAGAAGAAACGCAATCGGTTTTAAATTTAATATGCCAATAAACTTTAAAAAGGTTACAAAATTGTTAAGGCTTTCGTGGCCACTTGTTGACAAACAGCCTATTGGCTTCTGTCTCGGGTTCTTCGGCCGACGTTCATCTAATGATTTTTCTGACGTTTCGCCAGCACGAGTGGCTGGCATTGTCAAAGCTTCACCCTCCATTGCCGGTGATGAACTGGAGGCGAGCTCGCGGCCGCCGACTATATGTACCTGGCGCGCCAACGTCCGAGGGCTTCTCCGCGGTCATTTCCGGTGCGGTTCTCCTCTCGCTACCTGTGACGGTCGTTCGCTACAGTACGGGAAGCCAGGATCCGTTTACCTTAAGGCTTTCCTCTTTCTTGTTGAAACTGTTCGCGTGTTTTTGGATTTCTACAGCTTCTCTGAACAAGCGCGTGTGATAGTGTTTCTCTACAGCCAGAACTTCCGTGTCGGCGAATTTTATTACGTGGTCGGTCTCATTCAGTGCGCGCTCTGCCACGGCCGATTTCTCCACCTGCCCCAACCTGCAATGTCGCTTATGCTCTTTGATCCTGGTGTTAATGGATCGTCCAGTCATTCCGATATAAACTTTTCCGCATGTGCAAGGTATACGGTATATTCCCGACATTGCAAGTGGGTCTCTTTTCTCCTTCGCCGATCTAAGACACTCTTTGATCTTCCTTGTCGGTTTGAAAATCGTCTTTTCGCCGTGTTTGCGCAATATACGGCCGATTCTGTCCGTCACTCTGGGAATGTATGGCAGAAAAGCCGTATCCGACATTTCTTTTTCTGGTTCCAGGCAGAGCACGCACTGAATGAGACCGACCACGTAATAAAATTCGCCGACACGGAAGTTCCGGCTGTAGAGAATCACTATCACACGCGCTTGTTCAGAGAAGCTGTAGAAATCCAAAAACACGCGAACAGTTTCAAAAAGAAAGAGGAAAGCCTTAAGGTAAACGGATCCTGGCTTCCCGTACTGCAGCGAACGACCGTCGCAGGTAGCAAGAGGAGAACCGCACCGGAAATGACCGCGGAGAAGCCCTCGGACGTTGGCGCGCCAGGTACATATAGTCTGCGGCCGCGAGCTCGCCTCCAGTTCACCACCGGCAATGGAGGGTGAAGCTTTGACAATGCCAGCAACTCGTGCTGGCGAAACGTCAGAAAAATCATTAGATGAACGTCGGCCGAAGAACCCGAGACAGAAGCCAATAGGCAGTTTGTTAAAAAAGGTTGCTTTCTAACAGTGTGTTATTCCCCGTGCAACCTAGATTTTAACCTGATTTTTCAAAAGGAAAACGCGAAGAGCGCGAGACAGACCACTCGGACTCTGGGATAAAGAAATGAAAAACGTGGCAGGCTGGCTTCAACTGGCAGAAGACAGCTAGAGACAGAGAGTCATGGAAACAACTAGTGGAGTTGCATTTGTTTGTCTGAGATTAAAGAGACTACACCTTGTAAAGTTTTAATTAACTGAACAACAAATAAATAAATAAATGGCTCTGAGCACTATGGGACTCAACATCTTAGTTCATAAGTCCCCTAGAACTTAGAACTACTTAAACCTAACTAACCTAAGGACATCACACACACCCATGCCCGATGCAGGATTCGAACCTGCGACCGTAGTAGTCCCGCGGTTCCGGACTGCAGCGCTAGAACCGCTAGACCACCGCGGCCGGCAAATGAATAAATAAAATCTCCCAATGACAAGGGGGTTTTAAATAAACTCGCGCTACTTGAGCGAGCCCCCATGAAAAGCGAATGATCATAGGACACTGAAACGTCGTACAAACAATTGTAACGACAAGCTGATGAGAAATAACGGATGATCTAATGAACGAAACACCTTCTAATTTAAAGCCGTATTGCGGCTTGCATTGGTGCCGTTGGTAGGTTGGCATCGTGTAATAGGGATAGTGGCGTCTCGTTTTCTTCTTGTGTTTACTGATGCTACTATGTCTGCTAACGTTGTCTGTCCGCGAGTGGCAGCAGCAGTGGTTATCGATATCTAGTACCGTGGTACTATCTTTGGAAGGACGTCAAGCGTTTCTGTGTTGTAGTGTGTCGGGGAGCTCGGTTGGGGCGGAGCAGCTGTGAGGTCCGGCAGTGAGAGGACATGCCAAGACTGCTGGTGGCACGCAGGCACTGCCAGATCGAGGGGCTGCAGTTGCGAGGGACACAACCTCGTTGTCCACCGGACACAGGACGTTTGAGTTGAGTGAACATTAAACCAGTAATGAAACGTCCACTATTTTGAGATCACGTCGTTTGTTCGCTGCTCACAGGGTTGCTGATACGAAGAACAATGAGTGGAGTGTTTGGACTTGGCGAAATTAGTTAGCCATCCTCCGCTTCTTATTATTAATCATTGAATTCCTTGTGTTTATTGGTGAGGTTCAACCTGCTGTATTTTTCTGCCTAGTGACCACTAGCGCCTCAGTAACCTGCCCTGGAGGTTAGCATATTTTCGCGGAGTGTACCTTTCCTCGCCTTGCCGCTCCTGTCCGGTAAGGCGTGTAGTTCGACAGCCTCCTTTACTGTGGTCCAGATATGTTGTTCCTTTTGGACTACTTTGGTCGTAGTGGTTTCTTCTGATTCTGGATGTTGTAGACACCAGATTCTGAAGACGCAGTATTGTCAGCCGGTTCTGCCATGCCTGGGTTATTCCATCGTTGTATAGGTTATCAGATGTTGGGCAGATTTTGCAAGAGCGTTGGTCTGCATTTAAACTGTCACTAGTTTCAGTTGCCATCCGGTTAAGTGAATACAACTCTTGGCTGCCTGTCTCATTGGTTATGAAGTTGAACGACTTCCCAACTTCTCTCTCGGTTTGATCAGATTGTGCTGCTTGTTTTTAACAAATATTTTAATTTTGAGTTATTACTTTGGGGCCTTCAGTCTTCAAGTAATTTGAATTTCTTGTCGATAAGGCCTTCAGCCCTGGATGCAGTTTGCCTTAAGAATTTTTAATTAGATATTGTTTCTTAAAACTGAAATTTTGATGACTGTCTTTTTTTTTAAAAAAAAGCATTATTTTAGTATCTCTTGGAGAAATGGGACTGTTCTTAAGAATTTTCTATCCAGGCCTTCAGCCGTCAAATTGTTTTTTGTGGTATTACTATTGGGGGCTTCAGCCGACAAATAATTTGAATTGTTGGTCAATAAGTCCTTCAGCCATGAGTGCAAAATGCTTAAGAATTTTATTAGACATTGTGTCTTAACAGTCAAATTTGATAATTGTTCCTTATTGTCAACCTTATTGCAATTCGTTACAAATAAAGTGTACGTCATAAAAAAAAAAACTGAGCAAACAACGGTAACTGAGTAAGGCCCCATCCATACCGAATCCTGTTTTTCCCTAGTCGCATGTTTCAGTAACATTCGTTAACTGCATACCGTTTTCTCATTGAGGTTACAGACGGTGTACAGTGTCACGACCAATTGCATTCACGTCAGCCTCCTAAAACATTTGGGGTGTGATGACGGGTACCTCCCACACTGTTATCTTCTTTGATATCCCCCCTGCCTTACAGGTAACTCCACAGCCAAAAATGACAAGCATTGAAATCTGGTGACCTTGGTGGTCACGCAATTTGGAATTAGTGACCAGTGGTTCGGTTCTCTCCAGATATGTTGAAATCTGGTGACCTTGGTGGCCACGCAGTTTGGAATGAGCGACCAGTGGTTCGGTTCTCTCCAGATATGTCATGGAATAACCGAGTGACCTCACGAGCAATGTGAGGCGCATCTCCATCGCCCATCACAGCAGCTGGGTCCAAAGCACCTCACTCACATGGAGCAGGGATCACGTTATGGTGGAGCAGATCACAGTAACGTGTGCCGTTGACGCTGCATCTCCTTGGTCCCTGGGGCTTGAGTCAAAGGCTAGTCACGACACTAACACTATTAACAACACAAATGCTGCAGCCTACAGTTTGAACATCATTCCTGTTAAGTTAGCTACCCGTACGGTAAGTAGTTTCCCGTCTACAGTAGCTCAAGTAGACAAAGTGTAATTGTAACCACCCACTATTTTCTCGCTAATACATAAACATTACATAATTATACTCAGAAAAGTGTACTTTCACAGCCTGGAATTTTGCATCCGTTACATTAGTGTGAACGTTAACGCCAGTACGATTCGTCAGATATGGAACGGAGTGACGTCATTAAGTGTGCTCGGAAGATCAGCTCACGAAAATATTCGAGCTGCGACGCTTTTTGCTGCTGCGCTATAAACGACCAGCAATGTAACTGAATCTAATACGAGAAATAAATAGCACGCACCAGCAGCAGTAGCAGGTAGGCATGTCAAGGAGAAAGCGCGACCGTCCCCCGCTCTGGCGGCGGCGCAGATGGCGGGGCAAGCGACGGACACCCCGGCTGACGTCTCGGGGCTGCGCTGCACCCGCGGGAAATCAAGCCCACGCCTCGTTACGGCACAGCAGGCCTCGGGCCTCAGGGCTGGGGCCCTCGCCGGAGCCCTTCCGGAGAGAGACCTAATCTCGGTGATCAAAGGAATGCTTCCGCCTCTTTAGAGCCGGAAACCGCACACGTAAAATGGCTTTGATTTCCCCCTGCCCCGCGGCTGAAGCGCTTATTGGTTGTCCTGCGTCTTCCGATCGCTTCAGGTAGCGATTGAAGATTTGTTTTCCTTTCTTGCTTTGGCGGAAAGAAGAGTTTTTCTGCGTAGAAGAACTTTACTGCTTTCCTGGAACAGTTGAAGTGAAACAACGCCACTTCTCAATTACGTGAAATGGAGTCGACTTAGTCAAACATTTCAATTAAATAATGTTTTACCGTACAGAAACAGTAGAAGAGGGACGGGAAGAGGGTTGAGAAGAGGAAGGGCTTGAAGACTCAGTTAATACTAATTAATCTTAAAAAAATGGTTCAAGTGGCTCTGAGCACTATGGGACTTAACATCTGAGGTCATCAGTCCCCTAGAACTTAAGGACATGACACACATCCATGCCCGAGGCAGGATTTGAATCTGCGACCGTAGCGGTCGCGCGGTCCCGGACTGCAGCGCCTAGAACCGCTCGGCCACCCTGGCCGGCAATTAATCTTATACAGATGAATGTTTTACGCGGGATGGCCATTAAAAGTCGCCATTAATCCCGTGGTAATTCCTTTCCAAATGGCACCATTCATATATCTGAGCTTATGATCCGTGTCTGGCATTATCGTCGTCATGACGTTAAACCTAGTCTTCCTTCCTTCCATTAAATGTTGTTGTTGTTGTTGCTGTGGTGGTCATCAGTATTACGACTGGTATGAAGTTGCTCCCCACGCTAGTTCATACAGTAGAGCTGTATGTCCTTGGAATACAAAAGCTATAGCTTCCCCTAAAGAAAAATCTAGAGACGTTCATTGGATCTGTTGACCTAGTAAAAAGCGTTAGACAGTATCAAATGGGGCAAAATGTTCTAAATTCTTAGAAAAATAGGGGTAAGGCGAGTAATATACAATATATACAGGAGCCAAGACAGAAGTGTAACAGTGTAAGAACAAGAAGGAAGTGCTCGGATTAAAAAGGATATAAGAGAGGGATATAGTCTTTCACCCCTGCTATTCAATCTGTACATCGAACAAGCAATGACGGAAACAAAAGAAAGGTTCAAAAGCAGGATTAAAATTCAAAGTGAAAGCATATCAGAGATAAGATTCGCTGATGACATTGCTATCCTCGGTTAAAGTGAAGAATAATTACGGGCTCACCTGAATAATATGAACGATCTAATGAGTACAGAATAGGGATTGAGAGAAAATCGATGAAAGACGAAAGTGATGAGAAATAGCAGATAAAAACTTAATATCAAGATTGTTGATGACAAAGTAGTTGAAGTTAAGAAATTCTGCCGCCTAGGCACCAAGATAACCAATGACGGACGGAGCATGGATGACATAAAAAGCAGAACAGCGCTGGGAAAAAGGGCACTCCTGCCCAAGAGATGCCTGCTACTATCAAACATAGGCCTTAATGTGATAAATAAATTTCTGAGAAGGTAGGTTTAGAGCGCAGCATTCTATGGTAGCGAATCATTGACTGTGTGAAAAGCGAAAACGAAGAGAATCGAAACATTCGACATTTGGTGTTACACAAGAATGTTGCGAGTTACGTGGACTTATAAGGTAAGGAATGAGGGGGTTCGCCGGAGGATCGTCGGGGAAAGGAATATATAGAACAATTTTAATAAACATTTTTGGAGCAGTCATCAAAAATTTTAAAACATTTTCTTTCAAAAATTTAGTCTTGATCACGCCACGTATGCTTCAAGAACATAGGTGACCGGTGTCGGTCATATCACATGAAGTCTTAAACTTCCAACTAGAAATATTAGGAAATATAACTCCATTTTTAATAAATCAGTTTTATGACATATAAAAAAAATGTAATGTCATACCACACTGCAGCTGATCATTCCATTATTACATTTATCTCCAGTGCCAAATAATATTAAAATAAGACTGAATCTAGCACAGGTGCATACTTGCAGTCAAGTCATAACTCACATATCGATATGATGCCACAATGCCAAAGACCTTCACAACATCGTTGACTTTGAAACCATTGTGGTAGTACCACCTTAGCCCATAGAGGGACACTGAGTATACATCGTCTGTACAGTTATTTTTAAAGCTTTTTATTGATATTTTGCCGGCCCGTGTGGTCGTGCGATTCTAGGCGCTTCAGTCTGGCACCGCGTGACCGCTACGGTCGCAGGTTCGAGTCCTGCCTCGTTCATAGATGTGTGTGATGTTCTTAGGTTAGTTAGGTTTAATTAGTTCTAAGTTCTAGGCGACTGATGACCTCATACGTTAAGTCGCATAGTGCTCAGAGCCATTTGAACCATTTTGAATTGATATTTTATATAATATTTAAGTAGTTCCATGGTCGTAAAGAGATATTTTATAAGTAACTATTTTTATGTTATTATTGTACTTTTTTTACGTTTTGACGATTATGTGAACCCATTTTACACTGATTGGTTGACGTGAGGTAGAGGGAGAAGAGGTAGGCGGAGCATCTTCGTATTTAAGCGTATGCCCGTCACATGCTGGCACCAGTTGACATGACAGCAGCTGAGAAGAGTGCTCCATCTACCATCTTCGAAGATTGCCATGGATATAACAAGTCTTATTGTATTTTTTCCTTATAAGCATTTTATCATATTTTATTGTCAATCTAGTAACGTTTCTATTACTTTCTAAATTACAGGTCCGATGATGGTCATGTGATATGACTGAAGCCGGTCACCTACGTTTTTGAAGCATACGTGGCGTGATCAAGACTGAATTGTTTGAAAGAAAAATTTATATATATAGAAAAGTCTGATACGAAGAGCGGACAGGATAGTACGACATCGTTTAAGATATCTCGGAATAACCTCCATGATAATAGAGGAAGCTGCATACGGTAAAAACTGTAGAGGAAAACAGAGGTGGAATACAACCATCAAATAACTGAGGACAAAGGTTGTATGTTCTAATCTGAGATGAAGAGGTTGGCATAGGAGAGGAATTCGTGTCGAGTCACATCACACCAATCAGAAAGCAAAAGATCTTCGTAACTTTTTTCTGGCACTAGTGAGCTACAGCAACCTTCAGAAGAATGACGTGTCTGCAGCATGTAGTTGTGTGTGAATATATCAAATACTTAAAATATGACGAGAAGGCAGTAACTGCAGCACATTCATTGTACAGAATTCTCTACTGTTCATGTTAGTGCTTATCTGGGTTCCACAATGAGTGTAACACACATTTCCCATACATTCAATTTTTTTAAAATTATGTTTCACCGTTATGTTTAGCAGCGACAACACTACTGAAATCTTTAGCGCCACCATCGCAAGGGTAATGGGTATATCGCACACGACGTCCACCAACTGACCTAGTAAAAACAGAGACTGTCTCCTTGCTTTCCATACCACCACTCGAACATCGATGTTTTTGTCACATATGTGTTTACTTACCTTACTGGTAGAACCTTGGCAGTGTTTCGTCAGAAATTCGCAGTCCAGCACCTTGCTTGTATCTACAGTGGTAACTGTGACAACTTCATTCAGCGATGTATGACCTCTCTTCTGCTAGGAACCGTCCTATGCAGCAACATGGTCAGTGGATTCACAAATATCTACAGTTTCTTTCGCTGCCCTGTGCATAGAAGTTTCACGACTTCTGTCAGGGCGTTATGCAAACGTTTATAGTAACTCCCAAATTTGAAAGGTGGCAGTGGTAGATCCATGATAGCACGGATCATCTGGGCTGTTTTTCTTCCGTTCCCGGAACGCCTTTTGGCATTAGCAAGGCGAATATTCACTTCACTGTATTTTATACATGTTACATGAGATGTCACTGTACGTTTCATCACTTTACGCAATTGACATTCCACTACAGTTTTGATGGATAAGTCTCTTCTCTTACTAACGTCCTCACTAAAATTAAGGAATTTACCACTATTACAGTATTTGCATTTATCAACAGACAAAAGTAGTTATGAAAACTTGCACTCGCTAATTAAAAAATAGGGTAAAGTCGAATAAGTTGACGATATGAAAGTATATTACAATTTTTCTGATCTTTACTTTGAAGTCAAATAGTTCATTCATGGAAATATTCTAAAACAGTCTTCCGAACTCAAGTTTACGTTTAGGGCCTTTGTTCTTTTCTTTTTTGTTTGTCTTTGCATTTGCATTCTCTTTTACTTTTCTACCTTTATTCATTTTTCTTTCTTGTTTCTTGCTCTCATTGTCGTCTTTCCTTTGCGTCTTTTCTTCCAGAGTTATTTCGACAGGTTTTCTGCTTATGTGTAGAGATGGCGAATTATTTCTTCGATTCTTTAGACCTCCTTTGGGTGCAGCGTCAGGTAACGGAGATAATGCTGAGGTAAATGTGGTGTTGGAAGTATTTGCGGGCGCTTTCAATACGCGTTCTGCGTGGGATAATGTAGGTAAAATAGAAATAGGTGTAGTCCGCCGCTCGTGGTCTCGCGGTAGCATTCTCGCTTCCAGAGCACGGGGTCCCGGGTTCGATTCCCGGCGGGGTCAGGGATTTTCACCTGCCTCGAGATGACTGGGTGTTTGTGTTGTCCTCATAATTTCATCATAATCCAGGAAAGTGGCGAAATTGGACTGAGCAAAGATTGGGTAATTGCACGGTCGCTGATAACCACGCAGTTGAGCGCCCCACAAACCAAACATCATCATCATCGAAATAGGTGTATGCTTACATGAAGGCTCTGATAGAGATTCTGCTTGAGGTAATGGAGGTAAAATAGAGGTAGTTGTAAAGTTAGCAGAGGACCCTGGTTTTGCTTCTATCCCAGACAGAGCATCTGATTCTGACGGTATTTCATTGATTGCATTGTCCATTGCTAGTGACAGCGCGAAGTCATCATCTGTGAATTTAATGGCTCAAGTCCTGTGTCTATAAAACCCTTGACTGGATTGTTTAAAGATACATATTTTCTAAGGGCAATGTTAAACAGCCTTGAAATGACTCGTTCTGTTACCACTATACCTGGATGATTAGCAAGATAGTCAGTACAAACTTTGTATGGGTAGTCTTCAGAGGACTGTAAAATGACACATCCACCGGTTTCAGTCTGTGACTTGTGTGTCCTGTGAAACCTAGAAGAGCTATGAAATTATATCTGCAGAGAGTAATGGCTTCCAAAGTGAGGTGTGAAGTATTGAGAGAGGACAAGTTACTCTCCCACCTATTTTTCATAAAGATGTCGTTACAACGTAACGCAACTTCAGTGAGACTCCAAAAAGTTGACAGCCTCAGCAGGCGTTGGAAACTGGTAGGGCGCTAAAAGCATGAGGTATTTTTATGGTTATTAGTTTGTAGAAACGGCATGTTGGAAGTTGAAAGCAAGTGTCGGCGAGCTCATCCCTCAGTAAATGTTGCCGGACAGGCCCACGGTTGTATAGGGCAGCCAGAGCACCCCATAGTGGAGACAGGTCTGGAGCAGGACAATCCTGAGCTGTATCTGCATTGGCGCCTGCAGAAGGCTGGGCTGGGGGCGACAGACCGAAGGGACATGTCTACACAGTGGAGTCGTAGACCGGCCATTGTGTGCTGTCCCATGCCAAATAAACATTTACAAGTTTTCGTGTTCGCCGATACTGCAAATAGGCCTGACTCACTTCCATCGGCCACGTCGGTCGTAGGAGAAACTCTGGCGTCTGAGAAACGTTGGCCTCCACAAGAATCTTTATTGCACCTCATAACTAGGACTAAAATGCTCCAAGGCTCAGGTGATTTGGTTAAGATCTTTAAGATTATATCTGTTCGCTTGTTGCCACAGGAAGTGACGCGACTTTGGAGAAAAACGTCTTCTCCCTCCGTGAAAACTTAAGAGGGGCAGTTTTTTTCAGAGATGCAGGTTTCTTAATTCTTGTACTGGTTCGACATGAGTTTGTGCTGTCGTGTAGGAGGGGAGATTTAGCGCCTATAAAGCCCTCTGGTAGGCTCAATACGGGGTGAAGGCGGTGTCGTTCGTGCACTTCGCGGGAAAATTCAGTTTTTTATCTGGAGATGTGCGAGGCACTCGGGTTCTGGACTTCAGTCGGGAAACAACTTCTTGTCGGAGCTCTGGCATGTGTGGTTCGTACTTGGGACCTGTCCTACGACTGACTTCACTTGCGAGTAGTTAGACTGGGGAGTCTGTGGTGAAGTTCTCATTGTACCAACAGTGTGACTTCAAACGTCTCGGACTACTCGTTTGCTGAGGGCACACTCATTCGTTTCTGGTTTACCAGTCTTGACGTTCGGCGTCCTTGTGTACTCTCTCGTATGAGTGAAACAAATCGGTCCTTGGCACGACCAGCGAACGTGTGTGTCACACACTGACATGATTTCAGGGCTCTGGTAGAGAGTAAATTGCGATCCGTCTGCCTGATCTCTAGATCGTGAGATTTTGCATTTCCTTCGTGGCGCGCTCGATTCAAAGGTGCCGCCTTAGGCCTTACCTCTGTCGGACACGACTCGAAGGCTGCAAGCTACATCGCTGCACGAAGCAAACAGGGCAAAGTTCTGCTGCTCCAGCCTTGTCTGAGGTTACAAAACTCAGTCGCCACTTGCTCTCAGCTACACTTATCGAAACTTCTGTAGATCATCGATCAAAGTCTGCTCAGCGTCAGAACAATTCAGATTGCGTTCTACACATTTTTAGGGCCAGAGTATTTGACGCACTTTTGCCACTCAGGATCCTTGTCCATTTTGGTCTTAAACCAGCTGTTAGTTGTTTACGATATTCTACCAGAATTTGTTTAACTTTAATTGTGTCTGTCTTAGTCTTTGTTTTTTTGCGAAAATATATCTTGTCAGTAAACTGAATTTTGCTTGCATTCTCAGTCAGATCATCACTTTTATATACTCACCCAAAGTGTTAACTTCCATTGTGGTGTCACATTCCAGGATAACATTCATTGTGTACTATCCTGCCAGGATAACTTTCACTGTGTACGACCCAGCTAAGATAACTTTCATTGTGTATAACCCTGCCAGGTTCTCAATCAATCATTTTTTATAGCCCACAAACGGCTTAACTTTCAGTATGAGTATCCATTTCTTACAAATAGTTTAGTAGAATTTAACACTATTTTGATTTTTTGCGCACTGCACTGCCTCTTTCCTTCATTCCTAGCTCCATTTATGCCGATCTGTCTTCCTTATATAGACTGTCCCCGTGTTTATTATGTTGCCTTTGATCCAAATGACACGGCTATACAATAACAAAAGAATTAAAAGTATGGCAACAGAGAAGAGACGGATAAGATAACGAATCACCTCGTACCAGTTTCTTTCCGCTCACGACGTCCCTTATATGTTAGAGTCCTGCGGTGAAGTGATCTAGTTGTTGTCCGTTGCAGACGGGCTGTAATACTACGATGCGCACAAACAGCAAGCCAGACTCAGCACTGTGGTCCGACTGAACGACCGCCGTGTCATCCTGCGTCTACAGCGTCATCGGATATGGTATGGACCGCTCTCGTGGTCGTTGCCGAATTTCTCGACCTTGGAACCGGTACTTCTCATCCACGTCTTCTCAATTGGCCTCACAAGGCTGAATGTATCCCGTTCCAGTCGCCCCATCAAAGAAAAATCCCTGACATTCCCTGGAATTGAACCCGAATACTGCACATAAGCAGCCAGACACGCCTACCATTGAGCAACGGAGGCCGACGAGTAAATGGGGGGGGGATATTTACACCAAATGAGATTTGTTTATTAAATGTCGAAATCGGTTACTAAGTAACCTTGTTGTTTATTCTTCTTTGCCTTTACTCATTATTACAATTAAGTAAACCTTAACCATGCGCCGGCCGGAGTGGCCGTGCGGTTCTAGGCGCTACAGTCTGGAACCGGGCGACCGCTACGGTCGCAGGTTCGAATCCTGCCTCGGGCATGGATGTGTGTGGTGTCCTTAGGTTAGTTAGATTTAATTAGTTCTAAGTTCTAGGCAACTGATGACCTCAGAAGTTAAGTCGCATAGTGCTCAGAGCCATTTGAACCAACCTTAACCATGCGGTCTTAATAATAATCGATATACCTGGTCTGACAGCTGGTAGATTTAATACGTAATGCATTAATACGGAACTGTACGTTAGTAGGCGGAGGAGACAGCTGGAAAGTGCGGTTACAGCTTCGTTCATCAGGTCGAGCTGTTTACATCACGGTTCTGTTTAACGACTAACTGGCCTATTATTTAACGTGTTTATTACTAAACTCCACAAGTCACAATACGGTACATGGCGGAAGATACCTTCTACCTGACCACTGCTAGTCGTAAACTTTCCTATTCCGCTCGCAAATGCAGCGATGGAAAAACAGTGTTAAATCTAGCATCATGCCTCTGAAATTTATCGATACCTTCTTTTATTCTGATCTGGTGGTAATCCGAAACACACGAGCAACATAAAGAATGGAACACACGAGTGTTCGCTAAGTGGTCATCTTTGTTTATGAGATGCACTTTACTATAATTCTACCAGTAATCTGAAGTCGACCATTCCCCTTCCCTACAACCAACCTTACGTGCTCCTTACAGTTCAAGTCTCTTTGTGAGGTTATGCCCAGATTTTTATTCGACGTTACTGTGACAAACAGCACATCACTGTATTAGACTATTACAGGATTCTTCTTCCTAATGATGTACATTAACTTACATTTTTCCACATTTAGAGCAAGCTGCCATTCATCACACCAAATAGAAATTCTGTCCAAGCCATCCTGTTCCGTCCTCCAGTCACGCAACGCTACGCGTCATGGTAAGACGCATATGTGAATACCTCACAAGGTTTCCACAAGCACCCACATGATCTGAACCGTTTTCGGAACTAGGGTGCAGTGAATTTCACTGCCGAAGATGAATGTAACCTGTAGGTGCTGCAGGCAAACAAGCGGATGCATTTTATCGGTTAGTATCTCTTCTGCCGTTGAATGGTTAAAGACTATAGCAGAAATATCAGGAGCCCCGTCCAGAAACCAAGTGCTCCTGAATGGTCATTCTAGGTTCATCAGCCCGAAATATAGGGGTTTAACCAGTTCAGTGTGAAATGGGGTAAATACCAATTTCTCTCCCTAAGCGAAGAGGCCAAGACTAATAACAGATCAAAATTAAATTGCACTAGGCCATAGCTGCAATGAGCAAGATAGAATCAGAATCTCACTATGATCTACAAAAATATATGAAAAACTCTTCCGTTTTCGCCTCGAACAGAAACTTATATAAAGGCTAGCAGTTCCTGTTGTTGATTACAGTGATGACGTCCTACAAGGTGTTTCTCAGAAAAATTCGCGGTACGTGGATCTGGTGATGAACTCCTGGACACGATATGTCTGTGATGTTCGACTCTTTCATCATATTTTATCGTGTTATGCACAGCTATCTTTCTTCGTGGGGATATGAGCAGAAATTTCTATACATTTTTTCTCCTTTGGTGGGTTTCAACGTCTCTCATAAATCTCCTAAACCTTAACGCTGTTTTCTGGACAACTTGGCAGAAAAAGTAAAATTCTTTCTGTCCCTCTTCAACACTCAGCCTCCTTCTCGAAGTCCTTTTCAGTAGCAAGACCCTCACTTTGGAACGACCTCTCTCGGCCGTTGTATCAGAGAACTGAATAACATCTCCCGCTTCAAAAGACAGGTAATGATATATCTACTGCAGCAACAATCAAGATTGCTTTGCTCCCGTACGCATTCCTCATCCCATTACATCCTTGTTTCCTACCAAATCATTCTCCTGCCATGTTCTCTTAGCTGCTGCAATCAGCCTATGCCAGCTATGTTAATGTTAGAGCCTTCAGTAATCAGCTCGTAATCTGGAAGTAATTGCGTCGTTCGATCGTGAGTTTTAAATTTTGTTCCTTTAATGCTGGAATAGAGATTTTTTCGGGGTTCGACAGCCACTTGCGCACATAGTGAAGGTACCCTGTGTGAAGTGCCTATTAATGATTAGGATAAATAATTCGAATATATATGAAGGTTTCCAAATATCTAGGAATCTATGAAATTTGGTGGAAAATTTTTTACCTCGGCTTAAGCCCCTTTGCTACTGTGTGATTAAATAGTAATGGAGGAAGATTCATTCCTTCCTGTTACTATGTCTGTTTAAAACTTATGGTCCTTTTTGTGTGGATGTTTTTACCTTGGAGATCGTTCGAGTTGGTACTTATTTATCTTTATTTAAGCATGATTTCTACAAATGAGGGACAATGCACACCGTATTGTTAATTTAACGTTCGTCATATATTCCACAAGGGTTATCAATCACTTTATCAGAGTTGTCCTTCAGTGTCTCTCCTCGCCGTGTATTCGTACATCTTCTAAATATAACCAGCGAGTTTTAAGCCAATTTCTAATCAGATTTTAGGCGTAAAGATTGTCTCTGGGTACTGCATTGCGTTACCATAGGGTCGAGTGTATTACCTTGCACTAGAAGGTACCTGCAGTCGTATAACTAACAGGTTTTTGAACACATATTAGTAACTCAGCAACTTTGAGACTTCTGCTAAGATGAGTGGTAACCACGCCATGTTTGTTTTGTATCATGATAAGAGAAGAGAGAAAATGAAACCCAATGCAAGCGCATAGGCTACTTCTTTCAAATAGCACCATAGGGACCGCCGATTTCAGCGTCTCCATCCGACGTTCGATGACCATTAACAGAGTCAGGTGCTCTCACCTGCTCAGTTATAGCAGTTTGCGTGGTAATGTTCAGCAGTAGCTGTTATATTCAGCACTTTCCGTCTTACGCGTACTGGAACTTAAGCGTGTGATACACCAGACGCGTTTCATTTCTATTTAGTATTATTAGTGGTCGTTCTTGTGCCGATTTTCGGCACGATTGTGTTCCGGCCGCGAGTGTTAAGGTCGATATTGGCCTCGCCAGAGATACTGGGAGGTCGCGTTGGAGGCGGGTGGCCCTCTGGTGAATAGGAGAGGAGGGTTGGAGGGTACCGAGCGTGAAGGACTGAACGGCAGAGTGTTGGGGTCCGGATGGTCCGAATTGGGCATTAATGATTTTGGCACTCTGTGGTAAAGAACTGATGGTGAAACCGAGAAGCTTGGGATTTTAACGGTGCTGTGGAACGATAAGCCGTGGGCTCTGCAGGTGCATAGATGCAATTTACGACGAGCTGTGGCTGATGTCGTTTGTGGGTGTTTTACCACGGTAGATAAACAAGACTGCGTGGGCCCAACCTGAACAAGCTGTGCTGTAGTACGTTCGCCCACAATAATGATGCCATGATACTGGAGAAGAAAGTAGTGGAATACGATACGTGTATTAACCTTCCGTGACTTCTGCGGTGTTCGTTTACTTAACTGTGTGCAGATTGAGCAGTGACTGTCACTTTTCAACGAAATTTACGATTGTGTAAAAGTGTGACCAATGCCGGATGGGCGTTATTATAAAATTATTATATTTATTATTTGTGAACATAATTTTCTGTTGTTAAGATTACTCATTGGACAGGTTTCAAATTTTCAGTTCTTGGCTGTAGTTCAGCGGGTTATAAATACTGGAATTTGACAAATATGCTAACTGTGAGTTTTGGATATGTTTTTATATCTGCGTGTTAAATGAAAGTGAATTTTGAAGTTTGTAAGGTACCTTCCTACCATTACTATTCTGTAAGTTTTTATTTGGGAGTGATGTTTGCTACTGTTATTGTTTGAGAATTTATTACCCGATTAATCAAAAGAACAGTTATTTAACCAGCCTGTCTATGAAGTGTTTTAAGACTTCTTTTTTCAGTAAACTATTATTACTAAATTACGTAAATCAGTACTGTTGTGTTAGCAGTTATTGAAGGCACCTATCTCCATTAGCCAGTCAACCATGGCCAGTTGGAAACGGGCATTGATGTAACATTAGGGAACTAGAGGCTATTTGTTAAGTTGTGGCAACGCTAATCCTGTTGTTTGTTGTTCTTGTTGAAGTGTCTAGCCGCCCCTAAATGAAATACTAATTCCGCACATTCTGTAAATGCAGTATAGATAATACAGTTCTACAATTTGCTATTGGTAGATAAAAACAGTTTTTCTTCATTTGGTGTACAGTTTACTGCCTGAAGTGCAAAAAAACAAAACTGCATTAAAAGAAAAAGCGAACTCCTGAAGACTATAAAATCGCGAAGGATGAATGTGCAAGCAGTGACAAGTGTAGAGTTCAGAATGTGTAAAAAGGAGTAATAAA
Source organism: Schistocerca cancellata (assembly GCF_023864275.1). NCBI lineage: Eukaryota > Metazoa > Arthropoda > Insecta > Orthoptera > Acrididae > Schistocerca > Schistocerca cancellata. The sequence goes on along the minus strand of NC_064626.1, from coordinate 1,058,411,435 downwards.
CACCGTGAGTACACTGTACACTAAATCCATAAAGGAGCATTGTTTTCAATGTATACACAGTAATTTTAGGAAATCGTTATGTATACTACTGCAGTCTTAATGATGACACCTTTCTTTTCAATTTCTCCGAAGTTCGTTTTGACTTTTCTAAATTCTTAATCAGTCCCATCAGTTACGATTGTTTTCGATTACTTCACATTTTTCTTACATCTATTTCCCCTTTGGTTTCCTGCGCTTACTACTTATTTCATTCGTGATATGATTTCTTTTACCATACTGTATTTCTGTGTTTCCATGAACACGTTTTACCTCTTTCTTTCGTCAATCGATTTTTTTCCTCTATTAATCTGAGTTTTCTTGCAGATACCTTCCCTGCGAAAACATCTGTCTACCATGACTGCTGTTTTTAGAGATGTACATTCCACCTCAACTGCTTACTGTAGTATTCATTATCGCAGTATCTACAACTATACTTCTTCTCAATGATTCTCTTAAACTTCAGTCTACCCTTTATCGTTACTAAGCTGTTCGTATCAACAACTGGATACTCCTTACAGTACAATATTTGATATTCTCGCCTGGCCATGATGTAATCCAACTGAAATATTCTCGTATGTCTCGTCTTTTTCCAAGTACACCTCATCCTCCTGCGATTTTGGAACAAAGTGTTGAATATTACTCATTGGAATGTATTGCAGTACTCTATTAGCCTTTCTCCTCTCTTAGTCCTCCTACCAAAGGCATATTCTCTCACGGAACTTGTTCCCTGTTTCTTCGGGACACAACGTTCCAGTCGCTGATGATTATTAAATGATCATATCCATTTGTCTACTGAATTATACTCATATACTTCACTATCTCTTCATCCTCTGTATGTGTCGTCGACATGTACGTGTGAACTATTGTTGTTTTTAGAGGTTTGCTACCGATTCCGATGAAAATAACACTATCGCTGAACTGGTCGCAATAAACCGTTCTCTTTCTTATCTAATCATGACGAATTCTATTCTCGTTATATAATTTTCAGTTACTGTTGAAATTTTTACCTTCTTTCCAATTCACGTCACTTACCCCCAGTATGCCAGCAACGGACTTTTATTTTTATCTTCTCTATTTTATTGTTTCACTACCACATCTAAGCTTTTCACATTGCACGTTCGGACTTGTAACATGTTACTGTTCCGTTGGTTATTCAATCTTTCTCTCATGCTCACCTCTCCACTGTCGGTCTCCTTCTGGAGATACAAATGAAAGCCTAATGCGGAGTCTTCGGCCAATGAAGAAATCATCATGACACTTTTTCAATTACAGACCACATGTCATGTGAGTACTCCTTGTGTATCTTTCATGCAGTGGTTTCCATTGCCTTCTGCATCCTCATGCCGTTAGTTGTTGCTGTTTCTCCGTAGTTTTAGGGAGGTTCTGCTACTTCAGGGTCAAGGGGGTGCTCCGAATCTCTTTTCGCTCCTCAGCTCTCTTTGACAAGGCCTTTGGCAGAACGAGGGTGGTTCCTTGCACCGGAAGTCTTCGTCCGCAATGCTGATGATTCTTATCAGGAGTTTAAAAGTGGCTGGGACCTAACCTAGTATTGGTGACGCCTAGATAACTAGTAAGAGATATTAGCGCTATACTACCATGCCCTATATAAAGTAAATTTGCTAATATCAAACCTTGGAGCTAATCTGAGGAACTGTTCTATGAAAATGGACATCTGGAGCTTGCATTGCGTAGAAGTGAATGGCAGATTGTGTGAAAAACGGTTAAGAAGGCAATAGAAGCTATGGGACGTGGTGTTAGAGAAGGATGCAGAAAATTAAGATAAGGAAGGAGGTTTGCCACAGAGCAAGTGAGGAAAGGAGTATATGGTAAAGTAATTAGAGGACGGGCCAGCATGATATGATATAGCTTAAGGCCTTAGGCAGTAATTTCCATGGTACCACAGGGAACCGCAGACAATAATAACTACAGAGGAAGAAATTAAAGTATATAAAACAAATAATTTAGGAAGCTGAGTTTAAGCGCTACCCTTTGATGAATAGATGAGCCCTTGGAGGGACTGGATGTGCCTCTGTATATAATGTAATTTTCAGTCAGAATGGTTCACTATTTCCGTAGAAGACTTTTGGATTCTGTTTATAGCTTCTGGTGATTTTAGGCTGATTAATGCACACGGCATCCCGAAGTATAGAACATCTTTTATAGTAGCACTGCACCACTGTCACAATGCACAATTTATTTCATGCAATACTCCAACATCAGCGCCGCGTCCCTTATGTGTGGGACAAAGCAATGAGCTATGCGAACATCTGTAGAAGGCACCAGTCTATGGCACATGCAAAGAGTTGTTATCGTAACTACATCAATTACTGACGTAAAGTCACATAAGAGAGTTTAAGTTAAGCCAGTCATTCATTTAACCAGTATATCCATTTAATTTTACTTTCAAAATTGAGTATTTCAGAATAAGTAACTACAAACTCAGTGCTTTCTCATTCATTTATTCTCCTGTGAACTGCTGTGCTGTGCAAAAGCGTGAAAACCTCCTGTTGCCAAGTCAGTGATTATTTGCTTAAATTTCTTTGCCATTACCTTCCTCATGAATTTGGAGATTCATTGCCATAGCGGGCTGAGGATCGTTTAAATATCCCTTTTTTTTTTTAGCTAAGCGGTGTTTTCTTTGTGTTATCAGTAACTCTTTTAGTTATTATTACGCGAAACTCCCCCCGCTTTCCCCTGTGCGGTTCGTGAGCGATTGCGCTATACTCCACTCATTTCAAAGTTTTCATCAGTCTTCAGCTTAATTTTAGAATAGATCCTTCCTTCAGAAGTCTGTTGTACACTTTCCTCCACCAAACCGGCGTTATTTTCCTTCATAAAGGATAGCCTTACTCACTGCAAATTTTACTAGGCATATGCAATCCCCGTCAGTTATATCGCAGTCTAGTAGGCCGATTAGGAAGGGGGAGGTTACGAAACCGAACCGCGTTTTAGTAACAACCTGCTTCTGCCAATGCAGTTATTTGCCGTAAGGTAGATGTATTATGTTTTTTATTCAATGCTCACCCGTCAAAATGTCAACACAACACTCAAAACAGTCACCGTAGGGATAAAGATACTCATTCAACACTGCCAGAAGGTCTGAGGAAAGTAATGACAACTCATCTTAACAACAGTAATATTAGATTCTAGCCTCGTTGGTGAATTGCTGACTGACAATTACATTTGTTCTTCGTTATAACAAATGAAGTGTCAATGCACGTTTGACATACGTAAATGGAAATGGTCCGATCTAGAATGTGCGAAAGTGGCTTATTCTCCTTTGTAGGCGATCGTCCCTGTCCAGTTTGTAACATATCCACCACGCGAAGAAAGATATCACTCTCATGCAAACGTACCCCACAACGATGTTTTGCAAAAAAGGATACAGTACTCATATATCGGCAGCTGATTCCTATCCATGAATGCGACAAGAAAACTATGAGTTCCTAAACAAAAGTCAAACGTAACGTTACATAAGCGACTTTTTTCTTAAGATTAGAGCTATTTCGAATTGGAACATGAAGTACGCTGAAGTTGAAACACCATTATCGAGTGTAAGTAGTTTATACAGTGTAATTAAGTGTATGTAACTATGAAGTGATCGTTCTGTACTAGGTTAAGATCCTTTAATTGCCAGAGGGGAAGTGGAAGTTTATGATGTATATATTCTAAAGATTTAATCATGTTTAAAAATAATGAAACGTCGTAAAATATGTATGCTCGTAAAAGAAATTATACTTTGAATACTGGTTCATACTTAGGGAAGTTGTATTATATAAAGGAAAAGATCTAGCGAGCCCCCTCCGCTGCGGAAGGGACTTTGCGCTCGGGAAAAGGTGGATTTGGCGGTCGATCTGGGCGGCAAGAGAGAATTGCCCTGATCATAAAACCGTTTTAGGGTCCTATCCTAAACGTGCAAAAGAGTGAGTATCCTGTTTCTGAATGACCTTCGAATTATTTGTAATTTGAATGTGCCTAAGTTTCAGTGTTAAAGTGTATAAATGTCGCTAGTCAAACGACCTGCTTCACGGGTAATAAAGGGGGCACATAACTGACTTACAGGAAATTTGATTTTGCTTTGACTATTACCATAATCTAATTTCTGAAGTATTATTTGAGAATAAAATTTGAGTAAATTGCTGTATAGTATTGAAATATAAACAAATTCTAGTAAGGTTACAAATTCACACTAGTGTAATGCAATTTGTTCCTGAAATTGTTACAGAATTTGCCTGTAGAGTATATGATAGGTACTTTATGGGCCCCACTACATTCTTTTCTGTTATGAGAAAGTTAAATTGAAAATTGCTTTGGCTAAAAGAATCTGAAATATTTCCATAAAAGAGAAAGTTACTTTATTGCATTTGCGATGCTTACGGGTTATTAAACCAGGACTCTTGTCATGCTCCACTTAGTCTCGTGATGTCTTTGATAACATTTTGGTGCTGAATTAATCAATAAATGGGATAATTATCACTAGAAGTAAAATGGGATTTATCTTTCTGTGATTGCCAATTTATGCAAGTAATAACTACTGCTGTACGCTGTTCAGTTCGTCTGGTAGCTGTGTGTGTTTGTTGCACTTTACAAAGAGAAAAAGTATCAAAATATTTTTGGTATAATTATATTTAAATTCTGTGAACTTAATGTTTCAAATTATTGTGCGTTATTAAACTGGCGACCGTTTATTATTTCATTCACTAGAACTTCATTACTTTCTTAGCATCCAAAATTAGTCTTTCTACTAATTGCCATTTATACGAAATTCATGTTCTATACCCTCTGTCCATTAGATAAACACACGGTCAAACTACAAAATTCCTCCCAGAGGGTAACAATTATTGCATGTTAACGTCATATTTGGCACAATACAACGTACGTATATAGGTGTTATAAAGTATCGAGAAATCAAGGTTGTGTATTACTATCTGCTCCATTAGATTAGGCTAAATGGGATTCCTACAGAATTCTCACTCCTTCCGACAGTATTTCGTCCATGAAAATATTGTTGCGACGGGAGGAAAACACAGAAGCATACCTACAGCTGGTCAGATCAAAACACTGTCACCTTCTTCAATTCTTATTCTTTTCCGTTTCAGCATACCCGTGAAGATATTTTTGAAGGAGACACGCGTGGAACTGATGCAGAAAAATTTGAAAAACTCTGCGCACTAAGAACAGAATAAACGAAGAGCGTAAACCGCAAATATAAATTATTCCTCAAACACAGCAATTCTTACTTGTGTTGACATGGGACTCACAGTTTTAACAGAACTTAATCATTACATTCTACATTAAATTTGGACCGAGCTGCGCAACTCGGTGGCTAAGTGGGCATGTTTCAGAGACATGTCCCAGGGATTCAGTCGTCAGTCCACCATAAAATTTTTCTTTCATTTATCTCTTCTTTAGATATTGCCACTAACTTATTAATGTCAAAAACGACGCAGTGCACTGCGATTAGAAATCCACTTTAAATGTAAATCTTTCTATGTGTGGGCAAATCCGCCGTAGGTTGTCAGACGGTCCCACTAGGATCACAACTAGCAGAGTGCTGCGATGTTCAGACCAACCTTCGGGTTGGAGAAAGCTTTCCTTGTGCAATGATATGCATGGTAAAATAAATGTTACACAAGTTGTCCACTGTTTTATTACAATTCGTGTTCCTTCATGCATTCACATGTATCAGTCAAAAACTGAAACAAAGTAGTAACATCAACACAATAGCAGTGTATGAAAATGATACAGTTGTGCTGCAAAGGTTAAATCTCTATATCTCCTAGAAAAACTTGTCTATCGATTAAGTAGATTTTCTTAGTTACTCTCTCTACAAACAGCCAATGGATCAGCTGCAGTACGATAACGCCGGAAGTTCTAAAATTGTCTTGACTCATCACGTCAGAAGCACCGCAAATTCAGTTTACTTAAATTACAGGAACAAAGTTGTACTTTTCCTCCTAAAATAAGATGCAACAAAATAGAAAATGTGTAATACAATTTAAACTTTCATGTGTACACAAGCAGTGAAGCAGGATAATCCTATAATGCATTTTTGTCGAACATGGATAATCATTTATTGAGTTGTTTTTAGAATTGGAAAACTCATATGAAGATCACTGGTATATTCATATTAGCACTATTTTTTCATGCCCCTTATAAACTTCTTTACGTGGGATTCTAATAAACGAATATGAATTTAACAAAGCTATTGCAAATTCTGTTCACCTATATTCAGCCTACATAGAGAATACGAAATAAGGTGACTCATAAGTAGCTATTGTCATATTTTTATAAGTCAGAAGTGTTGCCTTGTTTGCTTGTAGTACACTCAGTGCTGTTAAGTACAACTGAGAACTGAAACGCATACTTTAAATTATATCTCCAAATCGGCTGTACATACTTCAGAGAAGACAGGCGTCGTAGTACCATTACTATCAAAAAATTTTCCACAGCATTCATGGACGGAACATTAAGAGTACAGACTATTTCTTCCCTTTCAAGCTGCCTGTTTGAAGTCTACAGTCCACAATACAAACGAAGTCAAACATTTGTTAAAAACGAATATTTTGTGTACAAAACATTAGGCGTACTTATGCGAATATTAATAGTTATCTAAATTCAATATTCAATGAGTAACTTAGTTTTCCACACGCTTGACCAATTTACTGTGAAGCAGTGCAGTTACTGTAGTCCTTCATTAGACGTTAAATATTATCAGTTCTAGAACTGGTCCTCATGCGTTATATGTCATATTTTTCATAGAAATGCGGGGCTAATAAGCCAAATATGTAACTTTCTTAAACAAATTTGGTTCTATGATACAGGATCTGCTATGGTGAAATTGCTAAACTTATTATACAATCCTATACACAGGCGGATACCGCATCATCGAAATTTCTGTAATTACGTTTTCGAGATAATTTGCATCACTTTAGGTTAAAAGCAGTTTTTTTTTTCGATAAGTGCTAGTCCGTGATTTGAAGTTCAACTCTCACTTAGTCCAAGGCGAAACGTGGCTTTCCGTATTACTAAGTTACAAAGTAACGTAGACAAATAAGCATGAAACACATAATGGCTCAATCAATATAAACTTGATTGTTGATATTTAGCACATTTTTATGTAAGTATGTCACACTATCCGGTAAGCTTCCTTATATGTATCATTAATAGGTAGGTAATTTTATGTTTATAATCACTGTGTCAATTACGGAACTCAATTTTGTCGGAAATATGACTGCACTGGTTCACAGTAATAATATAACATTAGTAAACAAATGAAGCTTCTGAAGCATCAGAAGGAAAGATTACTATTCTACAACGCTAGTGAGCTCGAAAATGATCGAGGGTGTAATACGAACAAACTAAACATTGTAGCCAGTCGCAGTCTACTGAAACAACTTCATATGACTCGTTTCGATGCTTCATTCTTTGTCACCAGGTAAGTAGTGTGTTGTTCATCACACTGATGTGAAGTCTAGGCAGATCAAATGAGCACTTGTTAGGACATACTGACTTTTTGGCCCTTACGGAAGAAAACCGAGGGAGTTATTTGTCCCAACAAGAGAAATAATAAATCAGATGAGATACACATGTCTTGCTCATAATGGTAGTGAAATAATGTTCCTGTGCTTTGCAGTAAGCAATGGAAAACATGCTTCTTTAAGTAATTGGCAGCGTTTTATCTTGATTCAACCTTGATGCCAAAAATATTTTTTTTTATTGAAAGTTATACTTCACTATCGGAGATTACACTGCGTTGGAAGATTCTCTCCGGTAAGTTTCATCACCTAGATTAGGAAGCGTTAGATCGCTATGTTCCTTTTCCAGATTTCCAGTAACAAATTATACATTGTGTTTAAAATAAAAACTGTATTTCCTTCAAAATGTCCTTTGATCACAGTTGTTAAGAGGTTTACGACAAAATCAAGTTCGCTGTGAGTACTGTCATTCGCCGAAAAATCTCGATCAAATACCTCACAAAATAAAAAATGAAAATGAAAATTTTGCCTTACATGACTCAGGCTGAACAGTGACACAAGTAGCAGTGTCACTATGTACTGCACGCAGAATTTAACTTGATACTTCCCCTTGTGGATCCTGGGACCGGGAGAAGTTTAACAAATAGTATACTTTCTATTGACAATAGTTGGCAGTACGTGATACTTTTTTTGCAAAAAGCTTCCAACGTCAGCTATATAACATTGTTTTGCTGATTGTTGCCTCTCTGCGTCCCTTCTGCTTTCGCAGTAACATATTTGCAAGTTAGTGTATGAAGATTGCGTATGTGGGCGGACGGACTGCGTACTTCCGCACGAAGAGTCGAGTCATGTTGTGCAACAGTATGCATCTTCGAGCACCAGTGGGAAAAAACTGTTTTTGGTCCTTATACGACAGTAATACCACCTACACTCCATGCAGATGGTATGCAAGCTAAATATATGAAGCGTCACGCATTTATCAGCAGCACGAGAATAGTAACTACTAACATGTGGGGATTTTCTGACATTATGATGGGTAGCATACACCAGTTTATTTCTCGTAGTGTTGTGCTCTATGTGGTACTTACTTGTTCACAGATATTCCGCCTAGCGTTTTTTTTCTAGAAATATAGCTTAATAATTCACTTTACCGGTCCCGATGACGGGGGCTAACGAACTAAAACATACAGTGTGGTGAATAAAATAAATCATAAAGGGATAGGTAAAACATTCGTCTTACCACTGCTGAATCTCGATGTGAAAGAGTCGTCAACATTCCATCTCGTCACGGGGGATACTTCCGTGAAGCAGAATGAAGTCCAGAGATGGCAGGTGTGTACCGAAAACACGGATGTTTTGAAAAATTGATATCTACATTCACGCATTAATATTATCCTTTATATCGATGCACCTCCTCGGTATGATGGGTTCTCGTAATTCTGCATTTGTTTTTCTTTTCCCTAAGCATTGGATGTAAGTAGTCACTGTTATTCATCCACATTGCCAAAAATGCCGTTTTTGCTGTGCTCTTCAGTTCAAATAAAGGGTGTTGCTGCAACTACTTGCATTTCTATTTAGGGCAAATTCCTTCGTCTCTGTATACTTTCTGTTTGTATAAGCTTCGATCTCGCTGTGGAAATTTTGTGCCTCGATTTCTCGCTGCTTTGTGATGTTTACCAACCTATACCTTTCCTCAGCCAAGTTTTGCTCTTACCTCTCTCATATTTGTGTTAATGTAAGTTCAATGTAATTAATCTGCTTTACAAATTTTCTTTTATTTAAAACAATATAAATCTGACAATTTTTTTCGTGATAAACATAAATTGTCATAGCAGTGCGAAAATAATGACAGACCCCTTACGAAAGATATTTAAATAAGAACATTTTTCCTTTTTGAAAGTAAGAAAATTTTTTCAGATTTAAGTCACTATTTTAAAACATGTGTCAACAATCTGATGTAACGGAAACATCGATATCATACTTTCTATAAGAATACAGCATTAATATTACTTAGATGTTCTTTCGAAATGTCAGCATACCAATTTTTGAGAAACATTTTCCGTCTCTAATTAAGCCTTGAAACGCTTTATATGAACATGAGCCAGTAAATAGTGACTTCCTACGCTGTACAATTTTCTGAGGGAGATCTCGTTTACCGCTCCGTCTCAGTTGTAAATTTGTTTCGATCACTTTCGATCATGTTCAGATCTGACGAGTTGCGTCACAAACCCGTCTTCTCTGCTCAGAACTAAATATCATACTGACACTACTCTTATATTTGGTTATGAGTAGAGAAGACAGGTTGCTTACGCGGCTACTTACAAGGGAACCTCCCCATCGCACCCTCCCTCAGATTTAGTTATAAGTTGGCACAGTGGATATGCCTTGAAAAAGTGAATACAGATCAATGGGGAAAACAGGATGAAATTGTGTGGAACTATGAAAAAATAAGCAAAATATACAAACTGAGTAATCCATGAGCAAGATAAGCAACATCAAGGATACCGTGAGCTCAGGAGCGCCGTGGTCCCGTGGTTAGCGTAAGCAGCTACGAAGAGAGAGGTCCTTAGTTCAAGTTTTCCCTCGAGCGAATACTATGATTTGTTATTTTCAGTTTATGTGATATCACTTTTTTGAGAGTGATTACCACATACACAAGAAAACCAAAATTGGGCAAGGTAGAAGAATCTTTTTACCCTTTCGCCAAGTGTACAAGTTAGGTGGGTCGACAACATATTCCTGTCATGTGGCGTACATGATCGTCACCAGTGTCGTATAGAATATATCAGACGTGTTTTTCTGTGGAGGAATCGGTTGACCTATGACCTTGCGATCAAATGTTTTCGGTTCCCATTGGAGAGGCACGTCCTTTCGTCTACTAATCGCACAGTTTTGCGGTGCGGTCGCAAAACACAGACACTAAACTTACTAAAGTTAACAGAGACGTCAATGAACGAACGGACTGGTCATAACTTTGCGAAATTAAAGAAGTAAACTTTTCACTCGACGGAAGACTTGAATCAAGGACCTCGCTTTCCGCAGTTGCTCACGCTAACCACGGGACCACGGCGCTGCTGAGCTCACACCACCCTTGATGTTGCCTATCTTGCGCATGGACTACACAGTTTGTATATTTTGTCTATTTTTTCATAGTTCCACACAACTTCTTCCTGTTTTCTCGATTGATCTGTGTTCAGTTTTTCAAGGCCTATCCACTGTGCCAACTTATAACTAAATCTGAGGGGGGGTGCGACGGGGAGGTTCCCTTGTTAAATCTGACGATGATCCAGAGTGATCGAAACATGCAGTCTAATTAAAAATGTGCTGCTTTAGACATAACAATAAATGAGAATTGTCTTAAATATCTATGCAGTTGCTAAATCTCTGCAGACTATTATGTGGCGCACAATATAATTTTCTTTTGTACTATTGTCTTATGCAGTCTCAGTGGGCTCTAGCTTCAAATGTCCTTGCCGAGAAGCCAAAAGCAAAAAAAAAAAAAAAAAAAAAAAAAAATAAAATAAAATAAAAATAAAAAAACAAGAAGAGGTAGTCAGCCTCCTCTAAACATCAGTCTCTCCTACAGGACGTGCGTAGCGCTATCGATAGTCGTGGCGCCGTCGGTGCATCGATTCATCTGTTCGCTCGCTCAGTCGACCTCCTCGATGACGGGCCCGTCCTGCTGCTGCTGCCGGCCGCCGTAGCCGCCGCCGGCCTGCTGGTGCAGCCGCGACATGAGCGGCGCGCACAGTGCCTGCACGTCGCGCAGGCGCTGCTCGTAGTCGGCGCGGTCTGCGCCGGGGTGCGCGTCGAGCCAGCGTAGCGCGTCGTCGCAGGCGTCCCTGGCGCGGCGGCGCTCCCCGTCGGGCAGCCTGGAGCCAGCGTCGTCGAGCGCCTGGCGCGCGCCGTACACGTAGCCCTCGAGGCGGTTGCGCGCGGCCACGCGCTCGCGCTGGCGCTCGTCCTCGGCGCGGTATCGCTCCGCGTCCGCGAGCATGCGCTCGATCTCCGCCTTGGACAGCCGGCCCTTGTCGTTGCGGATGGTGATGTTGCGCGAGTGGCCCGTGCTCTCGTCGCGCGCCGACACGTTCAGGATACCGTTCGCGTCGATGTCGAACGTCACCTGCAACAGTGCCACAGAGGAGCAAGTTATTTCACGAAATTCTACACTTATTACATTTATACTCCTCTATTCACCATAAGAGGAGTGACAGTGAGCCGTGCTGGGCTTATGTTATGTGTTGATTTAAACCTTGGTTCTCTAGTGTCGCGGAATAGTAAAGAGTTGGAAACGTGGAATATTGTCAAAATTTCGTTGCCTATGACGAGAGCCAGAGGCAGTAGGTTAGCCAGGTAAGAGGATTGCGCATGTATCGGAATGTGTCGCCACGCAGGGGCAATGGCCTGGTTACACACAACAGGCGACAGAGAGTTGCTTAGCACATGGGTTTGTGTTAGACCAGGGGCGGGCAAACGTTGCACGCGGCTCACGAGCGCACAGCGCTGCAGGTGTGCTGCTCGCGTGAAGGCGTCGACCGGGGCTGTGGCGACAGCCGACAGGTTGCGGCAGTGTAGTGCCATGCTAAGCTGCGGACGTTGATGCGAAGCGAGCACTATGCAGTGAAAGTTGTATTTCAAGAAACGGAGAAGTGGAGATTTGCTATCTTTTAAAAAGTAATGGGAGAATCATTTTTTCTTTGTGCAAAAACGTGAAAATTCGACATGTTTAATATGTGGCAGTATTCTCGCTGGTCAACGGAAGTTTAGTATTGAAGGCCATTATAATAAATTTCACCAGGACGAGTACAATTTATTGTCGGATTCTGAGCGGATGGGGAATTGACTGAGCTTAAGAAGAGCGATCTGACGATACCAGATGAATCTGTCGTAGTTGGCCGGCCGGAGTGGCCGAGCGGTTCTAGGCACTACAGTCTGGAACCGCGCGACCGCTATGGTCGCAGATTCGAATCCTGCCTCCGGCATGGATGTGTGTGATGTCCTTACGTTAGTTAGGTTGAAGTAGTTCTAAGTTCTAGGGGACTGATGACCACAGCAGTTAAGTCCCATAGTGCTCAGAGCCATTTGAATTTGTCGTAGTTGCTGTTGTCACGAGAGATCTGCGACTTTCTCTCGTCGTGTCTATCATCTAACTGATCTAACATTTTATGGAGCACTGTTTTCAAGTTTTCAGGACGACAACAATAATAGCCCAGCGGTATGTGCAAGTTATAAGACTGCGCTTAATATAGCGAGAGCTGGAAAACGATTTGCTGAATTAATAAGTCTCGGTTAAGAGCAAACAGCAGTGATGAAAATTTACGTAACTGTTTGTTTGTCTGTATGTAGAAATTTTGTTCCACATATTAAACGTATTGTAAACTCCACCTGTGATAAATAAAGGGTATCGTAGGTAATAGGTGCGCTTTCAAACCATGATTTCTTTCAAGCACTCCTACTAACCTTATTCATTCACTCAATAAAGCAAGCTAGGAAACAAAACGTATTACAGAGGAAGGAGCGGACAGAAGGTATGGTGGGGATGGGAGATAAGCGGGTGGCCAGCTTGCCCCTGTGTGCACGCGGAACACCTGTTAACTGCACGCGTGCAAGTGCACCGCACATGTGCAGGATTCCTGCCCGCCCCTGTGTTATGTGCTGATTTAAACCTTGGTTCTCTAGTGTCGCGAAATAGTAAAGAGTTGGAAACGTGGAATATTGTCAAAATTTTGTTGCCTATGACGAGAGCCAGAGGCAGTAGGTTAGCCAGAGGTAAGAGGATTGCGCATGTATCGGAATGTGTCGCCACGCAGGGGCAATGGCCTGGTTACACACAACAGGCGACAGAGAATTGCTTAGCACATGGGTTTGTGTTAGACGGAGACTTTCGTAGAGTATAAGACAGAGGTGTCCCCCCCCCCCCATGAACCATGGACCTCGCCGTTGGTGGGGAGACTTGCCTGCCTCAGCGATACAGATAGCCGTACCGTAGGTGCAACCACAACGGAGGGGTATCTGTTGAGAGGCCAGACAAACGTGTGGCCAGCAGCCTTTTCAGTAGTTGCAGGGGCAACAGTCTGGATGATTGACTGATCTGGCCCTGTAACTCTAACCAAAACGGCCTTACTGTGCTGGTACTGCGAACGGCTGAAAGCAAGGGGAAACTACGGCCGTAATTTTTCCCGAGGGCATGCAGCTTTACTGTATGGTTTTGTATGGAGTGTAGTCATGTATGGAAGTGAAACATGGACGATAAATAGTTTGGAAAAGAAGAGATTAGAAGCTTTCGAAATGTGGTGCTACAGAAGAATGCTTAAGATTAGATGGGTAGATCACATAACTAATGAGGAAGTACTGAATAGGACTGGGGAGAAGAGACGTTTGTGGCACAACGTGACCAGAAGAAGGGATCGGTTGATAGGACACGTTCTGAGGCATCAAGGGATCACCAATTTAGTATTGGAGGGCAGCGTGGAGGAAAAAATCGTAGAGGGAGACAAAGAGATGAATACACTAAGCAGATTCAGAAGGATGTAGGTTGCAGTAGGTACTGGGAGATGAAGAAGCTTGCACAGGATAGAGTAGCATGGAGGGCTGCATCAAACCAGTTTCAGAACTGGAGACCACAACAACAAGAGAGAGGTATAGCGTCAGCTGTACTGCATTTCACAACTTCGCGTAAGTCTGCCGTAACAACACGTAACTCTGTCGCAAGAACACCTAAGAGACGAGTGCGACAGATGAATCATCACTATAAGTGGAACGAATGTGTTCATTAAAAACGAGCATGACGTCAGGACGTCGCTCGTGCTTCCTTTAAATACGCCAGCTTTGACAGCAACAAGGCACTCGCAGTTAGACTTGCAGTTAGATGTGTACTGGGTCGCTGCGTAGCGCACAGCTCGGTGATCGACATGTTAATTTTTATTAAGGAGATGTTGCAGTAAGGGCAGCCCATCCAGCAGCAGACATGAGGGGACAGTACCAGCTCTGGTCCTCTCTGCTGCCGCTGTCAATCATCGACCCAGGATTAGCAGACATCGCGGCAGACTCGCTCGCCGCCAATGCTGACTACATCAGTGAGCCGTCGTCGAGATCGTGCGGGGCCTAGGCCATGTGCATCCGCCGTCACAACCGGGTGAGCCGACGACACTGGGGTATTGCAGCCCATTCCGCCCGTCCACCGCGGACGAGCCACCAGGAGGAGCAGGGAAGAAGACGGGGTTGGGTAGAGTACACTCCGCACTACGAGAACGCTCCTCGTGCCGACAGCGCCGGGACTCCAACCCGGAGCCTCCTACGCGCAGCGGCTTGCTGTCCGCCGCCGAGCCGGCCGGCCAGCTGGACGCCGCCAGCCACGCGCGGCCGAAGTGAGGGCATTCCAACGCTACGTCACAGCACATGGCGCTGCGCTAGCAAGACTCGTACGGCCCGGAGCTGGTGTCATCGCTACGAGTCCACGAGGACTCGAGGAAGGTCGTTGATATCACCAAGCTCAGCCAGCCTGTGTTACGCAGGCCACATTGTACTCGGCAGGAATAAAGGTATTATGAATTAATAATTTTTCTTTGGCGTTTCTGACACGTCCACAGTCATTTCCTAGCATCCTGACAACTGGAGAGGTCACCGCTCGGCCTCCAGTCCACCGTAGGTGACCGGGACCACCGGACCGCCTACAGTTCCTATTCTGTGTTTGGTTTCCGGCGGTTATTGCGATTATTCTGTTGTTCGCGCTCTCCGTGAGAGGCAGCAGTGGCGTGTATCGATATTCGCACCTTGTACTATCTTTGGTCTGGTGTTTATAGTTTCTGGCTGTGCTGTGTGCAGGCAATCTCTGCGGGGCGTAGTTTGGCCGGGCCAACTGGCGGTCTGTACACAGTGCCGGAGTGTTCCCACTGCTACGAGGTCCGTGGCTTACCGACCCTGGACACGGTGGCTGAGTTTGGATTTAATTTATCAGCAAGTCAAGAGTGTTCAGATAGTGCCGTCTGGTTCTCGTTGTCAGTTGTTGGGACATTCCCGCGAGCCACAACGTGTGTGTTTTTGAGTTGGTGAAGGTTTAGCCACTGTCCGGTGGGGTCTAACTGTATTTGGTTATTTGCAATTGAAGTGCACCAGCGGAATTTTCTGCCTTGTGGCCGTTTAAGTTTCGGTTACCTGCCCTGGCCGTACACCTAAATTCACGCAGTGTCCTTTCCACACCGTATTGTTGCTGTCCAGCACTGTGTGTAGTTTGACAGCTTAACGTAAGCTTGGTTGTGGGTGTTCATGCCTTGTACGTATGGCATTGAGCTGCCAGTTGTGTGCTGGTCGAGTGGAGCGCAAATTACCTTGTCCATGGGTCCGTTGACTGTCTGTTGGTTGTGTTGTCGTCAGATCGAGAATGGTTGGGCCGACTGCCTCTCTCACCTGAGTGATCGTTAGTGTTTCAAGTGCTGGCCGACCCCCGAAACTTCTGAGTGTCACTAGCTGCTCTGCCTTCTTATTTTCTATTGTGTGTATATGTATGGCTCATAGCAGATGGCTTTGAATTAAAGTTGAACTGTTTTAGTGGTGTTTTAAGTCATGAGCCTTCAGCCGTTTTAAAATTAAAATTCCTTCCTTGTCAAGTGTTAGATTGTTTAAGGTGTTCAGCCTAATTTAAGGCTTTATTGTTTAAATTTATTTAACCTTGAGTTTCAAGTCATGGGGCCTTCAGCCGCTTTTAAATTAAGGATCTTTGTCTTTCGAGTATCAGACTGTTTGGGGCCTTCAGCCTAATTGAAGATAAGGCCTTCTGCCTTGTGTTTTTTTATTTAATTTTACTCTGAGTCTTAAATCATCGGTCTTCAGCCGCCTTTAAATTAAGGTCGTTGTTTTTCAAGTGCTAGATTGTTGGGCCTTCAGCCAAATTATAGAACTTAGTTAACGTGAGGCCGTCTGCCTTCTAAATATTCCCTTTGGCGTCTCAATTTTGAGTTAATGGATTTTAGCAGTTTTTTTTAAATTAAAGTGGTTGTGCCCTTAAGGCATAAGATAGTGTGGCGTATTCAGCCGATAACTAAGTTCAAGAATGTGTACTCTAATGTTTGGTCAAATAAATAAAGTTATATGTGTTCGAGTGTAACTGACAGCCGCTCATTTTGGTCCCTTTCCACAATTCCGACTACCCATCTTGTCCTGCGGGTTTAGTAGGGCGTCTGAGACAGAGTTAACAGTTGTCGTCGTCCCCCCCCCTCCCTCCACGCCTTCCCTCTTCCTACTCTCACCATCTTCTAGCGACACGCTTAAACGTACGCTTCCATATCTGATGATGACGATGATATTTGGTTTCTGGGGCGCTCAACTGTGCGGTCATCAGCGCCCGTAAAAAGTCCCAATCTTAAAATCATCCAGTTTAGCCACTTTCACGAATGATGATGATGATGAAATGATGAGGACAACACAACCACCCCGTCTGCGGGCAGAGAAAGTCTCCAACAGGGCCGGGAATCGAACCCGGGAGCCCGGGATTCAGAGTTCGCAACGCTAGCCACTAGACCACGAGCTGCGGACATAACTGAAGACATGTGTACACACAACATCGTGACCGCTTCCTACACATACCAAAACAAACACCTCGTAGGGTTTCCCGGTGTAATCAGTCTTTAGAGTCTCTTCGGGTTTGCTGCCGAATCCTAAAATCGGCCCGATTCGATCTTTCGGAGATCCAACTGTTCGCCAGCATCAGGAGAATCCTGATTCTGCTGATGAGTCCCCAGCGGGACCGATTAGCAGAATCAGGATTCTCCTGAAGTTGGCGAACAATTGGATTGCCCAAATATCGAATCGATTTTAGGACCCGCCAACAAACCCGAAGAGACTTTCAAGAAAAACGAATACCGTTTACAATGCATTTTTATTTCATTGGATAAGCATGCACTTCATCATCCTTGACGTCTGGCACAGAACTCGAAATACCGAGACAGCGTAAATGAAAACAGCTTGTCTATAAAACCGTCTACATCGCTTATTAAAATTTATTTATTTATTATGACGTTCCGTCAACTTGCGTCCCCATCAGTCATAGGTTTTACTATTGACGCAGAATCTTCTTAAATAAATTGTAAGCTTTGTGATGGAAATAGCCAAAACACTTTAATAAATAAATATACTTTAATAAACGCTCTAGACGATTTTTTGCACAAAACATTGACAGTAATGCAGACTCTTCAGGAAACTATTCCAGTTTTTGGGCCGAATAAATATTAACAGACCACCGAGACTTGATTTCCTATCAGAGCGTGTAAGGTAACGGCAATGTTCCACTAGCAGGGATTCGAGATTTCTTTGAATTCTTACGGTACGTAGTGATTCGTAACATTAGGGGTAGCGTCTTTGCTAATCAGAATGTCCTCGGTCACGATTTAGAACCGTGACCCGCTTAAATTTTGAAAAAAAAAATCATCAACAGTGGTGGACGAAGACTTCCGCCTTAAGAAGTCATCCTCATTCTGCCAACGTCCTTGTCAAAGAAGGCGGAGGATCGGACAGAGGTTCAGTGCATCCTCTTGCCAATGACGTGGGAAACTTCCCCTAAGGGCGGAAGAATCAGCAATGATCAATGGAAAACACTGAATTAAAGACACATAACGACTGTTCACGATCATGTGGCCTGTAATTGAAAAAGTGTCATGATGAATCCTCAAATGTTCAAATGTGTGTCCTAGTCGACCAAACGGCTGAGGTCATCGGTCCCTGGACTTGCACACTACTTAAACTAACTTAACACCAAGGACAACACTCACACCCATGCCCGAGGGAGATGAATCCTCAAAGGAAAAATTACAGAATAGCCCAATTTAGGATATCCGAGAGGGGACAGCCAAAGCGGAGGTGCCCATTAGAAAAAGACTAAATAACCAAAGAAAGGACATTGTTCAACGAGTCGGGACGTAGAAATTGAACGTGATTGGGAAACTATAAAGTCTGAAAAGTGAAATGATAAGGCTGAACCAAGAATTAGTGGGGGGGAAGACAAAGATTTGTCACTGGACTCGCATTCGCGAGGACGACGGTTCAATCCCGTCTCCGGCCATCCTGATTTAGGTTTTCCGTGATTTCCCTAAATCGTTTCAGGCAAATGCCGGGATGGTTCCTTTGAAAGGGCACGGCCGATTTCCTTCCCCATCCTTCCCTAACCCGAGCTTGCGCTCCGTCTCTAATGACCTCGTTGTCGACGGGACGTTAAACACCACTAACCTAACCTAACAAAGATTTGTGGTCAGATGAACATAGGATACTATCAACAACAGCCTAAATATGATATAAAGAGACTAGTATTCGTTATGAATAGGAAGGTAGTGCAGAGGGTGAGTTAGTGTGAACACTTCTGTGGTAGTACTGTTCTCAACAGAATCAAAAGCAACATCGACAATAATAATTCATGTATACACGCCGATTTTGCAGTCTGAAGATGAAGGGACAGAAAAGCATATGAGGAAACTGAAAGGGTAATACAGTACGTAAAGGAACACCAAAATCTCATAGTTATGAGGAACTGGAATGCAGTTGTAGGGGAAGTAGTAGAAGAAAAGGTTACAGGAAAATATGGGCTTGGGACAAGGAATGAGAGAGTAGAAAGACTAATTGAGTTTTATCATAAATTTCTGCCAGTAATAGCGAATACTTTGTTCAAGAATAACAAGAGGAGGAGGTATACTAGGAAAAGATTGGGTGATACAGGAAGATTTCAATTAGATTACATCATGGTCAGACAGAGGTTCCGAAATCAAATACTGGTCTGTGAGGCGTACCCAGGAGCAGATATAGACTCAGATCACAATATAGTAGTGATGAAGAGTAGGCTGAAGTTCAAGAGATTAGTCAGGAATAATCAATACGCAAAGAAGTGGGATACAGAAGTATTAAGGGATGACGAAACACGCTTGAACTTGTCTAAGGCGGTAGATTCAACAGTAAGGAATAGCTCAGCAGGCAGTACAGTTGAAATGAAATGGGCATCTCCAAACAGAGCAATCAGAGAAGTTGGGAAGGAAAATACGGGTAAAGAGAAGGGTAACTGAGAAGAAACCTTGGGTAACACAAAAAATAATTCAATTAATCGATGAAAGGAGAAAGTACAAACACGTTCAAGGGAATTCAGGAATGCATTAATAAATAAATAACAGAATAACTAGCAAGTAAAGGGAAACTAAGCCGAAATGGCTGCAAGAAAAATGGAAGAAATCGAAAAGAAATCAGTGACGGAAAGACTGACTCAGCACACAGTAAAAAATAAAAATAAAAAAAAAAGCTTCCTTGAAATTAAGAGCAAGGGTGACAACATTAAGAGTGATATGGGAATTCCATTGTTAAATGCAGAGGAGAGAGCGGATAGGTGGAAAGAGTACACTGAAGGCCTCTATGAAGGGGAATAATTGTCTATTGTTGTCATAGGAAAAAAAGTAGTAGTCGACATAGAAGGGATAGGGGATCCAGTAATAGAGTAAGAATTTAGAAGAGCTTTGGAATACTTATGATGGAATAAGGCAGGAGGACTACGGAAAATTGAATCACAATTTCTAAAATCACTGGGTGAAATTGCAAACAAAACTACTATTCAGACTGATGTGTAGACTGTTTGAGTCTGGGGATATACCATCTGACTTTCGCAAAAAGTCAACACAATTTCGAGGATTCACATAGCTGACAAGAGCGAGAACTATCTAACGATGAGTTTAACAGCTCATGCATGCAAGTTCCTGACCAGAGAAATATACAAAAAAATCGGAAATAAAACTGAGGATGTGTTAGATGACTAATATTTTGACTTTAGGAAATGTAAGGCACCAGAAAGGCAATTCTGACATAGCAGTTGATAATGGAGGCAAGACTGAAGAAAAATGATAACACCTTCATAGGATTTGTTGGCCTGGAAAAAGCGTTCGACAATGTGAAACGTTGCAGTTTTTTCTAAATTCTAAGAAAAATATGGGTAATCTATGGGAAAAGACTGATAGCACAGAATTTGTACAAGGACCGAGGGGGAATGAAAACAATGGAAGAGCAAGAACAAAGTGCTCGGATTAAGAAGAGAGTAAGACGGGGATGTAGTCCTTCGCCCCTACTGGTCAATCTATACATCGAGGAAGCAATGACGGAAATAAAAGAAAGGTTCAAGAATACAATCAAAATTCGAGGTGAAACGGTATCAGTGATAAGATTCGCTCATGATACTGTTATCCTCAGTGGAAGTGAAGAAGACTAGAAGGATCCGCCGAATGGAATGAACTGTCTAATGAGTACGGAGTATGGATTGAGAGTAAATCGAAGAAAGACGAAAGTAGTGATAATAGCAGAAATGAGAACAGCGAGAAACTTAACATCGTGTCTGATGATCACGAAGTATACAAAGTTAAGGAATTCTGATACCTAGGCAGAAAAATAATCCGTGACAGTGAGAGCAAGAAGAACATCAAAAGCACACATTAGCACTGGCAAAAGGGGCATTCCTGAGAAAGAGAAGTCTACTACTATCAAACATAGGTCTTAGTTTGAAGAAGAAATTTTCGAGAATGTACTTTTGGAGGGCAGCACTGTATGGTAGTGAAACATGGACTGTGGGAAAACCGGAACAGAACACAATCGAAGCGTCTGAGATGTGGTGTTACAAAAGAATGTTGAAAATAAAGTGGGCTGACAAGGGGAAGGGACAAGATGATGGAATACGTCTTAAGACAACAGGGAATGATAATTTTTTAATAATACTGGGTCACAGTCATAACATATTTCTTTAACGTCAGTACCGCCATTAGACTGTTATTTATTTACAGTCTTACATTCACACTTACACAATCATGATTTCGGCTTCAAAGTGCCATTATGAAGTGTTTTAAGTGTTATAAATTGCTTACGATGGCATACTGTCGTTTTAAAATACACTATTAGACACAGCGTCTAACAGTCTATATTTCTGGCAGAGCCTACTGCTTTGTTTCATTACTGAGTACACCATCTTGACTGAATGACAACTGATTTAGCCAACTGTCATGCCTCGGGCATGGATGTGTGTGATGTGCTTAGGTCAGTTAGGTTTAATTAGTTCTAAGTTCTAGGCGACTGATGACCTCAGAAGTTAAGTCGCATCGTGCTCAGAGCCATTTGAAACAGCCAAGCCGAAATGATTATTTTGTAGGTGTAAATGTAACACCGTAAATAAACAACAGTCTAATGGCAGTACTGACCTTAAAGAAATCAGGGAATGACTTCCATGGTACTATAGGGACCTGTAGAGGAAGACAGAGACTGGAATACATACAGCAAGTAATTGAAGACACACGGTGCGAGTACTACCCTGAGATGAAGATGTTGGCACAGAAAAGGAATTCGCGGCGGGCCGCATCAAACCAGTTAGAAAACAGATGACTCACAATAAACAAATAAATAAAAAGATTCTGGCTTTACAAAAACATAATGTGATACCTCTGCAAAGAAACCACCTTCGCCGTTTCATAGCGCCAGCGGCCCAGGAGGAACCCCGACCCCGTGCAGGGAGCACCCGATATGTGGACACTGGAGCCATTCTACAGCCACTCAGGGGGTAGGCGGGAGGAATCCTCGCCTCGCATAAGAAGACTCTGGTAGACTGTGAGAGAATCGTGCCGAAGCTGATAGAGCCCTGCAGCCACTGGGACGCACAATAGTCACAAAAGCATCAAATATACACCGGTGGAGGTGCGTCAATTCTGCTGGCTTGCAGTGGCCGTTTTTACGTGTCTTAGAAAGCAAGAATATGTCGACCATTCCAGCACCCCACAGGCACTGGGATGGAGCATGAATAAAGCGCCAACTATTCGCAAAGGAAGTTGCTTGAAAATAAAGAACAGCAAAAGAAGTAAGCCTACGTAAAAAAAAAAGTTTTATGGCCAGTAAGGACATTCTATGTAAATCCAGACTCGAGCAGATTCTCATACGGAACACAAACGTGGTATTGGCCAGGCGTGACGCAGAGACTGTCGTCCACAAGGAAGAGTTCTGTGGCTGCTTTCACAACAGCTCAGGAATCCAGAAGAACATCGAACAACATGTGTGAGCAACGCTTGGAAAGCCTACGCAGTGAAATCTTGAGAAAGATGCCACTTCCCAACTCACACACCAGCCCTTGCAATATAGAGCATTTCCTCCCTGCACTGGGAGGTGTGGTCATGAAACAGCGATCAGTCACTGGGCAGCGTTGCAAATACCCTATTCCGCCAATGACAACGTCCAGACGAGAAAAATTTCGAAGAGTCGTTAAGGTATGGATGAGGAGTGAAGGAGAGAGTCGGTGAGACAGCACGGAAGCAAGGTGACATGGCGTCTCTTCCATCCATCGCCAGCATCCACCTTCGTTATCGCGAAAACCCTGTTCGGCTGCGGGAACTTATGGAGACCTTTCAACGTGGAGACCAATCTAGGCAGTCGCTGCACGGGCACGGCACACCGACGAGAACTCCCGACTCAGCCACACGGCTAAGAATGAAATGATAATTAAATCAAGACCCTAAGATGTCGACAGGCGTTGATCTACACCAACGGGGACAGTTGAAAATGTGTGCCCCGACCGGTACTCGAACCCGGGATCTCCTGCTTACATGGCAGACGCTCTATCCATCTGAGCCACCGAGGGCACAGAAAACAGTGGGACTGCAGGGATTTATCCCATACACGCTCCCCGTGAGACCCACTTTCCCAGCTTAATGTGCACACACTACATTCGTAGTGCCCCTGTACATTACACTCATTACTCGCGGCAGACAATCTTACCGAGTACCGTAAGAGTTCGGGCAACGCGTGTGCAGGAGGAGAGGGTCAATGGCCGGTTAGCCTTAACTATATATGAAGATGGTATATGTTCTTTCGGACATGTCCGAAAGAACAGATACCATATTCACACTGCTTAGAGGCGACACGTCGTCTTGGCACAGCGCCTGGCGCCGTCATGACGATACGGCAAACGTCTATGAAGAATGGTCAGATGATTCATTCCCCCCTTCTTCCCCTTAATAGTTGAGTCTCGTCCATGCCCAGTCAGACCAGCCCTGTGTTTGTAATTCTTTGTTTTTTGTGTAAAAGTTACTAAAATTAATGCAGTCGTGTCATGCTTTATTCATATAAACAAACTGTTCCATTCGTTTATCAATCTCGTAACCGTTTCCCTTTTCGATATGACTGAGTTAGTGATGTCACTTAATTGTCGATTCCCAACGAGGGGAAATATACTTAGTAATAGTGTGACATTTTATGCCAGACATCAAATATTACAGATTCACTACATTTCTGGCGCACCGTGTGGGACGATCTCATTGGTAATTACCACGCATGTGATATCATAAAGAAGTTTTCCTGATTCACTACATTTTTTGGCCCCCAAAGTGAAACGATCTCAGTATTCATCTACATGTAACTTGATGTCCGAGAGGGGAATTTTTTGTCGATTCACTATAATAAAGAGCTGTCAAATGAAACCGAGTCAGGTGTAAAATAAAATAAATTAAACTGTTTGTTATTTCAAAAGTAATCGCCACAACTATTATGACTATGACACAACTATTATGACTATGACACAAGATAGTCAGTGCCATCGTGGAAAGACATTTGCGGTTGCCTACTGAGCCATGATTGTGCTAAGGCGTGCACATCTTCGTCTCATGCAAAGTGACGAGCACGAATGTCTAGCCGGCCGCTGTGGTCGAGCGGTTCTAGGCGCTTCCGTTCGGAACTGCGCTGCTTCTACGGTCGCAGTTTCGAATACTGCCTCGGGCATGGATGTGCGTGATGTCCTTGGGTTAGTTAGGTTTAAGTAGTTTTAAGTCTAGGGGACTGATGACCTCAGATGTTAAGTCCCGTAGTGCTTGGAGCCATTTGAATTATTTGAACGAATGTCTATCTTCAGGGCTCTGACAATATGGAAATTGCATCGGTAGAGATCGGGACTGTATGCAGCATCTGTAAGCGCTTGCCAACGAAATTTGGGCAGCGTACTCGGAATAACAAGCACTCCAGCTCTGGGATAATCAAGATGACCTTTTTATTCCACTGCAAGGGCCCCCGTTGCTCATTAACTATCTGGAGCACGACGCTATAATTTAACGCACAGCGGTACGTTAACACCTTGCAAAAATTTAAAGGCGTTTTCAAATCCAACCGCCCAGGAATATTGACGGACGGTATCATTCTGTCGCAAGATAATGACCGATCACATGTTTCCAACGTTGTTTCGATTGCACTGCAGAACTTTCGTTGGGACGACTTTACAAATCCTCTTTACAGTCCCTATCTCTCCCACACGTGATTTCCATATTTTTCGAGTCCTGGAAAATACATTCGTGGCCGTCGATTTTCTGACGAAGATGTGAGTGTCTGGGTACAATGATGCTTCCGTAGGCAAACGCACACGTTGGCCGTCTTGTCTCACAGGGCGATTGACTATGGACAGTTACGGCGATTACATTTGAAATAAGCAATTTTTCCATATCTCGTTTTTATTTTAGTGCCTCCTATATATTAACCATATCTACACACATTTAAAAACATATCAGAGAGAGAAAGCTGAACCATGAGAAGCAGACCAAGTTGACAAAGGGGTGGAGGACGCATCGGTGATTCTTACCACATGCCTGGCGCCTTCGGTCTGCTCTTGCATCATTAAATACTCGCGACCACCAAGCGTGCGAAAAGCAGTCGATATCGGACGAGATTGCTACGTTCTGATAGGACTGAACAGTTAATACTTTACTACTGCTTGGCGGTGAATGTCTACAGAAAGACGCGGTCGCGGTCTGTGACCACGCTGTAGCTGCTGGTACGTTTGTAAGCTGTAACAGAATGGACCGCATGTGACTCTGACCTTTTATGGGCTAACTGGGGACACACTCTGCTTAGCCTCCGGCATGAAAAAAAAAAAGCCTTGCTTCGTGAGAAGATGAATGGCCGGAGTGTGCTTCCTATGATGTACATACTGACCAATTCCTTTTTGCCCCATGGGTTCCCTGCCCTGGTGCAGTCTCAACCACTGGAACTGTGGTTTCTTTTTGATCTGTAAGTGTCCCAGGAGCAACATCATGTTCCTTTAGAACTTCAAACATCTTTAACTGTTGCCATCACCCAGAGTTCACTATTAATTCCTCTGGAAATGAAAGAAGCCGAAATCTGTTGCCTCAATATGTTTGGAATCATTCTTATAAACCTTTTTTTTTGTTTCTGAGATTTATTTAATGGTTTAATTCGTAGTCGAAGTTTAAAGTACTTAGACATAAAATTCATATTTCAATTATGAATACACCGGAGGGTTATTCATCATGGAAGTGACCTGACTATATCGTCTTATTTTTTAATTATTAAATCAAAATACTGACCAGTTTTGATCGGAAGACTTATAATCGCGCTTCAAAATTGTAACCGATTTCGATTTTTATCACAAATCATCTTCAGTCCATGCCCCTTCAGACGGTGAACATAGAGGCTGGAGCATTGGTAAGTGTCGGAGGACACCACTGGTAACTGCTATGGTGCCATTTCGTATGACAGCAGCAGCACTCTGGTGCTCATCCCGCGCACCCTGACTGCAAACTTGTAAGTCAGTCTGGTGATTCGACCAGTTATGCTGCCACTCATCAACAGTATTCCAAGGGGCAATTTCCAACAGGATAACAGTCGTCCACATACCGCTGTTGTAACCCAACGTCCTCCACAGAGTCGACATGTTGTTTTGGCCTGTGGATCATCTGATCTGTCTTCAATCGAGCACATACTGGACATCATAGGACGACAACTCCAGCGTCACCCTCAACCAGCATTAACTAGCCCTGTATTGATCAACTCAGTGTAACACGCATGGAATTCCAATCTACAAACTAATAGCCGACACCTATACAACACAAGACAGGCACATTTGGATGCATGATTCAATATTCTGGCGGCTGTACCAGTTATTTATGATCCAGCGTTTCATATTTGCAACGGCTTACCTTTTGAAACGATGATATGAAGTGTTGTAGAACATACGGTGTACCAGTACTATACGAAACATGCTTGCATCCAGAAAGGTCATTTCAACTGTGCTATGTGGATGACGCATTACTAATCACTGATGGTAGCAGTAAGGATGCTGTCCAAACTGTAGTGCGAAACTTTGAGTTTAACGACAGCGCCTACGATGAAGTAATTAGAGACGAAGCACAAGCTCTCACTGGGGAAGGATGGAAGGGGTAATTTTTTAAGCCCCTTTCAAAGGAACCATTGCGGCTATTTGCGTTACCAGTTTATGGGAATAACTGAAAACCTTAATGTTGGAAGCT
This sequence comes from Schistocerca cancellata, assembly GCF_023864275.1. Classification (NCBI taxonomy): domain Eukaryota; kingdom Metazoa; phylum Arthropoda; class Insecta; order Orthoptera; family Acrididae; genus Schistocerca; species Schistocerca cancellata. The sequence goes on along the minus strand of NC_064626.1, from coordinate 1,058,384,623 downwards.
GGATTGGGATTTGAACCACCACATTCCTGAATAAGAGCACAGATTCTTATCACACTCTCTCTTCACTCCATGATCTCAAACATCGCCCAATATATTAACAACGTGCACAGGAGCATCCGGTACATCTGTGACCCTGGAACAGATAACAGTATAGTTGAGGAGAAAAATCATATTTTCAGATTATATGGTAAGCCCATTACCCAAGGTATGATGTATCTCTTTATCCCTTCCACCCCAACATGCATAAACTAGCAGGCAGACAATTCACTGACCAATAGGAATGTTAAAAATTCCTTTAGTAAAACTGACCTTCTGAACGTAAGCTGTGAAACAGAACCTAAAACTAATGGCTACCAGTACACACTCAGAAGTATATTACCTAAAATGAAATAAATAAATGAACGAAGCATTCATAAGAAAATGGGAAAACACACCAACAAACTGCGTCTGGTTCCAAACCAATGACAAATTATGCCACATACACTGCCTGACACAAAAATGAGGCGCGCAGAAGATAGGGTCGGATGTCAATGTAATTTCGCACACGTACGCATCATCGATGGATACATCAACGGCTGGAGTAGCAATTCTCTGTGACAGGAAAAATGGTTACCAGACTGCATTGATCTTCTTTGTGTTAAGTGTTGTTACTGGTCCTGGCAGGGTATATAAGGGGTGTGAACAGCGTCAGATATTGAGTGGTGATTCTGAAGGACACAGAGATGCCACGTAGTCGTGTGAGAGACCGTTGTCAGCACCTGACAGTGTTTGGAAAGGGCCTCATTCCGAGTCTCACTTTCTCCTGTTCGTCGAAATGTGCAACATACAAATTTTGGGGGCTCTTGGATGTGATAACGGCCAGATGTTGCATGGGAATGTGAGGGCAGGCATAACCTCGTGAATGTTCCGATCGACCACGTCTATCCGCCTGAAGGGAGGATGGCCGTATGGTGCACGATGAACAGTATAACCCCTTCCGATCCGCGCCTCCCATTCGAGAACACGAAATGGACTCCTTGCAACATCGTCCTTCCGCGCCATTGGTCGGTTAGCAGCAGCAGCCGCCGGACTCCCATTTATACCACAATACAAACGGCTGTGTCTGGAGTTGTGGCGTAACCGTGAAGCATGGTCGGCAGATGAATTGTGTCTGTGCTCAGTGACGAATCGTAGTTCTATACTGCCTGGAATGACAATTTTCAATGAGTGTGGCGACGACCTCGATAGAAGTCCCACTCTTCCAATTCACTGGAGAAGCACAATGATGTTATTGAGTGGGGAGCTACCGTCTATGACTTCAGGTCAGCAGATAGTGATTCAAGGTACTGTGACGGTACAATGATACGTCACGGACAGTCTGTGTCTCCATGTCTTAACTCCCATGCGACCGTGTTATGGTGCCAATTTTAAACAGGACAATTCTCATCCACACATGACATGTCTCTAAGAACCGTTTGCGTCATACTGAACCACTCCCGTGGCCAGCAAGATTGTCATATCGTCCCTTACAAAACATGCGTGCAACTTGTTCGTAAGAACACTATGTGATCAAAAGTATCCACACATCACCAAAAACATACGTCTTTCATATTAGGTGCATTGTGCTGCCACCTACTACCAGGTACTCCATATCAGTAACCTCAGCAGTCATTAGACATCGTGAGAGAGCAGAATGAGGCGCTCCGCGGAACTCAACGGACTTCGAACGTGAGCAGGTGATTGGGTGTCACATGTGTCATACGTCTGTACGCGAGACTTCCACACTCCTAAGCATCCCTAGGTCCACTGTTTCCGATGTGACAATAAAGTGGAAACGTGAAGGGACACGTACAGCACAAAAGCGTACAGGCCGACCTCGTCTATTGACTGACAGAGGCCGCCAACAGTTGAAGAGGGTCGTGATGTGTAGTAGGCAGACTTCTATCCAGACCATCACACAGGAATTCCAAATGCATCAGGATCCACTTCAAGTACTATGACTGTTACGTGGGAGGTAAGAAAACCTTGAATTCATGGCTGAACGACTGCTCAGAAGCTACGCACCACACCAAACGAAGCCTCGCTTGGTGTAAGGAATGTAAACATTGGACGACTGAACAGTGGAAAAACGTTGTGTGGAGTGACGAATCACGGTACACAATGTGGCGATCAGAAGGCAGGGTGCGGGTATAGCGAATGCCCAATGGACGTCATCTGCCAGCGTGTGTAGTGCCAACAGTAAAATTCGAAGGCGGTGGTGTTATGGTGTGGTCGTGTTTTTTATGGAGGGGGCTTGCATGATCGAGCTCGTGTTTATAATGCACGGCCTGTGGAGGGGTGGTTACACGACAATAACATCCCTGTAGTGCACTGGCCTGTACAGAGTCTGACCTGAATACTACCGAACACCTTTGGGATTTTTTGGAACACCGACTTCGTGCGAAGCCTCACCGACCAACAACGATACCTCTCCTCAGTGCAGCACTCTGTGGAGAATGGACTGTCATTCCCCAAGAAACCTTCCGGCACATTACTGAACGTATGCCTGCGAGTGTGTCAGCTGTCATCAAGGCTAAGGGTGTGCCAACACCATATTGAATTCCAGCATTACCGATAGAGGGCGCTACGAACTTGTAAGTCATTTTCAGCCAGATATCCGGATACTTTTGATCATATAATGCAGCTCCGTCCAAGTGCCAGTATCCAGTATCAAGCACTTATTTACTGTGGTCCAGCTGGCCTCACGAGTGAATACAATGAGCTTATGAGACCACCCTCAACCGAATCGGTTCCTGAATCCTGGACATAGATTGTGCATCGCGATACTAATAAGTGGACTCATACCAGCAAGTTGTTTGTAAGACTGACCCGATTTTGCCATCATTGAAATAACATCACATATCTTTACAAGCAGCGGTGTTTAATTTCATCCTCCTCCTTTTCTGGGCGCTACAGTATTTTTTTTTTTTTCAGTCAGTGTACTACCTGTCTGATCAAAAACGTTCAGAAACATATTAGGGGCGTTAATGTGAGATGTGTGCACCCTTCGCTTTCACGACGACTTGAACTCTGCCTTGGACACTTTCACCGATGTACCTGAATGACTGCGGAGCAAGAGTCGGAACCAGAGGACGTAGTGCGGCGGGCACCGAAAACGACGCAGTATCTCATCCCATATACGTTGCATTGGGTTCAGGTCGAAACTATTGACACGCCAGTCCACTTCAGGAATGTTTCTGTCGGCAAACCATTTCCTCACATATGCTGCTTTAGCTGACGGTGCACTGTCATGTTGATATAAACAATTATCAAATGGCTCTGAGCACTATGGGACTTTACAGCTATGGTCATCAGTCCCCTAGAACTTAGAACTACTTAAACCTAAGTACCTAAGGACAGCACACAACACCCAGCCATCACGAGGCAGAGAAAATCCCTGACCCCGCCGGGAATCGAACCCGGGAACCCGGGCGTGGGAAGCGAGAACGGTACCGCACGACCACGAGATGCGGGCTATAAACAATTATCGTCTTTGAACAGTTCCTTTAATCTACGACGAACACAATGCTGTAACGTGTGTTCATATTCTTCCGAAATTTGGGTTTTCTTAAGTAAAAAAAAAAAGGATCATATCCCAACCACGACAAACATCTCCGTATCGTAATACCACCTGTCCTGTTACTCACTGTTGGCGGCTGATGTTCTCTAGGCATTCCCCAAACTCATATCCTTCCTTCGAACTGCTACAGGATACAGCGTTATTCATCACTACAAATCAGCCGTTTCCAGTCATCCACCGTCGCATTTTACACCATCTCAAGCATCACTTAGAACTGACTACAGAAATATGTGGCTTGCGAGACCCTACTCTTTGTAACGGAACATATTAGAGGCTTTACTGTACCGAAGTATGCGATACCCTCCAAATTCAACCAGTTTAACGAGTATTTATGATTATAGAAAAGTTATTGTGTATGTTAACAATGATTGCATAACATGTCTCCATAAACAGTCAACCCATTAAATTATACTGAGTAACTGACCCGCACAAAAGTTTATATCACTTGATCACTGATACAGCAAATGTCATCATGTAAAAACACTAAGTTCATCTTAAATAATTAATATGAAGTACGAAAAATAGTGGCCAACTTAGGTATTTTGGATCTCCTTAAATAAAAATCACCCAGTGAAACCTATTTGTTCACTAGGAGCGTTTTGACTCAGTATTCACGTAATCAATCCTATTTTAGACGAAAACCAATGTAATTCTTAATAATTCATGTTATTTACTTATTTATGCAAAGTAGAGAAGTCAACTGACAAACTTCTAAAAAACGGCCTTTTTGTAACAAAGAATTATTCTGTCAAGTCAACAAATCTGTCTGTCATTTTAATAACATGTTAAATTATGTCACTCCATGCAAATTAATAACTTTTCTGCACAAATTATGATAACAGATGTACATGTGACTTGTAAACTATATCTCTTTTTAGTAGTTCTTTGACAATGTTATAAATACAAGCAGCAAGAACGGTCGGAAAGCAGTCGGAATGTCACTTTGGTAGAGTGTGTTTGTGTGTTATTGTTTGAGGTGGATAAACAATGCAAAGAACATGTAACGGAAATACTACTTTGTGTTGTGTCATGGTCTTTGGTGGACAGTGGAATTAAGATGGCCACCAGAGTAATAAATATTTGAAGTTTACATATTTGTTGGTTTCGCTCGTTCTTTATCATCAAAAGCACATAAAAAAAACACGGGACCTCATGTTTTTAACCCTAGACAACCAGATTTAGAGCCAGCATCAGCATCGAGACACAGCAGCGATCCAGCAAGTGGCAGCGATTACCACAACACAATGCATTTTAATGGCGCCAACCTAACATCAAGTGCTAACAAGCTCCGTAAATGGGAGTGAAATAGTGCGATTATAGCAATTAGCAATATCTACGACCAGGCGACCATTACATCTTCCATTGTATCATACTCTTCTTTAACTCCCTCCGTACAGTCATTCCTCTACCTTGGCTGTCGGTAGCAGTTTACAACTCACGAGTGATTCAATTTGTTGATTTCGTGCGATGTTTTACAACCACCCTCCGTAGTGTTTGAAATGGCTCTGAGCACTATGGGACCTAACATCTGAGGTCATCAGTCCCCTAGAACTTAAAACTACTTACACCTAACTAACCTAAGCACATCACACACATCCATGCCCGAGGCAGGATTCGAACCTGCGACCGTAGCGGTCGCGCGGTTCCAGACTGAAGGGCCTAGAAGCCGGCCCTCCGTAATGGTCGACGGCCCCTATACGTCAGTACATGAGGACCGCCTGGTCTTGGTTAGCCCTGGTTCCACTTTACAATCATATTGCCAACGGTCGACTTGGGTAGCTTTAGAAGCGTTGAAATGTCTTTGACGGATTTGCTACGCAGGTGACAACCAAGGACTATCACGTACCAAATCGTGAGCTCTCTTGACTGAACCATTCTGCTGTTACTGCTTCTCTACTGACAATAAAATACTCCCCGCCCCCTACAATACTGGCAGGTTCTCCTCTCATGACAGGTAGCAGTCAGTTCTGCGTTACGTAGTGCTATCTGGATGCCTCTGATCAGCTAGAGACGTAGCCCTCCGTGACACGCTATCATGGTCGGTATGTTGTTGCTCAAACCAATTTTCAACCTCGACGCTATAACCCTGTGGATGGTTCATAGGATAGCGCAATGCTGTACTGGTTCAAGTGGGCTCAGTCGAGGTCAAGTCAGCGGGTTTTCCATGCCCTTAAATTCTGTTGATAGATGTCTCCTGTTGGAGAGTGTTCGCTAGGTGGGTGCGATGTGTACGTACATTATCGTGTTGAGCCCATCGCTCAAATGTTGACTGCAGATCTGGACAAAGGGTTGGAGGGAACCGTCCCTATACTGCACAACGCTCAATTCAGCCGCGAGAACGATAAAAGGCGCCCGACATTGGTACATGATATCTATGTGGCCCATCTCCCTGCAGACCCAATCACTCTCTTCTACGACAAGCATCAGATGTCTGACAGATCGTACACTAGTCGGTGAAGAGAATCCAACGCCATCGCCTTAGCACAACACAGTAAACCACCACACCCACCCCTTTACTAGCGGCGCTTTGTACTGGCTCGTACGGTTGTTGATAACGCGGCTGGACACTTCATGTCGTACATTACGTAACTAAAAGCCGCAGGACTATTTAACATGCAGCCACTTAAGTTGCTAACGTATCATGTACACGTACTACCCAAGTGTCGTGAATCTTGTACATAATATTTGACAAGATCGATAAGACAGAATATTGGCAATGCTCTTTATAAATCTTTTATAAATACAATAAAGCCATACGTATTTACATTATTTTTCCTTTCTGAGTCCATGAAGATAAATAAGTTGAATATGTATACTTGTTCTTGTTTGGGACTGGAATTGTGAGAATATTTCATGTCAGTCCCAACGTACACTCTTTGACATAAAACTTGACCGGCGGCCGGCCGCTTCAGAGGCTAAATCCGCGCCGATCGCGACATGGGACAAAGAAACTGGCCAACTCGCTAATTCTCTAAGTCCGGTTATCTGCACAATCTGGCAACACTGTAGACTGCGGCACTTCCTGGAGGAAAACTTGTCCCAAGATAGAGAGACTCTAGGCTGATTACGCCTGTGGTCTAGCGGTAGCGTGCGTTGTTTCTGTTCATAATGTCAGTGGATCGAGAGCAGCTGGCATAAAATATTTTTATAGCCTCTTCTGTCTGAATGCTGAAGACGTGAATGTAATGGTAGCGCAGATTCAATCTATTTCGCTTTGTGACACACCGATATCAAAATTTTATCTAGTAACGGTTTTGCGGCAGATTTCCTGCAGACTGTCCTCCTCTGGACGCCGTATGCGGCAAAGCTCCGGGATCCATTTGCTGGCTACTGGCAGCGGCCGTGGCGACAGCAGCGGCGCTGCACCCCCCCGTTCTTTATCGAAAGCGCCTGCTACCGCTCATCGCTTTTGATGATTTAAAACGCTTTATTATTAAATGTTGCTCCACAGAAAATTTCTACAATTTCCATTCACGCTCAAAAGCAACGGAGACAGACGCCCTGATTAGTAGGCGGGTAATCGGCAAGAGCTGAGTATGGCCCGAAATTAATTTTATAGACTGGGACGAAATTAAACCACCTCACTACATTCGATGAATTTATAAATGCTTCATACCTCGTTTCTTTTCCTTTCAAACTTAATTATTTGTGCAACTTTTGGTCAATGTTTGGATGTTTTCGTCAAGCCAGAGTGAGCGTCTGTGGTGTAAAGTGTATTACAGTTCTTGTTTCATTCCTTATGGTAAGTCTATGCGATAAACTGTGTGAATACCTTGCAATGCATGCTCTGTAGCAGTGCAGGCACACTGCACATTTGGAGTTCCATGTATGGGTTCATGAAGTATTTATTGTTGATCGGAAGTGATAGTTAAGGTCATCAGATTTAAACCAGAAAAATTTGTCGTTTTGAAGGTTTCAGAGAACGGAAAGGAATTGCTAACGCCGGTGTTAGAAAACGTCTACAGTTAAACGCTATTGCAAAAATTTAGAAGATGTGAACTATATTAATGAACATGTGCACTTCATAAACAACCTTCTGACATGTTAGACCTATATGACGAACAAAGCTCAAATTTATATCGTTGACAGTCGGTTTGAATCTTTTCAGGACCTATTTTACAGTGAAGCACCTTGGAATTTGCAAAGCAGAAATCCATGATATTAACTTAATTTACTAAGTCGAAATCGGACGAAGATTGATGTTTAAAGGCATTCTTCAGATTTCGCATAAGAAATTTTTACTAGCAGTTTGCAACTCCATTAATTAAAATGGAAAATAAAAGGTTTTAGTCAGCGGCTTCGCACAAGGGAACCTCTGAGCTAACGACACACTGGCGGCCAGGGGCGGACTATAGTCACTGCGATGTTGCCTGAGCCTCAAAACGCAACCTTAAACACAGAAACAGAGGAGGTGGAGATTACTGTTTTAACGTCCCGTCGACAACGATGTCATTAGAGACGGAGCACAAGCTCGGATTAGGGAAGGATGGGGAAGGAAATCGGCCGTGCCCTTCCTAAGGAACCATCCCGGCATTTGCCTGAAGCGATTTAGGGAAATCATTGAAAACCTAAATCAGGATGGCCGGGCGCGGGATTGCACCATCGTCCTCCCGAATGCACACACAAACAGGTGTTACTTATGTGAAGAACGCCGTTCTTGGAGTCCAGAAATTAAATATACTTTCTAATTGTGTCATCATGCAGTGGATTATATCGTACGAGTCTTCGATGTGGAAAACGAATGTTAAGTGAATTTAGCGGGGTAACGCCGACCTACACCCGGAAGTAAATGCACTATCAGAGTGTTGACAAATACTTGCTACGACGCTGCCATTTCTCGGCTCTCTGACGAGGCAGCTCTTCAGCGAAATGCTTGCCGTGATTCTCCGATACGGTTCTTCAGAGTGGAGACGCGCGCGCACGTTTGGTTTTTATGCGGCGTTCTCCCCTGGTGGTTTCTGACGTCGCCTTGTGGGCTATGTATACATATGAGACATTCAATTATCATTAATCCAGAATGATACAAGTTTCAGCTTCCGGCGTGGAAGAAGGCTGTTGACGCCGACATTATATCATTTCAACGTAGGGAAAGCAAAACGGATCATTCAATGTTTCTCATTCAACATAAAGCATGTGAGATAAATTTCCGTAACGTTCATAATCATCTAAAAATACAAACGAAGTAAAAATACACCGGAATCTTATTCGAATTGAATATAATGTAAGATACCAAACGCTTTGCACCTCGATGTCGAATTTGTCCACTTGCAATCGTTTGCAGCATGCACATAGATTGTCATGATTACCACGAGAATGAAGAAATATGTTGGTAAGGATGGAAGCAAGAAGAGACGCAGTCAACAAATATTCTATTCCTCATGGCATTCATTTCATTTGACACGTAAGAAGAGGTAAAGCGGGAATTTACTTTCGTTAACACGAAAGATATGCCGCACATATTGATAACGAGGAAGTCTGCGTCTTCATACGTTTCCTCCTTGAAATCTGTATGCTCTATTATATACTAAGTAGCCCGATCATTGTTTCAGTAATGTTACCCTCTTGTTTGACCCCGTAACGATGAACAGATTCCAAATGCATGTCTCTGCGTGAAAGTAGCTGTTCGAACCCTTCCTGGGTTGTTTTTTGTGTTTTATTGCTTGGAATTCCTGAAGCAGACCACTGTGCCTTCCCCCCTCGTGGGTTAGGTCTCAAAACTAAACCGCTTTGTATCCAATGGCATAATTTATTCATACAGCATCAGCATAAGACTCTTGCGAGTGAGAGAATGACAATAACAATCGTAACAAGAACAAGCAAATAATGAATGATGTTTATTCCAACGCAGAACGAGAATGGCTTTAAATATAAAAATCTATATCTATATCCATATCTATTGATCTTCGAGTTGGCACAATGAAAATATATTCTTAGCATTTAGTTACTGAATTTAGTTCTGGATGTTTGCAGAGAAAAGGAAAAGTCGGTACTTCTCGCTAGTGTAATATAATGTGAACCAGCAACTACCCTTTCCTTAGAACACGACTCAAGCAGGTCCTCAAGTAGGCACTGCTGCACTCTGTTCCCTGACATTGCTCTGATGACGGTTAATGCAGATGGTTCCGATTATGAAATACAAAACGTATTGCAGGTTAGTTCCTAGGATAGTAACATTAAATTTGCGTTGTAGACGGCACATGAACGTGACGACTATCCATATTACTCATCAATATAAAAAGACAGTATTTTGGGAATTTAGCAGGATTACTCAAAATGAATTCTGAAATTGGGTGGCTGACCGCACAGGTGCTAAACGTCGTCAAGAGCATACGATGTCCTAATCGCATTAGGAATATGAAGATCGTCTTCGACAGCTCGCAACTTTCACATAGCTAACCCCACCCTACTCCAGACAGCTCTCGGTGGAGTTGCACTACGTTGCCGATGTTATGGAAGGCCTTCAAACCGACAACAGACCACATATTGAAACATACAAGCGAATTCTCTTGCAGCGTAAGCTTATTGTAACTAATCTAAAAATTATTGGAGAGGAACATTGTCCTATTCAAAAAAGTAAAATGTTACACACTGTTGACGTCAAACGGACATTATCTATGTCCTGTCTTGTGTCCTACTCATCTATAATATCAAGTGTACTATGAAAATGATTATATATAATTGATTATAAGGTAATGCATTGATACCAGATGGTGGGGGCCGGCCGATGTGGCCGTGCGGTTCTAGGCGCTTCAGTCTGGAACTGCGTGACCGCTACGGTCGCAGGTTCGAATCCTGTCTCGGGCATGGATGTGTGTGATGTCCTTAGGTTAGTTAGGTTTAAGTAGTTCTAAGTTCTAGGGACCGATGACCTTAGAAGTTAAGTCCCATGGTGCTCAGAGCCATTTGAACCATTTAACACAAAATGACATTAAAAATTTAAGTTATTCACGAGCAGCTAGTTGAGAATATGTATGAACATTAAATGACACGACGAACCGTCATGTTCTGCATATGGATTCAAACCCAGCTCATGCAGACTAAGCAAAGATTTCGTGACTGACGGAAACTAACAGTCATTCCTGATTAGGCATACAGAGAGTGATATACCTCGATTTTAGACAGTATCAGTTAGCAAATATCAACTTTAAATTGCATAACGCAAACATTTTTAACAGACGCGAATTCCTACCCAGCATCTATTGTCCCTGTTAACGAACTACGAGAGATGTTAAATATTGCTTCTTCACAAGTAACTTACTTGAAATGCCGTGAGGTAAAGCTGTGTGTTGGACACGGATTCGAACCCGGAACCTAATCGGATTGCTATCGAAGCACAGTCAAATGTGACATATCGGAATTTCGCGGCAGTAACTAGATGTTATAACTGAAATGACGAGACGAAAAATTAATTTTTTCCTTCCCAGGACTCCAACCCGGCACCTATCGCTGTTATATTCTAGAGAAAACTAACGTTAAATATGGGTTTGTTGCACCAGCAGTGACATGTGAGCATGTTTGAACTGAAATAATATGACGAAGAGTTCAGCGCTCACTGGGAATAGAGCCCCACACATATCGTTGTTGACTACACACAAAGAGACGTCAGCTACCGAATTTTTCTCCACCAGCTGCTCAGAATAGCATCTTGAACTTACAGTCATCTCGCAAATAGTTCTGTGTCTCACTGGGAGTTAAAAACGTCAGATATCGTTAGTGTGACAGCGAGTGAAAATACATTAAAAATCAAAATTATTATCCACCAGCAGACAGGTGTTCTCATGCTAGAGCTTTATAATACATAATTAAATCTTTAGTGCCGGGCCAGGATTCGATCCCATTCACGCATAATATGTGAAGGTGTTGAGGAATCTGCAGTTTTGAACAAACAACAAATTGTAGCCGAGCTGTATTGCCACGAAGGGATCAAATTCCGCGTTAAGGGCGGTCTGAGTTGCATTCCCAGTTCAGAACCAATTTTATCGACATACAGAAGCTCAAATAAAAGATGGAATAAGTGTCCTGTGACCATACATAGCGTTTGTGTCGTCACTTGAAATAAATAACTAGTATAAGAAAGGTTACTGGTGGTAGAGTTTCTACATGTCGCCACTCCAGACTTTATTGTGGTTCAACCTACCGTCTACTTGGTAAAGAAGGAATATCATCTTTAATGTGAATTTTCTGACCATGCAGCCATTATATCTCCTTCACTTGGTGTAGCCAGGAGAGAATGGAATCTGTCTCTCCCTATCTAAAATCATTGACAGAAGTGGGAATCGAACCCAGACCATAGGTATAACAACCTACCATCCGTCCAACAGACCACGAAATCCTCTTCTCTGCGAGTCATTTTTCTATCGTAACGCAGTTGTGCCACACTGGATGAGAATTCTGACACACAGGCTCCCTGTAGTAATTTGCAGCATGTTCAGTAAATTCATTTACTTGGTTGACCGAATCACCATGAACTAGCTGCCTCGGCTACCCAGTGCATACATTCGACTATTTTGTAATCACAGAAATAAAATCACGTTACTGCCACCTACACACAACTGCCAACATTGTAGGATGCAGAAGTTTAAATAAGAAGTGTTCCTTTTCACTTGAGCTATTCTATTGCGCTGTCTGTTACTAGAAAACGTCGTTCAGTCCAAAAGAAAAGCTGTAACTGTTTGTCTCTCAGAAGTCAAGACATGGCCATATGCATAATCTCACAGTGCTGTGGAATCCAAAAGTTCTGAAGGAATAGTTGCTGAGCTCTGGAGCTGTTGTAGTTCCGTGTCAGCTTGTAGCATAGATAAGATGTCGCGAGTTCGAATACATTCAGTGCTACATTTTTTAAAACGCAATTCTGCTCTCTGCTGAAGTTATCAATCTAATGGAACTTTGAACAAATTCCCTTCACTTCTCAACCCAAAGTAGTCGCATGTGGAAAAAGGACTAACTACTGTGACATTTTGTCCTATTCAGGTTTAATAGACAGCAGGCAGCAGATGCATCTCGAAGATGTGCAGGGAGAGCGCATCGTGCCATAATATGTCAGAAAAGTATTTTCTACATTAGCCGTCGTGTGGTAGTGATATTTTATTCTTCTTCAAACTTTGATTGACAGCTTTAACTCAGAACAAATTTTCTACATGCATGTAATCAATAAACTGCATGTGCATTGTCAGACTGTCATAGGTAACATCAGAGAATTCGCATATATCGTTGATGATTAATTTCTCTCTCATGTTTACTATTGTTTTAACAACACTAAAGGAAACCTTACGAAAATTGTGCACTGTATTATAAGAAATGAAATAAAACTAACCATGATAACCTTACGACGAAAGTATCTGTACACAAGCATGCCTCTATCGACACGAATTAGTAAAATACTACTCACTTAGATTTTGATTGGGTCTGTGTTTAATTGGTATGCTGTGTCATACTCAAGAGGTATGCAAATGTGGCATTTCATAAATATAGTTACGTATTCCTAGAAACCCAAAATTCGCTTGTCAGCAGCGGAAAGAGGCGTTACCTGTTGTGCAGCATTGTAAGTTTTTCAACATTGCACTATGAGCTGAAAGCATTTTCTTACGATTTCCGTATTGATGTTTGATCTGACTGCTTGTAGCTCTTTCACAGAAGGGATAAAAACGTTTCAGTCAGTGAGACTGGAACTGCGAACCGTAACAGACGCTGTTTCACATGTCAGCACGTTACCACAGAGCTGGCGAGGGGGTATGGGTCTCAGCTTCCTATTACGACGGCAATAGTAACTAGAACTCGTAAACCGCTATTTAAAGGTCGAGATTAGTTGCGATTTCCACCTGCAACGACTTTCTTGGGCTGAAAACCGTAAATTTTCAATCTTTTGTTACCCTTCAAGCTATAATAACTCAGATTATTCAATGGAAATGACAGGTAAAATCAAGTGAACTTTGAGGCTTAATTCCGTGCACACCAGGAAGTAACTCGTCGATCACAGAGTTGCCAAACATACGTTGCCTTGTTGCCAAATCTCAGTTACAGTACCAGCAGGAAGAAGACGAACCGATGTGATCCTACAGCGGTCTGGGAAGTGACCATAGCTGGTGTCTCCAAGTCGCGGCTGCTACGGCCTGGAATACGTAATGCGTCTGATTCGCTTTCTGTAACTAGGTTTAGGGACTGGAGCGTAGTTACTAATAATACTCAGAACTGACTGCAAACTGAGCATCATAAATCAGTAACTCTCATTGTTGTTTTTATATTTCTTTCGTAAGTGCACTCAAAACTAAGAAAGTCATTCACAGGCGTTTTCCTGCCTCGCCGATAGTCGAGCAGAACATACAAATAAAAATAAAAAAGAATGTGTGTGTGTGTGTGTGTGTGTGTGTGTGTGTGTGTGAGAGAGAGAGAGAGAGAGAGAGAGAGAGAGAAATAAAAAGCAATGAGAGAGTGTGTAAAAAATTGTTGTAAAGAAATTGAATCATGGTATTTAAAGAAATCTTTCATTAAAATGACACGTTCCACATCATTACGAAATGTCGTATTCATGATCTATGGAACAAGAGTTAATCTAATGTAATGTAATCTAATCTAATCACATCATATTGATTATTAGCCATGAAGAGTCATGAACTACCGAAAGTTTTGCCAATACCAGTAACCAAATCTAAACTTGAAAATAAAAGACGACAATTTTTGTAATAAACCGTGACTCCTATCAAGACCCTTTCATCCCTGTTATCTAACCACGAAAGATGTCTGATATACCTCCATTCTGAAGTAACAAAGTGTGCATGCATTTAAAGATGAAGTGCATGATGTGAAGTTCTGTGACGGAGATACGAACCCAACACGTAATCCGATTGTTAACTAAGAAAAATCAAATGTTACGTATCGGTTTTTCTTACGAGCCGCTAGGTGTCTGAATCTAAAATAAGGATACAAACTTTTGTGCCTAAGCGACAATCGAACTGCACACCTACCGCGCATCCACGAATATAGCTTAAGTATCAGTTGCTTACTCATGAACAGTAAGATGTGTGCGTGTTTGACCAGAAATAACGACACCTGTTGCGATTGTTGGCAACACATGAACAGACATTGAAATTGCGCGTTAATTTTCACTAGCAGGTGGGTGTGCACTTGATAAAGCTAGAAATGAAATTATGAATATTTTTGTACTGGATCAGGTTTCAGACCCACATACTTACCTTTGGAAGAGAGCTAGAGAAGATTGCAGTCTTGGGAAAAGGAACGAAATGACTGAACTATCCTGTTCCGAGAGATTCAGATCCTCGAAAGAGGAGATACGAATTCGAATCACAGTCCAGCACCAAATTTTTAAACGTCTCTAGTTCAATCAAGTACAAGTAAAATAAGAGCCCTGTCCCTTTAAATGGCTATCGGTTCATCAAATAAAATAAAATTTTATAATGTAAGTAAGTTTACTGGCGACTGTATTTCTGTTTACCATGACTGCCGCTTTGTCATTTTCCAACGAAAACTGGCTCTGCTCAGTTGGTTATGAAGGAACGTGATGTTTAATGCGGATTCTGGATTATAACGTCTTTCTCTTGAGGTTACCAGAGGTAAAATAAATCTGTTTGTGCCTCTTAAAAGTAAATGCCTGAACCCACGCATTGCACCTGTGATAGCTCGTTCCACCAGACCATTGTGGCCACATTACCCAGCCCCAGGAGTGTGCTGTAACGGATGATGTGCTTAGCTTACAAAATTAGTCACGGTGGAAAAAATGCGAGTCTATTAAATGGTCAAGTAGAAGCAAGCTTCTGACGCAGAGATTATGCTATTCTCATGTCAGCAGGATGTAAAGACTCTTCTAGGCATCATAGGCTGGATGTGAAGCCATTTTGATTTTTCACAAATTCAGCAAATTTCTTAGTTCGAGAAAATCCACTGTGAAGTGTGAAGTTGCCGGATAATTCGATTATTACTGTTATTATTACTATCATTTTATTCGTACCGCTGATGGAACACGACCGTAGTCTTGAGGTAAAACGCGAGACCAGCTAATATGACGTCTGGCGACCGAAAGCACATATCGACAGAATTTTTATCGCCCCTTTCCTCTCGGTGCTGAAGCTATGAGTGTAATTCAAGCGAATCTACAATATCATATTAGCTGGTCTCGCGTTTAACCTCAAGACTACGGTCGTAGTCTAGAGTAATGTACTAAGACTGGAGTCAAGACTTCCTCTGGGAAGTGCCGCAGTCTACATGTTGCTAGATCGATCATATTGCCAGACATAGAATTCTGAGAGGAGCATGACTGTATTGTCCACCTTACGTGAACGACTCGGCGGTCAATTTTTTGGTCTGAGACTGTATCTACAACACATATTGCTCGCCTAAGACCCAGAAGAATTTTAAAAAAAAAAGTAGTTTATGAGAGCAACGTTAACCATAGCGTTCGAAGTATTCATAGTATTGTATACGTGTGTGTAAACGCCTTCCAGTGACCACTCAAGAAAGACAAGGATACACAGTCTAGCTTCAATATTATAAATACGCCTCAGTTTGTGGATGAACTCAGACTTAAGTTGATAATAATTTTGAAAATATAGCAGCACTGTACCCATTGGTGTTAAACTCGTTTTCAACCAATGATTCCCACAGCTACAGGGATACTACTTGTGATACCTCTTAGACAAAATACTTAAGCAGTGTTATCAGACGATTAGATCAACCTGACACAAACTGTGGGAAGTTTGTTTTACAACCTTCGTACCTGGATATTCAGCTTTTTCCTATTTGAGATATCTGTGAACGTTGCTGCTTAAGACGATTTAAGCAGAAAATAAATTCCCTCAGCTTCGACAATGTTTAAAGAAATCGTCTTATCGGCACTAAATCGTGATTTGTGATTTGTTTACCGGCTGTACTCTTCCGTATTTTGCCGGTTGGAAGGCGAAAGCTTATTGACAAATTTCACACAGAAATTACTGTTACAGTGTACTTATGGAGCCAAATGAGTCAATTGCGTATTTTCCGGTGAGAAAGAGCACTGGCAAACAGTCTTCGCTACATTAGGTTATTTAAACTGGTGTCACTCTGAGCTAGAATTTATGGTCAGCGACTAAGTGTAAGGTCAACGTTTCGGATGCGAGTTTTGCGACTGTGAAATACTTTTATACATTATAGAAGCGAATATTAAATGTGCACTAATATTGCGAAAATTTTGTACTTGGACAGCTTAGAATGAAAATACTTCTGTTTATTGCAAAGGGAAACAATAGATTTTCTAAAACACTGTCTGTCATACACTACTTGAAACAGGTCATGTCGACCAAATCATGTGGAAGAACTAACAGCAACGTATATCGGAAGGCAGTAAGATCTCTTGCCTTTTGGTTTGTCAGTACTCGATAGCCACTTCTAGGCGAAAGTAAATGAAGAAAGGCAGTGCGTTTTTGTTACCAAGTAACGTCTTCGTCAATTACTTTAGTTTTAATGTAATCTACGAGTAATTGCTGGTGTTTGATATTAACATGAAAAGGATTCCGTAGACAGGGAAAGAACCTGTTCTTGGGAAACTACTTCTATAGTGACCAAAAGATACTAAATGATGTTCAAGCACTTGTGTTACAGCAGCAGTATGAATAAAATGATATTAATAATAACAGTAATAATCGAATTATCCGGCAACTTCACACTTCACAGTGGATTTTCTCGAACTAAGAAATTTGCTGAATTTGTGAAAAATCAAAATGGCTTCACATCCAGCCTATGATGCCTAGAAGAGTCTTTACATCCTGCTGACATGAGAATAGCATAATCTCTGCGTCAGAAGCTTGCTTCTACTTGACCATTTAATAGACTCGCATTTTTTCCACCGTGACTAATTTTGTAAGCTAAGCACATCATCCGTTACAGCACACTCCTGGGGCTGGGTAATGTGGCCACAATGGTCTGGTGGAACGAGCTATCACAGGTGCAATGCGTGGGTTCAGGCATTTACTTTTAAGAGGCACAAACAGATTTATTTTACCTCTGGTAACCTCAAGAGAAAGACGTTATAATCCAGAATCCGCATTAAACATCACGTTCCTTCATAACCAACTGAGCAGAGCCAGTTTTCGTTGGAAAATGACAAAGCGGCAGTCATGGTAAACAGAAATACAGTCGCCAGTAAACTTACTTACATTATAAAATTTTATTTTATTTGATGAACCGATAGCCATTTAAAGGGACAGGGCTCTTATTTTACTTGTACTTGATTGAACTAGAGACGTTTAAAAATTTGGTGCTGGACTGTGATTCGAATTCGTATCTCCTCTTTCGAGGATCTGAATCTCTCGGAACAGGATAGTTCAGTCATTTCGTTCCTTTTCCCAAGACTGCAATCTTCTCTAGCTCTCTTCCAAAGGTAAGTATGTGGGTCTGAAACCTGATCCAGTACAAAAATATTCATAATTTCATTTCTAGCTTTATCAAGTGCACACCCACCTGCTAGTGAAAATTAACGCGCAATTTCAATGTCTGTTCATGTGTTGCCAACAATCGCAACAGGTGTCGTTATTTCTGGTCAAACACGCACACATCTTACTGTTCATGAGTAAGCAACTGATACTTAAGCTATATTCGTGGATGCGCGGTAGGTGTGCAGTTCGATTGTCGCTTAGGCACAAAAGTTTGTATCCTTATTTTAGATTCAGACACCTAGCGGCTCGTAAGAAAAACCGATACGTAACATTTGATTTTTCTTAGTTAACAATCGGATTACGTGTTGGGTTCGTATCTCCGTCACAGAACTTCACATCATGCACTTCATCTTTAAATGCATGCACACTTTGTTACTTCAGAATGGAGGTATATCAGACATCTTTCGTGGTTAGATAACAGGGATGAAAGGGTCTTGATAGGAGTCACGGTTTATTACAAAAATTGTCGTCTTTTATTTTCAAGTTTAGATTTGGTTACTGGTATTGGCAAAACTTTCGGTAGTTCATGACTCTTAATGGCTAATAATCAATATGATGTGATTAGATTAGATTACATTACATTAGATTAACTCTTGTTCCATAGATCATGAATACGACATTTTGTAATGATGTGGAACGTGTCATTTTAATGAAAGATTTCTTTAAATACCATGATTCAATTTCTTTACAACAATTTTTTACACACTCTCTCATTGCTTTTTATTTCTCTCTCTCTCTCTCTCTCTCTCTCTCTCTCTCACACACACACACACACACACACACACACACACACACACACACACACATTCTTTTTTATTTTTATTTGTATGTTCTGCTCGACTATCGGCGAGGCAGGAAAACGCCTGTGAATGACTTTCTTAGTTTTGAGTGCACTTACGAAAGAAATATAAAAACAACAATGAGAGTTACTGATTTATGATGCTCAGTTTGCAGTCAGTTCTGAGTATTATTAGTAACTACGCTCCAGTCCCTAAACCTAGTTACAGAAAGCGAATCAGACGCATTACGTATTCCAGGCCGTAGCAGCCGCGACTTGGAGACACCAGCTATGGTCACTTCCCAGACCGCTGTAGGATCACATCGGTTCGTCTTCTTCCTGCTGGTACTGTAACTGAGATTTGGCAACAAGGCAACGTATGTTTGGCAACTCTGTGATCGACGAGTTACTTCCTGGTGTGCACGGAATTAAGCCTCAAAGTTCACTTGATTTTACCTGTCATTTCCATTGAATAATCTGAGTTATTATAGCTTGAAGGGTAACAAAAGATTGAAAATTTACGGTTTTCAGCCCAAGAAAGTCGTTGCAGGTGGAAATCGCAACTAATCTCGACCTTTAAATAGCGGTTTACGAGTTCTAGTTACTATTTTCGTCGTAATAGGAAGCTGAGACCCATACCCCCTCGCCAGCTCTGTGGTAACGTGCTGACATGTGAAACAGCGTCTGTTACGGTTCGCAGTTCCAGTCTCACTGACTGAAACGTTTTTATCCCTTCTGTGAAAGAGCTACAAGCAGTCAGATCAAACATCAATACGGAAATCGTAAGAAAATGCTTTCAGCTCATAGTGCAATGTTGAAAAACTTACAATGCTGCACAACAGGTAACGCCTCTTTCCGCTGCTGACAAGCGAATTTTGGGTTTCTAGGAATACGTAACTATATTTATGAAATGCCACATTTGCATACCTCTTGAGTATGACACAGCATACCAATTAAACACAGACCCAATCAAAATCTAAGTGAGTAGTATTTTACTAATTCGTGTCGATAGAGGCATGCTTGTGTACAGATACTTTCGTCGTAAGGTTATCATGGTTAGTTTTATTTCATTTCTTATAATACAGTGCACAATTTTCGTAAGGTTTCCTTTAGTGTTGTTAAAACAATAGTAAACATGAGAGAGAAATTAATCATCAACGATATATGCGAATTCTCTGATGTTACCTATGACAGTCTGACAATGCACATGCAGTTTATTGATTACATGCATGTAGAAAATTTGTTCTGAGTTAAAGCTGTCAATCAAAGTTTGAAGAAGAATAAAATATCACTACCACACGACGGCTAATGTAGAAAATACTTTTCTGACATATTATGGCACGATGCGCTCTCCCTGCACATCTTCGAGATGCATCTGCTGCCTGCTGTCTATTAAACCTGAATAGGACAAAATGTCACAGTAGTTAGTCCTTTTTCCACATGCGCCTACTTTGGGTTGAGAAGTGAAGGGAATTTGTTCAAAGTTCCATTAGATTGATAACTTCAGCAGAGAGCAGAATTGCGTTTTAAAAAATGTAGCACTGAATGTATTCGAACTCGCGACATCTTATCTATGCTACAAGCTGACACGGAACTACAACAGCTCCAGAGCTCAGCAACTATTCCTTCAGAACTTTTGGATTCCACAGCACTGTGAGATTATGCATATGGCCATGTCTTGACTTCTGAGAGACAAACAGTTACAGCTTTTCTTTTGGACTGAACGACGTTTTCTAGTAACAGACAGCGCAATAGAATAGCTCAAGTGAAAAGGAACACTTCTTATTTAAACTTCTGCATCCTACAATGTTGGCAGTTGTGTGTAGGTGGCAGTAACGTGATTTTATTTCTGTGATTACAAAATAGTCGAATGTATGCACTGGGTAGCCGAGGCAGCTAGTTCATGGTGATTCGGTCAACCAAGTAAATGAATTTACTGAACATGCTGCAAATTACTACAGGGAGCCTGTGTGTCAGAATTCTCATCCAGTGTGGCACAACTGCGTTACGATAGAAAAATGACTCGCAGAGAAGAGGATTTCGTGGTCTGTTGGACGGATGGTAGGTTGTTATACCTATGGTCTGGGTTCGATTCCCACTTCTGTCAATGATTTTAGATAGGGAGAGACAGATTCCATTCTCTCCTGGCTACACCAAGTGAAGGAGATATAATGGCTGCATGGTCAGAAAATTCACATTAAAGATGATATTCCTTCTTTACCAAGTAGACGGTAGGTTGAACCACAATAAAGTCTGGAGTGGCGACATGTAGAAACTCTACCACCAGTAACCTTTCTTACACTAGTTATTTATTTCAAGTGACGACACAAACGCTATGTATGGTCACAGGACACTTATTCCATCTTTTATTTGAGCTTCTGTATGTCGATAAAATTGGTTCTGAACTGGGAATGCAACTCAGACCGCCCTTAACGCGGAATTTGATCCCTTCGTGGCAATACAGCTCGGCTACAATTTGTTGTTTGTTCAAAACTGCAGATTCCTCAACACCTTCACATATTATGCGTGAATGGGATCGAATCCTGGCCCGGCACTAAAGATTTAATTATGTATTATAAAGCTCTAGCATGAGAACACCTGTCTGCTGGTGGATAATAATTTTGATTTTTAATGTATTTTCATTCGCTGTCACACTAACGATATCTGACGTTTTTGACTCCCAGTGAGACACAGAACTATTTGCGAGATGACTGTAAGTTCAAGATGCTATTCTGAGCAGCTGGTGGAGAAAAATTCGGTAGCTGACGTCTCTTTGTGTGTAGTCAACAACGATATGTGTGGGGCTCTATTCCCAGTGAGCGCTGAACTCTTCGTCATATTATTTCAGTTCAAACATGCTCACATGTCACTGCTGGTGCAACAAACCCATATTTAACGTTAGTTTTCTCTAGAATATAACAGCGATAGGTGCCGGGTTGGAGTCCTGGGAAGGAAAAAATTAATTTTTCGTCTCGTCATTTCAGTTATAACATCTAGTTACTGCCGCGAAATTCCGATATGTCACATTTGACTGTGCTTCGATAGCAATCCGATTAGGTTCCGGGTTCGAATCCGTGTCCAACACACAGCTTTACCTCACGACATTTCAAGTAAGTTACTTGTGAAGAAGCAATATTTAACATCTCTCGTAGTTCGTTAACAGGGACAATAGATGCTGGGTAGGAATTCGCGTCTGTTAAAAATGTTTGCGTTATGCAATTTAAAGTTGATATTTGCTAACTGATACTGTCTAAAATCGAGGTATATCACTCTCTGTATGCCTAATCAGGAATGACTGTTAGTTTCCGTCAGTCACGAAATCTTTGCTTAGTCTGCATGAGCTGGGTTTGAATCCATATGCAGAACATGACGGTTCGTCGTGTCATTTAATGTTCATACATATTCTCAACTAGCTGCTCGTGAATAACTTAAATTTTTAATGTCATTTTGTGTTAAATGGTTCAAATGGCTCTGAGCACCATGGGACTTAACTTCTAAGGTCATCGGTCCCTAGAACTTAGAACTACTTAAACCTAACTAACCTAAGGACATCACACACATCCATGCCCGAGACAGGATTCGAACCTGCGACCGTAGCGGTCACGCGGTTCCAGACTGAAGCGCCTAGAACCGCACGGCCACATCGGCCGGCCCCCACCATCTGGTATCAATGCATTACCTTATAATCCATTATATATAATCATTTTCATAGTACACTTGATATTATAGATGAGTAGGACACAAGACAGGACATAGATAATGTCCGTTTGACGTCAACAGTGTGTAACATTTTACTTTTTTGAATAGGACAATGTTCCTCTCCAATAATTTTTAGATTAGTTACAATAAGCTTACGCTGCAAGAGAATTCGCTTGTATGTTTCAATATGTGGTCTGTTGTCGGTTTGAAGGCCTTCCATAACATCGGCAACGTAGTGCAACTCCACCGAGAGCTGTCTGGAGTAGGGTGGGGTTAGCTATGTGAAAGTTGCGAGCTGTCGAAGACGATCTTCATATTCCTAATGCGATTAGGACATCGTATGCTCTTGACGACGTTTAGCACCTGTGCGGTCAGTCACCCAATTTCAGAATTCATTTTGAGTAATCCTGCTAAATTCCCAAAATACTGTCTTTTTATATTGATGAGTAATATGGATAGTCGTCACGTTCATGTGCCGTCTACAACGCAAATTTAATGTTACTATCCTAGGAACTAACCTGCAATACGTTTTGTATTTCATAATCGGAACCATCTGCATTAACCGTCATCAGAGCAATGTCAGGGAACAGAGTGCAGCAGTGCCTACTTGAGGACCTGCTTGAGTCGTGTTCTAAGGAAAGGGTAGTTGCTGGTTCACATTATATTACACTAGCGAGAAGTACCGACTTTTCCTTTTCTCTGCAAACATCCAGAACTAAATTCAGTAACTAAATGCTAAGAATATATTTTCATTGTGCCAACTCGAAGATCAATAGATATGGATATAGATATAGATTTTTATATTTAAAGCCATTCTCGTTCTGCGTTGGAATAAACATCATTCATTATTTGCTTGTTCTTGTTACGATTGTTATTGTCATTCTCTCACTCGCAAGAGTCTTATGCTGATGCTGTATGAATAAATTATGCCATTGGATACAAAGCGGTTTAGTTTTGAGACCTAACCCACGAGGGGGGAAGGCACAGTGGTCTGCTTCAGGAATTCCAAGCAATAAAACACAAAAAACAACCCAGGAAGGGTTCGAACAGCTACTTTCACGCAGAGACATGCATTTGGAATCTGTTCATCGTTACGGGGTCAAACAAGAGGGTAACATTACTGAAACAATGATCGGGCTACTTAGTATATAATAGAGCATACAGATTTCAAGGAGGAAACGTATGAAGACGCAGACTTCCTCGTTATCAATATGTGCGGCATATCTTTCGTGTTAACGAAAGTAAATTCCCGCTTTACCTCTTCTTACGTGTCAAATGAAATGAATGCCATGAGGAATAGAATATTTGTTGACTGCGTCTCTTCTTGCTTCCATCCTTACCAACATATTTCTTCATTCTCGTGGTAATCATGACAATCTATGTGCATGCTGCAAACGATTGCAAGTGGACAAATTCGACATCGAGGTGCAAAGCGTTTGGTATCTTACATTATATTCAATTCGAATAAGATTCCGGTGTATTTTTACTTCGTTTGTATTTTTAGATGATTATGAACGTTACGGAAATTTATCTCACATGCTTTATGTTGAATGAGAAACATTGAATGATCCGTTTTGCTTTCCCTACGTTGAAATGATATAATGTCGGCGTCAACAGCCTTCTTCCACGCCGGAAGCTGAAACTTGTATCATTCTGGATTAATGATAATTGAATGTCTCATATGTATACATAGCCCACAAGGCGACGTCAGAAACCACCAGGGGAGAACGCCGCATAAAAACCAAACGTGCGCGCGCGTCTCCACTCTGAAGAACCGTATCGGAGAATCACGGCAAGCATTTCGCTGAAGAGCTGCCTCGTCAGAGAGCCGAGAAATGGCAGCGTCGTAGCAAGTATTTGTCAACACTCTGATAGTGCATTTACTTCCGGGTGTAGGTCGGCGTTACCCCGCTAAATTCACTTAACATTCGTTTTCCACATCGAAGACTCGTACGATATAATCCACTGCAAGATGACACAATTAGAAAGTATATTTAATTTCTGGACTCCAAGAACGGCGTTCTTCACATAAGTAACACCTGTTTGTGTGTGCATTCGGGAGGACGATGGTGCAATCCCGCGCCCGGCCATCCTGATTTAGGTTTTCAATGATTTCCCTAAATCGCTTCAGGCAAATGCCGGGATGGTTCCTTAGGAAGGGCACGGCCGATTTCCTTCCCCATCCTTCCCTAATCCGAGCTTGTGCTCCGTCTCTAATGACATCGTTGTCGACGGGACGTTAAAACAGTAATCTCCACCTCCTCTGTTTCTGTGTTTAAGGTTGCGTTTTGAGGCTCAGGCAACATCGCAGTGACTATAGTCCGCCCCTGGCCGCCAGTGTGTCGTTAGCTCAGAGGTTCCCTTGTGCGTTGCAGTGCTTGTACTATAAGTTCGAATCACGGTAGAAGCCGCTGACTAAAACCTTTTATTTTCCATTTTAATTAATGGAGTTGCAAACTGCTAGTAAAAATTTCTTATGCGAAATCTGAAGAATGCCTTTAAACATCAATCTTCGTCCGATTTCGACTTAGTAAATTAAGTTAATATCATGGATTTCTGCTTTGCAAATTCCAAGGTGCTTCACTGTAAAACAGGTCCTGAAAAGATTCAAACCGACTGTCAACGATATAAATTTGAGCTTTGTTCGTCATATAGGTCTAACATGTCAGAAGGTTGTTTATGAAGTGCACATGTTCATTAATATAGTTCACATCTTCTAAATTTTTGCAATAGCGTTTAACTGTAGACGTTTTCTAACACCGGCGTTAGCAATTCCTTTCCGTTCTCTGAAACCTTCAAAACGACAAATTTTTCTGGTTTAAATCTGATGACCTTAACTATCACTTCCGATCAACAATAAATACTTCATGAACCCATACATGGAACTCCAAATGTGCAGTGTGCCTGCACTGCTACAGAGCATGCATTGCAAGGTATTCACACAGTTTATCGCATAGACTTACCATAAGGAATGAAACAAGAACTGTAATACACTTTACACCACAGACGCTCACTCTGGCTTGACGAAAACATCCAAACATTGACCAAAAGTTGCACAAATAATTAAGTTTGAAAGGAAAAGAAACGAGGTATGAAGCATTTATAAATTCATCGAATGTAGTGAGGTGGTTTAATTTCGTCCCAGTCTATAAAATTAATTTCGGGCCATACTCAGCTCTTGCCGATTACCCGCCTACTAATCAGGGCGTCTGTCTCCGTTGCTTTTGAGCGTGAATGGAAATTGTAGAAATTTTCTGTGGAGCAACATTTAATAATAAAGCGTTTTAAATCATCAAAAGCGATGAGCGGTAGCAGGCGCTTTCGATAAAGAACGGGGGGGTGCAGCGCCGCTGCTGTCGCCACGGCCGCTGCCAGTAGCCAGCAAATGGATCCCGGAGCTTTGCCGCATACGGCGTCCAGAGGAGGACAGTCTGCAGGAAATCTGCCGCAAAACCGTTACTAGATAAAATTTTGATATCGGTGTGTCACAAAGCGAAATAGATTGAATCTGCGCTACCATTACATTCACGTCTTCAGCATTCAGACAGAAGAGGCTATAAAAATATTTTATGCCAGCTGCTCTCGATCCACTGACATTATGAACAGAAACAACGCACGCTACCGCTAGACCACAGGCGTAATCAGCCTAGAGTCTCTCTATCTTGGGACAAGTTTTCCTCCAGGAAGTGCCGCAGTCTACAGTGTTGCCAGATTGTGCAGATAACCGGACTTAGAGAATTAGCGAGTTGGCCAGTTTCTTTGTCCCATGTCGCGATCGGCGCGGACTTAGCCTCTGAAGCGGCCGGCCGCCGGTCAAGTTTTATGTCAAAGAGTGTACATCACAAATCATTGTCACTAAGTCGGTAAAATCTGACATCGATCAACAACAATGTTATTACTCCTGGTATTCTTTCTGAATAGCAGCTAATAAACCAGCCAGCAATCACCTCTGGCACTACACACTACAGTCGTTGATATCGATATAATAAAAGTACTTCACAGCCTACAATAATAGCATTTGCTTGCAACAAGAGTAGAAACTCACAAACCTTATCTACGTTGACTGCATTTACGTTTTAATCACAGAGAAGAAAAACATGAAGTTGTGACCCGTATGAGGCAAGAGCTCTGCATAGCGTACTTACGTAGACACTCACATCAGCA
Organism: Schistocerca cancellata; assembly: GCF_023864275.1. NCBI lineage: Eukaryota > Metazoa > Arthropoda > Insecta > Orthoptera > Acrididae > Schistocerca > Schistocerca cancellata. The sequence continues at coordinate 1,058,357,964 of NC_064626.1, read as the reverse complement.
GTCTCATTTTGCCTTCGTAGTTTATGGCAGCCTGACAGGACTGCGCTGCCAAATGAGATGGAGAAGAGCCAAATCCGGGTTACGACATTAACTCAACGTCTAGGATATTACGTGCACTCGACGGCAGACTGTCGAATGAGAAATTTGCTTATAGAGTCACATGCGTCCAATTATGTACAGATTCTGATAATTCTGAGCCATTTGTTGCTGTTCTCTTTAATACTCAGGAGAAGGTTGTTTTTCAAGCATTCTTAGAATCTTCAAGAAATTACATCTTCCTATGACGCACAACAATAGGGAGGAAGAAAAATGTATTTTCTCGTGTATTATTTTCGTTTCTAATTCTAATATTTACTAATTAGCCAAGACATTACACCTTGTTAATAGTGTATCGGTGCACCTTTGGAACGAAATACAGGAGTTAACCTGCGTGACATGGATTCCACAGTAACTTGGTATGTTCCTAGATGTCTACGCATAGATCACGTTTTTGAGTGCGGAGCTCGCGCCCGACAGCATCCCACATCTCTTCCGTCGGCTTCACATCAGGCGAATTCGGTGGTCAGGGTATCTGTGTGAGCTTACAGTCATGCTCGACTAACCACTTTAGCACGAGTTGTGCCTTTTGACATGGGCAATTAGCCTGCTGGAAGATGACATCGCTGTCGCGGGAAAGCTCAATCATGAAGAGAGGTAGGTGGTCCGCAAAAAGTTTTGCGTAATCCACATCCGTCATGGTGCCTCAGATTATTACCACATCTCACACGTAATATCACGTGAATGTGCGACATAATTAATAAATTAAGACTGCCCTCATCAGTTGGTTTCTGTAGCGCTGTGCATGTTTCCCCAGGATGACGGCGCGTTCGGACACGATCATCACCTTGACGTAACAAGCAACGTGATTCGTCGAAAGAGGCAACACGTTTCCATTGATGTACTGTCTAAACTCGATGATCCAGTGCCCACTTCAGACTTAATTGACCATGTCGTTGGGTCAGTTTGGGGCCGTCTGCTGCGGATTCCCATATTCAGCAGTGTCTGCTGAACGCCGTGGTCCGAAACACTAGACCCTGCAAGAGTCCCAGTTACGTAGATGCTGACAACAGTAGCACGCAAATAGCCGACCTGCTTCGTTATTCAAAATTCGTCCTTGCTCCGCTAGTACACCAATCCTTATCGGACTAAGTGTGCGCGATATCACAAGGTGGCATTCAATATCACGGCGGGCAGTGGTAATAATTTTTTGTGTATCTTAACATCGAATCCTGAGATTTGAGAAATGTTAGATTTTGTTAACGCCTATGCGGTTATGAGAGAAACTTGGAGTTTCACGACACCGATCCCACTACATGGAACACGAGTTTCTAAGAACGGACTTGTAAACAGACATTACTAGGATACTCGCGATCCTTTAAAGAGGCGTTATTTCAAAAATAATAATTCTGCCAAAAGGACACACTGCTACTTTTTATCAGTTTTAAGGAAAACTGAGCTGGATTTTGATATAAAGTAAAGACAAAAATCTTACACTTTTGTCTCTCTATTAGAAATTTCTTCCGCTGTTAATATAAGACATACGAAAGTTTCCCAGTTTACGATAAAAGTGGTATTTACATAAAAGGAGAAGATATTAGCGTTTGATAGAAGTATCATCTGCCTGTTTATAAGAGCTCTTAGTGCTTTTTTTTAATTGAGTGGATTTCTGTCGCAATGGCTGAAAGATGGTTGACACAACAGACTTCACTGAACTCAATTTTACACTACTGGCCATTAGAATTGCTACACCACGAAGATGACGTGCTACAGACGCGAAATTTAACCGACAGGAAGAAGATGCTGTGATATGCAAATGATTAGCTTTTCAGAGCATTCACACAAGCTTGGCGCCGGTGGCGACAGCTACAACGTGCTAACATGAGGAATGTTTTCAACCGATTTCTCATACACAAGCAGCAGTTGACCGGCGTTGCCTGGTGAAACATTGTTGTCATGCGTCGTGTAAGGAGGAGAAATGCGTACCATCACGTTTCCGACTTTGATAAAGGTTGGATTGTAGCCTATCGCGATTGTGGTTTATCGTATCGCGACATTGCTGCTCTCGTTGGTCGAGATCCAATGACTGTTAGCAGAATATGGAATCGGTGGGTTCAAGAGGGTAATACGGAACGCCGTGCTGGAACCCAACGGCCCCGTATCACTAGCAGTCGAGATGACAGGCATCTTATCCGCATGGCTGTAACGGATCGTGCAGCCACGTCTCGATCCCTGAGTCAACAAATGGGGACGTTTGCAAGACAACAACCATCTGCACGAACAGTTCGACGACGTTTGCAGCAGCATGGACTATCAGTTCGGAGACCATGGCTGCGGTTACCCTTGACGCTACATCACAGACAGGAGCGCATGCGATGGTGTACTCAACGACGAACCTGGGTGCACGAATGGCAAAACGTCATTTTTCGGATGAATCCAGGTTCTGTTTACAGCATCATGATGGTCGCATCCGTGTTTGGCGACATCGCGGTGAACGCACATTGGAAGCGTGTATTCGTCATCGCCATAGTGGCGTATCACCCGGCGTGATGGTATGGGGTGCCATTGGTTACCCGTCTCGGTCACCTCTTGTTCGCATTGACGGCACTTGTAACAGTGTGTTACATTTCAGATGTGTTACGATCCCTGCGAAACCCTACATTTGAGCAGGATAGTGCACTACCGCATGTTGCAGGTCCTGTACGGGAGTTTCTGGATACAGAATATGTTCGACTGCTGCCCTGGCCAGCACATTCTTCAGGTCTCATACCAATTGAAAACGGCTGGTCACTGGTGGCCAAGCAACTGGCTTGTCACAATACGCCAGTCACTACCCTTGATGAACTGCGGTATCGTGTTGATGCTGTATGGGCAGCTGTACCTGTGCACGTCATCCAAGCTCTGTTTGACTCAATGCCCAGGCGTATCAAGGCCGTTATTACGGCCGGAGGTGGTTGTTCTGGTACTGCTTTCTTAGGATCTACGCACCGAAACTGCGTGAAAATGCAATCACATGTCGGTTCTAGTATAATATATTTGTCCAATGAATACCCGTTTATCATCTGCATTTCTTCTTGGTGTAGTAATTTTAATGGCTAGTAGTGTATACTATATGAAACCACAAAATGTGGAGCCGACCGGTGTGGCCGTGCGGTTCTAAGCGCTTCAGTTTGGAACCGCGTGCACGCTACGGTCGCAGGTTCGAATCCTGCCTCGGGCATGGATGTGTGTGATGTCCTTAGGTTAGTTAGGTTTAAGTAGTTCTAAGTTCTAGGGGACTGATGACCTCATAAGTTAAGTCCCATAGTGCTCAGAGCCATTTGAACAAAATCTGGAATACATTACATGTATTCGCAGTTGCGAATATGGACAACCATTAGCTAAATGATGGAATGTCGACAGTGAAACTCTGTTTCGAACCTTGATTTCCCTCTATCACTAACTATAGTTATACCATTAGGCTATCCGAGCCACAGGCGGGATATCCTAGCTGGAGTTCGGGTCCGAGACAAATTTTCACTGTCATCTTTCCATTATGCAGCTACTGGTCATCCATATTAGCAATTGCGAATATATTTAATGCATTTCATAACGTCTGTAGCACAACGCAAACACTGAAATATCATATAAACTACTGAAGTTATAAAATGGCTCAAATGGATCTGAGCACTATGCGTCTTAACTTCTGAGGTCATCAGTCGCCTAGAACTTAGAACTAATTAAACCTAACTAAACTAAGGACATCACACACATCCATGCCCGAGACAGGATTCGAACCTACGACCGTAGCGGTCGCTCGGTTCCAGACTGTAGCGCCTATATGGTGCATGTTGCATCAGTGAGCGTGCTGTCCACGTGTAGAATGGAGAAGGCGCGCGGTCTATCGGAGTTTGACTTAGGGCAGATTGTGATGGCCTGGAGACTCGGCACGAGCGTTTCGGAAACTGCACGACTTGTAGGGTGTTCGAGGAGTGTTGTGGTGAGTATCTTCAACACGTGGTGAAACCAGGGAGAAACCACGTCCAGACATCGTGAGGTTGGGCGGCCATCCCTCATTACAGATGTCGGACGTCGTTGGCTGGTCAGACAGCGAACTGCTGGGCAGAGTACAAGTGTGTCTCAATACACGGTGCACCGCAGCAGACCAACCATGCATGTGGCAATGTTAACGCCACGACATCGGCGACTACGACAGACGTGGGTGTGTGGCCATTGGCACTAGACGTTGTCGCTGTGTCAGAGCGTTACATGGTCTGTCGAATACCAATACTTTCTACACTCCTGGAAATTGAAATAAGAACACCGCGAATTCATTGTCCCAGGAAGGGGAAACTTTATTGACACATTCCTGGGGTCAGATACATCACATGATCACACTGACAGAACCACAGGCACATAGACACAGGCAACAGAGCATGCACAATGTCGGCAATAGTACAGTGTATATCCACCTTTCGCAGCAATGCAGGCTGCTATTCTGCCATGGAGACGATCGTAGAGATGCTGGATGTAGTCCTGTGGAACGGCTTGCCATGCCATTTCCACCTGGCGCCTCAGTTGGACCAGCGTTCGTGCTGGACGTGCAGACCGCGTGAGACGATGCTTCATCCAGTCCCAAACATGCTCAATGGGGGACAGATCCGGAGATCTTGCTGGCCAGGGTAGTTGACTTACACCTTCTAGAGCACGTTGGGTGGCACGGGATGCATGCGGACGTGCATTGTCCTGTTGGAACAGCGAGTTCCCTTGCCGGTCTAGGAATGGTAGAACGATGGGTTCGATGACGGTTTGGATGTACCGTGCACTATTCAGTGTCCCCTCGACGAAAACCAGTGGTGTACGGCCAGTGTAGGAGATCGCTCCCCACACCATGATGCCGGGTGTTGGCCCTGTGTGCCTCGGTCGTATGCAGTCCTGATTGTGGCGCTCACCTGCACGGCGCCAAACACGCATACGACCATCATTGGCACCAAGGCAGAAGCGACTCTCATCGCTGAAGACGACACATCTCCATTCGTCCCTCCATTCACGCCTGTCGCGACACCACTGGAGGCGGGCTGCACGATGTTGGGGCGTGAGCAGAAGACGGCCTAACGGTGTGCGGGACCGTAGCCCAGCTTCATGGAGACGGTTGCGAATGGTCCTCGCCGATACCCCAGGAGCAACAGTGTCCCTAATTTGCTGGGAAGTGGCGGTGCGGTCCCCTACGGCACTGCGTAGGATCCTACGGTATTGGCGTGCTTCCTTGCGTCGCTGCGGTCCGGTCCCAGGTCGACAGGCACGTGCACCTTCCGCCGACCACTGGTGACAACATCGATGTACTGTGGAGACCTCACGCCCCACGTGTTGAGCAATTCGGCGGTACGTCCACCCGGCCTCCCGCATGCCCACTATACGCCCTCGCTCAAAGTCCGTCAACTGCACATACGGTTCACGTCCACGCTGTCGCGGCATGCTACCAGTGTTAAAGAATGCGATGGAGCTCCGTATGCCACGGCAAACTGGCTGACACTGACGGCGGCGGTGCACAAATGCTACGCAGCTAGCGCCATTCGACGGCCAACACCGCGGTTCCTGGTGTGTCCGCTGTGCCGTGCGTGTGATCATTGCTTGTACAGCCCTCTCGCAGTGCCCGGAGCAAGTATGGTGGGTCTGACACACCGGTGTCAATGTGTTCTTTTTTCCATTTCCAGGAGTGTACATCATGCCGATGAGAGGACCCAAACCTGTCGCTTTCCAGTGGAACAACTCATTGACACTTGTACTGCGGGACGGAAACAGGCTGGTAGTGGCTCCATTATGCTCTGGGTTACATTCACGTGGGCATCCATGGGTCCAGCCGAGCTTGTGCAAGATACCACTACGGCCAAGGAATACCGAACACTGTTTGTAGAACACGTACACCCCTTCACGACGATCATGGTTCCCAACGGGTAGTGGCAGTTTTCAGTAAATTAAAGCGCCATGTCACTAGGTCAGGAATGTGACCCCTTCCTCGGACTTTACGGGAATTGCGTGACTTGTGTGTGTAGATGTGGTGCCAACTCCCTCCAGCGATCTACCAAGGTCTCATTGCTTGCATGACACCACGGGTGTCCATAATTATCCATGCCATGTGTGGACATACCAGCTGTTACATAGGTGGCCATAATGTGCTGGATGATTAGTGCCTTTAGAGAGAGGAAGCCTAGTCGTGAAAGTACCAAAGTACAGAGCATTGTATGTAGTATATACATACATAATAACAAATATAGTTCTACAAACAATATTTCAGCTAACTGCATCTAAAACAGTTACTTTCGAAGAGACACAGTAGAAGCGTAACTCTTCATTCTGCTATTTCCTCAGTTTTTCTTACAGCATGAGCAATAACTGTCCCTGCGATCGGTACTTCACACGTCAGATGAAATCGCTGTCTCTGTTTCGTTATAATGAGGTAACAAACAGTGTTGATCCATTTTTATTGAAATAATCAAATTTGTCTACAGGAAAGGAAGAGCTGGATAGAGGCCACATAATACAGACTTCCCAAGATGAATTATCTTACAACATACGAGATGCCAGATGATGGAGGTCCTTATCTAGAGGTTAACATCCCGTTGACTTGTGTTTATTGGAGGCGAAGTAATAGCTTCAAAGTGTGGCAACAGTCGGCCGTTGCTCGCTGAAAGACCCTTCTAGGCAGTCATACAAACTTAAGAGAAATCACAGAGAATCAAATGTTGCATCAGCGCTCCCCTATGTTCCTTCAACAAAATCGCTGACTATTTAGCTTCATGCTGGTCGGTATGGCCGCGCGGTTCTAGGCGCTTCAGTCCGGAACCGCTCTGCTGGTACGGTCGCAGGTTCGACTCCTGCCTCGGGCTTAGATGTGTGTGGTGTCCTTAAGTTGGTTATATTTAAGTAGTTCTAAGTATAGGGGACTGATGATCTCAGATATTAAGTCCCATAGCGGTTAGAGCCAGAGCCATTTAGCTTCAAGCAAAAGAATTGTAAATCGAAAATGGAACAGACCGAAGTATCAACTATTAAAGTGGACAGAAGGAATAAAATTAGATACATATATTATGAGAAAAATAACAATGACAGAAAAGTCTTGGGACCACGCCTGTGGACACCCATAATAAAAAAGGCTACTAATGCGATGAAAGTAAAAGCTTAGACGGTGAACAGTGCCCATCATTGACAGAATAACAAAGACACTAAAGTCAAGTATGATGTCCCAGAAGGAACAAGAGAAGGAAGAACCAAAAATTAAAATTATATAAACACACAAGAACTTAGATTATTACTTGATTTAACTCATCGCTGATCTTCTCTCTTTAGATGTCTCCGCCACCTAAAGGTCCTTACCAGCGCGCACAGATTCCTAGTATTAGGTGTCCCATTGTGTAACACCTTTATGATGTGACATGCCAGCTGGCACTAAACAGGTGACATTGAAATCCGTCTGCTGGCTCCAAAACAAACTTTCGCTTTTCACTGGAAGCATAACCTCACTCAGCTGGCTGACTGTTTACAGGGACCCACGTAACACAATTAAAATACAATGCATTTTCTGCCTACGTCAAGCGCTGTGTTACCTACCAGGAACATTTTTAATTTCCTTGTTTCGTTGAGACCAAAATTAATATTTGTTTGTTTTAATGTACGAGCCTCTCAAATAGAAATTTTTCTCTCTTGAAACCTGACTCCAACGTTACAAATTTGGTCGTTGTTGATTTACGCCCTGTACTCCAGTGTCCACAAGCCATTAGTAGGAAAAGCCGATAGCAGAGGTGGGCCGCTACATCAATGAGGAGCCAGATAAGTGTATTATGAAATCTTAAATATTGCTACTGCTTTAGACAACATGTTTTCCCCAAAACCTCTCCACCACCACAGTGAAATGATCTTCTGATTTTTATCTATCGATTTTCTTATATTGTAGTGATGTATTGAATCCCACGATCAGGACCAGCGACATTTGGATATGGTCATACGTTCAGGAGGCTTAGCTAGTCCACTGTGATGAGCGATTCAGAAGACCGTCCGATGTTAAGGCAATGAGCAATGCGTTCTTAACGCTTGGATGCACAACAAGGGTCCTTCGAGCCAGCGATCTTCCATGTTGGCAGAAAAAGTTCTTAAAAAAAATAGTTTCGTTTGGTTCTCTGCAATCCTTGGAAATGCAATTGACTCTCTCCACGAAAAACCTTATTTGGTGCTAATTAAATTAATTACTGCATGTCTAAAATACCGCAAGGGGCATTTTGGACTCCTTTCGAATAGTTCATTTAACATTGATCTGAATGGCATGTTATGTTGACAGTAATTAATAGTCGGCTCTCCTACGCTCATTGTTAAAATGTCAGAAGTACTACGAAAGCTAAGCATTTCTTTACTCCGAAACTGTTGCAGTTGAGCCAAAGTTTTAGTTTCACGAACAGAATAATTATGCAAGATATTCTTAGTCTTTACCTAGGAAAAAGGCTAAAAAATAACATATTCTGAAATCAAAAAAATTCTTGAATGAACTGAAAATGAATTTATTTTTATCGGGAATATGCAGGTGTTTCACAGCTTGACTGTCCCCAGGATAATAAATTCACGTCCTCTAGCATTCCAAGTGAAGACGGATGACAGAAATTCTGTTATCTTTATTGGCCTTCATGGAACTCAGTCGAGTAAACCATTGCCACAATGCGGCAGAACTCGAGTACACAATATTATAAATGTTCCATCAAAACTAGTAACAGTTAGTGTAACTGTCACTCCAAGAACGCATGCGAACGCTTTAATTCGCAAGGCAAGTTAGAGGGGACCGTGCGTTGTACTAATCTAAAGCCGTGCGGTCCATGGCGCCTTGTCACGGTCCGCGCGGCTCCACTCGTCGGAGGTTCGAATCCTCCCTCGGGCAGGGGTGTGTGTGTCGTCCTTAGTGTAAGTTAGGTTATGTTAGATTAAGTAATGTGTAAGCCTAGGGACCGATGACCTCAGCAGTTTGGTCCAATAGGAAATTACCACCACCACTAATCTAGAAGGTAGGCACATTGCTAATGTCACGAAAGAATTAGCAGAACGTAACGTCTGAGGAAGTGAATGCTGTTTTTGGACCACGATTACACAAAACAAATCAGGGTTGCTTTAGCCACAGTAAAGACACTAACAAAGACATGGGAAGAACAGCAACGAACATTACAATGGATAATTTTTCCAAAGTTTGCCACTATTTTAAGAACTATTGCAGGAAAATTACAATAATGCAAACCTTGAGACAAAATAACATCGAAATTCCACACAGAAATGAAGGCTTCCAAGTGAAGAGGAATTTTATCCTCATTGTCTCCTAGACTATTTGACAGCTGTAGGTTAAGTTCCCAGAAAAATATAAGTGTCACAATGCTCTGCTATCCGCACAACAGTGTCACGGGATATGAAGGGCGGAAAAAGAAGACGGAAATACACTCCTGGAAATGGAAAAAAGAACACATTGACACCGGTGTGTCAGACCCACCATACTTGCTCCGGACACTGCGAGAGGGCTGTACAAGCAATGATCACACGCACGGCACAGCGGACACACCAGGAACCGCGGTGTTGGCCGTCGAATGGCGCTAGCTGCGCAGCATTTGTGCACCGCCGCCGTCAGTGTCAGCCAGTTTGCCGTGGCATACGGAGCTCCATCGCAGTCTTTAACACTGGTAGCATGCCGCGACAGCGTGGACGTGAACCGTATGTGCAGTTGACGGACTTGGAGCGAGGGCGTATAGTGGGCATGCGGGAGGCCGGGTGGACGTACCGCCGAATTGCTCAACACGTGGGGCGTGAGGTCTCCACAGTACATCGATGTTGTCGCCGCTGGTCGGCGGAAGGTGCACGTGCCCGTCGACCTGGGACCGGACCGCAGCGACGCACGGATGCACGCCAAGACCGTAGGATCCTACGCAGTGCCGTAGGGGACCGCACCGCCACTTCCCAGCAAATTAGTGACACTGTTGCTCCTCGGGTATCGGTGAGGACCATTCGCAACCGTCTCCATGAAGCTGGGCTACGGTCCCGCACACCGTTAGGCCGTCTTCCGCTCACGCCCCAACATCGTGCAGCCCGCCTCCAGTGGTGTCGCGACAGGCGTGAATGGAGGGACGAATGGAGACGTGTCGTCTTCAGCGATGAGAGTCGCTTCTGCCTTGGTGCCAATGATGGTCGTATGCGTGTTTGGCGCCGTGCAGGTGAGCGCCACAATCAGGACTGCATACGACCGAGGCACACAGGGCCAACACCCGGCATCATGGTGTGGGGAGCGATCTCCTACACTGGCCGTACACCACTGGTGATCGTCGAGGGGACACTGAATAGTGCACGGTACATCCAAACCGTCATCGAACCCATCGTTCTACCATTCCTAGACCGGCAAGGGAACTTGCTGTTCCAACAGGACAATGCTCGTCCGCGTGTATCCCGTGCCACCCAACGTGCTCTAGAAGGTGTAAGTGAACTACCCTGGCCAGCAAGATCTCCGGATCTGTCCCCCATTGAGCATGTTTGGGACTGGATGAAGCGTCGTCTCACGCGGTCTGCACGTCCAGCACGAACGCTGGTCCAACTGAGGCGCCAGGTGGAAATGGCATGGCAAGCCGTTCCACAGGACTACATCCAGCATCTCTACGATCGTCTCCATGGGAGAATAGCAGCCTGCATTGCTGCGAAAGGTGGATATACACTGTACTAGTGCCGACATTGTGCATGCTCTGTTGCCTGTGTCTATGTGCCTGTGGTTCTGTCAGTGTGATCATGTGATGTATCTGACCCCAGGAATGTGTCAATAAAGTTTCCCCTTCCTGGGACAATGAATTCACGGTGTTCTTATTTCAATTTCCAGGAGTGTAGTTTCATTCCAGAATAAAAGTTAATGAGGAGTGGACCTTCTCGGTCAGAAGGTACGTTCATACAAGTGCAAGGACCAGTCAAGACGGTACCATTCTGACCTGTGGACAAATGTAAAAGGTGTTGCGTCCATAAATGCTCTATGTTTATTTTCGCAGCTGCATCCCAACAACTAGGCAGCTGACCTGATAAAGGAACAGTTTTCCTCAGGGTAATTAGGAAGTAAACGATATGATGTTATAAGGAGAGAAGACTCCAACAGCCAACACCTGCAAAAGTATGTGTACAAGCCATATGACCTTGTGTAGTTACCCACCAGCAGCCGAAGATAATCCGAACTCAAAATTGACCAAAAAAGAAATTACGTGTGCTCGCATAGATCAGACAGAAGAAGTGATCAAACACACAGGAACTGAAAAAAATACTAGCAAAACCAAAGTGTTATTGTTTGTGAAGTTCAAGCGTATAACTTCTGAGGTAAGCCCAAAAAAACTGGAAGTTTATTATTTTATTCATGTTGGGTCTTGCGAACTATGCACCCGTTAATGATAGTTGATGTTGTGGCTGGTTGAGTCACACACAAACTAAAAGTCCGTGGCTTAATTTCAGGAAATTGTAACATAATTTGTGATATTGTATTTCATGTACTAAAATGGAGGTCAGAATATCATTATAATTGCATTCTAAGTAATTCTTTGTCACCTAACCCAAAATTATTTGATAACATTGTTTTAACAAATAGCTTTTAGTATTTTTTTTCTGATGAATGGGTCTTATAGACACCCCTCATTCATTTCTGAGAGTGCAGATACTCATGCAACCAGCTTTTCAAACTTGCTAGAACATGAAAGTTGTTAGCAATAGAAAATTATCACGCATAATACTAGAATTCCACATATTTACAATCTGGTCACTACATGGAAGAATACTGCATAGTGATGATGGATATTATCAACCATTTCCAACAACGTCATATTGAGGCGTCAGGCCTTCCTACCTACTGCGAACGTCAGGTTCCTTTTATAAACTTCTGTTCTTCGGTCTACCTAGTCTGCGGAACTCTCTGTGATAATGCTTAGCACTTTTCATACTAAAAGCTCATTGTTCATTGCGAAATGTTAGCACTGTACTCCTTTTTGTTTTGTTTATTGAAGGTTACATTGTAGTACCGCAGTTCTGTTAAAATTCTCAATTTTGTGTTTAGACGACGTTCCTGAAATGACGACTGGGTGCTCAGCGTAGGCAGTATGGGTGTTCGGAAATGAACGAACGCTGCAGTCTTAGCTTTTTACATTATTAGATAACTTCTTTGCAAGAATGTGTAAACATGACAGTATAGTACACGACGGATAAACTGAAAGAGGTTACGCTTTTTTCAACAGACTGTCCTTCTGTTCGAGAAAATGGAGACTTCAATAACCATTTGGGCATCCTGATATAGGAGTCCCGTGCTTTCCTTAAATTACTTCAACCAAATTCTGGGATGGTTCTAACTACAAGGCTACGGCTAACTACCTGTCCCAACCTTGTTAAAGTAAACCAATAAGCATTTGAATACCTGTACGTATGAATTACAATTAAACGAAAATTAAAAACTTGGTAACGAAGTTAAATTTTTTATCTTGTTTAGTTGGTTTATGACCAACTAACTACACTCCTGGAAATTGAAATAAGAACACCGTCAATTCATTGTCCCAGGAAGGGGAAACTTTATTGACACATTCCTGGGGTCAGATACATCACATGATCACACTGACAGAACCACAGGCACATAGACACAGGCAACAGAGCATGCACAATGTCGTAACTAGTACAGCAATGCAGGCTGCTATTCTCCCATGGAGACGATCGTAGAGATGCTGGATGTAGTCCTGTGTAACGGCTTGCCATGCCATTTCCACCTGGCGCCTCAGTTGGACCAGCGTTCATGCTGGACGTGCAGACCGCGTGAGATGACGCTTCATCCAGTCCCAAACATGCTCAATGGGGGACAGATCCGGGGATCTTGCTGGCCAGGGTAGTTCACTTACACCTTCTAGAGCACGTTGGGTGGCACGGGATACATGCGGACGTGCATTGTCCTGTTGGAACAGCAAGTTCCCTTGCCGGTCTAGGAATGGTAGAACGATGGGTTCGATGACGGTTTGGATGTACCGTGCACTATTCAGTGTCCCCTCGACGATCACCAGTGGTGTACGGCCAGTGTAGGAGATCGCTCCCGACACCATGATGCCGGGTGTTGGCCCTGTGTGCCTCGGTCGTATGCAGTCCTGATTGTGGCGCTCACCTGCACGGCGCCAAACACGCATACGACCATCATTGGCACCAAGGCAGAAGCGACTCTCATCGCTGAAGACGACACGTCTCCATTCGTCCCTCCATTCACGCCTGTCGCGACACCACTGGAGGCGGGCTGCACGATGTTGGGGCGTGAACGGAAGACGGCCTAACGGTGTGCGGGACCGTAGCCCAGCTTCATGGAGACGGTTGCGAATGGTCCTCGCCGATACCCCAGGAGCAACAGTGTCCCTAATTTGCTGGGAAGTGGCGGTGCGGTCCCCTACGGCACTGCGTAGGATCCTACGGTCTTGGCGTGCATCCGTGCGTCGCTGCGGTCCGGTCCCAGGTCGACGGGCACGTGCACCTTCCGCCGACCAGCGGCGACAACATCGATGTACTGTGGAGACCTCACGCCCCACGTGTTGAGCAATTCGGCGGTACGTCCACCCGGCCTCCCGCATGCCCACTATTCGCCCTCGCTCAAAGTCCGTCAGCTGCACATACGGTTCACGTCCACGCTGTCGCGGCATGCTACCAGTGTTAAAGACTGCGATGGAGCTCCGTATGCCACGGCAAACTGGCTGACACTGACGGCGGCGGTGCACAAATGCTGCGCAGCTAGCGCCATTCGACGGCCAACACCGCGGTTCCTGGTGTGTCCGCTGTGCCGTGCGTGTGATCATTGCTTGTACAGCCCTCTCGCAGTGTCCGGAGCAAGTATGGTGGGTCTGACACACCGGTGTCAATGTGTTCTTTTTTCCATTTCCAGGAGTGTATTAACGGGTTGGCTATTGACTACAAATGGTTATGAGCTTGTTTTTATCCCGTAACTTTCAAAGATATTCTTTATTGTGAATTTCAGTATCTGCAAAAGAGATCGCTGTTTCCAGAGCTTGAAACCACTACATGATCATTTCCAGATAACAGCATCAAATGAAAGTACTGTAAAAATTTTACCTATGTACAAATACAATAAAACTGTTGTACACACTCTTGTTGTGATACGCTTTTCTTTGGATTACTCTTGAGTCAGTTCTGATTTTTATTGTAGCGATTTGTCAACGTCTTTATAAAGTTTTTGTACGCTTCTCTTCTGTTCATCTCCCAGAGCTTGATTCTCAGTACCGTGTCAAAGGCTCTAACACACTCAACAGCGTAGGGGCAGCCGCTCGAATCTCTTTGCCTTTTAGTAGTGTTCTTCATTATAAAAACGTTTTCAGTACACAACATACGCCTTCACAAGACGGAGAGATACGTCGGACATTCCCTTCGCGCGGTCTACCATTACACCACTGTCATGAGTAACAGTATTTGTCTTCACAGATTAATCCATGTTACTGGAACAACAGAAATTAACTACCTATCTACTGGAGTAGAGCCCAATATAGCATGTGGCATGTTCTCGGAACACATGTTGTTCATAAAACGCTACCACCTCAGACCCATCGAAAAGCTGACATCAGTTAACAATGTATCTGGTGAATTTAATAACAGTCCAACGCACAGGGCCTCAAACAGAAGCACTTAGTTCATGACTGAGCACTGTAGGCTAAGCTCTCACTGGTATGTAGCCAGAACTCTATCGTACTTCTGTCACGGTATAAGGTCACAACGAGTGTACTTATTTTCTAAAATGTCACATAGTCTTTTAATGTACAGGTAATCTTGATAACAAAACTGGAACACTGCAAACGCTGCACTCGTTATATTAACATATGTACTATCAAAGAAGTCCACTCTGACTGAGGGTGAAGGACTAATTTTCACTTCGAAACATCACTGATGAACGTGATCTTCACAAGCATAAAAAGAAGACATATATATCATTAACGTAACATGTTCCCACTCAGACTGATATGCCGCTTGTTACTTACAACAAAATCGCCTACAAACAAATAATTGGGCTCGAGGACGTATTCGCTTGGCTAAATAAGAAGTACCTTTGCGTGAACCATTTCAGTTTTATTTCGCAGCACAGTTAAATGTGGCACGATTTCTTCTATGAATTGCTGCCGCATATGAAATACTTAATGCTTATTTTCCTGAATTTAATTGGATTTGAGGAACAATACCTTTTCCATTTTCTGTAGTTTGAGATTTGTGGCGCGAATTTTTAAATACATCGGCTCTCTTTTTTTTAAAAAAAAATGTTAGCTTCGGCAGGTAATATGCTCTTCTGTATAATCCGTACAGAGTGACAGCTGAGTAATTTCCTGCTGTCACTCTTCCACTCAATTTATTTGTTGACTTGGTCGTGTTAAGACCGAAAGTGGGATTTATAATTCAGAATTTAAAGCGATTCCTCACGTCCGCGTCTGCTTGGAAAAATTCCATCAAACACGCGTTGGACCGACTCTTTTACGGTACCCAAACGGCATACGAAGAGCCCAATTAATCGTATGTGACATTCTGGGAGGGTTGTGTAATTAGCCTGTTTCACTGGAAAATGAAACATAACTTGGCTTCACATACACAGAGCTTTGCATTCTGTGTGTCACAAGTTTACCACAGGCTCCAGTTTGTTAGTTAAAATAAGTCACGAATTTCAAATTTACAATATTTTTTGATGGAACGCTGAAAATAGGATATTAAACTGAACCTGATTTCCCTCCTTTATTACACTGGAACCATTAACGTTCATCACTAAGGAACTTATCGAGGGCACAATTGTTAATACACTCCAGTTAAATTCTGCGGCTACGCAACACCTACACCAACTTCTGTTTTCATTGTTTCCTTAAATCACTAAAGACGGTTACCGGACCGATTACTTCACCATGAGATGAATAATGCTTACATCGAACCAGATGTAATGTTCCGTATCAAACGGTACAAATTTAATCCAAACTGTCTTTTTTATGCCCCAGAGAATCCTATGCCACATTTTGTTATTAAACAGATTGCGATTAATTTTGTTATGCATATAGCATCGAAGACTCCGGAAATAACACTTATGAATTTGACACAAACTTACCTATTCTTATCTTTAGTACATTACGAACACAACTGTAAGATATGAATATGTCACAGTACTGTCCCTCTTTCCCTCAGTCCAAAGGTTACTGTAGACTCTACCCTTTAGCTGAAATTCCATGAACGGCCGACACGGAAGTGACTTGCAGATTGTACAAAAAATATGAAATCGTTAGATAGTTAGAAAAGGAACATTATGTATACTAAAGGGTACCACTAAGTCGAGCTTGTTTGCACAATAGGATGTTGCACAATCCGGCTTCACCAAAATCAGTAAATTCAAAAGACCAACTACGAACACAAACAATAGTCACATGAATATTTCCTGATAGACAGTGTTCGGTAAACCTCTCTCTCTACCGAAGTTACAGTGTCTAGAAAACATATGTAACAGTTTTCATGATTTATCAAAAATGGTTCAAATGGCTCAGAGCACTATGGTACTTAACATCTGAGGTCATCAGTCCGCTAGAACTTAGAACTACTTAAACCTAACTAACCTAAGGACATCACACACACCCACGCCCGAGGCAGGATTCGAACCTGCGACCGTAGCGGTCGCGCGGTTCCAGACTGAAGCGCCTAGAACGGCTTGGCCACCACGGCCGGCCCATGATTTACGGATATCGGCTTAATTACCACGTACTACAAAAATTCTTTCTATTAAGATATCGTCTGAATATTACGTATACATAACTGTTGTGGCGTTAGTGATGAGAACTCAAATAATTAATTTATAGGGTTGATGTATAATAAGCAGTGAATCCTGTTAAGGAAACACTTGGTTACAACACAAAAGGTAACATTTTTTCGGGCGAAATGCAACTAAACAGAGAAAATAAACTGTAAAAATATTCTATTATTGACGATATAGTAGACAATGTATTATATGACTTCGTTTATGAGTATCACAACAAATGTCTCAATTTTTGTATAACGTTACAGGGTTGTAAATTACAGCTTTACACGGTTTCGAATTATTTTAGGTAAAGCTTACATAACCGTTAGATTCCGGCGCATCTGTAGATGTAAATATACAGTGAATTGTTGGTAGCATCAACTGCTTATACGTTCAGCTTGCCTGTAAACACCAGTATTGAAACAATATCTACGCATATATTTAAACACCATTTAGGTACAAAATGCACACTGTTTTCATTTGGCAAAACAGACTGCGATACCGTCCCTTCTACACATATACTTACAAATTTTAAGGAGGAAGATCATGAGTGCTCAACACATTTATTGTAGAATTGAAGCTCTTTTACGTACGGTACTTACTAAGTGAAAATAAATTTTCGAAACTATCGTGGTTGTAACTGATATGCTAGGCACTCTACAATAAAATTAACATAAAAAAATAGTTGCATAAACTGCACGCAGTCGCAAAGTATGTGAATTTTATTACGACTTCTATTGCCTCGTCACATACTTGACAGTATCCATATTTTACTCATTATTGTATACTGATGTTCGTGAAATAACAAAAAACATACGCACATAAAAAATCGATGCTCGAAGACGGTCGTCCATTATGCAAAATATATTGAGTATAGTAATAACATCCGTGCAGTTTGTGACTGAGATTAGCTTCCTATGTAATAATTCCTCGTTTGAATCGCCTCTGGGCTTACAATTTATGAGATGGGTAAAATGAAGAATGAGTACATACTAAAAAAAGTAGTTTTTACACATTTAAACAGACTGTGAGAACACGTAAAATCGGTAGAGGCAAATTTGGAGCACGACCACCGCAAATTTTGTAATGCTTAGAAATACAATTTTAAAAGAACTCCTGACAGATTAAAACTATGTAACAAACCGGGACTCGAACCCGGGAGCAACTTCACCTTTCGCTGGCAAGTGATCTATTAACTTACTTTTTTTTTCATTTTGTTCGTTGTATTTCATCGTAACGGACGTGACATGTGATCCACCAAAGTTCTTTGTTGATCCTTTCACTCAGTTTTTTATTACAGAGGCCAGCCAACTCTCTGACCGAACACGCAGAGCTACCGTGTGGTCTACTAACTGAGCTACCCAGGCACGACTCACAACGCATCCTCGCAGCTTCACTTCCGCCCACCTCTCAATTCCTACCATCCATACTGTGACGAAGGGTGCTGAGTTGGGTAACTCAGTTGGCAAAGCACTTTCGTGCGAAAGGGTAAGGTCTCAGGTTTGAGTCCCGTTCCGACACGCAGTTTTAATCTGCAAGGAAGTTCCTTACCAGCACACACTCCGCTGCAGAGTGAAAAATACGTCCGAATACCACATTAATCGATAAATGTACACTTTTAAAGAAATTTCTACATTTGACTAATCACTGGTCGTTTATTTTATACAACACTGATTTCGGCTTTGTGGATGTTCTCAAGTGCATGTTGTAATGTTGCGATTTATCTGATCTGTCTAAGTGACATGTCATCGTCGAAAAAACATACCTCCTATCTGTTTTCTGCGACGACATGCCATTTAGACACGTGAGATACATCTAACATGTCCACATGCAATTGAGATTGCCTATAAAAATGTTCACATGCACTTCAGAACGACCATAAAAACGAAATCATGATTTTGTGGATGAATGAACAGTAATTTACGGTCACTTAGCGGAATTTTCTTTCAAAAGGTCATAGATGAATGAGATCCTCCACGATAAAAGTATTGTTTTACCATCCGTACAGGCCTACCTGAATCTTAGGAACGCCTCTGGGAGCAGGTGGGATGCCACACAAGTCGAAGGTTCCCAGCAGGTTGTTATCCCTCGTGAGAGCGCGCTCGCCCTCGAAGACCTGGACGGTAACAGCGGGCTGGTTGTCGGAATACGTCGTGAACGTCTGTGTCTGCTTGCAGGGAATGCGCGTGTTCCGTTCGACGATGTTGGTCATGACGCCGCCGGCAGTCTCGATGCCTAGCGACAGCGGCGTCACGTCCACCAACAGCACGTCTTGGATCTGGGAGCTGGAATCACCGCTGAGGATGGCGGCCTGCACCGCCGCCCCGTAGGCCACCGCTTCGTCCGGGTTGATCGACAGGTTGAGGGCTTTGCCGTTGAAGAAGTTCTGGAGCAGGCTCTGGATCTTCGGAATGCGCGTCGACCCGCCGACCATCACGACGTCGTGTATCGCCGACTTGTCCAGCTTGGCGTCGGCGAGCGCCTTCTCGACCGGCTGGAGCGTCGACCGGAAGAGATCGGAGCACAGCTCTTCGAAGCGGGCCCGCGACACTTTGGTGTAGAAGTCGACACCCTCGAAGAGCGCGTCGATCTCGATGCTCGCTTCGGTGCTGGAGGAGAGCGTCCGCTTGGCGCGCTCGGCCGCCGTCCGCAGGCGGCGCAAAGCGCGAGGATTGCTGCGCAGGTCCTTCCGGAACTTCCTCTTGAACTCCTCGGCGAAGTGGTTCACCAGGCGGCTGTCGAAGTCTTCCCCTCCCAGGTGCGTGTCTCCCGCCGTCGCCTTGACCTCGAACAGCGAGCCTTCGTCGATGGTGAGCACCGAAACGTCGAAAGTCCCGCCGCCCAGATCGAAGATGAGCACGTTCTTCTCGCCGCGCAGATTTTTATCCAGGCCGTACGCCAGCGCCGCGGCCGTCGGCTCGTTGATGATCCGGAGCACGTTGAGACCCGCGATGGCGCCGGCGTCTTTCGTCGCTTGCCGCTGCGAGTCGTTGAAGTACGCAGGCACCGTGACGACTGCGTCGGTCACTTTGCCACCGAGGTACGCCTCGGCTGTCTCCTTCATCTTGGTCAGCACCATGGAACTTATCTCCTCTGGGGAGAACCTTTTCACCTCTCCTTTGTACTCCACGACGATCTTCGGCTTCCCTCCGTCGTTGACCACTTTGAACGGCCACTGCTTCAGGTCGCCCTGGATCTTGGGGTCGTCGTACTTGCGTCCGATGAGCCGCTTCGCGTCGAACACTGTGTTCTGCGGATTCATCGCCACTTGGTTCTTGGCGGCATCTCCGATCAGGCGCTCGCTGTCGCCGAAAGCGACGTAGCTGGGTGTCGTCCTGTTGCCCTGGTCATTGGCAATGATCTCTACCTTGCCGTGCTGCCAGACCCCTACACAGGAATACGTAGTGCCGAGGTCGATGCCCACCGCTGGCATCTTTGGTGGCATGGCGTTCGGGGTTCGCGAAATGTGCTATACCTGAGAATTGGATTGCTTCGCGGGACAGTCTGAAAGTACACGTGAGGGCTTCTTCGATGCCGGCTTTTATACGGCAGCTATGCAGGCACAGTGCCACTGGAAGTTTCTGGATGCACTGCTCACGTCAGCGCGCACCCATTGGCTGGCTGGGTGGAGTGCGGGCTATTTTCTGTAGCAAATGCAGGTGGGGGGTTGCGGAGAGGAAGGGGCAGAGAGAGAGAACGCGTGCGCGAGAGTGCGACAGAGGCGTGTGTTGTTTGGGAGCGCGCGGTAACCATGACAACGGTGTGAGTCAGAGCCGTGTACCGACTAGAATAGCAGAGGACGGGCCGTCAGGCGGTTACATCACGCTAGACCGCGGCGCGCTCGCGAACAGACGGGGCCGCGAGGCGCGGTAAGCAGACCGCCCTGCCCCCCTCCCCCAACCCTTACCACCCCGCCCCCGCGCTTCCGGCACCTGCATTCGGCTGTAAAGTTGGCCGCGCCCTTGACCAAGGACGGTATGCAGACTGCGCTTCGGCTGGCGTGCGGCGCTGGGCAATCGATGAACTTGTTTCTGCAAATACAGCACTCCCAAGCAAGGTAGCTTCTCATCATATATTTGAGGTGCAGTAGTAAAACGATGTTAGGGTAAACGAGTACATCGTTCATTTAATTTTGATCTAAGCTCACCACATTCAGTAACAAATTATCTACGTACTAATTACCACATCGTACTAGTTCGACTAAGAGTTCATGCAAGGCACCACAGTGCTTTATAATATGCCGCCACTTCAGTAGAAGCCCACATAGATTTACAAAATATGGTCACACCTTATATACATATCTGTGAGCTCTTCTTCTTCTGAAAAGAACTTGGAGGTGAAAAAAATGGTTCAAATGGCTCTGAACACAATGGGACTTAACATCTCAGGTCATCAGTCCCCTATAAGTTAGAACTACTTAAACTTTACTAACATAAGGAAATCACACACATCCATGCCCGAGGCAGGATTCGAACCTGTGACCGTATCGGTGCAGACTGAAGCGCCAGGAACCGCTCAGCCACACCGGAAGGCAACTTGGAGGTGATTCTAGATTATCGTTTAGATTGGACTGAACACACAACTGCTGTCTATGAGAACGTGTCAGCGTCACTTCATTCGCTACAGAAATACTCTCCTGGAAATGGAAAAAAGAACACATTGACACCGGTGTGTCAGACCCACCATACTTGCTCCGGACACTGCGAGAGGGCTGTACAAGCAATGATCACACGCACGGCACAGTGGACACACCAGGAACCGCGGTGTTGGCCGTCGAATGGCGCTAGCTGCGCAGCATTTGTGCACCGCCGCCGTCAGTGTCAGCCAGTTTGCCGTGGCATACGGAGCTCTATCGCAGTCTTTAACACTGGTAGCATGCCGCGACAGCGTGGACGTGAACCGTATGTGCAGCTGACGGACTTTGAGCGAGGGCGTATAGTGGGCATGCGGGAGGCCGGGTGGACGTACCGCCGAATTGCTCAACACGTGGGGCGTGAGGTCTCCACAGTACATCGATGTTGTCGCCAGTGGTCGGCGGAAGGTGCAAGTGCCCGTCGACCTGGGACCGGACCGCAGCGACGCACGGATGCACGCCAAGACCGTAGGATCCTACGCAGTGCCGTAGGGGACCGCACCGCCACTTCCCAGCAAATTAGGGACACTGTTGCTCCTGGGGTATCGGCGAGGACCATTCGCAACCGTCTCCATGAAGCTGGGCTACGGCCCCGCACACCGTTACGCCGTCTTCCGCTCACGCCCCAACATCGTGCAGCCCGCCTCCAGTGGTGTCGCGACAGGCGTGAATGGAGGGACGAATGGAGACGTGTCGTCTTCAGCGATGAGAGTCGCTTCTGCCTTGGTGCCAATGATGGTCGTATGCGTGTTTGGCGCCGTGCAGGTGAGCGCCGCAATCAGGACTGCATACGACCGAGGCACACAGGGCCAACACCCGGCAACATGGTGTGGGGAGCGATCTCCTACACTGGCCGTACAACACTGGTGATCGTCGAGGGGACACTGAATAGTGCACGGTACATCCAAACCGTCATCTAACCCATCGTTCTACCATTCCCAGACCGGCAAGGGAACTTGCTGTTCCAACAGGACAATGCACGTCCGCATGTATCCCGTGCCACCCAAAGTGCTCTAGAAGGTGTAAGTCAACTACCCTGGCCAGCAAGATCTCCGGATCTGTCCCCCATTGAGCATGTTTGGGACTGGATGAAGCGTCGTCTCACGCGGTCTGCACGTCCAGCACGAACGCTGGTCCAACTGAGGCGCCAGGTGGAAATGGCATGGCAAGCCGTTCCACAGGACTACATCCAGCATCTCTACGATCGTCTCCATGGGAGAATAGCAGCCTGCATTGCTGCGAAAGGTGTATATACACTGTACTAGTGCCGACATTGTGCATGCTCTGTTGCCTGTGTCTATGTGCCGGTGGTTCTGTCAGTGTGGTCATGTGATGTATCTGACCCCAGGAATGTGTCAATAAAGTTTCCCCTTCCTGGGACAATGAATTCACGGTGTTCGTATTTCAATTTCCAGGAGTGTATAAGAAGATATTCCATCTCGAGCTTAAAAACGAGCTCCCCATACCTGATTAAGGTGATCCTAATCTCCAAGGACTTTCGTTATCAGAATTCACGTCGGCAGCAGCTGGCGATGAATGCTTATGTTCGACACATTTGTAACATACTTTGTTCACTCTTGTCTATAATCAATTATCATCGCTCTGCAGAAAACCGTTGAGACTATGATACCGTACGTTTACTCTGTCTTCTTCTCGATCATTGCACTCGCTCTTACCCGCAAATGTTACGCTCCTATCTGAACAGCACAGCAGAAATAAACCTCGCTGCACCACTATGTAACACCAACATTTTCTCTGTACCGTCTTGTGTATGAGGAACCCGACTTTCGAATAATCTTCTTCAAAATATCGGACAAATAAAATTCCTCCCAAATTTCAAAAGACAGGTAATGGTCCACCTGCTACCGCAATAGCTATCAAATCCATACACTTGTCTGCAGCTCGCATTCGCCAGTCCCGTCTCCACCACAATTCTTTCCTCCCTTTTGTTTACAGAGTTCTCTGTTTAATACTGTTCATTTCTAGCAGCCATTCTCACTGTCATTTCAATCAGTCTCTTCTTTCATTATCTCTTCCGCATCTGATAACTTTAAAAATGGCTTCAAACATGATAACCTAAACAGTATCATATTTAATGCAAAATAAGATTATTATTATTATTATTATTATTGTTATTATATTATTATTATTGTTACTGATATTCTTCTGAATTTTTTTACGCTATTTAGTATATGCTGTTCGTGGTCAGATTTAGGGGAGGGCTTTGAGAACCTAATATTATCGGACTAAATAAGCGATGAAAAATAAAAAACTTAATAAATTAAATTCCAAACCAGAGTTATTTCGATTACTTGATAACATTTGTCATACCGTCTGCTAAAACCAACAAATCCAGTGTAAGACATACATTTTTCTGGAATAGGAGCCACATCTGAGACCGTTCCAACCTAGTTCGTACAGTATACGGGATGGACACTACCACAGTCTTTTATACGGAGACAAAGTTTATTTCCATCTGACTGACACTACAGCTTAGCTCTACTTAATTGTTCCCGAGAGGCAGTTACGGGAAACAGACCATTCCGAAACAGCAATGACGTGTAAACGGGACTGTAGTAACCTCTGTGACCGTTAATAATACAATTATTTTTTTTTCTTTTATCTCTTCCTGCTATTTTAGGCCAGTCTTATAATATGAATTCTTCATTTGTGTGGCCACACTGTCCGTAGTTGCCTTACAATTCTTGAGGGTATTTTCGTTCTGTAGCTGCATCTACATAAACTGCTTGTTTTTTTCACCATACGCGTTTCTTTTTATTGATGTAAAGAACCATCAGTGGTGGTGATTTCCGCTTGATGATGATGATGTTTGGTTTGTGGGGCGCTCAACAGCGCGGTTATCAGCGCCCGTAGAATTTCCCAACCTTTGCTCAGTCCAAATTCGCCACTTTTCCTGGATGATGATGAAATGATGAGGACAACACAAACACCCAGTCATCTCGAGGCAGGTGAAAATCCCTGACCCCGCCGGGAATCGAACCCGGGACCCCGTGCTCGGGAAGCGAGAACGCTACCGCGAGCCCACGAGCGGCGGACGGTGATTTCCGCTTGATTTCTCGCCTACATCGAGCGGTCCGCTATCACACCGTTGATGTTTTTCTTCTTTAGACACTGATAGTTGTGGTCTAGTTTTTAGTTTTTCTGCAGCACTAGGCATCTTTTATGTTTTACACTGCGCAGTTTTCACACACCACTGGAAAAGAAACAGAGAGAAGCAAGTTGAATGTAATATTTGCAAATAATATTTTAACCCATGTTTAATTATAAAACACTTCCGGCCATACTGACAATATTAATGTATTAAAGCAAATTTATAAAGAAGAACAATACAAAATGAGAGTTCATAGTTATGGTGAAACTGTTATAGAAATATGGGAGGAAACAGAGAACTCAGATTCTCTTTTTTATGATTGTAAAAAAAGTAGCGAATTATAATTTACCAATAAATAATTCACCATAAATAATTCAAAATTATATTAAGGCTTATTCATTATTTTTATTATTTTCTCGCTGAATAATTAGAGATGTAGGAAAAAATCAACTAATAAATTTATACCATTGGTATAACAAACGTGGCATGGATTTTATTCTTACGTTAGAAGATATAGAACAATTAATTTGATCTTCTTAAAATGTATTAATTAATAATTAATTTCAATAGCCATAAGGCACTGTATCACAACATTCTAGAACTACTCTTTTATCATACTGAAATGAGAGATCTTTCTGAACCTGTTTGTTGATTAGATTTTTAGTATCAACATCTCTAGTGATCTGACTGAACTCGAATTGTATCTTTTTCTTCACTTCATTTCACTCTCTACTAATCTTATCATAGATTCAAAATTCTGCTTTTGAATGTTCTTATAGTTTAAAGTGAAACCCTTTACCTTCACCATTGTGATTTTATCTTTTTTTTTCACAATAACAACTGTTCGGTCCAGTCGAAGCCCAATTTGTTATCCATTTACTATCTCCTAACTCATATGCCCGTTCACCCAACATACCAACTTTTTCTAACTTGACTCTGCCATCATTAATATATACTACAGAATCGGTATAAAAATATATAACTTTTTTCCTAGTTTATCTAATCTTTCATAAAAATCTAAGCCTTGCATTTGATGTAGTGAACGTTGCTACAAAGTACTTACAGCTGTGTTATTTTCCACACAGTAATCCTTCCATTTGTATGTCATCTGTACCATACTTGTATTAATAAAACTTAAATCCATATTATCTAACGGTATTCCAATACTATCTCATAAAAATGTTGTAAATCTGTAACATACTCCCTTTGTGCTAAGTTTGCTGGTACGCAACAAGTGAATAAATTATTGGTCAGAACAGTAAAATTTCTGAAGTCGCGCGCATTACTCCACTGTCAGTTGCGACAGTTTTCTATGAAACTGAATGGAGGGTACGGAGACTTTACATACTACTGCGAAGTGCGCTGGTTAATTAAAGGCTCTGCCTGGAAAGATTTTTTGATTTGAAATCGGCCATTGCTGAATTTATCAAGGAATAAGAAGTCGAGGAACGAAAATTAGAATATCCTGAACGGATTGCAGACCTTGCATTTTAAATGGACCGAATTGCACGTTGCGTGTAAGAAATTGCAAGATGAGAAACAACTTCTATATGACTTGATGGGGATTCATTTAGACAAAAATCGTACTGTGGTTGGGACAAATTCTGATAAAAAGCACCGTCTATTTCCCTATGTATGATGATATTAAAGAAAATGTGACGTTTGAAGAATTCATTGTGTTCTTTCTAAACGTTTTGAGTACACTCCCGATCTTACATCTGTTTCCGAAATGTTTTCGGGACCGTTTGCATTTCCGCTGAAAATGCCTCTGTGCAAATGCGTATAGAACTGATTGATCTACATTGTAAGTCCAGTATGAAAGTTAAACTATTTTTCGTTAAAACTATCCAGGAGGCCTACCTTGTTCTCCGCGGGATCATTTCAATAATGAGGCTTCAAACATGATAAAATACATATTTCGATCAAATTATTGATGTGAAAGGCTTTTTTTTTTAATTCTGAAAATAAGTAAGTCACCTGATTGCGAAAATCTACGAAATTGTCTGCCTCTATCCGCTTGCCAATAATTTGCGCAAGATAAAAATTATTGTCTTCAGCATCAGACATAATTAAATAATACTGAAAATTTGCTTTGTTTGTGATATACGTTTTTGACAAATGTGAAATCAAGCCGTGTGCTGTGTGACTGCATTAACATCAAAATGTGGCACTTTCACACTTTTCCGCTCTTTATCCCCTCACGCTCAGACAGTATGGTGTGGTGGCGGGGGAAGTGTGCAGCCAGGTGAGAGAGCTACGGTACGTGAGTAAGAACACTGCTGACATGGCGAATTAATGGCCGTCCTGGTTTTTACAGCCTATAATGACACAAACTAGCCTGTAATGTAATGCGTTGTGGTCCATCTAGCTGCTGCTAGTCTCTGCAGTAGTCTAGGGCAACCACTGTCACCCTCACATTATTGTCTACACCATGTGAATTCGGTGGCAGGTTTCCCAGGTCTCACATTAATCCCTTTATACAGTAGCAAGTGAACATCTCAGCGCACGTGCAGTGCCTTGAACGGTTCAGTGACTATGTGATTTAAGACTGTTGTGGTGTTAACTTCGTAGAACAGGTAGCCTAACTGTCGCTGCGACTATACGGTTTACGTTGCATGTGTATCTTTCATGTTAATCCCTCAACAAAAGTGCTCTTTTTCTGTCTTCCTCTTTTCTAACAATGAACTGTCAGTAGTGTGTCAGTTCCGTACAGTTGTATATCTCATCAGTAGCAACCATCAGTCAGCTGTCTCAGTGCCATACACCAGACATCGGCCACTGCTTGTTTTCCCTGAGTAACTGACTGCTATCAGTAGAACAGTGGCGCCCCGGTTTAAAACACATCTACTGCTATTCAGCTGCTCCTCAGCCACACTGTGTGGATAAATACCCACCCACATCTACAGCCAAATCTATCATCCACTTCACAGCGTCTGGCGGAAAGTGCTTCTGACACCACTGCTGTCTTTCTGACCCCCCCCCCCCACTCCCCCACCCATCGCCTCTTGGCTGTTATTTTTACAAGCAGATTGTAGAAAGCGTACGTTTTTGTAAAACTTCGTCTCAGGTCTAATTTTATTGATTTTCACGCTATGGTCATTTCACGAGATGAGTTAATGAGAAAGCATTATGCTGCTCGTTTGTTCCTAGAACGCACGCTCTCCAAATTTCAGCAGTAAACCTCTCCCTGATGCACAATGCCTCTCTTGTACCGTATGCCACTGAAAATTATTCAGCAACTTCGTAACGCTCTCGCAGCGACTTAAGGGCCTCTTGACAAACCGCGCCACTCCTCGTCGGATTTTTTTTTTTTTTTTTCACTCTGATCTATTAATCTAAACTGGCAATTGTGTCTCCTGTGCAGTAGCCAAGAATCGGCCATAAAAATGTTTTGTAAGTCACTTGTTTTGTGGAACTGCATTCATTTAGGATATTTCCAGCGGGTTACAGCCTACAATTTGTTTTACGTGGTCATTCCTCTTTATCTGTTCCATAATTTTCGTATTACTTTCGGCTCACTCTAGAGATAACTGAACGATACATAGCCGAAATATTACAGGAAGAAGCTGAATTTATGCAACCGCACGCCCGAAATTTAATGGAGCAGTCACCGCGCCAAGTAAACACAGATGTATTCCACTAGAATGACAACTACTAGGGCTTCAACTAAGCATCCTTTTCCACTGATCAGATTTAAAGCATCCAAATGCTTGTTTGCATGAAATAAGCCTCCGTGAATTAATTTATGAACTGATTAATAGTTAAATCGACTGTTTTTGCAGTGACTCACTGCAATGTTATCCTCTATCCAGCATTAGATTAGATTAGATCCAAAAAACTTAAATGAAATTTCAAAAGCCATTTAATTAAGTCAGATGACTCTGAGGGAGCCAGACTAATAGTTGGACGGGCTGCACTAGAAACGTTACAAACACAGCTCAGTAGACAGTTTACATTTATATCAAGAATTAAATCATACGAGAATATTGACTGCGAGCAAAAAACATCACTTGCACTAGAAACGTTACAAACACAATTCAGCAGACAATTTACATTTATTTCACGAATTAAATCATACAAGAATATCGACTGCGAGCGACAAACATCACTACAGAAATGTGATACTATATGCATAACACAGTAACTATTTCAGTAACTATTTCTCAACACGTAAGAAAAATCTTGGATTGGTATAAAAATGAATTCGTCTTACCTACATGCACACGCACATTCATCCCACAGTACACGTTCAATATGAAAAGAACATAAAGATACATTTCATATCAGATAGGAAAACGATGAGGCAGAGGAACGTAAGTTTTAACTGATCAGTCCTGGGATAGGTAGCTTGCGTAGACATTCTAACCTCGCAGATACTAAACATACAGAAATATATAGGATGAAAGCAAACCCTCATTCGATTCGAAATTCAATTTAAACAGCAAGCTTGACTGAATAGGAATGATACGCTTAAGGTTATCCTCCTTGCGGAAAGGCACGTGAGCTAGTTTACGTAGCCAACATAAACATACATCGCACTCACGAACTGAATTTAAAATTTGAAAAACGGGAAAAGAATTCTAAAACGGTAAACATATTCACACTTCAAGATACAAGACAGGGCTTTAAAAATGCGCTCTCACATAGCTAAGTGGCAGTAGGACCAAGTATCGCTTTAAATGTCAGAAATATTAATAAGTATCGCCGCACCCCCTAATTAAAATGGACACTCTGGGGTTATTTACCATTATTATACTGCTAAGAAACGCATTCGCGTCCAAACCTCAACAAAATCCTTACACGTTACAAATATCTTAATTTACGGACACAGGAGACATCCTCACTTTCGGAAGAACCTGTGCTTTTCCGCACTGCCGGATGTAGGTTCTCAGGTAGAAGCGGAGATGGGTAGAGAAAATACTTCCCGGCTACATCTACCAATTTATTTAATACCTGCTGACCAGCCTCCCACAGAAAAACGTGTGTATAAAAGTAGTTGCAAGAGAAACTAAGTAACAACCTCAACAATTCAGCAACCTCAACTGTGTAGGACGCTGACATACACAAGTCGACGTTATTGTATTTGTTTACTAACGGCCGTTTACAGGGTTACAGAAGACAGGATTAATGTCGAGAAAGACGGCAACAGAAAAATACAGAAAATATGCCGGAAACACGACAGCAGTCTTAAAACCATGCTTTAATGCGGCGTTATGACAGTATTCACAGAAAGCAGTATTTAAAAACCATACAGTACACATGTGATAACGTTTTATTGTGTTTTATAAGTAAGTTGTTTACTGCATGTTTTAGATTTAAAGAAGACACTGATAATGGCGATAATTGCCGCTGAAACCAATTTGGGGAATAAATAAATATACAAAAAAAGTGTTTTGCATCAAGGCGGACTCACAATTCCCACATTGTTGCTTTTGTATGCAAACGCCAACCAAACGGAAGAGTTCCAAGATAAGATTATAAATATATATCCTTCATTTCTTTAGTGACCTATGGTAAATTATAGCTGGAAGAGGAATAATGTCTTTCGCTTAACGCCTGTAGAGTCACACACATACCACGTGGATCTCGTACGGTTCAGATACCAGTTTATTTTCTATTTTGCGAACACATTCCGGCCTCTTCTGTGTCACTTTTAGTTTCGGAAGCCTTAGGGTTACTGATTGCCTAAGTAGATGTTTTCCAGCCGCTAATCACTGCCTTCCCTCTAACGTTACGCTTGGCGCAAGTTGCTTTAACATCAATCGAGAGGAGAAATACCGTGCCGTGACAGGCACCAACCGCTTACCTTGGCTACAGTTTATCAAAGCGCTAGACATGCAACGGGGTTTTAGCAAGAGCCAAAATCACAATTATGATCTGCTTTATTCGATTTTGACAAGCTGTGACATATTTTATTTATTTAGCTGTCCTTCGTGACTCTTAAGTGCGCGATGACGACAGCGCACGTCTGGAACGATCCTCACAGAATATGCAAATCTCTCCTGAGTGCTCCCCCTACGCCTGGGGCACCCACAACCACAAACAACCAAACAAACGGGAGATGTCAGTTCTAAGGTATTTATTTGTTCTCTGTATTAGCCGTCTCCGTTCCAGATGCCTGTCACACGTACATCGTCAGTTTTGGGATAACATACATGTGAAAAGAGGGATCCAAATCTAACGTTATTATCTGGGATGTGATTAGTAACTCACCTGAAGAGCATTTCTGACGGCCGATGTTTATAATCTCAAATTCCACAATGTGGAAAATATTGATTAAGGTGTAACTGTATTAAATTTGCCTTCTGCTCCTTTAGATCTGTACCTTGCTAAACAACTATAACGTCCTCTAGTATACTCTTTTAACTGTCTACGTACTCAGTTAAGTTGCTTATTCATTAACCTCTCGTCCTTCCACATTTAAACTGATTCTTACGCATCTATTCGTAGCTTAATCCAACGTTAACAAAATATCACTACTCTTCCACACACGAAATCCACTATGGCCGAGCGAGATGGCTCAGTAATTAATGTGGTGTCACCGCCAGACACCACACTTGCTAGGTGGTAGCTTAAATCGGCCGCGGTCCATTAGTACGTGTCGGACCCGCGTGTCGCCACTGTCAGTACTTGCAGACCTAGCGCCACCACATGGCAGGTCTAAAAAGACGGACTAGCACTCGCCCCAGTTGTACGACGACTTTGCTAGCGGCTACACTGACGAAGCATCGCTCATTAGCCGAGCAGATAGAATAGCCTTCAGCTAAGTCCATGGCTACGACCTAGCAAGGCGCCATTAGCCTTACATAGCAATTGATAATTATCGTCTAAAGCATGTCTCAACAAGAACGATGTATACCAAAAGGATGGATTAAAGTTAAGTAAACAGACATTACGTTCTTTTCTTATTAGCATTCATTGAGCGTCCTGTTTCAGACTTCACGATATTCTGGGTGAGCTTATAGCGTGCATATCGGCCCCCTCAAAATAACACTGTGTCGGCTCTTCTGTCGACACATCAATTAGCTCACTGGATTCGTACTGTGGAGGACGACGGTTCAAACCCGCGTCCAGCCATCCATATTTAAGTTTTCCGTGATTTCCCTAAATCGCTTTAGGCAAATGCCGGGGTGGTTCCTTTGAAACGGCACGGCCGATTTCATTCCCCATCCTTGACACCATCCGATTTTGTGCTCCGTCTCTAATGGGCTCGATATGGACGGGACGTTAAACCTAATCTTCCTTCTCCCCTTTTTGAAATTCTATATGTATAACATAACCAACTCTGTGTTTAAAGCACAAATTGAACGAGTAGAATTTATATATGCATGAACACACTCATGCATTCAAACGTAACCTAAATGCATTAGTCATGTCTGATGTAGAGATCAAAACTAAACATGAGATACACACGTAGTGCGCATAAGCAGACATAAGTTGGAAGTATGACCTGTGGCGGTTGTTGACTGTAAGGGAAGAATCCTGAAAACATTTCAGTCTGCTTAATACTCAGATTTACGTGGTAAACAAGCTTTGATTTACTATGGTGCTCGCTGTATGACAATGTTAAGCCATAAAAGAAAATGTTTCCATTAACTTCTACTAATCCAATACGAGTCGGTTAATGAAGAAGAATTACTTTCAAGATTCTTCTGACCAAATCTGTTTTTAACTTAATTTATACACTTTTGATGTACGGGATGGTTATATGAAACTTGCGCTACATGGGAGGGGCCTGTCAAAGGCGAGTAATTCTAGGACAATGAAACTTTGAGGAAACATTTGTAAGGACATGCGGAAGAGAAATAACGAATAAACCACTGAAAGAAACGCATTTGTATTTCCACGTGAGAGGTTAGCATTTGTTAACTGAGTACCGTGTTTACGTTCCAGGCCAGAAATGTTGCTCAGTGTGACGACCATTTGCATCAATGAAAGCCTGGAAACGCACTAGAGATTGTTCTACTACTTCCAGAAACGACGGTGAACCACAGAATGTCCAGCTGTTGTGACACAGCTCGTACACTGCTTGAAGATCGCATATTGTATCCAGCATTTTCAAGCTATCACATCAGTAACTTCTTTAACAATTCGTGGCACTCTTGGCCGTAGGTCTCACCCGTAAGCAGTTCCCAAATCGGCAGTAAATTCGAACTTCCGAATTTTGTTCTTCAATCTTAGTGCGGACAAAGGGACTTGCTGTATTATTTTGTCGCGTCGATACTTGCGAAGAGCAGCAGCGCTGTTGCTGCTATTTTGATAAAACAGCTTTACGAATAAAACCCTGATTACCTTGTCCAGATTCATGTTGATTGTTTACTACTGTAATACAGACTGATGCTTCTGTTTCAATCAGTCTACTAACAAAGCAAACCTTGAAGGGCACAGCGTCAACATCCTTCCTATAAAGGTCGGTAGCAATACGGTAAGCAGTTTTCTGTCTACACTGGCTCAAGTAACGAAAGTTATAACCACCTTATATATGTGTTGACTCCGAGAAATTGCACACAGCATATACTTACATGCCCACTTTCGGTAGGTGAGTGGTCAGCGCGACAGAACGTCACTCCAAAGGGCCCGGGTTCGATTCCCGGCTAGGTCGGAGATTTTATTCGCTCAGAGACTGGGTTTTGTGTTGTCCTAATCATCAACATTTCATCCCCATCGACGCGCAAGTCGCCGAAGTGGTATCAAACCAAAAGACTTGCATCTGCACCCAGCGGACAGTCTATCTGACGGAAGGCCCTAGTCACACGACATATATATATATACACTCCTGGAAATTGAAATAAGAACACCGTGAATTCATTGTCCCAGGAAGGGGAAACTTTATTGACACATTCCTGGGGTCAGATACATCACATGATCACACTGACAGAACCACAGGCACATAGACACAGGCAACAGAGCATGCACAATGTCGCCACTAGTACAGTGTATATACACCTTTCGCAGCAATGCAGGCTGCTATTCTCCCATGGAGACGATCGTAGAGATGCTGGATGTAGTCCTGTGGAACGGCTTGCCATGCCATTTCCACCTGGCGCCTCAGTTGGACCAGCGTTCGTGCTGGACGTGCAGACCGCGTGAGACGACGCTTCATCCAGTCCCAAACATGCTCAATGGGGGACAGATCCGGAGATCTTGCTGGCCAGAGTAGTTGACTTACACCTTCTAGAGCACGTTGGGTGGCACGGGATACGTGCGGACGTGCATTGTCCTGTTGGAACAGCAAGTTCCCTTGCCGGTCTAGGAATGGTAGAACGATGGGTTCGATGACGGTTTGGATGTACCGTGCACTATTCAGTGTCCCCTCGACGATCACCAGTGGTGTACGGCCAGTGTAGGTGATCGCTCCCCACACCATGATGCCGGGTGTTGGCCCTGTGTGCCTCGGTCGTATGCAGTCCTGATTGTGGCGCTCACCTGCACGGCGCCAAACACGCATACGACCATCATTGGCACCAAGGCAGAAGCGACTCTCATCGCTGAAGACGACACGTCTCCATTCGTCCCTCCATTCACGCCTGTCGCGACACCACTGGAGGCGGGCTGCACGATGTTGGGGCGTGAGCGGAAGACGGCCTAACGGTGTGCGGGACCGTAGCCCAGCTTCATGGAGACGGTTGCGAATGGTCCTCGCCGATACCCCAGGAGCAACAGTGTCCCTAATTTGCTGGGAAGTGGCGGTGCGGTCCCCTACGGCACTGCGTAGGATCCTACGGTCTTGGCGTGCATCCGTGCGTCGCTGCGGTCCGGTCCCAGGTCGACGGGCACGTGCACCTTCCGCCGACCACTGGCGACAACATCGATGTACTGTGGAGACCTCACGCCCCACGTGTTGAGCAATTCGGCGGTACGTCCACCCGGCCTCCCGCATGCCCACTATACGCCCTCGCTCAAAGTCCGGCAACTGCACATACGGTTCACGTCCACGCTGTCGCGGCATGCTACCAGTGTTAAAGACTGCGATGGAGCTCCGTATGCCACGGCAAACTGGCTGACACTGACGGCGGCGGTGCACAAATGCTGCGCAGCTAGCGCCATTCGACGGCCAACACCGCGGTTCCTGGTGTGTCCGCTGTGCCGTGCGTGTGATCATTGCTTGTACAGCCCTCTCGCAGTGTCCGGAGCAAGTATGGTGGGTCTGACACACCGGTGTCAATGTGTTCTTTTTTCCATTTCCAGGAGTGTATACATATTTTTATTGTAATGAGTAGGTCTGGCAGTAACTGTTACGGTTCAGCCACCAACAGAGGACGTGCGAACTCGCGGAACGGTCACCTACACCTAGTAGCGGAGAGTGTCCATCCGCGAGACGTGTATGTATTTAAGTATGTAATTACCCAGTTTTGTATGTACTAACATTACTGGGAACCGACCACCTTGGTAACCATGCTGGGCCGCTGACAACCAAGATAAGTAGTAATAATGCACAGAGACAGAGTAATGTGTTCCACATAAAACCGTTAGGCATCACGCCCGGGATACAAGTAACATTGAAGTAATTAAAAAAATCGATCATGGTAACGTTAAACAACATGAAGGTACCTGTTTATAAGAGATGCTGGAAATGAAGGCCATAGGCGTCCAGGCATGGCTGACTTCGTGTGATGACGTTATCAGCATCACGCTGTTATTCTGTAGGCGTGATGTTGTTAATTTCCCTAGTAATGTTACATTTAAGATTGTCTGTTGTGCGAGGATTGTCAGCATACACTTTGTTTTTTAGTGTGCTCCATAAATAAAAATCACACTATGATAAGTCCGGCCGGGGACCTTGGGGGCAAGAGACCTCTACAGACAAGTTTGTCTACAGGGAAAACGTTGGTGGTGTGCACCTTACTTTGGTTGGATGTTTGAATGGTTGCTCCATCTTGTGGGAATACTGCATTCAGCTTCTCTGCATCTGTTAATTGTGCATAGAAAGATTAAAAAAATCTATACATATCTGGCATGTAATGCCGCGCGGGATTAGCCGAGCGGTCTTAGGCGCTGCAGTCATGGACTGTACGGCTGGTCCCGGCGGAGGTTCGAGTCCTCCCTCGGGCATGGGTGTGTGTGTTTGTCCTTATGATAATTTAGGTTAAGTAGTGTGTAAGCTTAGGGACTGATGACCTTAGCAGTTAAGTCCCACAAGATTTCACATGCATTTGAACATTTTTAAGGTGTAATTAAGAAGTATGGGGCCAATAATGAGCATGCCGGACGACGTGCACCAAACATATATCTTCTCTGAGTGGAGAGGTTCTTTTCACAGAATATGTGGGTTGTCCTGGGACCACTATCTGAAATTCTGGGAGAGAACATAATCTGACAAATTAAACTAGGCCTCATCTGACACGAAGTAAAGCAAGGGGTTCATTCATTTTAACAGTCAGTTACAATATTGAACTCATTTTTCCTGACTCTCACATGTCAGTTCTCGTACCAAAATCACAAGATACGGTTTTCATTTCATATATTTTAGTACACGATGACAGGATGTACGAGATACGTCAGCCAACTGCGATAATCTCTTTGCCGACTTGTAGGAACTTGTGGTAATGTTCGCTAGAAACCTGTCTACAGCATCAGGGGTCGTCATTGTCTGTTGCTTATTCCTCTGCACTCCATTTCTTGTACGTATCTTGAATAGTGTTGGTCGTGCGGAGTTTTCCGCCAGTGAAGGTCGTCAGGAGTTTCCTACAAGGATACTTCGCTTGAAACATTTCTTTAGATTCTTTGATGGAATCTTTCTCCATGAAACATCCCACAATATCATTTCCAGTTCGCTGCTCCAATGCAAACTGACCTATTTCTGTAACAACGCAGTAATACGAGTTACTCACAACAAGCGACGCACGAACACGCAGCAGCACTCACCTTTCCGATAAAATGCAGTGTAGACAACTTTCGAGACAGTGTTTCCACTTCACAAGCAATTCGACTAGCGATGATTAAATGGTACGTGAGTCGTACCGGTTTTATGTAGGACACGCATAATGATTCTATGACAAACTTCTTCATTACAAAATTAATTTCTTTTCTTAAACTATTTCCTCTTGCTTTTAAATGTCTTGTCAATTTCTAATAGGTTGTGACTGACTACCGCGGTTAATATAGTAATAACCAAGTTAACAGCGTTACGTTGTTATTGTTACGCGTCTCTAACCAGTGATGTGTTTATCGTCGCCTCCCACATTGCTGTCGGCCGCTGTGGCCGAGCGATTCTAGGCCCTTTAGTCCGGAACCGCGCGCCGGCTACTGTCGCAGGTTCGAATCCTGCATCGGGCATGGATGTGTGTGATGTCCTTAGGTTAGTTAGGTTTAAGTAGTTCTAAGTCTAGAGGACTGATAACAAATGGTTCTAATGGCTCTGAGCACTATGGGACTTAACTTCTGAGGTTATCAGTCCCCTAGAACTTATAACTACTTAAACCTAACTAATCTAAGGACATCGCACACATCCATGCCCGAGACAGGATTCGAACCTGCGACCACAGCGGTCGCGCGGTTCCAGACTGTAGCGCCTAGAACCGCTCGGACACCCCGGCCGGTGGATTGATGACCTCAGATGTTAAGGCCCATAGTGCTTACACCCATTTGAACCCACATTGCGGACGCGAGACACTGCTTCACTAGGATGCTAGTGAAGTTTGCTTCTCGCCCTTCGTAGTTGATAGGCATTGTCTCGAAAGCCTAGGATGAGTAGGTGAAAAACGATTGGTAGACAAAAGTACAATGTTCAGTTCCAAAAGACGGAATATTTCTTATCTACACAATACGTATGATTGAACAGCAGTATTCATAAGTAGCAACCTAGCCTTTTTTTTTTTTTGCAGTCGTCAGACATCTGTCTACTTATTGCGTCCGCCACGACTTCCTTATTTGAATTAATTATTTTCCTCTCAGAGAAGCGATTATACCAAACGCCCTCATTTATTTGTTGGTTATGTACCAATCTCTATTTTTCCCAGTAGATTTTACCCTCCACGGCTCCCTCTAATTCCATGGAATTTATTCCCTGATCTCTTGATGCATATCCTATCAATCTCTCGTAGTCATTATCTACCAGTTCCCTTCTCATCGAGTCTGTTGAGAACCTCATTTCCTAATTTCCAACACATATCCATAATATCACATGTCAAGCACCTCGACATTCTTCCTGTTTTCGCCCAGTCTATGATTCACATACCTACAGTGTTGTAGACGTACATCCATCAGAAATCTCTTCCTGACACTAAGGCCTATGTCTGATACTAAATACTTCTTTCATTGGGAATACTCTCTTTCTTGCGATGCTCAACTTCTATACACTAATAACTTGGTCCCTCATACGTTATTTCGCTTTCTAGGTAACAGAATTGCTTCAATTCTCTATCAAGTGCTCCGTAATTTTGATGTTAAGTTTATTGCCAATTGTACTTTTAAGTTTATTGCCAATCGAAGCTTATACTTTTGCCTTTCCTTGGTTCACTGTCAGTCCATATTTTATGTTCAGTAGACTGTTCATTGACTTCAAGAGTATCGTAATTTTTCGACTCTTCCACTACGGATGCCGGTGATATTAAAAAATCTTGTCATAGCTCTCCTGTCACCCTGAATTTCATTTCTACCCGCGAAACTTTCGTTTGTATCCGCCATTGCATCCCAGCGTAACCGCTTTCCTCATCCTCTCTTCTCTCTTGGTGCTCCGTTCTTGTAGCTCCATCTTGATTCTTGTATGTACTGAATGTCACTCGACTTTCCTTGTAACATGTACATTTTCTGAGGCACCATTTTACCATCGAATGTTTCCTATAAGTCAATAAATTCTATGAATCGGTCTTATATCTGAAAGACGTCTATTAAATGACCGCATTCAACGCTCAGTTTTTACTTTTTTTTATATTTTCATTACTTCGACAAATATACAGGGTGTTACAAAAAGGTACGGCCAAACTTCCATGAAACATTCCTCACACACAAGGAAAGAAAATATGTTACGTGGACATGTGTCCGGAAACGCCTACTTTCAATGTTAGAGCTCATTTTATTACTTCTCTTCAAATCACAGTAATCATGGAATGGAAACACACAGCAATAGAACGTACCAGCGGGACTTCAAACACTTTGTTACAGGAAATGTTCAAAATGTCCTCCGTTAGGGAGGATACATACATCCATCCTCCGTCGCATGGAATCCCTGATGCGCTGATGCAGCCCTGGAGAATAGCGTATTGTATCACAGCCGTCCACAATACGAGCACGAAGGGTCTCTACATTTGGTACCGGGGTTGCGTAGACAAGAGCTTTCAAATGCCCCCATAAATGAAAGTCAAGAGGGTTGAGGTCAGGAAAGCGTGGAGGCCATGGAATTGGTCCGCCTCTACCAATCCATCGGTCACCGAATCTGTTGTTGAGAAGCGTACCAACACTTCGACTGAAATGTGCAGGAGCTCCATTTTGCATGAACCACATGTTGTGTCGTACTTGTAAAGGCACATGTTCTAGAAGCACAGGTAGAGTATCCCGTATGAAATCATGATAACGTGCTCCATTGAGCGTAGGTGGAAGAAACTAAAATGAGCTCTAACATGGAAATTAAGCGTTTCCGGACACATGTCCACATAACATATTTTCTTTATTTGTGTGTGAGGAATGTTTCCTGAAAGTTTGGCCGTACCTTTTTGTAACACCCGGTATATCGCAATGGTAGGAGCGTGAGTGGTGGGGAGTGAAACTTGCTAGGTGGTATCACTGGACATATGTGCAAGTTATCTTTTATTAATAAACATGCTATCAGCATATTACACTTGGTGGCAAGAGTGATTTTACAAACATAAATCGCGACCCAGTTTAATATGCATTTGCGTTTGGTTACATTAGCTAATACGTTAAAAAGTCCTTGGTCTTGCTAATCTCGTTATTACTTACCTCTCTGGGTCTTTAATAAAAACTCTTCGAACTACACATTAAGAAATCTATAAAAACATATATTTTAGATTAATTCACAGGTCTTAAAAACTTCACACATCCCTAATGCAGCCAATACTCTAAAACGTAACACAGTCCAACCTTAGAAAAACGATCACCTGATGGGCATCGAATTAATCTGTGGGTCACGGTAGTTCCATCGTATACATGGTAGCGTCAGTACACTCTCTTGGTACCAACAGCGCACAAAACATTAAAAAAAGCGAATAGGGACTCCTTCCATAACTCAAGAAACATCTGCTTACATCAGTTAAAGGCTCCCGTGAGGACAGAAGGGAAACCAAACCTAATATTGATTAAAATAGGAGACGGATGAGAAATAATCTTGTCACTGTAAAGGAACCTAACACTTGAGTTAACTACCTTTACGCTAACGTATATAGTTAATAAAGGCATAAATTTGCAGTAGAATGGAACACTAACGCAACGCAACGCAATACTAGACATGATCATAAGTTTAAGAACACCACTGACAAAGACAGCGCCCTAGCGGACGACAAGAGAACTTGAAACAATGCCGCAAGTTCATCGACAAAGCCAAATGCTCCTGAGCAAAGTTACTGAAAAGTAAACCACACAGTCACAGACAGACAACGTCGCTTAAACACTGTTTGCCCACGCCGTAAGTATGCATCACACTGCTGCACCAGTACACCGCAGAGTGGAAGAAAACAGACAGACATCCTCTATCAGAAGAGACGCTCGGTGGACCACAACAAACAGTCCTTGAGTTGACCCCAGTGAACACTGGTGTGGTGGCTTTTTGTCCTCTTGCAACTCGAGCTGCAAACCGTGCTAATATGCGCCAATCAGTTACTCATCCATCCAAATGTGACAACTATAGCGTGACCTGGTGCGCTGTACTTGTCAACGGCTATCGAGAAGATGGCAGGCATGCACTCTGCACTTGTGGCCTGTAATTCCACAAAATCTGCCTGGGCATCGTACTCCCAACACTGCAGCGAACAAAAGCAGATACACGGCCTGCATTTGTCGAAGGTATCTGCGCACCATCCATCCGGACGCCATACTAATGCACGGTAGTGACCAAAAGACAGGCAGTAGGCCTGTACCCATTCCCAGAGGCTCGACACCGGCGACGGAGCCTACCGGTCTCACCTCGGTGCTTCCATATATAGGCTGGCTGTTCAACAGGCAGATTGACAAGTAAATCTGCCGAAGGGATACACTTCCATTTTGATTAGCTTTGAATATGATGTAGCGTAGACCAAAATAAGAGACACACTGATTGTATTTATCTTTTGGTAATTTTATTTTTCTGGTTTAGGATCAAAAACTATGGTGGTACATATATCACCACGGCACGTTTGTGAGGTATCAAAACTACGGTGGTAAATGGATTTCCCACTTCCCTTCGTGAGCTAATATGTGTTGCCATTACTTGTAAAAAAATAATGAACAGTATTTTCTGTTTTTGTTTTATGTTTTCTTTTACTTTATTAAAAAATATTTGTTACTGATATTATAGTTTACTTACCACAAAGTGAAAACAATCCTAGAAACCTTATCACGCAGTAACGCTATGAGCTGATATAGGTCACAATACTGTATATTCCAGAAGCGAAGAAATGTGTTTCGACAACAGTTGATCTCACGACTAAATGAAACTGATTATTGTAGCAGTTTTCATACACCTGGTGCAGTGTACAACCACACGATGTCATGCAAAGACAGAGGTGGTAAGACATGTTCCCAAGAGATTTGGAATACCTGTAAGTTGCTGGTAAGTATGCTTCCCAAGGACAACAAATGACAGATTAATTTTCTAGTAAGTACACTTCCCAATCCCCTAACCCCCTTAAAGAAACTACTTTGATGGTAGCCGTACTTCACAAGAACCGTTAAAACAGCTTTGTTTAGTGGGATATATACTTCCCACGGTCCTGAAGAGTATATTTCACAACAAACGGAAACTACAGCTGGTGCAGAGGACTGCCACTAAATGTCAGGAGCGTACAGAAGTGATAACACATATTATGTTAAACGCTGTAAAGAAATACATTTAGTGGGACGTATCTACCCAACGAACCGCGAAAATGATGAAATGTCTGTCCTTTTTAATGTACATTACAACTAAGCATCCAGAATTGCCGGAAAACTTATTTTTTTTCTTTATCATTTCGACATTTACAAGCAGCAAAACGTATAGCATCGTAAATGCTAAATTCAGTCATATTATTCAGAAATAAGCTATAATTATCTCCCTATTGCTGAACGCGCGCCCGAGGTATGACCACTTCAATATTAGTTGTCATGTTGGGTTGTTCAACAAGTATATGTATATCGCATTCTTTTGTTTTCAAGTTCTAACATCTTAAGATTTAATTATTTTATATTTGTAATTTTTTCTACATTACTGTTGTAACATTATTGTAAATCTACACAATAATAAGGAATGGCAGAATTGTTTGGATAAAAGAAACTACTGAATGAACTTTGATTTTGGGCACCAAACACAAGTGATTTCGAAAAAAGTGTCTTTTTCGACGAATCTGGGTGCACCATTTTAAAGCGCATTAAAAACGATATAACTTTTATCTGAAGTTGTTTTTTATGTGCGTTCCCGCTTCAATTGGATTCATTCAGAAATATTAAAGTCAGCTGCTACGTCGCAGGTTCGAATCCTGCCTCGGGCATGGATGTGTGTGGTGTCCTTAGGATAGTTAGGTTTAAGTAGTTCTAAGTCCAGGGGGCTGATGACCTCAGATGTTAAGTCCCATAGTGCTCAGAATCATTATTATAAATATTAGGAATCCGATAAAATATCAAATCTCCCACATCGCTGCGGCCGGAAAAAGATCCTGCAAGGTCGGGACCAACCACGACTCAAAACAACCGTTCACCGTGACAGAAGTGCAACCCAGCCGCAAATTGCTGCAGATCTCAATGCAGGGCCAACAACAAGTGTCAGCGTGCGAACCATAATGAAATATCATCGATATGCCAGAATGAGATTTTAACTCTGCAGCGGAGTGTGCGCTGATTTGAAACTTCCTGGCAGGTTTAAACTGTGTGCCGGACTGAGACTCGAACTCGGGACCTTTGCCTTTCACGGGCAAGTGCTCTACCATCTGAGCTACCCAAGCACGACTCACGCTCCGTCCTCACAGCTTTATTTCTACCAGCACCTCATCTCCTTCTTTCCAAACTTTACAGAAGCTCTCCTGCGAACCTTGCAGAACTAGCACTCCTGAAAGAAAGGGTATTGCGCAGACATGGTAGCCACAGCCTGGGGGATATTTCCAAAATGAGATTTTCACTCTGCAGCGGAGTGTGCGCTGATATGAAACTTCATGTCAGCGCACACTCCGCTGCAAAGTGAAAATCTCATTCTGGAAACATCCCCCAGGCTATGGCTAAGCCATGTCTCCGCAAAGCTACAGTCTGGAGCCGAGCGACCGCTACGGTCGCAGGTTCGAATCCTGCCTCGGGCATGGATGTGTGTGATGTCCTTAGGTTAGTTAGGTGTAATTAGTTCTAAGTTCTAGGTGACTGATGACCTCAGAAGTTAAGTCGCATAGTGATCAGAGTCATTTTTTTGTCTCTGCAATATCTTTTCTTACAGGACTGCTAGTTCTGCAAGGTTCGCAGGAGAGCTTCTCGAAAGTTCGGAAAGTAGGAGACGAGGTGCTGGCAGAAGTAAAGCTGTGAGGGTGGAGCGAGAGTCGTGCTTGGGTTGCTCAGATGGTAGAGCAGTTGCCCGCGAAAGGCAAAGGTCCCGAGTTCGAGTCTCGGTCCGGCACACAGTTTTAATCTGTCAGGAAGTTTCATCGTCGATATGGGCTTTCGGAGCCGAAGGCCCACTCCTGTACCCTTGAAGACTGCAAGACACAAAACTTTACGCCACGCCTGGGTGCGTCAACACCGACACTGGACTGTTGATGACAGAAAACATGTTGCCTGATCGGTCGAATCTCATTTCATATTATATCGAGCGGATGAACGTGTACAGGCATGGAGCCAACCTCACGCATCCATGGACTCTGCATGTCACCAGGGGACTGTTCAAGGTGGTGGACGCTCTGTAATGGTGTGAGGAGTGTGCATTGGAGTGACATAGGACCTCTGATACGTCTAGATACGACTCTGGCAGGTGACATGTACGTAAGCATCTTGTCTGATCACCTGCACCCATTCATGTCCATTGTGCATCCCGACGGACTTGGGCAATTCCAAAAATTTATTGATTGGCGACTCCATGTTGTCTTGTGCACTACTACCAGATAACAGGTATTCTTGAAAAAAGAGACAGCATTGGTCATATATTTTTTACTATCGCAAAATAGATTTTCTGTCACTGAGTGACCATCTTCAGTGCTGTATTGTATAACTTAAATTAGGATGCACTGTTGTCACTAAGCTTACGGCAATCACATAGAGTCAGTGCATCCTAATTTAAGTTATACAATACAGCACTGAAGATGGTCACTCAGTGACAGAAAAACGATTTTGTGATAGTAAAAAATATACGACCAATGCTGTCTCTTTTTTCAAATATAATTCCAAAAAATGCGACAGCCCACACGTCCAAATTGCTACAGAGTGGCACCAGGATCACTCCTCTGAGTTTAAACACTTCCGGTGGCCATCAAACATCCGATACATGAACATTATAAAACGTATCTGGGATGCTTTGCAACGGGCTGTTCAGAAGAGATCCCCACCCCCTCGTACTCTTACGGATTTATTGACAGCCCTGTAGGATTCATGGTGTCAATTTCCAGACATTAGGAGAGTCCATGCCACGTCGTGTTGCGGCACTTCTGAGTGTTCGCGGGAGCCCTACACGATATAAGGCAGGAGTACGAATTTCTTTGGATATAATGTATGGATGATGTCCTTGGTGATACTGTAGTCAAAGGAAAAACGACATAAAACTCCGTGCGTATCCTCAGTGATTCAACTGATGTGACTGCTTCCACTGATAGCTTGGCAATCTTAGAATAACGGGTCTTTCCCTCGTCGGAGGTTTGATTCCTCGCCCGGACATGGCTGTGTGTGTCTTCCTTAGCATAAGTTAGTTTAAGTTAGATTAAGTAATGTGTAAGCTTAGCGGACCGATGACCTCCGCAGTTTGGTCCCATAAGACCTTACCACAAATTTCCAATTTTTTTTTTACAATAACGGGTCTTCCCGTCACATTCGTCTGTGATGAGAGTCAAGTAACAATTCCTGCACCAAGCCTCTACCCACTTCAGGTATTGCTGTATTTCATTACAGTTGTCAGTTGTCTAGAGTTGCGGTTTCCTTATATACAGTACAACAGCATCGTCCGCAAACAGCT
The DNA here is from genome assembly GCF_023864275.1 of Schistocerca cancellata. Lineage (NCBI taxonomy): Eukaryota > Metazoa > Arthropoda > Insecta > Orthoptera > Acrididae > Schistocerca > Schistocerca cancellata. The sequence goes on along the minus strand of NC_064626.1, from coordinate 1,058,313,122 downwards.
CCGTGGAGTTTCATTTGATAAAAACATAAATAAGCTGGATACGGTTCAGAACAATACACACTGTAGTGTATATGGGCTGAGACTCGTAATGCTGCTCACTAGCGGTTAGCTCTACTGCTCGAACGCAACAGCTGGCGAGCACGCCAGTCTAATCTCACTACGCAGCCGCCGGAGATCGTTAACGTAAAAAAGAAAAATCACGTGCGCCGCCGACGTAACCATCAACATTGGTTTGTGGACTATAATTAAAATGTTTGTCGAGATTTTTTAGTGCCGAGAGCAAATGAAATGCGGAACACCACGGTAGGCGCGATGGAGATTATGGCACGAGAGCGCGGCAGTAATTTGGTAAGCCCGGGTGTCAGAGGCGCGCCCTAGCGGTCGTGCGGTGAGAATTACCTTTCGCGTTCTGCAGCACTCTAAATGAAACGAATAAAAGCGTGAGCACGGTAAACAACGAGTTTCCACTGTGGCGGCAGCTGGCGCGGCTAGCTGCGAGACGTGACTACGCCGGCGTGGCGGCAGTCCAACCCCTGATTCCGCAGCGCACGGCGAGCGCCCGCCCACGTGTGCCAGCCGCGAGGCAGCGCACCCGCTGTCTGAGTAACGCACTGACGTGTCGGCTGCACTTACGAGGACAGTAGCGGAAAGTTACTGGCTTTACTCGTCCCACTATAAACAGTCCCACTGTCTCTCCTGAATCACAGCAAAAGCGACTGATTTTCCACTTTACTTCTGCACTGCGTCCACTCACTACAGATGTATCAGAGGGCAAAATTTACTCCGCAGATACTTCTACATAGGCTTCATCGCGGTGCTGAACTAAAAGTAATTACTGTTGATGTTTCCTTCATCACTGCGCTTTAGATAGTGCAAAAAATACTGTACAGCACTTAACTCGAACGTGAGCAAAGTAACGCAATCGTCAGGTAAGTAGCCGCTATGTAGAGTTTGATAAGTCACCAGGGAGGTCGCAACCTGAACACGCGCCAATATGGTTACGCAACTTGACTACTAAAGAGAAACGCTTCTCATGAATGGTTCTTACATAATTGTACGCATCTGACGACAATCAGCATACTGTCCAACACTTACATTTTAGCGCGAACTGCAGATTCAAAATGGTTCTAATGGCTCTGAGCACTATGGGACTTAACATCTGTGGTCATCAGTCCCCTAGAACTAAGAACTACTTAAACCTAACTAACCTAAGGACATCACACGCATCCATGCCCGAGTCAGGATTCGAACCTGCGACCGTAGCAGTCGCGCGGCTCCGGACTGAGCGCCTAGAACCACTAGACCACCGCGGCCGGCGTCGAACTGCAGAAACTGAGCATCTGCGACCGTGTTCGTCCTGAATACATGTATTAAAGCCGAGAACGCGAAGTGAGAAGTCGGTATCAAGCGACATTCGCTGGTCGCTGACGGTAAGAGCGTGATGGCCATGAGCGTCACCGCCGGTGGTGGTGGGGGGGGAAATGTAATCTAGTGGCTTGTCCCTCCCACCAATATTCCCTGAGAAGCATTTTCAACTTTTTTGGCTCTTAGTTGACAAAAAATGATCGTGTTGAAGGAACATATCTAAGCTTAACTCTTTACACGTACGAAAAGCTCTTATGTAGGGTTTAGTGATGTGACAGTAAATGAAATACGCTTATATTATTCGCTAAAGAAACAACTGTATTGGCACGACTACGAGTGATGAAGGAGCAGGGTAGATAAACACAAATCTGCTCGGTTTTACTTTAAGACTGTAGGAGGGGTGCCAGGCGGCGAACTGCTAACAACTGAACGCCACGCGGCAATACTTTGAAGTCCACTGTTGGTATAACAATAAAGCTACAGTCGATGAGTATGTCAAGACTACTTGCTTTGAAAAGAGTTTAAGGCTGTCCGTCTATGTTGACATTTTTAAAGGCAAACTAATTATGGTAAGTAGATATTCAAACAAAATTATTCCATTTTACTCAATTTTACCACTACAATGCAGCAGAACACCTAGTTTATAGGGACTTATCAACTTTTTTTTAGTCTGATCCAAACAGCATATAGCCTATTATGTTCTATAAATATTATTTTTCCTCCCGTTTAGACCCCCTTATCATGTAACCTTATCTATTCATCCCCCCCCCCTTACGAAATAATTTAGTGATGTTGGCATCTATGGTCGTGGCAGCACAGCAAATAGCGACAAAACATCCTAATATTCGCTATGTACTTCCCGCTTGGTCTTTGAATCTGCATTGCAGCGACGTCACCTCTCAGAAAGCTGCTGGCCGGGGTGGCCGAGCGGTTCTAGGCGCTTAAGTCTGGAACCGCAAGACCGCTACGGTCGCAGGTTCGAATCCTGCCTCGGGCATGCATGTGTGTGATGTCCTTAAGTTAGTTAGGTTTAAGTAGTTCTATTTTCTAGGGGACTGATGACCTCAGAAGTTAAGTCCCATAGTGCTCAGAGCCATTTGGACCATTTTTTCAGAAAGTTGCATCGGATTTCAAACGAAACTGCAAGCCCAGTTATTACATAAGCTGGTTCTCAGGAAGAAAGGAAACACTGACACATCGCCTCCGAGAAGTCAATGACGATTAAAGAGCTACTAGGTTCTAACTAATCATTCAAGTAATGACTGCTTATCTAACTTGTACAAAATGTAGCATTGTTTCTTTTGTAAACTCCAGCAGACGTAAGTCCGCAGCTCGTGGTCTCGCGGTAGTGTTCTCGCTTCCCGAACACGGTGTCCTGGGTTCGATTATCGGCGAGGTCAGGGATTTTCACCTGCCTCGAGATGACTAGGTGTTGTTGTGTCGTCTTCAACATCATCATCATTCATCCCCATTACGGTCGGTGTAAGGCAATGGAAAACCACCTCCGCTAGGACCTTGCCAAGTACGGAGGTGCGGGTCTCCCGCATCGTCCCCTACGCTCGGTCAAGGCGTATGGGACTTCATCATCAGCAAACGTAATTTGCGTGTGGTGATCAACGGGAGAAGCTCCTTCTACTAGTATTTCATTTCGTACCATGAAAAATCACGATGGATCTGTTACAATGTGTGCGTGGGTGGGTGTCCACGCGCTCGCGTCTGTACGTGTGTGCTGGAGTAGTGGGAGAAGGAGGCAGAATCATCCAGTTCCAATAGCTGGCAAAATGGGACATAACTTGTTTACGTGTACAGCTTTAACGAAAAGGAAAATGATGCTGTGTGTGAGGACACAATGCACCGGCCATATCATTTTTTAACTGCGTTGCCTGTAGCGGAAGTCATACAAATCAGCTGCGCAGGGCAGCCGCGTGGTCTGGGGCGTCTTGTCACGGTTCGCGCGGCTCCCCCCGTCGGAGGTTCGAGTCCTCCCTCGGGCATGGGTGTGTGGGTCGCCTTAGAGTAAGTTAGTTTAAGTTAGATTACATAGCGTGTAAGCCTAAGGACCGCTGACCTCAGCAGTTTGGGCCCATAAGACATTACCGCAATTTTTTTCATACAAATCAGTCCTTACAAGAATTAATCATAACTAGAGAATAGCGAATGACCATAGAAAATGTCATTAACATATTGTATCTATGTAAAAGTGACAACTGCTCCAGACAGTGAAATATCTTTCGCGCACACCCACGGAAGTAGTGAAAGTAAGACAGGTAGTACAAACGTAAATGTGAATAAAAGAGAACAAGCGTACGCAGTTAGTATTGTGGAAGACGTCGACTGGAGGATATAAATACGAATGTTAAGTAAGAGAACTTAAATGTACGACCAACATTACAGCGACACTGCAAGTAGAGTCCACATTATCCCCACAACATCACTGGCAAAATAACAAGCTCGTTGGACACTACAGCAGCCGCGACACAGAGGTGGAATAACATGGCAGTACGTATAAATCTCCCTGTGTACACATTTACGAAATACTAGATCATCAGCCCAGATGCCAAGGAAGGGCGATGTGAATGACAGACTGACGAGCAGCAAGTGCTGCCAGTCTCATCTGAGACATCTCCAAGACACTGCTGTCACTGTTTCCAACATACTGGTAGTATACGCTTCATAATGCTGTAACTGTCATATAGATTACGGTGGGGTAAAGGACACCATGCCATAAAATCTCTTATGGATGGAGTTTAGGTGCAATGCAGCATATGAATCAGTGTATACTCTACATATGAAAAGTTGTTGCTTCATTACCCACGGCCTCTGTTGGTAACGACGGTCAGTAAAAGACACGGAAATTAATACACACATCGAAAAAAGCTTTGCATCGCCACGGCCCCGAGAACTGAAGACAGACGTTGACTGTGGATATTGTATCACAGACACACTCCCTTTGACTGTTCAGAGACGTCAATAAACCCGCCCAAAGATGTAAACAACCATACATGAGCAGCGCCTATAAGACGGAGGGGGTCCGACAGCCGATCAGTTCCAGTCATTCCACCAGGAAGGGGGTACACGGCTCATGTTGTTTGTAGTTCAACCATGTGTAGACAGTCTATACCGCGTTTCGATCGCGTCCGCATCGTTACTTTGTGCCAGGAAGGACTCTCAACAACGGAAGTATCCAGACCTCTCGGAGTGAACCAAAGCGATGTTGTTCGGACATGGTGGAGATACAGAGAGACAGGAACTGTCGATGACATGCCTCGCTCAGGCCGCCCAAGGCCTATTACTGGAGTGGATGAGCGCTACCTATTGATAATGACTCGGAAAAATCCTGAGAGCAACGCCACCATGTTGAATAATGCTTTTCGTGCAGCCACAGGACGTCGTGTTGCGACTCAAACTGTGCACAATAGACTGCATGGTGCGCAACTTTTCTCCCGACGTCCATCGCGAGGTCCACTTTTGCAACAACGACTCCATGCAGGGAGGTGCAGATGGGCCCAACAACATGCCAAACGGACTGCTCAGGATTGGCATCGCGTTCTCTACACCTATGAGTGTCGCATATGCCATCAACCAGTCAATGGTCGGAGTCGTGTTTGGAGGCAACCCGGTCAATCTGAACGCCTTATACAAACTGTACAGCGAGTGCAACGAGGTGCCGGTTCCCTGCTGTTTTAGGGTGGCATTATGTTGGGTCGACGTACGCCGCTGGTCGTCATGGAAGTCGCCGTAACAGCTATACGATACGTGAATGCCATCCTCTGACTGATAGTTCAACCATATCGGCAGCATATTGTCGAGGCATTCGTCTTCATGGACGACAATTCGCGCCCCCATCGTGCACATCTTATGAATAACTTCCTTCAGGATATCGACATCGCTCGACTAGAGTGGCCAGCTTGTTCTCCAGACATCCGTTGTTTACAGCAATCTGGACCACCACCTCAGATGATCTCGCTGTATGGTGGTACAAAATGCAATGTGTGGTTTTCATGAGCAGTAGAAAGGGTGGAAATGATTTACATGTTGATCTCTATTCTAATTTTCTGTACAGGATCCGAAACTCTCGGAACCGAGGTGATGTAAAACATGGCGATTTTAAAAATACAAATTATTTGGCTTCTAGTCATTTCTTCTTATTTTTTCCTCCTCATATTTATCTCGTATGTTGAACATCTTTTCGATTGTTGTCATTATTCATATTTACACGTTATTTTGAGAGACGATCAAATGCTGACAGATACAGGGTGAACATTAATAAAACCAGCAAACTGTACGGACGGATTCCTTGACTGGATATTGAGGAAAAATGGTACTGTAAACAGGTGTCCGGAAATACATTGTTGTCACGGTAGACGGCGCTGACTGGTGAAAGTTCCCATCACTACGTGCCGTGTGTTCCTTGTTTTCTGCAGGCTGTGTGATCGACGCAGCGTACTGTAAGCAGCAGAATGGTCCGGTATTCATGTCGGGTACAAGCCGAGATGGTGTTCCTGTACGGCCAAGCTTTGAGAAATCCATCTTTCAATGCGTCTAAAAGACCAGTCACTCAGCCACAGCCATTACAGACAACCTACAAATACAACAAATCTTATCTTCACATATTTGCCGGCCAGGGTGGCCGAGAGGTTCTAGACGCTACAGTCTGGCACCGCGAGACAGCTACGTTCGCAGCTTCGAATCCTGCCTCGGGCATGGATGTGTGTGATGTCCTTAGGTTAGTTAGGTTTAAGTAGTTCTAATTTCTAGGGGACTGATGACCTCAGGAGTTAAGTCCCATAGTGCTCAGAGCCATTTGAATCATTTTTTCACATATTGCATGAAATATTCAAAAACAAAAACTAATTATCCTCTGATATACACTCCTGGAAATGGAAAAAAGAACACGTTGACACCGGTGTGTCAGACCCACCATACTTGCTCCGGACACTGCGAGAGGGCTGTACAAGCAATGATCACACGCACGGCACAGCGGACACACCAGGAACCGCGGTGTTGGCCGTCGAATGGCGCTAGCTGCGCAGCATTTGTGCACCGCCGCCGTCAGTGTCAGCCAGTTTGCCGTGGCATACGGAGCTCCATCGCAGTCTTTAACACTGGTAGCATGCCGCGACAGCGCGGACGTGAACCGTATGTGCAGTTGACGGACTTTGAGCGAGGGCGTATGGTGGGCATGCGGGAGGCCGGGTGGACGTACCGCCGAATTGCTCAACACGTGGGGCGTGAGGTCTCCACAGTACATCGATGTTGTCGCCAGTGGTCGGCGGAAGGTGCACGTGCCCGTCGACCTGGGACCGGACCGCAGCGACGCACGGATGCACGCCAAGACCGTAGGATCCTACGCAGTGCCGTAGGGGACCACACCGCCACTTCCCAGCAAATTAGGGACACTGTTGCTCCTGGGGTATCGGCGAGGACCATTCGCAACCGTCTCCATGAAGCTGGGCTACGGTCCCGCACACCGTTAGGCCGTCTTCCGCTCACGCCCCAACATCGTTGCAGCCCGCCTCCAGTGGTGTCGCGACAGGCGTGAATGGAGGGACGAATGGAGACGTGTCGTCTTCAGCGATGAGAGTCGCTTCTGTCTTGGTGCCAATGATGGTCGTATGCGTGTTTGGCGCCGTGCAGGTGAGCGCCACAATCAGGACTGCATACGACCGAGGCACACAGGGCCAACACCCGGCATCATGGTGTGGGGAGCGATCTCCTACACTGGCCGTACACCACTGGTGATCGTCGAGGGGACACTGAATAGTGCACGGTACATCCAAAACGTCATCGAACCCATCGTTCTACCATTCCTAGACCGGCAAGGGAACTTGCTGTTCCAACAGGACAATGCACGTCCGCATGTATCCCGTGCCACCCAACGTGCTCTAGAAGGTGTAAGTCAATTACCCTGGCCAGCAAGATCTCCGGATCTGTCCCCCATTGAGCATGTTTGGGACTGGATGAAGCGTCGTCTCACGCGGTCTGCACGTCCAGCACGAACGCTGGTCCAACTGAGGCGCCAGGTGGAAATGGCATGGCAAGCCGTTCCACAGGACTACATCCAGCATCTCTACGATCGTCTCCATGGGAGAATAGCAGCCTGCATTGCTGCGAAAGGTGGACATACACTGTACTAGTGCCGACATTGTGCATGCTCTGTTGCCTGTGTCTATGTGCCTGTGGTTCTGTCAGTGTGATCATGTGATGTATCTGACCCCAGGAATGTGTCAATAAAGTTTCCCCTTCCTGGGACAATGAATTCACGGTGTTCTTATTTCAATTTCCAGGAATGTATAACAGCATTGTACTTCCTAGATCTAAGTTCTCCGACAGAAATGAGGATCAAAAAATTTCATAATGTGTATCAAAAAACTTCGCAGTCTGTAATAGCTTTTTAAGTTTCTATATTTGCAAGATCCTTGCACTTCCTGTGGCTAAGTTCCTTGACCATAACCTACATGTTTCTGTATGAGCAACATCTTTACACCTGCCATGTCTAAGTTCTTTGACCATAGCTTACATGTTTGTAAATAAACACAGTGCATTTCACGAGTGCACGTCGTAAGTGTGAAATATGCAGCTAAGATTTTTAAAACTGAAACATGGACGTGAAAATGATAATAAGTGTGCAGCTAAGTGAAAAACAGTCACCACAGCATAACTATAATAATGATGCTTCATACAGATATATTTTCGACAAATGCTGCCGTGCCACTTAAAACTCTCCCACTTGTATCTGTCCAGTCACCAGCAAATAATTTTTTTGTGTTTATACAGTGACCTCCAGCAACATAAACATGTGCAAGAATGTATAAACACCTGAGGATGGGCACAAGCCCGAAACCAGTCGTGTGAAAAATAAATAACCTTTTATTGTGACTGGTAGCGGAAATTTTTCCATACCCACTTAAGGTATGAGTTTCGGAGCCCATGTTTACTAGACTTTTTTGCTTCGAACTATCGCTCCTGCCAATCCCTGAATACTGTCCATTCCTCCTGGGACACCCCGTATAGATCTATCTGTGCTACGTGTACAGCTGCAGTTGTGTTCCAAATGTCGGAAATAAAACGAGGGAAGATGTTAATAATTTATTTTCTATTGCATAACAGAGTACAGCCGTCTGTTTTCTATGGCACAAGAGAGTCGTAGTATCTCTTGTTTTATCGCCACTCACTCGAGTTTTTCGCACATAAAACATTTTGCCCAATGGCGCATGCTGCGCCCACAAAGAGGTTATTTAAACGCAGCGGCAGCAGTGCTGGCAGTATGTCTTCATAACACTCAGCCGAACTGGAGCCCTTCGCGTGGTGAGTCGGCGGGCCCCTAAATCGGTGGTGCCAGGTTGTGTGTGTGTGTGTGTGTGTGTGTGTGTGTGTGTCTGTGTGTGTGTGTGTGTGTGTGTGTGTCTGTGTGTGCGTGCCCCGAATAGCGCTGACGCCGCACCGGCTGCCCGGAGCAGGTGGCTGGCGCCACGCCAGAAGCCTGGACTGCAAGGTCGCTGTTCCGCGACCAACGACACCGCGCTGTGTAGTCGCCTAAACACGACGTCACGGAGGCTGGTAGCCTGGAGGCGAGGGGAATGACGCGACAGCATTGGAAACGGCTGTCTCATGGTCGCCATTACCAAGCATTTGGCGTCTACTGCTTGGTAGTGATCGGAAAAACCCGACCGGTTAAAACCGCACCAGTACTTGTTTGGGCTCAGTTATATACTACGTGCATTGTTCTGTCACCTACTGACAGGTACTCCATATCAATGACCTCAGTAGTCATTAGATACCGTGAGAGAACAGAATGGAGCGCTCCACGGAACTCACGGACTTCGAACTGAGTGTCACATGTATCATACGTCTGTACGCGAGGTTTCCACACCCTTAACATCCCTAGGTCCACCTTTTCCGACGTGATAGTGGAGTGGAAACGTGAAAGGATACGCACAGTACTAAAGCGTACAGGTCGACCTCGTCTGTTAACTGAAGAGACTGCCACGGTCGAATAGGGTCGTAATGTGTTACAGGCAGACATTTATCCAGACCATCACACAGGAATTCGAAACTGCATCAGGATCCACTGCAAGTTTTATGACAGTTAGGCGGGAGGCGAGAAAACGTGGATTTCATGGTCGAGCGGCTGCTCATAAGCCACACATCACGCCGGTAAATGCCAAACGAGGCCTCGCTTGGTGTAAGGAGAATAAACATTGGACGATTGAACAGTGGTAAAACGTTGTGTGGAGTGACGAGTCACGGTACACAATGTGGCGATCCGATGGCATGGTTGGGGTATGGCGAATGACCTGTTAACGTCATCTGGCAGCGCATGTTTTACCAACAGTAAAATTCGGAGGCGGTGATGTTATGGTGTGGTCGTGTTTTTCGTGGAGGGGGCTTGCACCCCTTGTTTTTTTGCATGGCCCTGTCACAGAACAGCCCTACATTTATGTTTTAAGCACCTACTTATTTCCCATTGTTGAAGAGCAATTCATGGATGGCATCGCATCCTTCAAGACGATCGAGCACCAGTTCTTAATACACGGCCTGTGGCGGAGTGGTTACATGGCAATAACATCCCCGTAATGGACAGGCTTGCACAGAGTCCTGACCTGAATCCTACAGAACACTTTTGGGATGTTTTGGAACACTGACTTCGTGCCCGGCGTCACCGACCGACATCGATACCTCTCCTCAGTGCAGCACTCCGTGAAGAATTGACTGTCAATCCCCAAGAAACCTTCCAGCACCTGTGTGATCGTACGCCTGCGAGAGTGGAAGCTGTCATCAAAGCCAAGGGTGGGCCAACACCATATTGAATACCAGCATTACCGATGGACGGCGCCACGAACTTGTAAATCATTTTCAGCCAGGTGTCCCGATACTTTTGATCACATAGTATAGTATTATTGTGAAGGCAATTCGATGAACCGTCTGTCATTCACTCATGTATGATTTGCAGAGCAGCCACGCACATGTAGATGTAGCTGTAGATCTACGAGAAATGATTTAAAGTGAAACGTCTACATAAACAAATCGGGGGTGCGGCAGATACCAGACGGAGATACATTGGACGAATCATTAGGACATGTAGTCCATCTACAAAGAAGGTAGGTCACAAAACTTTAGTTTGCCCAATACTTCAATACTGCTTGCTAATATGGGAGCTGACCAGAGAACATTGATACAGGGAATGGAGGTAATCCAAGATGAGAAGCGCATTTTGTTACAGGTTCACTTGCTGTTGCTGTTGTGGTCTTCATTCCAGCATTGTCGACCGCAGCGCCGTATTGTGCCTGTTTACATATCTGTGTATTTCAATATGGAAGCTGCTTCATCTCCTACAACAACCCACATCCTTCTGAATCAGTGTATTCATCTCTTGGTCTCCGATTTTTACCCTTCACTCTGCCCTCCAATACAAAAATGGTGATCCTTTGATGCCTCAGAACATGTCCTACCACCCGATCCCTTCTTCTAGTCAAGTTGTGCCATAAATTTCTCTTCTCTCCATTTCTATTCAGTACCTCCTCATTAGTTATGTGATCTAGCCATAAAATCTTCAGCATTCTTCTGTAGCACCACATTTCGAAAGTTTCTATTGTCTTCTTGACTAAACTATTTGTCGTCCATGTTTCACATCCATACATGGCTACACTCCATACAAATACTCTAAGAAACGAGTTCCTGACACTTAAATCTATACTTGATGTTAACAAATTTCTCTTCTTCAGAAACGCTTTCCTTGCCATTGCCAGTTTACATTTTATATCTCCCTACTTCGACCATCATTTGCTTCCCAAATAGCAAAACTCATTTACTACTTTAAGTGTCTCATTTCCTAATCTAATTCCCTCAGCATCATCAGATTTAGTTAGACTACACTCCATTATACTCGTTTAACTTTTGTTGATGTTCATCTTATATCTTCCTTTCAAGACACTGTCCATTCCGTTCAACTGCTCTTCCAGGTCCTTTTCTGTGTCTGACAGAATTACAATGTCATCGACAAACCTCAAAGCTTTATTTCTTCTCCGTGGATTTTATTTCCTACTCCGAATGTTTCTTTTGTTTCCTTTACTGCTTGCTCAAGATACAGATTAAATAACATCGGGGATAAGCTACAACCCTGTCTCACTCCCTTCCCAAACACTGCTTCCCTTTCACTCCCCTCGACTCTTATAACTGCCGTCTGGTTTCTGTACAAATTGTATCCTGCCATCTTCAGAATTTGAGAGTATTCCAATCAACACTGTCAAAGGCTTTCTCTAAGTCTACAAATGCTAGAAACGTTTACTTGCCTTTCCTTAATCTATCTTCTAAGATTAATCGTAGGGTCAGTACTGCCTCACGTGTTCCAACGTTACTACAGAATCCAAACTAACTTCCACGAGGTCGGCTTCTACCAGTTTTTCATTCATCTGTAAAGAATTAGTGTTAGTAGTTTGCAGCTATGACTTGTTAAACTCATAGTTCGATAGTTTTCACAGCTGTCAATCGCGAAACCGTCACGGAAATGATCAGCCAATTCCAGTGACAGATGCTGTAAGAGAGGCGTTCTGCATCACGATGTGGTTCACTGCTCAACTTCTCACAGAGTGTGTTTTAGAAGGGTCAATTAATATATGCCTTCCTCCTACGTATGTGTCGCGGAAAGACCATAAGGGAAAATCGGAGGTGCGAGATCATGTTGATGCTTACCAGCAATCAGTCCTCTTCCCACGAGCTATAGTGAGTGTAACAGGAAAGTGGGAAGTGAGACTGGTACAGAAAGTACCTTCCGCCACACACTGTAAACTGACTTGCGAAATATAGATGTAAATGTAGAGATTGTAAGGCTTATGTCGATATCATTATGCTTAACTCAAGTAACTTCTTACTCTGTTTGTGCTTAATATGACATCCGTGTCGCCATCTTTGGTGCAACTTATCCACTGAAGAGCCAAAGAAACTGGTACACCTGCCTAATATCGTGCAGGGCCCACGCGAGCGCAACACGAAGTGGCACGGACTCGACTAATATTTGAAGCAGTGCTGGAGGGAATTAACACCATGAACCCTGCAGGGCTGTCCGTAAATCGGTAACAGTACGAGGTGGTGGAAATCTCATCTGAACAGCACATTGAAAGGCATCCCAAATATGCTCAAAAATGTTTATGTCTGGGAAGTGTGGTGGCCAGCGGAAGTGTTTATACCCAGAATAATGTTTCTGGAGCCCCTCTGTAGCAATTCTTGACGTGTGAATTGTCGCATTGTCTGCTGGAATTGCCCAAGTCTGCCGTAGTGCACAATGGACTTGCAAGGATGCATGTGATCAGGCAGGATGCTTAAGTATGTGTCACCCGTCAGACTCGCATCTAGACGTATGAGGGGTCCCGTATAACTCCAACTAAACACGCCCCACACCATTACACAGCCTCCACCAGCCTCAACAGTCCATGGCCGACAAGCAGGATCCATGGATTCATGAGATTGTCTCCATACCCGTACATGTACATCCGCTCGATACAATTTAAAACGAGACTCGTCCGACCAGGCAACACATTACCAGTCATCAACAATCCAATGTCGGAGTTGACACGGCCAGGCGAGTCGTAAAGCTTTATGTCGTGCAGTCATGAATTGTAAACTGGTGGGCCTTCGACTCCAAAAGCCTATGTTGATGACGTTTCGTTGAATGATTCACACGATAACACTAGCTGAATCTCAGCACTGAAATCTACAGCAAATTGCGTAAGGGTTGCACTTCTTTCTCGTTGAACGATCTCTTCAGTCGTTGGTTGTCCCATTCTTGCAGGATCTTTTACGGCGCAGTGATGTAGGAAATTTGATGATGTTTTACTGGAATCCTGATATTTAGGGTACACACGTCAAATAGCCGTACAGGAAAATCCCCTCTACATCGCTAGCCCGGAGATGCAGTGTCTCACCGCTCGTGCGCCGACTGTAACACCACGTTCAAACTCACTTAAATGCCGATAACCAGCCATTGTTGCAGCAGTAACAGATCTAACAATTGCGCCAGACACCCGTTTTCTTTACAGGCACTGTCGACCGTAGCGCCATATTGTGCCTGTTTACACATCTGTGTATTTCAATATGCAAGCCAATATCAGTTTCTTTGGCGCTACAGAGTATGTAAATGTTTCATTCACTTTACTGTCGATTTATACCACTGTGATCAATGTATGTAGTTTCAAAAGTAATGTTCTGTCAAAGTAGTGAAATCTTTTAACCCTATCTGCAGAATTGGCTCATGCACAGTGAAAATAGATCTGTATCGCTGTAAAACATAACTTCGAAACTCCAACGACGGGGGTGGATCAGGTGGATTTGGTGGTAGAAGCGCAAGCAGTCTCTGTGTGGCACTGACGTTATGAGTCGGTGGCTAGCATGCAAACTGTTCACATCGAGTGTGCTGAATAAGGCAACAAAAGCTGCTACACTCCTGGAAATTGAAATAAGAACACCGTGAATTCATTGTCCCAGGAAGGGGAAACTTTATTGACACATTCCTGGGGTCAGATACATCACATGATCACACTGACAGAACCACAGGCACATAGACACAGGCAACAGAGCATGCACAATGTCGGCACTAGTACAGTGTATATCCACCTTTCGCAGCAATGCAGGCTGCTATTCTCCCATGGAGACGATCGTAGAGATGCTGGATGTAGTCCTGTGGAACGGCTTGCCATGCCATTTCCACCTGGCGCCTCAGTTGGACCAGCGTTCGTGCTGGACGTGCAGACCGCGTGAGACGACGCTTCATCCAGTCCCAAACATGCTCAATGGGGGACAGATCCGGAGATCTTGCTGGCCAGGGTAGTTGACTTACACCTTCTAGAGCACGTTGGGTGGCACGGGATACATGCGGACGTGCATTGTCCTGTTGGAACAGCAAGTTCCCTTGCCGGTCTAGGAATGGTAGAACGATGGGTTCGATGACGGTTTGGATGTACCGTGCACTATTCAGTGTCCCCTCGACGATCACCAGTGGTGTACGGCCAGTGTAGGAGATCGCTCCCCACACCATGATGCCGGGTGTTGGCCCTGTGTGCCTCGGTCGTATGCAGTCCTGATTGTGGCGCTCACCTGCACGGCGCCAAACACGCATACGACCATCATTGGCACCAAGTCAGAAGCGACTCTCATCGCTGAAGACGACACGTCTCCATTCGTCCCTCCATTCACGCCTGTCGCGACACCACTGGAGGCGGGCTGCACGATGTTGGGGCGTGAGCGGAAGACGGCCTAACGGTGTGCGGGACCGTAGCCCAGCTTCATGGAGACGGTTGCGAATGGTCCTCGCCGATACCCCAGGAGCAACAGTGTCCCTAATTTGCTGGGAAGTGGCGGTGCGGTCCCCTACGGCACTGCGTAGGATCCTACGGTCTTGGCGTGCATCCGTGCGTCGCTGCGGTCCGGTCCCAGGTCGACGGGCACGTGCACCTTCCGCCGACCACTGGCGACATCATCGATGTACTGTGGAGACCTCACGCCCCACGTGTTGAGCAATTCGGCGATACGTCCACCCGGCCTCCCGCATGCCCACTATACGCCCTCGCTCAAAGTCCGTCAACTACACATACGGTTCACGTCCACGCTGTCGCGGCATGCTACCAGTGTTAAAGACTGCGATGGAGCTCCGTATGCCGCGGCAAACTGGCTGACACTGACGGCGGCGGTGCACAAATGCTGCGCAGCTAGCGCCATTCGACGGCCAACACCGCGGTTCCTGGTGTGTCCGCTGTGCCGTGCGTGTGATCATTGCTTGTACAGCCCTCTCGCAGTGTCCGGAGCAAGTATGGTGGGTCTGACACACCGGTGTCAATGTGTTCTTTTTTCCATTTCCAGGAGTGTATATTGATCAATAATGCCTCGGAGGTGGAAGATTACTAGCTAATTATTCATGGCACCAATAAGATTATTTTCAGAACTTCTTACACATCGAGAGCCATGACTACGTTTGTCCGTTTGTCTTAGCCACAGAGCATCGCCACAGGCACCACTTTCATCTCGAATCATAAGATGAGTACTGTCAGCATCCGTGGACTGGTTGACTCCCTTTATCTGCAAATAACAACCGCTTTTGGTTCAACTTTGTCATTTTACCAGCAAAGGATCGTAACGAAGTGTAAATATTATAAAAAGATTCGTGTGCTAAATAGTTAACAGACTACAACTGTACAGACTATAACAAATTCAGTGCCCAAATGTTTCATTTGCAGTTTATTTCGTGTGAAGAAGTGAATGTTCCGTAAGAAACCAAACAGAAATCAGATAAGGTGATATAACTATCTGAAGAACGTTTCTATGAAGTATTTTCTAATAATTAAACTGAAAAAAGCTCCACATGCCCAAATTAGTAGTGCAACCACATTAGTAACGTAATGAACATTAACTTTCTAATTCTGAGTGCGAGTGAGAGCCACTTCGTTGCCAGAATATTTAAGGTCAAGGCACACTTGTGTTCCGAGGCTTGCTAGATCGTGCTACTGTTTCGTACCTTATTTGTAAATGGTTCAAATGGCTTTGAGCACTATGAGACTTAACAGCTCAGGTCATCAGTCCCCTAGAACTTAGAACTACTTAAACCTAACTAACCTAAGGACATACACTCATCCATACCCGAGGCAGGATTCGAAACTGCGATCGTAGCAGCCGCGCGGTTCCAGACTGTAGCGCCTAGAACCGCTCGGCCACACCGGCCGGCTCTTATTTGTAAAACAGGCCTTTAATACCTAGAAAATTCTTACATAATAGTTTTCTGGATGAACATTAAATTGCTTCGTACCACTTTGTCTGTTTCGGCTCGCGACACTTCTCTTTACGCAATTACAGCTTACTTTTGAACTACCAGAACTTTTGTTCCATTCCTGCTGGTTCAGCTGCTGCTCCCTATTGAAAATTATACTTCGCTTAACTAATAATGGTCCGATACGTCATCCATTAACACACGGTCACGTTCAAACGAAATTTCTTTCATAGCAGTAACATTATCTGCGAATTGCTAGGCTGTCTCCCAAGCTGTATGTAGATACACATGCTCCATCCAGCAAAATTGCAGAGTTTCTGAATTGATGGCTAAAAGTTACCGCACATCCCAAATACTCAATTTTGCGTTCAAATAGGTCCACCTGTTTCCATCAGAATGTGGCTATCTACAATAGATACACAAATTTGCAAAAGGATGCTGTTCCGCGAAGTGCTCTCTGCGTTCCCAAACAATGAAGACGAATTACGGTCTACCGAAGTTATATTTTACTGTGAAAATGCTGCGGAAATAAGCTCTTACCTGGCTCATATTTACTGAGAATCTTTCGCTTAGCGAATAGTTCGCGTTACTGGAAAAGAGCACAGGTCAGTTGTATTTACAGAAAGAGTAAAGGAATGGACGCACATAACTGCACAAAACTTTATTGTTAACGTCCGTCCTTTTCTAGATTCTGAGAAATATCTTAAACTGAATAATGTGAGCTCCCTGGAGAAACAGCAGATTTTTTCCAGAGAATCGGAACAGGATCACGAAAAGTGTCCTTTTAGTATCCGTTCGTAATATCAACGATGAACCTCTACAACCGATCACAATGTTTAAATATCTAGGAAAAAAGCTACGGATGTCAAATGAAATCATGAAAATTCAATAGTACGGAAACAGAAATAGGAGACCTAGATTTGTTGGGAGGGCAGAAGGGAAATATTATCAATTTCAATGGTTAACAGAATCATTTCGAACATTCAGGTATACGCCGAATTGCAATTTTTATTTTTATAGACTTATAGCGGCTGGGGCGAACGAAACGAAATAAGATCATATCTTCGACGAAAGCTTAGGAGACCGTAGTACAAGCTCGAATTGTGCAAGGATGCGAAATCCGCCGTATTTTTTTCAGAGAGCTGATCCTGGCATATTTGGTAAATGAAATAGGAAAACCGTTACCAAAATCTGTATAATCGGAAGGAGATATGAACTGTCGTCCTCTGGGATTTTTAGACATATGTGCAAACAACAGCACCGCCACAACGTGCAAAATAGACAGTTTATTAAGTTTGCTTGGCCGCAGCAGTATTACATATACCAATGAAGGCAACGTGCATTATTAACTTGGTTCATCATTACGGTATGATGTGTTCTACAACCGATGAGTATTTACCGGCAAGAAATAGCATTGCTATTTGTGCTTACGAATGGGATGGATCAACCACGTAACATTAGTATGATCAGACAACCATGCCTAGTAAACCAGTAAGACCAAATCAGCATTTATTTGCAAATATAACAAAAGTTTGAAAAGTAACCCTTAATCATGACATGACGATTAACGAGACATAATCACTCGTAATGCTACGTTTTTGATGTATTCCAGAGTAGTTATTGTGTTGAAGTCGCACTACTAATCACCGGCTGTGCACTGTAATTTCTGATTCCACTACACTGTCCGGAATCATTACTGAGAAAGACATAGTATATCAAAATTTCGATCTTGTAGGTGATTCTGTAAAGGCTGTGAAGAAAATTACTCAGTAGTGTGACGAGTTTAAACCAAAACATGCTTGTTACCTAGCTTTGTCATGAAGTGAGCCGTATGTGACGAATGCTGTTCTCTCCCATATACTTTGCGTAATTTTGACCGTGAATTTGAATTATTTAGACTAAAAAATCCAGTTTTATTTCCAAGCGTATCGAATGTAACCATGTCAACGCTTGTCAACAAACACCCAAAGGACATAAAACATGAAAACTCCCTTAAATAAATCCGTAAGTAACACAGAAATTGTCTATAATCTTTTTTAGTTATAATTGTAAGAGGCAAGTAAACTCACACTTGGTCGTAAGTATGTCGCAATTTGATTTGTTTTTGAATGTAGACACGGTTTACGCTGTTAACAGTCGTCAAAACCAAACACTCACCCATAGCGTGCATTGCACCAATAGCAGACCAGCAGCTTGAAATCCGTCGCGCCGTTTTCAATATTTTTACGCGTTTAAAACTAATTTTTGAGTGCCTTATATAGAGCGTTAAATCTACAGGTTGTGCAAATTTGTTATGTTACTAGTATGAAGAGTCAGTGAGTGTGAATACAGTGAATACAGTTTCCCCTTCTTACCCTACCCTTTACTTCAACAACCTTCTTTCTACTTCTTGTGACAATTGTAGTTCAGCTTTAGTTCTAATAAACTGGCCGTAGCAGAGCAGACTGTGCCAGAGCTGAGAGAGCAAATTTGACACGGAACAGCCGCTAGCGGCACGGCCTCAGCTTCCAAATATACCCTATGTGATCAAAGGTATCCGGACACCCCATAAACGTACGTTTTTCATACTAGCTGCATTGTGCTGCCACCTACGGTCAGGTACTCCATATCAGCGACCTCAGTAGTCAGACATCGTGAAAGAGCAGAATGGGGGACTCCGCGGAACTCACGAACTTCGAACGCGGTCAAGTGACAGGATGTTCATACGTCTGTACGCGAGATTTCCACACTCCTGAACACCCCTAGGTCCACTGTTTCCGATGCTGTAGTGACGTAGAAACATAAAGGGACACGAACAGCACAAAAGCGTACAGGACGACCTCTTCTGTTGACTCTGATGACTCTGTTGACTGACAGAGAGCGCCGACAGTTGAAGAAGGCCGTAACGTGTTACAGGCAGACATCTATCCAGACCCTCACACACGAATTCGAAACTGGATCAGGGTCCACTGCAAGTACTATTACAGTTGGGTAGGAGGTGAGAAGACGTGGATGTCATGGCCGAGCGGCTGCTCATAAGCCACACATCACGCCGGTAAATGCCAAACGACGCCTCGCTTGGTGTAAGGAGAGTAAACATTGGACGACTGAACAGAGAAAAAACGTTGTGTGGAGTGAAGAATCACGGTACACAATGTGGCGGTCCGATGGCAGGTTGTGGCTGTGGCAAATGTCCAGTAAACATCTGCCAGCGTGTGCAGTGCCAACAGTAAAATTCGCAGGCGTTGGTGTTATGGTGTGGTCGTGTTTTTCATGTAGGGGGCTTGCTCCCCTTGTTGTTTTGCGTGGCACTACCACAGCACAGTCCTACATTGATGTTTAAGGTACCTTCTTCCTTCTCACTGTTGAAGAGCAGTTCGGGGATGGTGGTGGTGGTGTTTAGTGTTTAACGTCCCGTCGACAACGAGGTCATGAGAGACGGAGCGCAAGCTCGGGTTAAGGAAGGATTGGGAAGGAAATCGGCCGTGCCCTTTCAAAGGAACCACCCCGGCATTTGCCTTAAACGACTTAGGGAAATCACGGAAAACCTAAATCAGGATGGCCGGAGACGGGATTGAACCGTCGTCCTCCCAAATGCGAGTCCAGTGTGCTAACCACTGCGCCACCTCGCTCGGTTTCGGTGATGGTGACTGCATCTTTCAACACGATCGAGCACCTGTTCATAATCCACGGTCTGTGGCGGAGTGGTTGCACGACAATAACATCCCTGTAATGGACTGGCCTGCATTGAGTTCCGACCTGATTCCTATAGAATACCTTTGGGATGTCCTGGCCTTATCGACCGACTTCGCTACCTCTCCTCAGCGCAGCACACCGTGAAGAATTGGCTGCCAGTCCCCAAGAAACCTTCCAGCACCTGATTGAACGTGTGCCTGCGAGAGTGGAAGCTGTTATCAACGCTAAGGGTGGGTCAACACAATATTCAATTCCAGTATTACCGATGGAGGGCGCCACGATCTTGTAAGTCATTTTCAGCCAGGTGTCCGGATACTTTTGATGACATAATGTATTATCTAAACGCCGACCACGCGAGGACGTCGTGGAGACAGAATCACTCGGTGACACCAACGGTGCATATCCGTGAGGCCATACAGCCCTCGGGCGGCAGCACGCAGAGGGCAGTTTTTGCCCCTGAAACATCCAATGGGCTCCAAGTTCGGCGAAAACTCAAAACAAGCTTCCTCGTCGCCATGTCATTGCACCGCAGGGAGAAGAAGCGTTCCACAAACCCGAAATGGGGAGGCGGCGTTCTGGAGAAAAAAGAAAAAAAAAACAAAAAAAACGAAAAGAATCTTAAATTTCGGCAGAGGGCCGGTGGAATTTCTCCCCCAACTACGACTTTTTCGTTATGCTCTTTTCCGAATAATTCCGAACCGAGTGTAAGAACTCTGTGTTTTAGTAACGTGTAGAAAGAAAAATGCTCATTAGCTTATACGTCATGATGTCAGAGGAGTGTTAGGAGACGCTTCCATGGCAAGCATTTAATGTAAGAACTTGCGGGATTGGACAGATTTTTTTTTTGTTTTGTTTTGTAATACAACTCTCTGTACTGTGCTCTGCCCTGTGATTGGGTGAGGCATGCAAGAAACGATAGAAAGTGAGGCGATGCGAAGCTTTGTAATTTACAGCACGAGAATCTGGCGTTAGTACTGATATTGATTTCCACGTTCGGTATTCTGAATTCTCTCTGTACTGTGCTCTGCCCTGTGATTGGGAGAGGCATGCAAGAAACGATAGAAAGTGAGGCGATGCGAAGCTTTGTAATTTACAGCGCGAGAATCTGGCGTTATTACTGATATTGATTTCCACGTTCGCTATTCTGAATTTTGAATTCCTTGCTTGCTTCATTTATGAGAGCGACAGGCATCTCTATGTGCGGCTGCCCTGGCAACGGACATGAGGTACTTATGCTTGGTAATTAGCAATTGCAGACCGGGCATCTGCCTGAGTACACTGCCCGGTAGGCAGTTTTCTGTTATACCTTCAGTTGCGACAGATTAAAGTATGTTCATAGCTGCAAGACTTGATAGTCTGCTCGTTGTGAACACGAAAAGTGAAAAAAAAAAAAAAAAAAAAATGAAATTCGTTTGCTGATCCACGTTAGGGGGGGGGGGGGGGGGGGTTGGCTCGAAGTGAGCAGCGTTTAGTCAGGAGCTTCACTCAGGATCATACGTTCTACTCTTCCGTTAGAAGTTATTGCTCGTTTCGTGTTGAACTTCGCACAAGTTTAAAGGCTGGTTTCGCGTTTGCTCTGGGCGCATATCGTCGCCCTGTTTAACTTAAATTCGGATAGGATTTTTCAGAAAATTATTTCAGCGTATGGCAGGTTTAGTCGTGATTCAACCACCCGTGTCTGTAAGCACAGACACGACATGCAGAGTGCACACCGACCAACATCAGTCATCGAGGCCACAACATCGCAGTAGAATCAGTCGATATGGTAATGTACCGGTCAGCTTCGCCATGGATGGAAGTCAGGTGGCAAGCCTGAGGGTAATTTCTTTTCATTCAACAGTTTTTCTTTTATCTTCAAGGTATTGTTCATTTCGTCAGTATCTGTAATACACATTCATTGTTATTCGGGAAGGACTATTTGCCTCGCGAACGAGAAGTTGGAAATCAATTGGTACCTATTTCCTTCTTTCAACTAATTCAATTAACCTCATTGTTGTTCTTCTAATTGAGCTTGTGGTCCATGTTTAATGTGTTCGATGTCCATTTTTATCTGGTATATTATAAATGAAGATTTATAATGAAGTAGTACATTTACGTTCTTGTAAGTCAGATACCGTTATTACAAATAGTTCCGAGCAGGAGTAATTTGTGCTCATTTCCGGACCTTAAATTGAAGTCGCAGGGTCAGACTGTTTCCTATGGATGCGATTTTTTAGGTCCTTGCACGGGTTTATCAGGCATTCAGCTTCAGGGGAGTGGTGTGGCATTTCATATATGCGCACATGAGTCAGACAGCAATTAATAAAACAATCACTCCAACCGGTATTTCGAAAGCTATGTTATGACTGGTCGGAACTCATAATTTAGTGGCGGACTTCGTCACGTAGGAGGCTGCCACATACCACAACCAAAACATCCGAATACTCCTGATGAAACACTGTCCACATACATGAAAACATAGCCTCAAAAAAATGCGTAAAAGGTATGCTATAACAACGACAATGACGCATGTGAATAAGACAGGCAAAATAAATAGCAATAACTGCGTTAAGGGTGGGCCCAATGTCAAAATTGATTTGCGAACACAATTTACAGAACCTACCTTTATTTTTAAGGAAAGCAAGTACTGAGAAACATTAGTTACAAAAGAAAAAGAAATCACAATTGAAACAGTCTGAAACTAAAGAAACTGAACTGTAGATTCCTAAAACTATCCAGTGAACGTTTACTAACGAAGTTACAAAAATGGTTCAAATGGCTCTGAGCACTATGGGACTTAACATCTGAGGTCATCAGTCCCCTAGAACTTAGAACTACTTAAACCTAACTAACTTAAGGACATCACAAACATCCATGCACGAGGCAGGATTCGAACCTGCGGTCGTAGCAGCAGCACGGTTCCGGAAACGAATTTACAAGAACCTGCTTTAAATGATGGCTCTAGGAATATAATACAACTTCCTGCATATCACTCACATAGTGATCGTGAGGATAAGTTTGGAATAATTACAGCACGCACAAAGGCATTCAAACAATAATTCTTCCTGCGCTCCATACGTGAATGGAACGGGAAGAAACCGTAATAACTGGTGAAAGAGGACGTATACTCTGCCATG
Organism: Schistocerca cancellata; assembly: GCF_023864275.1. Taxonomy (NCBI): domain Eukaryota; kingdom Metazoa; phylum Arthropoda; class Insecta; order Orthoptera; family Acrididae; genus Schistocerca; species Schistocerca cancellata. The sequence goes on along the minus strand of NC_064626.1, from coordinate 1,058,290,214 downwards.
CATTTCACAGTGGTTTACTGATGATAGATGTAGGTATATAAATGTTTGAGGCTTTATGGGGGAGAACGCTTGGAGTTGGGGCTTCCATTTTTGAAGAAGATGCATCGTATCCTCAAAGGTGGCCCGTCGGTGCTAGCGACGGAAAACCAGCTCCATCGGTAGTAAAAAGGCAGCAAATACTTCCTCTTTCTTGGAATGTGTTTCTCCGGGTGGTTATTCCATTCTTCGATGCATTCCTTGTTACACGCCAGTAGAACGTAGCTGTTTATGTGGCACGTTCGTAAGCGTACGATTACAACATTCCTTACACACACGTTTCTAACGTCCCACACACAGTTTTAAAACAGTATATTATTCAACTCTGCCCGCTATTCGCGATATTACAGTCCGTACGGTTTTAGCAATCCTGGTCCCCAATTCACAGTTATAGAACGAGATTTTCACTCTGCAGCGGAGTGTGCGCTGATACGAAACTTTCTCGCAGATTAAAACTGGGTGCCGGACCGAGACTCGAACTCGGGACCTTGGCCTTTCGCGATCGAGTGCTCTACCATCTGAGCTACCCAAGCACGACTCACGCCCCGTCCTCACACTCACGCCCCGTCCTCACAGCTCCACTTCTGCCAGTACCTCGTCTCCTACCTTCCAAACTTTACAGAAGCTCTCCTGCGAACCTTGCAGAACTAGCACTCCTGAAAGAAAGGAGAGGTCTCGAGTTCGAGGCGCGGTCCGGCACACAGTTTTAATCTGCCACGAAGTTTCAATTCACAGTTCTGACGAAAAGAGGGGCTCACGTCGCAATCTATCTGCAAGTCTCCCCGGCGATGGTTAATGCTTTGTCGACTAGCAAAAGAAATTGGTGTTATAAGGCACATTAGTTCGTGCAACTCAGGTAAGTGCAAGCAGTTCGGTTCTCAGAACGACAATCACAGTCATTTTGCCCACATATTGTCACTGATTTTTATAGTGTTGCAGAAATCTCAGAGTACCCACATAGTGTAACATTCCGTTTCGTAACGTATACACTGAACTTTAGCTTCGGCCGTCACTGAAAACTAAGAAAGCGGCCATAGATTTTCTTGCGATTGTGGCTAGCATGGTTACAAAACAAACCGCGCGTACGGCATCACTCTGTACACCCTTTGACTGTCCTTCAATGCCCGACTGCGACTATAGAAATCGTTATAGCATCTCGCTTCATACAACAATACAGCATATTATTTATTTTTAAACAGCGGATTATACAAAGCATTGCAAAGAAATGAGTCACGGATTCAAACATATGCATATTCAGTTAAAAAGAAATTCGTTTAGCAATACAAATAAAGCAAAATATTCTAACTTTCCATGTAAGAGAACAAAACAAAAATGTAGTCTACAGTCTGATTAAAATTACTTGATAGCTGATATTTCGCTTGTTGGAGGGGTCTTCCTCCAATAATAACACTCAACGCTGCGTCTGAACTGTTCACTATTGCCAAACTGTCTCAGCAACCAGTCAGTTCACTTCCAATTCCTTGTTTGGCTTTTTTTCTTGTTGTGTTTGGATCCTGAATCCTAGTTTCGACTCTTTTATTTCGTATTTCATCACACACGCTAAACACACCCAAACAACAAACACAAAATGATGGCAACAAAATACGTACATTTCGTACACATTAGCCAGAGCCTACTGGATTCTTTCGCAGAAGTCGCGATTCGGCTTCACATATTCAATTATTATTGTCACAGAGATCACTCACAGTAGGTAAAATTCATATGACATGGAGTGAAACAGAACGTTTCGAAGACAGCAAATAATGGTTCCAAATGTTTCTACACATAGATAAATGCAACTTAGACAGTTTGAAGATCTTCCGTAGCACTGTGGTAAAGTGACTCCTAGAGATGCTGCAGGTCCTGCGTCCGAATCCTGTCAGGTGTTAATGTTTCCTTATTTTTATATCTATGTCAAAATGAACCTTATTATTATTTTCAATTAATTGCTTTAAATGTAACTTTTTATTTTTAATCTTTTGTCGCATTATTTTCACCATCATACTGACTTTTTCTCTCAGCTTTTTTTCCAACCACTCTTTTCTCGTTTGGAAAAATCATTTCCAACCAGGACTGTTCACCGGTCAGTATCACGCCAGCACGCCTACCAAAAGCAAGATGTTGCAGTTCGCTTATGGCGCTGAAAGTGAACTTATTCTGTCTTGAGTTTGCTCGTACGGGTCAGCTTTAATCGCAGTGAGCAAAGCGAGCGTGATTAATATATTAAAGCTCCAAAGAAACTGGTATAGGCAAGCGTATTCAAATACAGAGATATGTAAACAGGCAGAATACGGCACTGCGGTCGGCAACGCCAATATGATGCAAGTGCCTGGTGCAGTTGTTCGATCGGTTGCTGCTACTACAATGGCAGGTTATCAAGATTTAAGTGAGTTTAAGCGTGGTGTTGTTGTCGGCGCACGAGCGATGGGACACAGCATTTCCGAGATAGCGATTAGGTGGGGATTTTCTCGTATGACCATTTCACGAGTGTACAGTGAATATCAGAAACCCTATAAAACATCAAATCTGCTATATCGCTGCGGCCTAAACAGGATCCTGCAAGAACAGGACCAACGAAGACTGAAGGGAATTGTTAAACGTGACAGAAGAGTAGCCCTTCCTCACATTGCTCCAGATTTCAGTGCTGTATCATCAACAGGTATCAGCGTGCGAACCATTCAACGAAACATCATCGATATGGGCTTTCGGAGCCGAATGCCCACTCGTGTACCCTTGATGACTGCACGAAACAAAGCTTTACGCCTCGCCTGGGCCCGTCAACGCCGACATTGGACTGTTGATGAGTGGGTATGGAGACAACCTCATGAATCCATGGACCCTGCATGTCGGCAGGGGACTGTTCAAGCTGGTGGAGGCTCTGTAATGGTGTGAGGCGTGTGCAGTTGGAGTGATAAGGTACCCCTGACACGTCTACATACGACTCTGACAGGTTACACAGACGTAAGCATCCTGTCTGATCGCCTACATCCGTTCATGTCCACTGTGCATTCCGACGGACCTGGGAAATTCCAGCAGGACCTTGCGACACCCCACACGTCCAGAATTGCTACAGCGTGGCTCCAGAAACATTCTTCTGAGTTTAAACATTTCAGCTGGCCACTAAACTCACCAAATATTAACACTGTTGAGAATATCTTGAATGCCTTGCAACGTGCTGTTCGGAAGAGATATCCACCTTCTCGTACTCTTACGGATTTATGGACAACGCTCCAGGATTCATGGTGTCAATTTCCTCCAGTACTACTTCAGACATTAGTCGAGTCCAAGCCTCGGCGCATTGCGGCACTTTTTGGTGCTCGCGAGGATCCTACACGATTTTAAGCAGGTGTACCATTTCCTTTGGTTTTTCAAATGGTTCAAATGGCTCTGAGCACTATGTGACTTAACATCTGAGGCCATCAGTCCCCTAGAACTTAGAACTACTTAAACCTAACTAACCTAAGGACATCACACACATCCATGCCCGAGGCAGGATTCGAGCCTGCGACCGTAGCGGTCGCGCGGGTCCAGACTGTAGCGCCTACAACCGCTCTGCCAGCCCGGTCGGCTTTGGCTCTTCACTTTAGTTCTGCTGTAGGTTGCAGACCCCCGTTTTCTCGGTACATGGCATATCAAACGGTTGTGGTTAGTTTGTAACCTCCCCACAAAAATAATTATTAAATATTATGGATAAGATTCTAATTTTAGTGTAACCTCAACACAAAATTCTTTCTCATTTGTTACCTCCGTACAAAATTCTTTCTCATTTAATCTAAGCTCAAAATTCATTCACATTTAGCGTAACCTCAAAACAGAAAAAATCCTAAACCTCTCAACAGTAAAAATTATAATTATGTCGTTCACATTCAGTATAACATCCCAATAAGAAAATAAATTCAGTAACCCGGTAATAAGACAATGTAACAAACCTCTCAATTAAATTGACGCTCACTTATGACTTTTCAATAATTCACTGTGAATTTAACGTGGTAAATTTTGGACGACAGCAGTGCTGCGTCATGGCCCTGAAAGATCATTCCGAATAAAAAAAGGAAAAATTCTTACCTCAATGAAGTCGCCGGATATATCTGCTCTTATAATAAATTTTTCCGGCACAGCTCTGTACAATGCTGGCCGACCTATCTGTCATTTATGAAAAGGAGCAACTGATTTTTCTATTGCAATAATCTGGATGATCATGGATGGGAGAAATTAGTAAATTCTTTAAATTGAAATGAATGGTTGTTAAAAGTTACTTTTTATGAGGAATATTATTATTACGAGAGTTTTAAAACATTTACATGCGACTTGAGATAACATTACTAGATATGCGCGAGGCTGCTTTTTACCTTATACAATAATACTCAGGCTCCGGCATCGCTGCACCACGACCGGCCAGCGAACACGATACACCATACCAGACCAGAGCAGACTCCAGACTAGCTACAACTTACTGCTACAGCTACACAGTTCCTACTGCAGTCAACACTGCTCTCTGGTCAGAGACCTTGCATATCGCAGGCAGCGCATGAGCAATACATCGAAATTACATCTGCTCGGACCTCTTACAAGGTTAGGACACGAATGTAACGTGAGATCTACAAAATGCGTTGTCTGCCGCAGCTCAACCATTGGTCATTTAAAATCAGCTGTGGACAGAACATCTCGCATTCCCGCCATATCTGATATCAGCAGATTCCAACATCACTGTGCCATACATGAACAGCATTTGAGCATTTGTGAAGTGACCCGCCATATTGGAATGTCGCCTTTAACCGAGCGCCAGCGCCAAGTGAAAGACGTCAACTATCAAGTCAGTTTAAATGGACTGTAAACCATTAAATACATACGTACAGCGTAGAAGGAAGCATCATCATTCATTCGTAACTATCAACTACTTAAATGACTACAACTACTACCTCTAGCCGAGCTGTAAGACAGAACCGCACAACGCTGAGCTCTGTACCCGTCTCTGAAAGTAATAAGCTCCTGCACTGAAAGAAAACGTTAATACATCAGAAATAATTAAAAACTTCAAATTTTTCAGTTGTATAGGATAATTAGTAAAGAACTATTGTAACATTCAGCTACCCGATGTTCTCTTTCAGTTACTTCAGCGTCGTGCGAACAGTATACAGAAGAAGGTGTAACAAGCGGTTTTAATGTCCCTTGATGTTTAGGGCTGAAACATAAACCCGTCGTCCTCAGGTCGGAAGACCATGAAACACTGTTCATTACTGAAGCCCAGACTTCCGCCGACAGGGCGTTTAGGGCCACTTTAAGACATATAAATTTCTAATCTAATTAGGTCGGCACGAGAATGGAATAAGTAGCACACACTGTACGCGGTAATCTCTAAAGCAGTACTAAGTGTAGTGGAGAGTGAATTATTGCATCCGCTTAGTTCCTCTCGGACACTAATACGTCGGAAGCTCAGCAGGTCCGTAATGCAACAGTTACGTTGCCCCCCCCCCTCTCCTTCATCATGCAGTAATAGGATGCTTATGGACTACATTTAATGTCATTTATGACGTCGTTACGAACAGCAGAATGATTTCCTCTCTGTCCCTTAGATTTCACGGAAACTGTTTATTGCCTGTTCGTTTAATCATTCGACTGAACATGTTTACGGAAATGACAGAATATGCTATCAATATTTCAGTGGTCACCGATATTTGCATAAAGTAATTAAACTGCTCGATCGTAAACTGACCAGCGCCGTTAACCGAGTACAATATTATCCTAGTGTGTTTGTAAATGATCCAGCGTGCTTAATATTCTGAATCCCCGTCTATTTCAGCTCTTGAATCGCCACCCCATCCTGCTCACCCTTTTCTCTAAAACCTTTGTGGAACAATGTTACGCCGTGTACAGTGATTTCATAGTGGATGGAACTGTCTCACAGAAGAGTGGCACTCGATTTCTTCAAGGAATAAGATGTGTATCTCGCGACCGTGATTTTGGACGAAACTGATAAGAGCGACATGTGTTGCTGGCATCTACATCTACATCTACGTGATTACTCTGCTATTCAGAGTCTTCAATGAACCACCTTCAAGCTGTCTCTCCACCGTTCCACTATCGAACGGCACGCGGGAAAAACGGGCACTTAAATTATTCTGTGCGAGCCCAGATTTCTCTTATTTTATCGCGATGATCATTTCTCCCTATGTAGGTGGGTGCCAACGGAATGTTTTGGCAATCGGTGGAGAAATCAGGTGATTGAAATTTCATAAGAAGATCCCGTAGCAACGAAAAACGCCTTTGTCTGCCCTTCTTTGTACTTTCTCGATGTCATCAGTCAGTCCCACCTTATGCGGATCCCACACCGCACACAAATACTCCAGAACAGGGCGGACAAGCGTGGTGTAAACAGTCTCTTTAGTATACCTGTTGCACCTTCTAGGTGTTCTACCAATGAATCGCAGTCTTTGGCTTGCTCTACCCACAATATTATCTATGTGATCGTTCCAATAATCCATGAGAAGTAGTAAGTCGTAATTCAGTTTTCGTTGAACTCAGAACTTCGTGGAGATTGATTCATTACGACACTAAGCCTAAAAGACAGCTAAAAAGTATTAGTTTTTCTTAGTTCTACATATTAACAATTCTTGAATGCTTATAATACAAATATTTATCATACGGCACTGATTTCTCGATATGCTTTGCTAAACTTTCACAACAGAGCATTCGGGTAACGTATGAAGAACATCTACAGCCGTAGTGCAATGAATACTATACCAGAAAATGTATCGAAAGAACACAATAGCAAGTGGTCTCCCGGAAATAGTGACAAAAATGTACAAATAAATCAATGAAATTGATTGAATACATTCAGGGGTGGTCGCAACGAGGCCCTCGATCCGCATGCGACTCTTTTTTAGTGTAGTGCAGCTGTTGAAATAAAGTATAAAAATAATTAAATTTTAAGAAATAAAAAATAATATACACTATATTAAAGCCACGTCCACACCGGACGTGCCACGCCGGGTACAAAAGCGCGCTCAAAGCACCGCTGAACGGCTCGAGCAGCTGCAGGTTGCAGCAACAATTTTCAAGGGTGTGCGCTCGCGAGCATCATTAAAAATGGAAAACGAGGAACACCTTCCAAACCTTGCCGCGCACGAGCGGCGCCGAAACTCTTTTGTTGGTTTTGCTCAGCTCTGTTCGCTCGGTATGCACGCGGTTTCGTACAAAAGGAAGTGCTTGCTCAAACACAGCTGTGCAACCTACTTGCCGACTTGACAATACTACGCCGTGCCGTGCGGGCCGTGTAGCACTATGGATCGATGTAAGGGATGGTAAAAGCCGACCGGTTGGAACCGATACCAGACATTAGTTCTGAATAACCGGTAGTTTTCGGTATTTATTTGGTCTCGACAACAGTTTTTTTCTATCTTTTAGCAATAACCGAGTAAAAAACCGGCATATAATTCGCTATAGCAATAGAGGAAACGAGTAATATTTATTCGTAAAATACAATCGCTTTGAATTATTGGAATATTATAGAACTTGCGAAATCTATCAGTACTATTTTATTAACAATGCCTACAGTTAGATTATAATGACAAACACATCAAATAAGAATCGATACAGAATTGCAAAGACAATAATGTACCTGTTGCCTTATGGCGTAGCCTGTTAGGCAGTAAGCGTGGACCTGTAACATGCAAGACTTCCTCGCACATAGTCTGTAAGGTAGTTTCTCGCTGTCGTCCTCGAACATCAGATGTATTGCAGAACTGCACCACACTTAGGAATTATTTCACAAAATGAGGCAGCAATGTTACTTTACAAAGTGCTGTAACAATGAAGTACAATACTCCATTTGCTTAAAGCGTTAAAATCCGAAGGAGGCACAACAAACTTGCGACATCATATACTGAGAAAATATCCACAGTGTTCCAGGTTAGGGTAGGTAAACTTGATTGACTTACCTATAATATTATTCACATGCTGTAAACTTGGAATAATAACTGAATTGTTAATTTTGTTGTTGCTCCAGAGTGAAAATCTGTCACCATCCAAAAGCATCGATGGAGCGAAAGTCACCAAGTTGTGACGTTTCGCTGCCGCTGTCGCCACTTCAGCCTGCTTCACCTTTGCGACCTTTGCTGGCGACTATGAGATTGGTTTCTGTAGAAGCTTCAAACCCATACAGATCGTGGTCACCAGCTCCTTCGCCGTCATTGTAATTCTTTAATCTTGGTTCGAAGTCTATGTTTATTAGTGGAAGAAATGACAGTAAAATACTGAAAATCGGTTATTTCAGTAACTGGTTATTTTGAGTAGGTTTGAAAGACCGATTAAATTGGCGACGAAAATAACCGGTATAACCGAAAACCGGCAGCGATAACCGCAATCCCTTTCGAGGTGCGGCAGTCAGTAGCCAGTCACATTCGTAGCTAATAACGTGGTTACTTTTCTCCATGGAGTGACTTTGTTTAAGTAAACGTGTGGTTATTGCTGGTGTCCTAACAGATGCAATGTTATCTAAGGAGCGTAAATACGAAGAAGAGAAAAGGGTGCTTAATAAAGAATGGAAAGAGGAATTACAATTTTTAGAAGGAATGGCTTTTGTGTCAAATGACATTGTCACAGTACAAAACCATTGATCTCAAACACTGTCATGACACTAACACCAGCGGTTTCAGGGAAGACTTTCCTCTTGGTTTTCAGTTAAGGAAAGCTCTGTCGTCATTAAAAGAAAAATTTCAAATGCAGAGGAGGGATATTTTCATGTTCACCAGGGAAGCAAATTTAACAACCGAAACTGGCTAAGTCTTTTATTTTTAATATTGGAAAATCAAAGGAATCTCATGTAGAGGGGGAGTTTGTAAAGACCAATATTGCACACGTTGTTTCTGCACGGTCGCTAACGAAAAACCGGCCCCACGTCAAGACTGCAAATTACGCACGAAATGTTGCCCGCTACCATAAGAGACGACAACAAATGGTTAAACATGTCATAATTAGATAATAAGTAACAAATAAGCTAATGCAAAGGTCTGTTTTTACTGAACTGATCTTCTATTTAACGTTACATTCTATTAGGTGCTGAAAATGACCTCCTAAGATGTTAATATATGCTTTGTGTTACACTATCGCACCATTTTCTTGAAATACATCATGTTTACACCAGTGACTGCTAAAATCAAATTCATATGACTGTGAATCCCAGTTATGAATAGTTAACTACCGCATCAATTTTCAAAATTTCATTACGAATATTGTCCTTCAAGTCTTCTAACGTTATTGGATTATCTGCGTACAGTTTTCCCTTCAGGCCGCCCCTCAGATAAGTCACAAAAGGTTAGATCCGGCGAACGTAGTGGCCAATCTTTCATTATTTAATTAGACTGATTAGCGTGAAGTGTTATAGATCGCCCCGTTTTGTTTATGACCGGTCAGCTGTGCGTAAAATTTTTCAAAGATTCGCATTTACACGGCAGTGTTTACTGTCGTTTAAAAAAAATGTGGGACCCACAATCCGGTGTTGTGACATGGCACTCCACACTTCGATTTTTCACCCTGAAGAGGTTGTTCATTGATCATATCGGTATTTTTTGTTGACCAGTATGTGATGTTCTGGGAGATCACACGTCCTGTCACATGGAAACTGGGTTCATCCCTCATGAAATACAGCAGCTGATCCATCTTTCCACTCCCAAATGTTTGACACAGCGACGTACAGTAATAACATACTTCTCCAAAATGAAAAACAGTGTACTCGTAAAATGGCTGGAGTTTCGGGGAGACAGTAGAGACACATGATTCAGATGTCAGTTTGTAAGGAATACCATGAGCAGAGACATACTCAGATTACAATTTAGTATTAATGAAGAACAGCATGAACTTTAAAAGAATCGACAGGATGAATCAACTGGTAAAGAAGATGAATGTGCGTTTCCAGTTCTCTCGGACTGTAGACATAGTTAAAACAAGCACAACATTAGGAAGTTTAGCTGAAGAGGAAAGGCGTGTAACGAAATTGAAAATTCCACTGTTAAATTCAGCAGAGAGAACGAATCGATCGAAAGAGCACATTTAAGCCTGTACAGGGGTCGGGGGAAACATGAAGAGGGAACCGTCTGTTGACGTGATAACAGAACGAATGGGCATCTGTAGGACTTTTTAAATGAAATGGTGTATAGAACGTAGAATATGGATTGAGAATTTGATTTATTTCATCTCGTCGTGATCCATTCACTGATGTTGAGCGAGAAGAACACCTGCCATTACGGGTCCATAATTCGAGGGTCGTTCAATAACTAATAGACCATTTTTTCTCTCAGAACATGTTTATTGTTAAGAGTCAGAATTTGGTGACGATATACACCAATATGTCTTATCCACATCCTATTTTTCTACGTAGTCTCCATCACGTTCTATGGCCGTACGCCAACGTTGTGGAAGAGCATGCATTTCCTACTGGTAAAATCTCTTGTCTTATAGATGAAGCCTTGTTTTCACTGCATGGCTGACACTTCCGTCATCCTCAAAGTGTATTCCCTGTAGAGCATCTTTAAGCGTCCCACAGAGACAAAATTCCAACGGTGCCAAGTCTGGACTGCAGGGTGAATGAGGCAATGATGTCCAACCCAATTTGGCGATGTGTTCCCGGGTTCTCAGACTAGTGTGTGGGCGTGCATTATCCTGTTGGAGCAAGATTTCTGCTGGAGTCTTGTCCGATCGAATACGTCGGAAACTGTTTTTGAGTTTATTCAGAGTCTCCATATATGCCTCTGAATTGATGGTTGACCCTTTTGGCATCACATCCACGACAATGACTTCATCACAATCCCAGAAGACTGTAACCATGACTTTTCCGGCAGAGGAGGTGTCTTGAATTTCTTCTTTCGTGGTGAATGAGGATGATGCCACTCCATGGACCGCCTTTTTTTTCCGGCGCAAAGTGGTGCACCTAGTTTTCGGCCCGCGTAACGATCCGTGACAGAAAGGCCTCTCCGTCTGTTTCAAAACGCTCCAACAATTCAGAGGAAATAGCTTTTCTTTGAATCTTGTGGTCCGCTGTGAGCATTAGTGGAACCCATCGTGAGAAAATCGGAGAGTCTCGATCACTGCAGAAAAACTTCCAATGCTGACGGACAACTGTAGAGCCAATTATCGAGTTGTGATGCGCCGGTCGGCACGATTCAGCCTGTCTGGAGCAGTGGCTGTGACAGGACGTCCCGAGCGTGGTTGATCATGGAGCTCTGTTTGTGCGTTTCCTGAGGTTGCAACTTTCTTTACCCATCTCCCAACTGTTCTCTTATCAACTGCAGCATCGCCATACACTCTACACAAGCGTTTATGGATATTCACCACGGTTTCTTTTTCTGCACACAAGAACTCAACGTGAGTCGTATGTAGACGCCATTTGACGATGTACTACGGCTCTGCCATCTGCCAGAACTTTTCGAAACTGCACCGGCGCACAGAACAAATATCACGTATGAAGCACCAACAAGCACTTTTGTTTGTATATATTAACTTAATTTTTTTTAAAAAAGATGGGACGTTACTTATCGATCGACCCTCGTTGTTTGATTTCAACATACTGAGCGTTACGGGAGTCACAAATGGAAACAAGAATGTTTGATGTCAGTACTGCGAAACACCAGTAGTGTTTTCCGTTTTTTAAACTCTGTTGCATTAAAAGTACACAAAACTGCCCCGTACGGAGTGGCCGAGCGGTTCTAGGCGCTACACTCTGGAACCGCGCGACCGCTACGGTCGCAGGTTCGAATCCTGCCTCGGACATGGATGTGTGTGACGTCCTTACGTTAGTTAGGTTTAAGCAGTTTTAAGTTCTAGGGGACTGATGACATCAGCAGCTAAGTCCCATAGTGCTCATAGTCATTTGAACCACAAAACTGCTCCAGTGAATTTCATTCTGTTATTTTCCTTCTCAAAGAGTAAGTTTATGTTTTCTTTTTTCACGATGGATGCTATCCGGATGAATATTAACAAATATATTGCTTGTGGCTGATTCTAGCGGTCGATCAGTCGCATGTGTAGTGCTTAGTATCCGAAAGTGATCCGGATTCCAGGCCCAGCCGAAGCGTGACATGGGGTAAAATCAGCAATACTCTCGCTTAACACTACGGCAGCAGCCTGCTCTCTCGGAGGCCACACTCAGCTGCTGTGGACACGTGACTTGTACCCGCACACTAGATTAGATTAGATTAGATTAGATTAGATTAGTTTTTCGTTCCATAGATCCGCGCTGAGGAGATCCTCGTGGATGTGGAACATGTCAATTTTTTAAAGCTGGAATAACAAAACTAATAGTATGAATAAATACACCATTTGTTTCTATTAAAAATTTCGTCAATGGAGTAGGAGTTGGCCACTAGTAAGTCTTTCAGGCTCCTTTTAAACTGATCTTTATTTGTAACTAAATTTTTTATGTTTGCTGGCAGCCATCTTCAGGCTGCTGCCTCGGAGTGTGGCGGCAGTGGGGAGTCTGGTGCGTCGCAAGGTACACTCCAGGTGTTACATGCTTCACCCACTGTCCCTGCTGTCGAGACGTCTTCGCGGGTACCGGGCGCGTCTGGGGCCGCCCTCTCCTCAAGGGGAGTGGGATTTTCTAGTTTCCCTACCACGTTCAAGCTTCTGACATTCCACGCCCCGACTCGTAGAACGTTATCCTTTTCGTTGATTATTCAATCTTTTTCTCATGGTAACCTCCCCCTTGGCAGTCCCCTCCCGGAGATCCGAATGGTGGACTATTCCGGAATCTTTTGCCAATGGAGAGATCATCATGACACTTCTTCAATTACAGGCTACATGTCCTGTGGATACACGTTACGTGTCTTTAATGCAGGGGTTTCCATTGCCTTCTGCATCCTCATGTCGTTGGTCATTGCTGATTCTTCCATCTTTAGGAGCAATTTCCCACCCCTAGGACAAGAGAGTGTCCTGAACCTCTATCCGCTCCTCCGCCCTCTTTGACAAGGCCGTTGGCAGAATGAGGCTGACTTCTTATGCCGGAAGTCTTCGGCCGCCAATGCTGATTATTTATCAAAATTTAGGCAGTGGCGGGGATCGAACCCGGGACCGAAGGCGTTTTCATTATGATTCAAAGACGCTACCCCTAGACTGGCACGACAGTGTCCGTACGTGAACGCCGCGGCCGAGCACTTCTCGGGCAATTGGCGCTATTCTCAGAAGCTTCCGATACGGGCCATTGATAGACGTTGGCTGTGTTTACATTTCTCGATTCGGATTCCTCCTTGGACTGTTTCCGCATGCTTAAGCCATCAGCACACAGACTGTGCTTTCGAGAGTCAACACTGAGCGCACCGAGTTCAACGTGCTCAGAAACGATGCGATTTGTGCGTATGGGACGCGTGCGGCAACGTGGTGTACGTATTCACAGCACGCTACAGCCGCAGTTGTCCGATGTTTCTGGCCCGCAAATAAGACTGTTCATGAAATGGGCGGGCGCGAAATACCTACTTTACCCTTATTAAAAGGCATATTTCCTCGCTTGTCCGTATGTTAGTCATGATGTTGTCAATGATTTACATTTGTATGGAGCCACAGGCATGTAAAATTTTCTGAAAGATATAACCACCATTTGACTGCACAGCAAGTTTTATTTCACAGGCCAAATTTCGGCCTTAGGCCATTACCAAGTGTAACAACTGCAACAGATTAAAACAAAACAAAAGTACAAGTATTAGACGAAGTATCAGCAAAACGGCAGGGCAAACAGTTAAATCAATGTATCGGCTGCATGATTTGTTCTCTTACTTAAGAACTATAATTCATTAGACATGAACTGAAGCCAAGTCATCATCAAAACATGTATCCTCGGTTATATAAGCAAATTATGTCGAAATAAATGCCAGAACATTTATGTACTATGCTGATTTACTGGAAATTAGTATGTCTCGGTTGATATGGTTGAGGAAAAATAGATGACCAAACCACAAGTTTTAAACTTGGGTACACTGATCGGTTGGTAGGACATGTTCTGAGGCATCAAGGGATCACCAATTTAGTATTGGAGGGCAGCGTGGAGAGTAAAAATCGTAGAGTGAGACCAAGAGATGAATACACTAAGCAGATTCAGAAGGATGTAGGTTGCAGTAGGTACTGGGAGATGAAGAAGCTTGCACAGCATAGAGTAGCATGGAGAGCTGCATCAAACCAGTCTCACGACTGAAGACCACAACAACAACAACACTCTGTGTAAGCAGCCACTAATATAAACTTTAGTTAAACGATCGTCAAAGATGATCTGAAAGGCATCCCAGTTTGCACCATCTGGTCTGCAGTATGTCATGGGAACAGGTGGTAGGACTCATGACTCATTATTACACAAACTCCTTCATTATCTTTGAAGTAGGCAGAGGATGCAAGTGTTTACATAATATGGCGTGTAGAATCAACGGTGCCTTCTTTCATTTTACATATCAAATATGTACACTAGTATTGCCGTAAAAGAAACTACGGATCTAATACACCAAAACTTGATAAAGCATAAAAAATTGTCAATAGCCGATACCACTGAAATAATAGAACTTCTGGAGTTAATAACGGCTAACAATTGCTTTAACTTTCTAGATCAAATTTATACCCAACAACATGAACTAGCTATGGGCAATTGTTTAACAGGAATTCTTGCTGACATTTTTATAAATATCTTGGAACAAAAACTTTTAATGAATACAAACAGTCAATCAGCAAAATTTGCTACCACAAAAGGTACATAGATGACTCAGTTCTCATATCTGATGGCACTAAAAATTAAATAAGCTCACTGCACAACCATCTAAATTGCCTCCACACCAAAATTCAAGTCATGGTGCTGTGTGTGTAGGATGTTGTAGCTGTGGTCTTCAGTGCGAAGACTGGTTTGATGCAGCTCTCCATGCTACTATATTCCGTACGATCCTCTGTAAGCTACATCCTTCTCACTCTACTTAGTGTATTCATCTCTTGGTCTCCCTCTACTATTTTAACCCCTAAACTTCCCTCCAACACTGAACTGGTATTCCCTTGATTTTTCAGACTGTGTCCTGTCAACCGATCCCTCCTTTTGATCACGTTTTGCCACAGATTTCTTGTCTCCAGAATTCCATTCAGTACCTCTTCATTATTTACGTTATCTACCATCTAATCTTACACATTCTTCTCTAGCACCTTGTTTCAATAGCTTCTTTTCTCTTTTTGTCTAAACTGCATATCAGACATGTTTCTACTTCCAAACTGTTAGAACTGCTTCTACTGAGGTAATGTCACTTGTTGGTGTCTGCACCTGTTCAACATTGCTGGGTGCCACTGATGGACTGCTTCTACTGAAATAATGTCACTTGTTGGTGTCTGCACCTGCACAACATTACTGGGTGCCACTGATGGACTGCTTCTACTGAGATAATGTCACTTGTTGGTGTCTGCACCTGTTCAACATTACTGGGTGTCACTGATGGACTGCTTCTGCTGAAATGATGTCACTTATTGGTGTCTGCACCTGTTCAACATTGCTGGGTGCCACTGATATACTGCTTCTATTGAAATAATGTCACTTGTTGGTGTCTGCACCTGCTCAACAATGGTGGGTGCCATTGATGGAACTGCTTCTACTGAAATGATGTCACTTGTTGGTGTCTGCACCTCCTCAACAATGCTGGGTGCCACTGATGGATTGCTTCTACTGAAATAATGTCACTTGTTGGTGTCTGCACCTGCTCAACATTACTGGGTGCCACTGATGGAACTGCTTCTACTGAAATAATGTGACTTGTTGCTGTCTGTACCTGTTCAACATTGCTGGGTGCTACTAATGGACTGCTTCTACTGAGATAATGTCACTTGTTGGTGTCAGCACCTGTTCAACAACGCTGGGTGCCACTGATGGACTGCTTCTACTGAAATAATGTCACTTGTTGGTGTCTGCACCTGCTCAACAATACTGGGTGCCACTGATGGAACTGCTTCTACTGAAATAATGTGACATGTTGCTGTCTGCACTTGTTTAACATTGCTGGGTGCCACTAATGGAACTGCTTCTACTGAAATAATGTGACTTGTTGCTGTCTGCACCTGTTTAACATTGCTGGGTGCCACTACTGGAATTGCTTCTACTGAAATGATGTCACTTGTTGGTGTCTGCACCTGTTAAACATTACCCGGGTGCCACTGATGGAACTGCTTCTACTGAAATGATGTCACTTGTTGGTGTCTGCACCTGCTCAACATTACTGGGTGCCACTGATGGAACTGCTTGTACTGAAATAATGTCACTTGTTGCTGTCTGCACCTGCTCATCATTGCTGGGTGCCACTGATGGACTGCTTCTACTGAAATAATGTCACTTGTTGGTGTCTGCACCTGTTCAACATTACTGGGTGCCACTAATGGACTGCATCTACTGAAATAATGTCACTTGTTGGTGTCTGCACCTGTTCATCATTACTGGGTGCCATTGATGGACTGCTTCTACTGAAATGATGTCACTTGTTGGTTTCTGCACCAGTTCAACATTGCTGGGTGCCACTGATGGACTGCTTCTATTGAAATAATGTCACTTGTTGGTGTCTGCACCTGCTCGACAATGCTGGGTGCCATTGATGGAACTGCTTCTACTGAAATGATGTCACTTGTTGGTGTCTGCTCCTGCTCAACGACGCTGAGTGCCACTGATGGATTGCTTCTACCGAAACAATGTCACTTGTTCGTGTCTGCACCTGTTCTACATTACTGGGTGCCACTGATGGACTCCTTCTACTGAAATAATGTCACTTGTTGGTGTCAGAACCTACTCAACATTACTGGGTGCCACTAATGGACTGCTTCTACTGAGAGAATGTCACTTGTTGGTGTCTGCACTTGTTCAACAATGCTGGGTGCCACTGATGGACTGCTTCTACTGAAATAATGTCACTTGTTGGTGTCTGCACCTGTTCAACATTACTGGGTGCCATTGATGAACTGCTTCTACTGAAATGATGTCACTTGTTGTTGTCTGCACCTGTTCAACATTACTGGGTGCCACTGATGGACTGCTTCTACTGAAATGATGTCACTTGTTGGTGTCTGCACCTGCTCAACATTACTGGGTGCCACTGATGGAACTGCTTATACTGAAATAATGTGACTTGTTGCACTCTGTACCTGTTCAACATTGCTGGGTGCCACTAATGGATTGCTTCTACTGAGATAATGTCACTTGTTGGTGTCTGCACCTGTTCAACAACGCTGGGTGGCACTGATGGACTGCTTCTACTGAAATACTGTCACATGTTGGTGTCTGCACCTGTTCAACATTACTGGGTGCCACTGATGGACTGCCTCTACTGAAATGATGTCACTTGTTGGTGTCTGCACCTGCTCAACATTACTGGGTGCCACTTATGGACTGCTTCTGCTGAAATGATGTCACTTATTAGAGTCTGCACCTGTTCAACATTGTTGGGTGCCACTGATGGAACTGCTTCCATTGAAATAATGTCACTTGTTGGTGTCTGCACCTGCTCAACAATGCTGGGTGCCATTGATTGAACTGCATCTACTGAAATGATGTCACTTGTTGGTGTCTGCACCTGCTCAACATTACTGGGTGCCACTAATGGACTGCTTCTACTGAGATAAAGTCACTTGTTGGTATCTGCACCTGTTCAACAATGCTGGGTGCCACTGATGGACTGCTTCTACTGAATTAATGTCACTTGTTGGTGTCTGCACCTGTTCAACATTACTGGGTGCCACTAATGGACTGCTTCTACTGAGATAATGTCACTTGTTGGTGTCAGCACCTGTTCAACAACGCTGGGTGCCACTGATGGACTGCTTCTACTGAAATAATGTCACTTGTTGGTGTCTGCACCTGTTCAACATTAGTGGGTGCCATTGATGGACTACTTCTACTGAAATAATGTGACATGTTGCTGTCTGCACCTGTTTAACATTGCTGGGTGCCACTAATGGAACTGCTTCTACTGAAATAATGTGACTTGTTGCTGTCTGCACCTGTTTAACATTGCTGGGTGCCACTACTGGAATTGCTTCTACTGAAATGATGTCACTTGTTGGTGTCTGCACCTGTTCAACATTACTGGGTGCCACTGATGGAACTGCTTCTACTGAAATGATGTCACTTGTTGGTGTCTGCACCTGCTCAACACTACTGGGTGCCACTGATGGAACTGCTTCTACTGAAATAATGTCACTTGTTGGTGTCTGCACCTGCTCATCATTGCTGGGTGCCACTGATGGACTGCTACTACTGAAATAATGTCACTTGTTGGTGTCTGCACCTGTTCAACATTACTGGGTGCCACTGATGGACTGCTTCTACTGAAATGAAGTCACTTGTTGGTGTCTGCACCTGCTCAACATTAGTGGGTGCCACTGATGGAACTGGTTCTACGGAAATAATGTGACTTGTTGCTGTCTGCACCTGTTCAACATTGCTGGGTGCCACTGATGGACTGCTTCTACTGAATTAATGTCACTTGTTGGTGTCTGCACCTGTTCAACATTACTGGGTGCCATTGATGGAACTGCTTCTACTGAAATGATGTCACTGGTTGGTGTCTGCACCTGCTCAACAACGCAGGGTGCCACTGATGGATTGCTTCTACTGAAACAATGTCACTTGTTCGTGTCTGCACCTGTTCAACATTACTGGGTGCCACTGATGGACTGCTTCTACTGAAATAATGTCACTTGTTGGTGTCTGCACCTGCTCAACATTACTGGGTGCCACTAATGGACTGCTTCTACTGAGTGAATGTCACTTGTTGGTGTCTGCACCTGTTCAACAATGCTGGGTGCCACTGATGGACTGCTTCTACTAAAATAATGTCACTTGTTGGTGTCTGCACCTGTTCAACATTACTGGGTGCCATTGATGGACTGCTTCTACTGAAATGATGTCACTTGTTGGTGTCTGCACCTGTTTAACATTACTGGGTGCCACTGATGGACTGCTTCTACTGAAATGATGTCACTTGTTGGTGTCTGCACCTGCTCAACATTAGTGGGTGCCACTGATGGAAATGCTTCTACGGAAATAATGTCACTTGTTGCTGTCTGCACCTGTTCGACATTGCTGGGTGCCACTGATGGACTGCTTCTATTGAAATAATGTCACTTGTTGGTGTCTGCACCTGCTCAACAATGCTGTGTGCCATTGATGGAGCTGCTTCTACAGAAATGATGTCACTTGTTGGTGTCTGCACCTGCTCAACAACGCTGGGTGCCACTGATGGATTGCTTCTACGGAAATAATGTCACTTGTTCGTGTCTGCACCTGTTCAACATTATTGGGTGCCACTGATGGACTGCTTCTACTGAAATAATGTCACTTGTTGGTGTCTGCACCTGCTCAACATTACTGGGTGCCACTAATGGACTGCTTCTACTGAGAGAATGTCACTTGTTGGTGTCTGCACCTGTTCAACAATGCTGGGTGCCACTGATGGACTGCTTCTACTGAAATAATGTCACTTGTTGGTGTCTGCACCTGTTCAACATTACTGGGTGCCATTGACAGACTGCTTCTACTGAAATGATGTCACTTGTTGGTGTCTGCACCTGTTCAACATTACTGGGTGCCACTGATGGAACTGCTTCTACTGAAATGATGTCACTTGTTGCTGACTGCATCTGCTCGCCATTTTTGGGTGCCACTGTTGATGCTGTTTAAATACTGCTGATGAAATGTTATGAGACTGCTATTTGCACCTGTTGATCATTGCTGGGTGCTACTGTTGGAACCGTCAACTACTCTGAGGAGTCCTGCTTGTTTATTGAACTATTGACAAGACCTTATGTGAATATTTGTAAAAACTGATTTTTTGTGTGTTTACTGTTTATGAAATGTTATGAGGATCTTACCTGCACCTGGTCGTCATTTCTGGTGCCATTGATTGAATAATACTTATGTAAACTATTATGTAAAATTATATGTATGCAAGCATTTGTATTCCTTACTGTATTTTATATATTAGGTTATTGAAGGGTCAGTGCAAAGCCAAAATTTATTTAGTTATGTGATATCTACTTATTAATATTACTTTTTAATTTTTGTCTGTATTTTTTGGGCGAATTTGGTGGTATTTTCACCACCAATGCTGGCAAAAATACCATCAAATTCTAGCCCGTGGAGGAGGGGCAGCCATGCCCCATGCACTACATGCGGGGATATACACATTAAACAAAATCATAAAGTTTACCTTACAGGAAGAACAAGCAGTACAAGTTAATTTCCTGGATATATCTATCACAAGGAAAAATGGCCAACACTCATTCCGCATTTACAGGAAAAACACCACTTGCAACACCATATCTCTAGTACTCTACTGATTTATTTTGCTTTTGTTTTATTTAATGTTACATCGTTGAGCTTCTGGAAATGTGTTTAACTGAAATGATAACACAAAATTGTTTACTTCTTTCTTTGTAAAAACTTTGATGTCATGATGTGATTCTATGCAATGTAGTATATCTGTCATTTAAATTCTTTGTTTCATTTGGAGGGAACAAAACTTACTATACATAATTGTAATTTCTGTGTGAATAATTTTTTGTAGAAATGTCAATATGTGATAATGTCTTGTTTTATATAATGCGTTTGTTTGCTGTTATGTAAACTGCTGACCTTCACTTAGGATTCTTAGTGGATTTGTATGTAAAAGGTGTAGTGGTTCCCCTCGGAATCGGGACTGTGTAGCGCGCGCAAATTGTGGTTGGCCTAGATAGAAAAGGTGGAACAAGAGTCAGTCGGCGACGAGCTACCAAACTGTGAACTGCCGTTTAAAAGTTGCATATTGTGCTGGTTCTGAGAGAGGCTTTTTCTGCTACTTTCCAATGCCTCGGATGGATGGATAAATAGCTGGAACGATTCTGGAAAAGGTATTCATCATCGTCACCAAGAAGGGCCAGAGTCCAGCAATTCTGTCTGCAAATCTGCCTACCAACATGCAGTTGCCACCACATTGTGCAATCACTGTAAAGGAGTACTATAATAATGTACAGTGAAGGATCAGCTTATTGGATGTGTTAGTGTGCACAAATATAAGGTAACTTATAACTGAATCTATGTACCTCCATTCATTTTTTCCCTATCACAACACCTTTAGGTTCCTCTCCATTTGAACTATGATTGCCGAGTGTCCTATTTTGTGGAAAAAATGAAAGCCTCAAAGTTAGACAGTTAATTACATAATGTTGTTTTATCTTTGATGAGAAGGCAATATTAAGATTTACTGTGTATTTAGTGAAATTGTGGGAGGCAGTAAATGTAGTTTTGTGAAGTCTAAAGTCATCTATTTAATCATTTACTTGAAAGTAGAAGACTGTTTTAATAAAGATAATTTGCAGTTTCTTTATAAATTAAAGTTCTTAAAATTGAGGCTTATAAAGTTTTGCTTAGTTAATGATCATAGTGCTACCTGCAGTAAATTTTAAAAGGTGAGTCTGTTTCTTGTAAATTTGTCAACATTGTGTCTCACTGTAGTAAAAGTCCTGAACTGCATTTATGGAAAGCTATACACTTATGCTTGCTAAGCACTTGTTTCTTTTGGGTATTGAAAGTGCATATTAATAGTGTAATAAAATCCACAGGTTATCCTTTACCACTATTTATGAAAACAATAATTTCTTTATTCAGTAGACATTGATAAGTAACTTGTTAGTGAATTCCATTTAACTTTCATTCTAAACAGAATAGTATTTAGTTGAGAGATACTTAACCTGTGACCATGGTCTTATGTCAAAGCGGTAGGTGGATCAAAACAAAATGTCCAGACACTCTGTGACCAAAATGGTACTGAAACAGAGGATGACAGACTAAAGGCCGAAATACTAAATGTCTTTTTCCAAAGTTGTTTCACAGAGGAAGATTGCACTGTAGTTCCTTCTCTAGATTGTCGCACAGATGACAAAATGGTAGATATCGAAATAGACGACAGAGGGATAGAGAAACAATTAAAATTGCTCAAAAGAGGAAAGGCCTCTGGACCTGATGGGATACCAGTTCAATTTTACACAGAGTACGCGAATGAACTTGCCCCCCTTCTTGCAGCGGTGTACCGTAGGTCTCTAGAAGAACGTAGCGTTCCAAAGGATTGGAAAAGGGCACAGGTCATCCCCGTTTTCAAGAAGGGACGTCGAACAGATGTGCAGAACTATAGACCTATATCTCTAACGTCGATCAGTTGTAGAATTTTGGAACACGTATTGTGTTCGAGTATAATGACTATTCTGGAGACTAGAAATCTACTCTGTAGGAATCAGCATGGGTTTCGAAAAAGACGGTCATGTGAAACCCAGCTCGCGCTATTCGCCCACGAGACTCAGAGGGCCATAGACACGGATTCACAGGTAGATACCGTGTTTCTTGACTTCCGCAAGGCGTTCGATACAGTTCCCCACAGTCGTTTAATGAACAAAGTAAGAGCATATGGACTATCAGACCAATTGTGTGATTCGATTGAGGAGTTCCTAGATAACAGGACGCAGCATGTCATTCTCAATGGAGAGAAGTCTTCCGAAGTAAGAATAATTTCAGGTGTGCCGCAGGGGAGTGTCATAGGACCGTTGCTATTCACAATATACATAAATGACCTGGTGGATGACATCGGAAGTTCATTGAGGCTTTTTGCAGATGATGCTGTGGTGTATCGAGAGGTTGTAACAATGGAAAATTGTACTGAAATCCAGGAGGATCTGCAGCGAATTGACGCATGGTGCAGGGAATGGCAATTGAATCTCAATGAAGACAAGTGTAATGTGCTGGGAATACACAGAAAGATAGATCCTTTATCATTTAGCTACAAAATAGCAGGTCAGCAACTGGAAGCAGTTAATACCATAAATTATCTGGGAGTACGCATTAGGAGTGATTTAAAATGGAATGATCATATAATGTTGATCGTCGGTAAAGCAGATGCCAGACTGAGATTCATTGGAAAAATCCTAAGGAAATGCAATCCGAACACAAAGGAAGTAGGTTACAGTACGCTTGTTCGCCCACTGCTTGAATACTGCTCAGCTGTGTGGGATCCGTACCAGATAGGGTTGATAGAAGAGATAGAGAAGATCCAACGGAGAGCAGCGCGCTTCGTTACAGGATCATTTAGTAATCGCGAAAGCGTTACGGAGACGATAGGTAAACTCCAGTGGAAGACTCTGCAGGAGAGACGCTCAGTAGCTCGGTACGGGCTTTTGTCAAAGTTTCGAGAACATACCTTCACCGAAGAGTCAAGCAGTATATTGCTCCCTCCTACGTATATCTCGCGAAGAGACCATGAGGATAAAATCAGAGAGATTAGAGCCCACGCAGAGGCATACCGACAATCCTTCTTTCCACGAACAATACGAGACTGGAATAGAAGGGAGAACCGATAGAGGTACTCAAGGTACCCTCCGCCACACACCGTGAATCAGAGAGATTAGAGCCCACACAGAGGCATACCGACAATCCTTCTTTCCACGAACAATACGAGACTGGAATAGAAGGGAGAACCGATAGAGGTACTCAAGGTACCCTCCGCCACACACCGTCAGGTGGCTTGCGGAGTATGGATGTAGATGTAGATGTAGATGTAGACCAGTTCATAGTTTTGCAATGAACTACATTTATAATTTCATGCCAGCTAGGAAAATGTTTGAACAATAATTCTGAACCTATGTCCAATTAATGATTCTCCAGTGAATGTTAATAGTAATGTTATAAATACCATTCAGATTGAACGAGCTCTGAAAGTAATAGTGTGTTTCGGTATCTGTTATATTTTTGCAAATAGTTTGTGCTGCTTTAGCTGTTATCTTCAATCTTACTTTGAAACATATGTATGTGTCAAAGTTCATTGCAATCGCGTGTGGCCAAGTATAGGTTGTGTTTGTCCGTTAAAGTTACTCATACCTACTTTCTTAAACGAGAACGTTAATCTTTCTCTTGTCTAATTAGGCTGGCGACCGTTTTCCTTATTCCTTAAACAGTTTAGCTAGGCAAAAATATTGTTTGTTACTGTTTGAATATTTACGTAATTCTGACTTTCATTTCCGATAAGTCATTTTCGTTAGGTACAACACGGTCAACCTAGCAAAATTCCTCTCAGAGGGTAACACCGTTCTGTTGCGTTATACCATAATTGCTTTAATAAGATAATTTTATTTCACAACCTGCCTCCAGCTTCGTGGTTATGGTATAGCTGTAGCGGACAGGAGTGTTATACACTCCAGACACAATATTACATCAGTGATGAAACCACCCACAGACCCAAAGAGAATCTGCCCTCAGATATAGGATCCACAGATCAAACACAGTACCACTTGACGAACATAACTATAACAAGGAGTTGGACATAATTATTCAGATATCAGAAAATAATGGATACTAAGGATGCCTAGCAACAAAATTGAAAAAAAAACTTCAGAAATATATAAAAAAAGCCACATCATCCACCACAAAAACACACATCAACATCAGCACCACTACACAACAGAACGACATAGAAACTCAACACGCAAGCTGATAAACACTCACATATGGAAGCAAAAGTAACACTCAGAATCGGAACATCCTCAAGAGACAAGGAATAACAATAGCATACAGTAATGTCTAATAAAGGAAGATCAAACGGACATCTACAAAAAAGTGTACCATGTACAGCTCCAGTGTAGCAGCCGTGATGCTCTGTACGATAGACATGCAGAATTTCTGAAATAAGGTGTAAGAGCGTGTACACATGGCACCACCCATTCACCGTTTCTGCAACACCTCCAGCATGAAAACCACCATCCAACCACAACAGGAAAAGGACAGGAAAACAGTCAGATTCAGCAACAAGAAACATCTCATATACCTAAAAGGAAACTTGCAAATTCAAAAAGCATTAGTGGAGAAGAAACACGTAACAAATGACCAGAACCACATCAGCAAGTAGGCGCTCTTTAAACTAATACAATATTTTGTTGAGAAAGGACAACCCCCGCAAACACCACGAAATAAAATCACCATCTAGGCAATAACCTCACCCTATATCATCCATCACTGTAGCATAGTAAGCCAGAAAGTGTTAGCCCCCATCACACACGCACACACACGCAGAAACACACACACATACACACACACACACACACAAATAAAGACAGTGAGCCCCATTTTCTCTCTCTCTCTCTTTCTCTCTCTGTCTCTCTTCCCCAGTCAGAAAATATAAACACACATAGAGCGATAGCAGACGCATCCACCACTATCAACACAAACAAAAGACGTATACATCCAGCAATAGCAAAACAAGAGACGCAAAATGGTGATATGACAGTGATACTTCTCAACACAGAAGTGTTAATAATTTAAGTGCAGTGAAAGTGCTGTAGGCAAATACTCAACACATCCACGTGGCAGACGAAGAAGAATGCACTAAAAAAACAAAGTGACCGCTGAACAGGCTTTAAAATAAAGCGGAAGGCGTGTGGTCTTAATAAGACTTTTATTACAGTTGCAGAAAACGGTAATTAACCTATACAAGCGTGAAATTGCAGAAAGAAGAGGCCGCAAAACAAAGAAGACAATGTTTGTATGTAAATGGTTTATGTTATACAGATAAACTTATGAAACGCCCATCTTACATAGATAAGAAGAGATAATCAACTGTAATAAATCGTTTTTTAATTATATCCTAATGTTGTGCCTCAAATGCAATGCACTTCTGCGAAATATAATCTCGTGTGCAAACGTGCGATTTTTCACAAATAAAATCCAAACGATGAAAGGCACTGCAAACGATTCTGATGATTACGTAAGGATAATTTTTTATTATCATCTGCAGCCCTTTAAACCGTCTCAACAGGTGGGATTCGCATAAAACCGAATTGTATGTTATCGTTACATTCAAGTTTATTCCACAAATCATGGCAACAGATAAGGGTTTCACAACACAGGACAAGGATTAATGTGTCTCCCTTCTTACAAAATTTGAACAGTTTCACATGAGTTTGAAATCCAGAATTAACGCATGTAAGATCCGAATCAACTTAGTTCTTGACACAAGTCTCCAATTTTAACGCTAATTCGAGAGGTGGCACACCACTCTCTCACTTTAACAAGTCTGCCAGTCAGATTAAAATTTATATTTTGAGCCATGATCTCGCTGTCGACAGTACTACATACGCTATGTGTAGTTAATGACATTTCCTACAAGAGGAAATTGTGGGCAGTATGATCTTCTAATTTCATATGTAACCTGTAGAGAGCTCGTACCTGGGGCCATAGCAGAGGCGACTGAGAACTGAGATAAAAATTAATTGAAAACTACTGTAAACTAAGCTTTTGAGCAAACGGGGAAGGTCATAAAATTCTATGCATTCTCATGTTAGAAGTTGGGACGGTACAAACAGAACGGGTGGTGTACGTTTCTAGTGGAGGTAGGACTGTAACACAGCCACCCACCCTGATACCAGGAAGTCCGGGTTAATTTAGAGAGTGGCAGAAACATATATTTCACAGGCATGACCACCTGGGCAGCTTAACAGCCTTTGTTTAGAAATCGGCCCAGAAATATTAGGTTATTCCATAAATGAGGAAATAAGGTCCTGTCTACGTAAATGTGTTTTGCCAAAATATGCCCATGCTTACAGTGAGAACGATGCTTCCATTTTTGTGCAAGAGAGATTTGGAGACTCTGATTGGCTCCTCTCAGTATATGCAAAGGGGAGCCTTACTCACCAGCGTGGGAACCCTGGTGCTGTGTCTGGATTGACTACCAGGCTAAGAAAACAGTAAAGATGGGAGATTCAATGAGTAAAATACAGCTCAATTGGTTTGTGCAATGCGGGGGTGGTTTCATTTCCTAATCTGGTTCCAGTAATGAGACATGATGGATGGTGGTTGTGATACTTTAAGGGACTTCTTCTTCTGGTCCTCTCCTGGTGGAGAACTTCAGATCTTTCCCTAGTAGATGAGACTTGTGGTCTGTATCTTGCGGTGGGCTAGGAGCCTGTGGCAGTTTCTTACTGTACCGACAGTGGAACAGCACATCATCTCGGACATATCGTGTATCATGAGGGTAAACTAAAGCATGCTGAGTTGGATGACTGATTTATTATCTGGTTCTCCAAAAAGTTGTAGTTACTAAATGTTTAATATACCTTGTCATTATTTTGTAAATTTAATCACATCATGTTCTCATTCATACTCCCTTATTATTCACTGGTTTTACTTGATTGTGGTGGTACATGGGTATACCAGCAATTTAAGGTTCAGTAGTATTCAATTAGTTAATTTGATTTATAATTTGTCTTCTGAAAGTGATTACACACATGCAGCAACAAAAGTGCCATGAGTAAATTCACTAATACTTGTGAGTAGCACATGGTTATTGACAAGGTTATTGACAAGATAATATTTTTCATTATTCAAAGATAATAAGATTTATCTTAACTCAGACATATATTTACGACCAAACCAAGTGACGGCTTGCAATTGGCGACCCTGCCAGGATATCGAATGATGGCGCTTTTTTGAGGCAGTTTGTGCATTGTCTTGTGGAACAGCTGTGTATTCCGTTTTTCAGAGTGAGACTATGGTTCGCTGAGAACATATGGACTTGGGGTTTGCGTTATGCATTGTATGTAAGCAATTTCTAATGTGCTGTAGTGATTTTATTTCAGGGTATGTGTTGTTTTGTTCTTTTTTTGTTTCTCTTAGTGTGTTTTAAGTGACTTCAACACTTGTTGTCTGATGTTGCGCGTTTGCTAACAGCGTTGTGCAAGGTTTTGTGGAAGATATATGACTATGGTAAAATGTACAATACTTTAGAGTAGGTTTTGTTTCATAGGCTTCGGCGTAAACGTGTACATTATTTAAAAGAAGATCAGAGCAGATTTGTGGCGCATGGTGCGTTAGATTCTGAAACTTGCAGAAGTGGCTGTCGACATGAAAGCTTACGAGAAGCTAAGTTCATTTGTGTAGTGGTAAAGGGTGCCCACCAATTTCGTCCAAAATGGAACGAGCCAGTCATTGACGAAGAACGCGACAGAATGGCGTAAGAAGTTCATTTAAATCTGTTTACTAACAGACCACAAATGTCAAATACAGAGCACTCGGATGATTAGCGTTCAGTTCACTCAGGAAACGAACGCGAAGACGATGCTGAGGAGCCAGATCATGTAGGTTCTTTAAATGCAGAAAGAGGTACAGTCTAGGAAAGTAACAGTCCGACTTCGCGGACAAGGCGTCATGGACCAGTTAAGTAACGTGCTTCTAGTCGGAGGTATGTTGCTGGAAGCGCACAATTAGATTCAATCATTCAGTCAATGTTAGAAGTAGGGAACAGACGACAGGAAATGGAAAAAAACCAGGAAGAAAACCAAAGTCAGCAGAGCCTCGTTAATGAAATTAGGGAAATTCATAAGCGACAAGCCAAGGAGGAAAAGAGACAGGACGTGGTCATGAAAGAGAGGGCTGGTGAGTTTGTTGAAAACGTAAATCAGGTCATGAATGAAATTAAGGGTATAAAAGCAGAGGTTGAAGACATTAGGAAAACGGCAGGTGAGACACGAGAATTGACGGTATAGTCCAAACGTTAGGTTAGGACAGCCAGATTAGTAGCAAGATATGCGAGAAACAATGTCCAAATTGCGCGTGATTAGGCAGCGCTGGCAAAGGTAGAGTGTGAGCAACCATGAAGGCCATTTCTGCTCTAAAAAAACAGGGAAATGGAGTAGCTAAAAAGACACAGGAGGAAATGTCAGAACTCAACGACGAGCAAACACGTCTGACTACCCAGCAGAATGAGCTGGCGGATGAGATGACACAAATGTGCGATCGGATCGCTCGTGTAGAAATTCAGCCAGAAGCAACAGCAATACGCCGTGAGTTTGTGTCAACAGGAATGTCAAAGACAAAATTTTACAAGCCAATCCAACCCAATCCCGACACGGCAGGAACGCAAGCTTAATGGGGTCCGGCGCTCGGCGGAGCGCGGGCAGCCAGTACCCAGGTTCAAATGGTTCAAATGGCTCTGAGCACTTTGGGACTCAACATCTTAGGTCATAAGTCCCCTAGAACTTAGAACTACTTAAACCTAACTAACCTAAGGACATCACACACACCCATGCCCGAGGCAGGTTTCGAACCTGCGACCGTAGCAGCCCCGCGGTTCCGGACTGCAGCGCCAGAACCGCTAGACCACCGCGGCCGGCCCCAGTACCCAGCCGGACCACAATTGCGCGCGACTCAGACGTATGGAAACGTAAATACACGACTCTGATAACACGAGAAGAGTGTACAATAGCATTCAGGAATCGGTCGGCTATGAAATCTTGGACGCACGAGCGCAAAAATTATGAAAAAGGCCCGGGGCGAAATTTATGAATATTTCGACTTAAAACATTTTCTCTCAGTTCAAAATTTTCAGAATTACAAAGAGAACCGCAATTAATACATCCCAAGTCATGGATTTCTCTGTATGAAGGACACTAGCCGAGTTTTGGCCACTATACAAACTGGAATTTATCTGTGGATGCATGGAAGGTTCAATAGAAGGATTGCAGAAAACGCCCGCAGCCCCGACGAATTCAGAGAGGCTTTCCTAGGATCTACTGATCCCAGGACACCCAGGAAAGGTTTAAACAGGAGATTAGTGAAGGATTGGCAGCATCGGGTGTTGCAGTCTGGTAAAGTTTTTCGAGACGCTTGTCAACAAGAACAGATACCTCGACCATCCGTATAGTGATAAACAGGTAATGAGACGCTGCTACGCGACACTGTCATTGAAGAACCAGTACCTGCTCGTCGACCAATGTAATGACACAATAGAGTCATTCAAAACAGCTCTAAGAGAGTTAGACTTCGTCAAGGAAGCACAAAACGCTAGGGCCCGAAGGAGACAAAATGAACCAAATTCGCAAGGAGCGGCTGGTGGAAATAATGACCGGCAAAACACAAATAGAAACAGGGCGACAAGAAACCAATATCAAGCCCAGAGATTTTATAATGCGCCTCAGTGGAATGATAGAAGCAGACGGAGGATACATAGCAACAGGATGGAAATTCAAAATTCTAACCAGTCAGGCAGGCCGTCTGGAACACAGAGCAAGCAAGGAATAATAGAGGATCTGGTAGGCTAAATTCGGAACATGATCGTTAGAATTACGTTGTGGAAATCAGAGCACCTAACCCCCTCAAACAGAAACCGCAGCGCATGAATCTACAATCGGCCAGTCTTCACAGAATAAGACTTACACAGTTACATAACTATGTTAATGTTAAGAATCATTTGTTTCCAATTCACTTACAAAGTCATCTAGTGTATTGTTTACTTTTTGGATGATTTATTATTATAGCAAATTTCAGACATTCTGGTACCCTGTCATGTTTCACAGATAGACAGTTACTTTTTGGATAGGTATATGACGATTTCTCCGCGGAAAGCTCTTGGGTTTATAATAAAACTGGTTAGTTTAACACTTGAGAATTGCTGTAAAAGTAGCTTGTCACACCGCAGCAAAGGTATGTATTGGAACAGTGTGAAAACTGCATTTGGTTCAGAAATAATCATAGAAGTCATAGACACACAATTATGCCCATAATTCGTCCTGGAAGTAGTAATGGTTTGGTTTCTTCCGCTGATATTGCGTGCATTGCCAGTGGGGTGAATGCACTGTCTGTTCCACCATTCGTAGCGAGGAGGTGATAGTGATGCCACAGAAGTCGATTTGCAACCCGATAATGGATCTTGGCGTGATTTTGATCGTGCCACTAATACTGGTGGCGGTATCTTGCGACAAGGACAGTTGGACAAGGATTGTTCACGCCAAACATGCTGTGGTTCAATTATGGCTTTTTACCGCTGTAGTTCGAGTAGGGTTATCGCCAGTGGAGCTATGATGCTTGCCTTGCGATATTTCGATTGTGGACCGCCAGTGGCGGAGGCGTGTTGTCGGCGTAATTCTACATTACTTGTCATGAGCACATGGAGAGCGAGTCATAGTAGTGCATATGCAGATGAATAGGAAGGAAATGACGCATGAGACCAGATAAAAACAGAAGATAATAATGAATTCTTATGCACTAAAAATTATAAGAACTGATATTTCACGTCTTTACAGCAACTGTTATTTGCATATACCTGTACATCGATGTCTGAGAGATGTAGGTCAGTTTCAGAGGTAAATGTGATTCGTGACGAAGTCTGATCTATCCTGACAGCCCAGTAAGGAGTGCACAGATGGCGGTGAGTGGTATTCGACCAAGATTCTGCGCCAGATAGCCAGATCAGCGTCATCATCCAATAAGTTGGCACGAGATTAGAATAAAGTAGAAAGGGTTAGAGGTAGCTGGACTTGGTAATGGGTAGGATATAAGCAGGAGTAAGAGTTGTATGGTGTGAGAGTGTTTGAAGAAGTATGAATGCGCAGGCTGTGCCAGCTTAGCCCATGGGGATGCATGAGTGGTGTTGGGAAACTGACAAAAGATGGACATACAATACAGCAACACAACTTCACCAACAGAAAACGGCTAGTTTATTTCTTTTAGACTAGCGATTAATGATCGATGTTCATTAAAGTTAAAAAACATCAGTAGAGGACTGCAATTTTTTAAAGGAACCTTAGTAGTAACATTCTTTCCGTAAAACAAAGCAGTAAGACATGTCTCAATTCTTTGCCTTAATCATATTGTTAAGTTTCAACTGCAACCAATTAATACACTCCTGGAAATGGAAAAAAGAACACATTGACACCGGTGTGTCAGACCCACCATACTTGCTCCGGACACTGCGAGAGGGCTGTACAAGCAATGATCACACGCACGGCACAGCGGACACACCAGGAACCGCGGTGTTGGCCGTCGAATGGCGCTAGCTGCGCAGCATTTGTGCACCGCCGCCGTCAGTGTCAGCCAGTTTGCCGTGGCATACGGAGCTCCATCGCAGTCTTTAACACTGGTAGCATGCCGCGACAGCGTGGACGTGAACCGTATGTGCAGTTGACGGACTTTGAGCGAGGGCGTATAGTGGGCATGCGGGAGGCCGGGTGGACGTACCGCCGAATTGCTCAACACGTCGGGCGTGAGGTCTCCACAGCACATCGATGTTGTCGCCAGTGGTCGGCGGAAGGTGCACGTGCCCGTCGACCTGGGACCGGACCGCAGCGACGCACGGATGCACGCCAAGACCGTAGGATCCTACGCAGTGCCGTAGGGGACCGCACCGCCACTTCCCAGCAAATTAGGGACACTGTTGCTCCTGGGGTATCGGCGAGGACCATTCGCAACCGTCTCCATGAAGCTGGGCTACGGTCCCGCACACCGTTAGGCCGTCTTCCGCTCACGCCCCAACATCGTGCAGCCCGCCTCCAGTGGTGTCGCGACAGGCGTGAATGGAGGGACGAATGGAGACGTGTCGTCTTCAGCGATGAGAGTCGCTTCTGCCTTGGTGCCAATGATGGTCGTATGCGTGTTTGGCGCCGTGCAGGTGAGCGCCACAATCAGGACTGCATACGACCGAGGCACACAGGGCCAACACCCGGCATCATGGTGTGGGGAGCGATCTCCTACACTGGCCGTACACCACTGGTGATCGTCGAGGGGACACTGAATAGTGCACGGTACATCGAAACCGTCATCGAACCCATCGTTCTACCATTCCTAGACCGGCAAGGGAACTTGCTGTTCCAACAGGACAATGCACGTCCGCATGTATCCCGTGCCACCCAACGTGCTCTAGAAGGTGTAAGTCAACTACCCTGGCCAGCAAGATCTCCGGATCTGTCCCCCATTGAGCATGTTTGGGACTGGATGAAGCGTCGTCTCACGCGGTCTGCACGTCCAGCACGAACGCTGGTCCAACTGAGGCGAAAGGTGGAAATGGCATGGCAAGCCGTTCCACAGGACTACATCCAGCATCTCTACGATCGTCTCCATGGGAGAATAGCAGCCTGCATTGCTGCGAAAGGTGGGTATACACTGTACTAGTGCCGACATTCTGCATGCTCTGTTGCCTGTGTCTATGTGCCTGTGGTTCTGTCAGTGTGATCATGTGATGTATCTGACCCCAGGAATGTGTCAATAAAGTTTCCCCTTCCTGGGACAATTAATTCACGGTGTTCTTATTTCAATTTCCAGGAGTGTATTTTTGCTATGGTTTTATATGTGTGTATTTTTGTAATCATCATTGTAACAACACAGGACTGAAATATGCACTAAGAATTGTGCAGAGGACTAAGGCATTGCGAACAGTGACTGAGACGCAGGTCCGAGGCCGACCATGGATGGAAAGGTGGTACACATTGTACTGTGGCTGGCGGATTTGCCATGACTTAGCATGAACTCCTGATGAAGATGCAATGTGACGTCATCATATGGTCATCATCCGGGACGAGTGACCAGCAGATGCGGCGTCCCTGCATGGCCACACCGGCAGCTGTCAGGCCCCTACCGAGGCGACAGGATAGGTAGCTGGCTGATGTGGCTACATTGGGACGGCTGACAGGCGATGGAGGCGTGCGCTGAGTCCGACTCGTCCCCATCACTCACGCCAGTGGAGAGTGAACAAAATTCCAGGGCCTGTGGTGCATCAGCTGGGGAGCCTCACCTGCAGCTTGCAGGTACGGGAGGCTCGCCGCCGGTGGCACGTGACCACCTGGGGCCACTGCTGTCTTGAGTTTCTGGACCAGAATGTAACGCCGCTGCCGACGAAGCGGGATTACAGTACGCCAAACCAAGCGATCGAAGTCTCCAGACACTCGTCACAACACTGACAGTACCAGCTGGAGGACTGTCGTCAACAAGAGCGAAAGTTTGTCAACTGCTGCCCTATCTCCTGACTGTCAGTAGTCCAGATTTCTACCTGCTGCTGCCATAGACAGGTCCTGCCGCAGACACTGCTGTCACAGCTGATGTCCTTAAGTAAATGGGCAACCTTCTCTTAGCGCCAGCGCACCCACATGGCGGCCACATCCTACTTATTACACACCTCATGAGTGTGGTGCTATGTTTATTCATGTGGCTAATATAACGTTAAATTTTGGACTCCCTAGAGACTCTTGAGAAGAGATCAGTAGGACACTTAAAATATGGTTGTGTTTTTTATGCTTACTTTTGTGTGTGTTGCTATATTTATTTTATTAGGTTGAATGTAATTTTTCACTTCTCTTTCCTACTATGTTTATCATGAGCGACAACGCAATTTTCAAATGTGTACTGGAGTTCAAGATTACTCTCATGTAAAATTTAAGATTGACAAATGTTCGCACACAACAAATACAGTGCTACTCAAACCACTTTTATAAACAGACCTATGTTTTTATTTATTTATTTTTCTGTCGTTTACATAGTCTCACTATGTTTTGCAAGTTATTTGAATGCTGTTACTTTTTGTTGACGCAGTTTACACCGTTGTACTGACAGAACGGAAAGTCACCTTACTACGAAATAAGATCGACAGATGACACAAGTCATATGAACACACATTGGACTTGCCTAGATTTGCTGAATGCTTGGGTAGAGTTTATCATTTTATTTATCTCTATGGTAATTTGAATCACTGTGAATCGTAGGGCATGGATAACAATATCTCTGAGGTAGAGAATGCTGAATGTTCAACGATATTGCGTTGTTGATAGGGAAAACTGCCATCTGTATTCTCAGCTTCAGTGTGAATGGATTAGTTAAATGTCCGCATTACCTTTTAACCGTTCAATCATTGTATATGGATTCTGGCGCATATGTCACGGGAATTATTCTAAGACCTACAAAATCACGTAACATTTTTACATGTGCAGCAGTGATTGTGTATGACCCCTGGTTGAATGAGGTCAAGACAGGGTGTGGTATTTTTTGATTTTGGTTGGCAAAACTGTCACGGAATGGCACATCATTCTTTAAGACCCAGTTAAAGTGTCATAACTTATTTTGCTCCGTATGGCACTAACTTATTCATTGAAGTATGACAATGCAGAAATTCTTGGGTAATGGAGAGGTAGTGACAGGTCTCTCACGTTAACAGCATTTTCAGTCAGATTAGCATTTATATTTTAGGTCATGATCTCGGTGTTAACCTGTACTGCATATGCTTTTCTACATGAGGAAATTGTGGGCAGAATGATTTTGTAACTGCATGTGTAATCTATACTTATAGGAGCCGTAAATGTTGAGCACAGCGACCTGGCGGTGGGAGTCATTCTGGGAAACAGAGTTCAGTAGTTTATACCCACAGAGGGACTTCTGGTAGAAGCTCCCTTCTCCTTCCGTTCATGGTCGGACAGAAGGGCGCTGGTTCACAAGACATTTTACCTGGGCCAGGCATCAGTCTGTAACCAAATATGGCCAGATGGCTAAAAGTGGATGGAGAAAACTATTTAAGGGAAACTGATGTAAACTGTGCTTTTGTGCAAACGGTGGAAAGGTCATAAAACTCCATGCATTGTCATGTTAGAAGTTGAGATCATGCAGAGAGAATTGCTGGCATACACGTCTAGTAAAGATAGGACAGTGATCCTCCCCCTGACGCCAGGAAGTCGCAAGGGTCTTTTAGTGAGCGGAAAAAGCGTATACTTCATGGACACAACGGTCTGGGAAGTTAAACAGCCTTCATTCAGATATCAGTCGGCCCAGAAAGATTAGATCACTCCATAAATGAAGGCATATGTCCCATCTAGGTAAACGTTTGTTGCCAAAATATGGCCATGCTTACAGTGGAAACGATGCTTTCCCAGTCTAAAGGCTTCATTTTTAGTACAAGACAGATTTGGAGGCGCTGATTGGCTCCTCACAGTACATATAAAGGAGAGGCTTACTCCCCACATGGGAATCTCGGTACTGGGTCTGGCCAACAGAATAATCAAGAAAAGAGGTTCAATGAGTAGAATACAGTTCGATTTGTTTGTTCAATGTGGGGGCGTTTTCATTTAGCTGATTCAGCTCCCGTACTGAGGCTTGGTGGTCTGTATGCTGTGGTGGACTAAGAGCCTATGGCAGTTTCCAACTGTACTGACAATGGTATTGCATATCATCTCAGACACATCGTGTGTCACGAGGGTTATTTTATTTGTCCTGAGTCGGAAGTCTGACGTTTAATAATCCAGCACACAACAACGTACCTGTGAGCCCATTTGGTTTGCGCAGGCCAACGAACTTGAGGGTCTGTAACCAACCTGTCTGTGCGCTTGACACACTGTTTCTCTACCTCAAGTTATGGCCTGGGGTGCAGTTTCGTACGGCAACAGCACGCTAGAGCTTATCGCATGCATGTTGACTGCAAAGTTTTACTTCAATCAGGTCATTAGACCTGTTGTGGTGCCACTCATGAACAGCATACCAGGGGGTGTTTTCCAACAGTGTACGGCCGAGAATTGGCATGAAGAAGGAACTGTTTGACAATTGTGTTATGTGGGCTGCATGACATAGGCGAAATCTCTAACCAGGCCCTCATACTTGGCGGGAGACGCTATTTCCTAGGCATCGTTACGTGCTCACTGCTGACTCAAAACTGAAAAACTGAGTGACGCGACACGATGGACGGGCATACTAGAGACACTGCCCAACACATCTGTGCAAAGCTTTATCGGATTTTCCCAGTGGTTTCCATTTCGCGACAGATCGGAACTTACTTTCTGGACAACCCACGTATTTCCTACCGTTCCACTCTCGAACAGCGAGCGGGAAAAACTAAAACTTAAATCTTTCCGTGCGAGCTTTGATATCTCTCATTTTGTTATGATGATCATTTCTCCCTGTTTAGGTAAGCGCCAACAAAATACACTCCTGGAAATGGAAAAAAGAACACATTGACACCGGTGTGTCAGACCCACCATACTTGCTCCGGACACTGCGAGAGGGCTGTACAAGCAATGATCACACGCACGGCACAGCGGACACACCAGGAACCGCGGTGTTGGCCGTCGAATGGCGCTAGCTGCGCAGCATTTGTGCACCGCCGCCGTCAGTGTCAGCCAGTTTGCCGTGGCATACGGAGCTCCATCGCAGTCTTTAACACTGGTAGCATGCCGCGACAGCGTGGACGTGAACCGTATGTGCAGTTGACGGACTTTGAGCGAGGGCGTATAGTGGGCATGCGGGAGGCCGGGTGGACGTACCGCCGAATTGCTCAACACGTGGGGCGTGAGGTCTCCACAGTACATCGATGTTGTCGCCAGTGGTCGGCGGAAGGTGCACGTGCCCATCGACCTGGGACCGGACCGCAGCGACGCACGGATGCACGCCAAGACCGTAGTATCGTACGCAGTGCCGTAGGGGACCGCACCGCCACTTCCCAGCAAATTAGGGACACTGTTGCTCCTGGGGTATCGGCGAGGACCATTCGCAACCGTCTCCATGAAGCTGGGCTACGGTCCCGCACACCGTTAGGCCGTCTTCCGCTCACGCCCCAACATCGTGTAGCCCGCCTCCAGTGGTGTCGCGACAGGCGTGAATGGAGGGACGAATGGAGACGTGTCGTCTTCAGCGATGAGAGTCGCTTCTGCCTTGGTGCCAATGATGGTCGTATGCGTGTTTGGCGCCGTGCAGGTGAGTGCCACAATCAGGACTGAATACGACCGAGGCACACAGGGCCAACACCCGGCGTCATGGTGTGGGGAGCGATCTCCTACACTGGCCGAACACCACTGGTGATCGTCGAGGGGACACTGAATAGTGCACGGTACATCCAAACTGTCATCGAACCCATCGTTCTACCATTCCTAGACCTGCAAGGGAACTTGCTGTTCCAACAGGACAATGCACGTCCGCATGTATCCCGTGCCACCCAACGTGCTCTAGAAGTGTAAGTCAACTACCCTGACCAGCAAGATCTCCGGATCTGTCCCCCATTGAGCATGTTTGGGACTGGATGAAGCGTCGTCTCACGCGGTCTGCACGTCCAGCACGAACGCTGGTCCAACTGAGGCGCCAGGTGGAAATGGCATGGCAAGCCGTTCCACAGGACTACATCCAGCATCTCTACGATCGTCTCCATGGGAGAATAGCAGCCTGCATTGCTGCGAAAGGTGGATATACACTGTACTAGTGCCGACATTGTGCATGCTCTGTTGCCTGTGTCTATGTACCTGTGGTTCTGTCAGTGTGATCATGTGATGTATCTGACCGCAGGAATGTGTCAATAAAGTTTCCCCTTCCTGGGACAATGAATTCACGGTGTTCTTATTTCAATTTCCAGTAGTGTATTTTCGCACTGTGAGGAGAAACTTGGTGATTAAAATTTCATGGAATGTCCTGCACCTGTGCTAAACGCCTTTCTTTTAATGACGGGCGCCCCAATTCGTGTACCATATCGGTGACACTCTCTCCCCTTTTTCGCTATAGTGCAAAGCGAGCTGCCATTCTTTGAACTTTTTCGATGTCCTCCGTCAATCCCGTCTCTTTCGGATCCCATATTGCACAGCAAGTGTTCCACCAATAAATCGCAGCCTTTGGTTTCCTTCATCACAACATTATGTGATGGCTCCAATTTAAGAAGACCCTAAGTATTTAACTGAGTTTACAGCCTTTGGATTTGTGTGATTTATCGTGTAACTGAAGTTTAGCGGATTCGTTTTTGTGTTCATGTGGATGGCTTCACACTTTTGATGGTTTAGAGTCAGTCGATGCTTTTTGCGCCATACATGTATCATGTCTAACCATTTTGCAATTCGTTTTGATGATCTGATGTCTTCACATAACGGTAAAACGACGGAATAACCTGTAAGAAATCGAAGAGGACTGCTTTGCAACTCGACACTGTAAAACAGAATAGGAGGTGTTGGGTACTGGCGGTATTAGACAAAATTCGGTGTCTGCAATATGAGAGCTCACCTGTCGGCCGGGTTCCGTAGCTGAGAGGCGCGACAGCCTCATCACAGATAGCCGGAAACCCGTTTTCCGGTCTGTAAAAGGAGAGGGCACGAGAGGATTGGTGAGGGGGAGGAGGGGGTAGGGGGGGAAGCTCCCGGCGAGACAGAGCGGGGCGGCAATCCGGTAAGCCGCTCTGGCTGCGACGCGGCCGTCGGCGCTGATCCGGGCGTCGCGACGCGCCCTGCGACCTCCTGATCCCCGCGCCGGCGCCGCGTCCACGTAGCGCCTGGAAGGGGCGGGGGGGGGGGGGGCACTGTGCGACCTCGCAGACAGCCCGGACACCCAGCAGGCAGGCAGTCAGTCGCGCGCCTTGTTCACGTCTCGGTGCATCTCTGCTACCTTCGAGGCAATGGCTTTAAAACCGAATCTGAGGCTTGTATGTTGCCAGCGTAACGGCCAACGAAGGATTAAAGAGGAACTGTAAGAATTCAAGAAGAGGTAATTGTAGTGTTTTTAAAGTCACAGGATCTCGTTCCGTTGGGTGTCGATCTGTTCCTTTATCCAAATCAACGACATTTTATTTTTTAATTTTTTAAATCTCACTACAAGTTTATAATACATCAAAAAGTTATTTCAATTTTATTTATGTACATCAAAACAAATATTGTTAACATACAAATGCTTAACATGTCAGCCAGTTATTTGAAAAGGTTATCGAAGCTAAATCTTTGGATACTGTAAGTGAAGAGCGTGAACAATCAGAGCTCTAAGGCTCTATCGATTTATTTTGCCTTCTGTTTATTCAATATTATATCGCTGAGTCTCTGTAAATGTTGCTGGTGTGAGTTGATATCATAAGAGTGTTTCTTTGTAAAAACTTTGATGTCCTGATAAAATACTGTGTAGTGTATTGTCTTTATTAGTTGAATTCTTTGAAACTTCCTGGCAGATTAAAACTGTGTGCCCGACCGAGACTCGAACTCGGGACCTTTGCCTTTCGCGGGCAAGTGCTCTACCATCTGAGCTACCGAAGCACGACTCACGGACGGTACTCACAGCTTTACTTCTGCCAGTATCTCGTCTCCTACCTTCCAAACTTTACAGAAGCTCTCCTGCGAACCGCATCAGCAGCGCGGTTCCGGATATAAGCGCCTAGAAACACTTGACCACTGCAGCCGGCTGGTTGAGAGTCTATCGCTACTTTTTGCAGCATATAGATATTATGTCTAACTCATTTTCCAATTCGTTTTGATGATATGATGACTTTACGGAACGGTAAACGATGGGATCACCTCTAGCAGGTGATCTAAGAGGACTGCCTTGCACCTGCACACTTTTAAACAGAGCATAGGAGGTGTTGGTTGCTGACAGTATTAGACAACATTCGGTGTCTGCGATATGAGGTTAGCAGGAGAGCTTCTGTAAAGTTTGGAAGGTAGGAGACAAGATACTGGCAGAAGTAAAGCTGTGAGAACCGGGCGTGAGTCGTGCTTCGTTAGGTCAGAGGGTAGAGAACTTGCCCACGAGAGGCAAAGGTCTTGAGTTCGAGTCTCGGTCAGGCACATAGTTTTAATCTGCCAGGGAGTTTCATATCAGCGCACACTCCGCCGCATAGTGAAAGTCTCATTCTAGTTGAATTCTTTGTCTCACTTGGATTTTTGTAGAAATGTCAGTATATGCAAATGTTCCGTTTTGTTTAAAATATTTGTTTGCTGCTCTGTAATGGCTGATCCTCACTTAGGGCTCTTAGATCTTTATATGTATAAAATGTGTTGTGGTTCCCCTCGGGAACGGAATCAAGCAGCTCGCGTGAAATGTGGTTAGCATGAAGGAAGTGGTGGAAACCCAGTTAGTCGGACACGAGCTACTGAACAGCCAACACCTCATGTAACAACAGTGGACTGCGCTGGTGCCCAGAGAGGCTTTTTGTGCCGTTTTCCAATGTACCAAAGCCTTGGATCGATGCACTAATAAGCTAGCTCTGTTTTGGAAATGGTATCTATCATCGTAACCAAGAAATGACAAAGTTTTATCATTATCAACTGCTGATCCACCTGCCAGGACGTACTCGCCATCACATTGCGCAATCACTGCAACTGAAATAAGGAGTTGTAGAAATGTAAGGTGAAGCGTCAGTTTATGTGGATGTTTATTTGTTTCAAATAATAAGGTAAACCAAAAACTATACTTTGAAATCTTACCCTGAATTATGCCCAGTCACCTAACCACTTAGGATTCTTTCCATGCCTAATATGCTTACCGAGTGTCCATGCTGTGAAAATATTAAAGCCCAGTTGTTAACTACATAGTGCCACTTACATATTGCAAGAAATAAGTAATTAAATTCAATGTAAATTTGGCAAAAGTGTATGAGATAGTAAATGATGTTTGCTGAAAGTATTTTTGCAATTGAAGCTGCTTATTTCAATGTTTGTGGAATTTCAGAAAGCATAAAGTGAATAACTGATTTTAAAGTAATGAAATAGTAAAACAAATATTAAGACAATTTGCTGTCAGTTTCATAAGTAAGTGTTTTCAAAACTGTTGCTCATAGTGTTTTGCATAGTAAAGAATCATAGTGCAACCTGTAGAAAAATGCAAAAAGGTACGTCATTGTCTTATAATTATGTCAGGTTGTGTCCCAGTGAAGTAAAACTCAAAACCTATCACTGTTGGAAGTTATATGTTCATATTTGCTAAATTCTTGGTCCCTACATGTGTTAAAGAATATATTGCCAATTTAACAAGTTCATTCCTCTCTCAAGTGGGAAAGCACAGACTGTCTCTATCAATTGAAGTTACTTAAATCTATTTTTTGAACAAGAATGTTACGCTTTCTTATGCCTAATTAAGCTGGCGACCGTTTCCTTTATCACAGGACAAAATAGGTAAAATAGTTTAAATAGGTAAAATATCATCTGTTACTTGTTGTATACGTAATTCTGACTTTCACGTCCGATAGGCAACCTCCTTCAGGCACATCACGGTCAAAACAATAAAATTCCTGTCCGAGGGTAACATTGCACTGGTATATTGGTCACCAATATAGTTTCAGAACGTAAATAAAGAGCAGTGGTAGTGCTATAAGCGGAATTGTCGAAGGTGCTAAGTGACGAAACATTGCTGTTTAGTTATAAACAATGGTAGCTTAGCGCTCGCTGATTCGCTCACGTTGACTGTATGGCCTGCGGAGACTTGTGTATGTTGTGCACAAATTGCAACACCTTCCAAACTTCTCGTGCTCATTAAATCCATATAAGCATGGCCTTTCCCGAATCTACTTCTGAGCAAAAATCGATTCTGGTTGCCAGAGTCCAAAGTTTTTGTTAATAATGATTCATGCATTTTTGTCGAGATATTTCCATAGCAGCTTTCACCCCCTAACAAATATTTATTTATACTTAACCGCGAAGTGGAATACCAGTTTTCATAAATTTAGTTTCAAAATCTTTTAACGTAACTAAATATTTCCTTAAAAATATTCATTTTCTATTGCACTCCCTTAGGGATTAAATTTCGTGAAACACCGAAAGACGTATTTTTTTTTCCAACCGAGAAGTCAAATACCAGTTGTCACAGATGTAGCCTTAAAAATCCTTTAATAGTTATTCAATAACCAATCATTTTCAAAAAATTCCCAATCACTATTTTAGCCTATTAGTAGCTGAATTTCCAAAAGTACTGACACACGTATTTTTTATTTTCTGATTTAGAAGCCAAATACCATTTGTCGTAGTTCTATCTTCAAAATTCCCTTCAGAGTGACATACTTTCAAAAAGCCTTTCATCCCCTATTTCACCCCCTTAGAAGGGAATTTCGGACAATCCATTCACAAACGAGGCCTCCAATATAAAATTCACACCCTTCCCAAACTTCAACCTTGTATCCATAGTGGTTTGGGTCATGCGATGACGAGTCAGTGGCTTGTAAAATAAGTATTTGTTCATCCCTAGCTGAGACGCCAAACACCAATTTTCAAAAATTTTGGTTTAAAGTTCTTTGACAACAAAGTATCTTCATAAAACATTTCACCCCCTGTTCCAGCTCCTTAGGAGTTGCATTTCCAAAAAGAAATGAAACACTTATTTTTAAATTTCTAACTGAGAATCAAAATTTAAATTATCATAGAGTGGGCTTCAAAAATGCTTGCACAATGAAATATTGCCATGAAAAGTCTTATTCCCATTTCAAACCCATAGGTGTTAAATTTCCAAAAGTAGTGAAACAATAATTTTTTGTTTCTAGCAGAGAAGCCAAATTTAAATTTTCATACATTTAGCTTCAAAAACTCTTTCATAATTAGATATTTTCACCAAAAATCTCATCCCGTATTTCACCCCTTAGATGTTCAAATTCCAAAAACACTGAAACACAAATCTTTTCATTTGTAACTGAGAAGTCAATTACCAATGTTCAAAGACGTAGCTTTAAAAACAGTTTTATAGTTCTTAAAAATGATTTTTTTTCAAAAAACCCACTATTCCACGCCCATAAGATTAAATTCCAGAAATTCTGAAACACCTAGTTCTTTATTTCTGACCGAGAAACCAGAAACAAAATGTTGTAAGTCTAGCTTCGAAATTACTTTAATAGCGACATTTATATGCTCCACATCCCCGCCTAAACCACTTCACTGATGTCTACTAGACTTGGTACACATATCATACACTATCTGGAAAGAATCACTTTGGGGAAAGTACCACCTACCTATCAAAGAGTTGGGGTTGGGGGTGAATGTGAAAGAGCAGTGTGGCCTACGACGCAAGAATAACCATACTTTAGTCATCCATTATTTGACAATGAGAGCAAGCACAGACATCCAACAAACTTTACACATAACTTCAAACTTGTACGAAAGATTTCCTTGCTGACGACTCCCACATAATGAGAAAAGAAAAACAGTAAATCACTTACTACCTTTTCGCAGTCAATGCGGTAAAATTGAAACATGAAACATGACGTTTAAATTTATTACTCCTTTACTACCAACTCTATTACCAACAAGTATCGAAACAGTAGCCACATATGCCGCTGGACGCACCTTCAAAATTATGTTACGGGGCAGCAGATAGCTCAGGAGATACATCGCCGTAAACATTAAGCTGGGTGAAAATGAAATTGCAGGACGAAATTCGCTAGAGGTACAGGTGAAATATACGCACAAATACTTGTGAAACATGTTAAATATTTGTGAAATATGTGCGCACAGGCCCAAGCCACTGGTAAAAAGCACATACTAAACCCCTGGAACGATTTCAACCAAATTTGATATACGTATTAGTTACGATCTGGAAAGAAATAGTATGGGGATAAGAAGCACGGGCCTTCTATGGGGGTGAGCATGATAACAGGGAGAGAGAAGGGGGGAGGAGGTGATGGATACACAGCGAGGGGAAAGGACGAGATCAGCACACATGAAGAGGAGGAGATAGACAGAGATAGGAGCGGGAAAATGAGCAGAGAGTCGAGAGAATGAACTGGACAGAAAAGGAAGGACGAGGAGATGGACAGAGATGGGGCGAGGAAGATATAGGCAGAGATGGGGGAGAAGGAGGTGAACAGATAGAGGTCGAGAACGAAATGGACAGAGAAAGGGAAGAGGAGGGGATATAGAGAGGGGAGAGTAGGAGATTGGCACAAAAGGGAAAGTGGAAGAGATGGAGATGGGAAAGGAGGAGGAGATGGACAGAGAGAGGGGGGTGAGGAGATGGACAGTGATGGAGTAGACACACAAAGAGAGAGGAAGAAGGAGATGGAATTACAGGGGCAGATACAGGGGGGGGGGGGGGAGGAGCAGATTGAAAGAGATGGTGGAAGGAGGAGATGGACAGAAAGTGGGGGGGTGGGGCAGCGGTAGAGGAAGTGGACAGAGAGAGGTGTCGTCGAGGTGGACAGAGAAAGGGGAAAAGAGGTGATGGACTAATAGAAGACTTGAATAAATGCATATCTGGGTTACATTGCCTACCCAGCTATTGTTTTAATAAAGTATCTTCATTGGTTTTTATACAAGAAACTATGTCATACTGAACTATTCTTATCGGACTACTTTCTATGTTAAGTAAATGTAAATGACATCTGCTAAAAGGCATATCAAGTGATATTTAAATCTAAAATTGGGGAAAGTGGTAAACTCACTGATGGATTTGCTCTCAAAGGTATGATATCACTCGAGTTACAAATACAT
Organism: Schistocerca cancellata; assembly: GCF_023864275.1. Classification (NCBI taxonomy): domain Eukaryota; kingdom Metazoa; phylum Arthropoda; class Insecta; order Orthoptera; family Acrididae; genus Schistocerca; species Schistocerca cancellata. The sequence goes on along the minus strand of NC_064626.1, from coordinate 1,058,245,241 downwards.
GTGTTTCAGGTGATAATATAACTAAAATGTCTTTATCAATAGGAAACTGTGGTTAAACATGTAACATGGAATTGTTGTGCCAAAAATAATTGTGAAAGCTGCTGATGACTTACTTTTTCATTACGATAATCCAACGCTGAAAACAGATCTTTCTTCTTTTCAACAGTAATATTATTCTGACTTCTCAGGACAGTCATTTCACCTTTATGTGTATCCCTAAGTAGCTTTCCTTTTTTCAAAGCTTGAAATGTTTTCTAATCGTGTTATTCACTGAAATTTGTTGTCATTAAAACTTTGCCAGCTTATCTCGCATCTAATCGGAGGCAGTGGCTTTCGTTATGTTCATTTTGTTAATTGAAATTTAGAAGTCTGAAACATATCACAAGCCAAAGAAATTATTTATATATTTTGCTGATGTGATCACTTTATCAAGATCTGCTGGGACAAATGACTGCTTTACTCTTTTATGCTCCTTGACAAGAGCCATGCCTCTGTTGCACTGTAAATAGCTGTGAGCACTAACAAGAAAATTTTGTTAAATGACTTCAAGAGCCCATTGAGGATTAGAAATAAGTACAAAAATATTATTATTCTATTTTTGTTTTGTCCAGTAGAGTAATCGGTAAAAACATGTAGTTACGTTTGTTCTGTGATACAAAGACTGATAATGCGTGAAAGACTCAATTAGCAATACCTTTATGCCATAAACACGTATAGGAAGTCTGGATGTCATCTAAGCTGATGCAGAAGTTAAAACAGCTCAGTGGACAATTACGAAACATCTCAGAATGAGTAAGTGTAGAGAATATAGTACTTGCTGCAAATCAATAGAAGTATTAGATACTTCAAGTGCTGGCATTTGAGCAAGAGCAGTTGTGGCTTTTAACTTGTCTGTAGCACTTTCTGCTTTAAGTAGGTGCAATTCTAGCCCCTATTTTGCAGGTACACTTTGTGGACTTTGCCCTCGAATTTCGCATTGCAGTTTGTGACAGGCTTTAAGTGTAACTGCCCTGGAGCGATGGAATTTCAGTCAAAAAAATATTTGTTGGAGTCCTTATTATAGTACTTCTATCCAACTTCGTTGTTTGTAAATATTTCATTAGAGGCAGTTTACATGCTACATGTTCATGAACGTATTTTTGCAAACTTGAGTCAACTCACCTTTCCCAATTGGGACAGTGAACGTTGCAGTAATCTTCCGCTCACTGGTGCTTTCACTCTCGTTATTACGATGTACGTGCTCCTGGACCTCTCCAAGGGAAACATGTTGCTTAAGAAAGTTCTTCTGTCTTATTCGACCTATCTTACAGACAAAAGTTTGGATTCTTTGTCGAGTTCTCCGCACTGGAATTTGCATTAAGAGATTTTCTGTGAGAATGAGCTATAAGGATGTAAGTTACTAAATTAAGAACCAGTATCTATCCTAGATTATGGTTTAAGATTTGAGCCCCATTTAATATAATTAATTTTAAAATTCACGTTCCTCAGGTGCTCAAGATTTCTTTTCGGTAAATTTTGTACTAACTGGCATGATCGCAACAATAAAATATAACATGTTCACTTTAAATAAAGACAATGTATATAATTTCACCTTGTAAAACATGAACCATGCTGAATTCAAAACCGCCAACAATAATGATGCTAATCTGCACCTCATCAGTGATAATATCTGTGTGGCGCTAAACGTTTTTATAGAGGCTGCTGGAGTTGACACCTGTGCCATCTACGACCATTACCAAGATGGCGAACAGGGACGCTGCACTTTGGAGAGAAAAATGGCTTTGACTTTCTCTGACCGAAAATATCATATATAAACATTTTGGAACTTAACATCTTTGAGAATTCCTCTCTAAAATTATCTCTGTTGAGCGCACCATTGTGTTGAGTATTAGTAGTATCATTTCATTTCTGAAGTTACGAACTGGAATTCCCCCAAGTCAGTCATTATGTTTGATAGTGCCACAAAAAAAAAGCAAAATTAAAATAAAAGTGAACAAATGAATGCGGTTAATGAAAAAGAATTTATTTCATAAAATCACCATTTACACCAGACGAAAAAAGAACCAGGACTATAATGGTATGCTCAAAATGTGCTGTCGTGAAAATCAACGACACAGAAGACAAATAAACTTCTGAAATATTTTTTAAAGCAAAGCAGTATACTAGTTACTTTCGTGGGAGATGTAGTTAGAATTGAACACTGGATACATTTAATCGCCGAGAGAAGTAGACAATTTTGGTAATGTAATACACTTTAATCTTAAAATTTATACCAGCAGGTATACGATTACAATGGCTTTGACTTTCTCTAACCGAAAATATCATATATGAACATGATTATATTTAATATAGTATCCTCATTAAATTTGTTCAGGTTCGCTGAGCAACCCAGTGAATCGAGGAGGAGGGGGAGGGGATATTTATATAATTTTTCTCCTGTTCGTCAATAACCTTATTCATGCTCTCTGATCAAACACACTGCCTTATATGTCTAACAGATAACGCTAAAACATTTCATGAGCCGTGCACTACAGTGATCCATCAGTACTTACTAATGTTGAATGAACTTAAATACATGGAGTGCAACCTGCCAATAGAAGGGAGAAGAACAGCAAAATACTTCAATTCAATCATTTACTCGTATTTTGTTCATACAGAAATACGGAGTTACTAAAAGCTGAAACTTTGTTGATTGGACCTAGATACCAAACTCTAGTGAGCCCACGCAACATACGAACGTGCCCGAACATCAAAAGTGTAAATGGGAAGATACTACGGGTTATAAGATTAGTAACATTAAATACAGGCTGATCTTAGGACCAACTCTTCGAGAACACATGTTACCTAAGGTTAATAATAGAACACATGGCTTGCAAACTTACTTCATAGGCGATAAGGAGTGAAATGTAGATAACTGAAAGAAAAGTTTAAATAAGCTACATTAAGAAAATTCAAAGTGGAGCATTTGTTCATAGGACAAGTCGGCGAGCTAATATGAGCATCGCCATGCTGATATATATAGTTTCCACAGGCTGTTCTCCTTGAAGACGTCTGGTCGGATCAGGAAACGGCAGCAGAGTGCCCCGTCACCCCACAATAAATACGGTCCTTCACAGTGCAAGGGGTCGCTTGTGTCTTCTTCTGCCAGTTTTACTCCTCGTAGAAATTAGGAAAGCTAGGAGTGTGTAACGAAGAGCCCTGCTGAGCGACCAAATTCGTATGTTTTCCTTCACGTCGAGAGTGCTGCCAACATGTGAAACGTGTGTGGGTGGGTAGGTGATCTAGTGAAATTTGTAAAATTTTCTTGTGTGTAGGTAGAGTGGTGGTGGGTTGACAATTTTTTTCTTTTTGTTGGAGGGGGCGAGAGGATAAGCCTGGACAGTGACTATAGGACGTAATCTGGGAGGAGACTGTAGTGGAAAAAAAAGTTGTCAACCCACCCCACTCTCCTCAAGTCTCTGCATACGCATACATACAATTTCACAAATTTCACTAACTCACCCCCGCCCCCCCCCCCCCCACACATACACAAACACAAACACAAAAACACACACACAAGAAGTAGTTTCAAAGGATGGCAAGACTCACAACGTGAACGAAAACAAACGAACAGTCATAAACACTGTTGCAACGCGGAATGGGAAACAGTTTAATAAAGTGAAGTGTAAATAATGCAGCGCAAGAATTGCTGGATAATGGCAAAAACTGCCAAGTGGAAATGTGAGACGAACCCTTTCGACACCAGCCGCTGCTAGCGAGGAGTGAAGGAGCATAATATGGAAAGAAACACCGTATGTAACCTGCACACCAAATTTAAAACAAAACGCCGTTTTTAGCCTAAAACAACCAAACATGTACAAACGTATGTGTGCAATTTGCAGAATAATCACGGAAGATGCTTTATAAATAAAAGCGAGGCGCGTTTGGTGTAGTTCTTAACTGCGGTAAGCTCAAGACGGATTACCTACAGTAACAGATTTTAACAGCTGCTGCGAAAGATGGCCACGGAAACCAACGTATCATTTGTGTGACTATGTTACTAATTTGTTGGAGTGTTGCAAAACCTTCGTTCTCCTATCCTGTTACCAAACTCTGGGACATAGCTGTGTAATAGTGGCAGAGAGTAATTGTCTTAGCCGTGTACTACACAGGGAGTAATTATTTTAGCGATGTACTGCACCAGAAGCCGTTTCACGAACTCACAAACTCAGCCTGCCGTAACAACAGTGGCAACTTGGCCTCCACAGCAGTAGCGACGAGATCATTACAAAACTGGCAGCGTTTACAAAAGATTTAATACTAGATAAAAAGATTTTTGAAAATATGTCGCTATTAAAATTGTTTTGGAGGTAAGCTACGAAGATTTATTTTCTCGGTCAGAAATGAAGAAATATGTGCTCCAACATTTTTGGATATCTAATCCCAATGGGGATGACATGGTCAAAGTTTCTTTAATAAATCATGTTGAAGAAAAACTGAAGTATTATTAAGGCTACATCTATGAAAATTTCTATTTGTCTTCTCGGCTACAAATAAAAAATATGTTTCAATGTTTTTGGAAATTCGACCCCTAAGAGGATGAAACAGAGAATGGAAATTTTCATGTAAAAATATTATTATGCAAGCATTTTTTAAGCTAGGTCTATGACAAATTGCAATTGCATTCTCTGTTAGGAATAAAAAAAATACACATTGTACTAATTTTCGAAATTCAACATCGAAGGTGGAGAAACAGAGGTGAAAATATTTCATTGTGAAAGCAGTTTTAAAGCAAAAACTCGGAAAACTGGCATTTGCCTTCTCGCCTGGAAATGAAAAAATACTGTTTTTGAAAATTCAACCCCTAACTGGGTGAAATAGTGCCAGACGGATTCACTGACTCATTATCACCCAGCGCAAACCACTACGGATAGAAACTCGAAGATTAGAGAGGATATTATTATATCTTATACTGTAAGCATCGTTTAAGAAGAGACTTTCGAAATTGAGTTTCTAAGGGAGTGAAATAGATGAAGAAAGGCTTTTTGAAAACATACCACTATTAAGGCAAATTTGAAGCTAGAACTACGAAAACTGGTATTTGGTTCCTCAGTCAGAAATATAAAATTATTTGTTTCAGCATTTTAGGAAATTCAACCACTAAGGGAATAAAATAGTGCGTGAAAGGTTTTTTGAAAATAAATCATCATTAACGAATTATTGAAGCATTTTTAAAGCTTCACCTACGAAAATTGGTATTTGAGTTCTCCGTTAAAAAGTTACGTCTTTCATTGTTTTTGGAAATTCAACCCCCTGAGGGACTTTTATGAAATTAATCATTATGAAAGCCTTTTCATTCACTGTACTTCAAAATTCGCCCTCCAAGAGAGTGAAATAGGGGATGAACATTTTTAATAAAATATTTCGATGTGTTATAAATTTGTTGGGTGATGTAGAAACAACAGCACAAGAACGCAAATGGCATGATTAAAAAGAAAACTTGGGCTCAATTACCAGAATAGCGTTTAGGTCAGAAGTACATTCAGAAAAGAGCATACTTTAGAATTCTTAATTAGCATGAGAAGTTTCTAAGGTGTTGCAATTTTTCAACTCTGTCAAGGAAAGCTATTTAATAGTCACCACAACAAAATGACTTTGTCAGAATTGCGTAGAAAAAGAAACAGCTCATTAATACACTTATTTTTCAGTAGCCGTAATATACGTTTATAAAATAACTGTTGATGTAAATATTAGGCAAACGCGAGCGAAGTAGGAGGCGCTAAACTAGTCAGCTATAAAAATCTTTTAGTAAGAATCGTAGGTCATGCAGTAGCCGGAATCGGTGAGGAATGTAATGGTTGGCCACTGCTTTGTGTGCGGTGATAGCAGCCCGACAACACTCCGACGGGTAACAATCGTTTCACAATAGTTCCTGCGTATATGACGTCATATCGACGACCGTATGAACGGTTATCGACTTTGCTTAGCGTTCGATAAGGGCCTCTCACAAGACTTTATGCACGCTTAGCGGAGACTTTTAAAAACACATCATTCTTTCAGTCATTTATTGTAATTATTGGTCTAATTAAACGTCATATAATGATTTATCGATGGTTGAAGCCATCAGAAAAGAGTCATCTTTCAGCAGTGAGTTGTTATCGTCAATAATTTACTAATTAAGCATGAAATACGCTTGTATTATAGACTACAGTATGCCGTTTCAAGGTAACTGAGCAGAGAAAAGTATCACAAACACGTCTCCATCATCATTAAATCTCCTTTAATAACCCATCTGCGATACAAACTATCAAGAGGGAATATGATAACTAGAACAGGAACCTAACAACATACGAGTAATTGCCAGTGTAATGGGTAATGTCATGGATACTGGAATCGACAGATGTGGGTTCTCATGCAGTCAAAAGCATTTTTTTCCGCTTTAGCGCTGTTAACGTTTTGTGACTTTCTTATGTTTTACAATTAACGATTATTTTTACATTCCGTCTGATTTGAGAACGAAGGACCAAATAAATATTTAGCGATTTCTGAATATGTGGTTAGGCCGGAAACTAACAGGACAGCTGCTTGTGAGTCGAGGAGCAATAACATTCATATTCTTCCTTGTCGGAAAGTCGATAGCCGATCACGCGGCCGTCGATATACCGCGTGACGTGAAAATAACGTTACGTTTGCAGAAAGTGTTGTGAAGTAAGCTTTACCCTGAATTTTAGATCTCCATATGGGTGAAGTGATACTAAAACCCAATTAGAAGCACACACAGGACCTATAACTGAACATTTGAGTTTAATAATCAGGTGAAATGTTAGGTCCCAGTCGCCGGTAGTTTCACAGAGCCAGAGAGCGCTCAGGATAGAAAACGTGTCAACAGATGAACGGTTTCAAAGTTTTATACACACTTCCCGATAAGGGAAACGCCACAAATGAAGGGGAACTTTGGCGTTCTGAAGTTATTTTTCCGTACTAGTTCACTGCTTCTCAGCGAAAGTATATTACAGATTGGGTGCTTCAGGTTATGAGAGACCCTGTCTGGCATCCCTCACCTGCCTCAAATTACATGAAGCGAACAATGCTGAGGTTCTAAGTGGATTTTCCGTGGAACGTTCTTAATGAACACGATTCACAAGGTACGTGTTTAAGTGTTTGAATACGTATCAGTTATATATTTTCGTACAAAACAGGATGTCCCAATACTCCCGTATCCCTCTTGACTATTCACTGTGGGAAAACAAGTATTTTTTCACTGTCATTGATACCACTTTTGTACCCAGGGTGAAAAGAGAGAAGTGCATTAGAGATGGTAAGCCACGACAAAATATCCTGGAGTGAAAGCCAGTGGACCTTTAAAACAACCCACTACACGACATTAGAAAGATGTTCCAGAATTATTCGCTCTTCATTGTATATGTGTACGTCCCTCCACTTAAAATTCAACAAGCAGAATTGGTACTTTTAGAGACATTTGTGATATAATGTATCCTATTAGAGAGAATACAAGAAAAGATATTGTTAATGCTATTCCCCAAAAAACTATTAAGTAGGTTACTGTAAATGGACTATCCTTAAATTGTAAGAAAACATCATGTATTCAGTTCTGTACAACAAACAGAATTATACGAATAACAATACTCTACAAAAATATTATAGCTGCCTCTATCGTTTACATAAGTTCTTAAGTCCAACCAAATTGAGGTCGAAGAACATGAATCTGGCAACAAATAGTGTTTTATTACCTCTTGGTTCAAAGATATTTATATGTATACCTTTGTTCTCCCACGAAAGTGTGAACATATTTGAAGTCTTCCAAAGCTCGTTTCTCTTTTCCTTCAACGTACCTATTAAATGTTCCATCCTGAAACAGCTCAAATCAGAGGTCCAAAGAAGATTCTCTCTTTGATCTTAGTTCACTGAGATGTGGGAATTTTGCCTTTAAATAGCTGGAAGCTTCTCCTTCTGGATTCATCGCTTTCACTAAATTCTTCGTAAGTCCTAGCTACATATGGAAAGGTGATAATATGATTTTGCAATACGAAACGAAGGGAATGTATACATTATTTTCCCTTGGCTTCATCGTTTAACTTTCAGGCCAGATTTTTTGTATGTAGTGTGATTTGCTGTCTCGATTGTCCCACTCCGCACAGGAAGCAGCAGTGCTTGGTTATCCTAACTGCATTTCAAGCACGATAGCAGTAACCGTCAGACCGTCACATGTCTGCCACTGATGGAATTTATAATTTAATTTCTCGAGGAGCAGTTTTACATTATCCATGGCTATCCATCATGCTAACAGCATGACGTGTGGGAAAAGTTTGCAGTCTGTTTTCGTTTTGAAGCAAAACAGCTTTCAAGCTTAACTTAAAAAGGTATCAACATAAAGTCTTCGGCATTATCCTCCATTCTCAAAGATTCAATCAGATCATTTACAGCATTGCATGCAACAAGGTCGTTTTCCATTTCAAAGAATGGCATTCTCTGTCTCGTCTAATTGCAGGTAATTTCAGTTTTTTTTAATTTTTTTTTATTTTTTTTTTAAGGAGATTCGCTTTCTGGTGACTCCGCATCACTTATGAAATCAGTAAGTTCTTCTTCAGAAATTTTATGTGGCGTATTTGGCGCGACAGGTTCTGGTGTATAATCTGGACTTTGCTGTAAAGACTCAGGCTTCTCCTAATTTTATGTATCACTGTTGGAGAACAGCAGTCTTACTCTGATAAAATTATTTAAAAGCTGTCTTAACCACGGCGGATGCTAACTCCTGACTGGTTTCGGCCTTTTAATTACTGGCCATCATCAGAGTTTGCGCCATGCGGATGACGGCAATGGCACATGACCCGCTGTCGATCAGTGACTGAGGCATCCACAGCGGGTCAGGCGCTATCGCCGTCATCGAGATGATGCAAACTCTGATGATGGCCCGTAAGAAAAAGGCCGAAACCGGTCAGAAGTTAACATCCACTGGGACCAATACTGCTTTTAAATAATTTTCCTCATGCTTTTGTTAGCTTCCACCCTTCACAACTAAATCAGACTCTAGTACATTATGTTCCGGAGGAATAGGAAAAGGTAAGGTCCGGTTTTTCTTCATTGACAATCCACGTCTAAGAGGAGGCACCGTACAATCACTGACACTATAAATTATGAAGTTTCTCGCCATGTCACAGAAACTGCGAATAGCATTGACTTTTCTGTTTTTCTTTCTTTTTTCTTTTTCTTTTAATCAGAAACGAAGTTTTACTGCACATGAATTACAGCAAATATGTATTTAGTGCCCATTTATTTACAATGAAAGTGATGTTAACATACTGTCTTTATTAATTATGTCAACTCGTAGCTCTGAGACGCAAAAGCCATTTCACTGAACACACAAGAAAAGTTATTCACGCAGTTAAAAGAATTCCGTGACAGTTTAAAACTGAATTAGTCTGAAAGAAAATTTATATTATGAATATGTCTTTTGCCCCCATAAGATAAATACAAGTATGCTCTTGATATCTGATTTGCCTGTGAAAATTAAACATCAAACCCAAAAAAAAATTACTGCGAAAGAAGAGGAGATTGGTTCCCTACGTACAACAAAGAACATTTACGTTCTGAACGAACAAAATGTGGTATACTCAATGTTGACAGCCTTAATTTGTAGAAATATAAAAACTATCAACACAAAAAAATTTCCCTCTCTCATAAAATATATTCATGAGTTTATAAATTTTTTATTTATTTCCAAGGGTATGAGAGCTAGATAAACATTTTAAACACCATATTAGTAAATTTCACACCGAAATGAAGAGGATTAACTATTTTTAAATCGAACAGACTTTGAGTGTAGACCAGTGTAATTGATGCAGAAAGTGAACTGGATTGATAAATAGGGTGTAACGCTCTGAAATTTTAGGAGTTCATATAGATGAAAACTAGAATTAGCAGAATACTGAGCTCCTCAAAAATTTAAGTTCTGCTCCATTTTCTCTTCGTATAACTGCTAGTCTTGGAAACAATCGAACCAACCTCCTGATATGTTTTGCATTTTTCCTGTCAGTAAAGTCTTACGGAATAATTCTCTGGTGTAACTTGTAAGGGATCCGTGATCCCACGAACATAGATATTAGTATCCGACACCCAGGTCGATAGCAGACAGGAGTCGATTGTCGAGCGCTGCAGGACGCAGTGAGATGAGTGTCGAGTGGATGCAGTACTGGGAAGACTGGCAATAATAATTAAATAAAATAGCGGTCGAGCTGACTGCGGTGTCAATGGCGGATGTACCGACTGAGGAGTAAATTGTAAATCTACCGGAGTGTGACCAATGAGCGCGTCCCCTTATCATCGTGGGGTTGACCCTCATCAATACCGATTCGCAGGTGACATAAAACCTAAAGTGATAAGTGCCGAATTACGTGTTTCGCGTCAACCGCGTCGGTCAGCAACAACCATGGACTGCAGTGAGGATTGTTGTGAATGTTAACCATCATCATTGCGTGTGATGAAGTACTTGAAATCAGCATCCAATAAATGATATAACTGTAATTAAATGTGTAAGGTGAAGGTAGCAAATGCCTCAGAATATGTGTGTCAATAGAAAATGCATATCAGTTTGTATAACAGAACCTTTGTGGTCTTTAATAACAGAAAAACTTTAAATCATTAACTATTCCGTCTCAGAACAGCAACATTCTGTTGAAATACCCCCCGAAACCAAGGCAGAAAAACCAATGGCCTTTCATCCATCAAGCACACGATCATCTATTCATAATAATAAACTGTTTGGCGGCTTCGGTAGATCATACTAAACCCAATAAAGGATATAACGGAGGTGTTTCAAACTCATCAGGTAGTAAGAAAGTACCGATTGCACAAAAACGAGCAGTAAGAATAACATATCACGGTCACCCGCTGTCTTCATATAATTCGGCAAAAATTGTGATATGCTTGAACAACTACAACACTGCAGGAAAAAGGGGTTGAGTATACAGCAACAAAAATTTTTGGTCGTCTGTCCGATACCATGAAACGTCTGACGAGTAGAAAAGCAAATCAAAAATCTAACGTAAATCCGTTTCTCCTGGATAAGTCCTTTTATTCCACGAACGAGTTTCTGTTTGAAAACTGGAAGCCTGAAAAACTATTATGGCTTTTAAATGTAATGTAAAGGCATGAGTAGCTTAAAAATTAACGTCTTCATTAATGTTAACAGTAATCATGTACTACACATTCCTGTTCCTATAAAGTGGCCCGTTCTACATCATTTCGTTAAAGGAATCGTTCAAATAATCTGTGGACCATGAGCTGAGACTGCCATTTGCATTACTGTCCTAATTACGTCATTGGCTCTAGTGTTTGACTGATCCGCTTGTTCATTTTCCTGTCACTGTATATTTGCATCTCCCACGTTGTTCAGTGGACACTCCAGCTTTTAGACGTTTTTTACTCTAACGGGCAATGTCTCGCTACCACAAGTAAAAAATATTAATAATACACACCATAGTTAACTTGCCTTTTCTGCACATTGAAAGCTAGTACAGAAATACTATTATCTGTTTTTCCGTTTCTGTTTATTTATTACCTCCTTTGCATAGTGTCTCTTCGACTGCACCCAATACATGAGCCCACCCATTAACTTCATCATAGATTGTTAAGATTGTTAAACTCTATTTTCAATGTGTGCAGTTGGTTGTCAATATTATTTTCTAACTTTTTCTGTTAAGTGCTTCCACTCGTTGTTTCACGTTATCTACACTAGAGACAGACTATTCAATGACATCAGAATAATGAAGGTTATTCAGTTAAGTTATATTAATACATATTGCTTCTTAATCATTTTAATTATCTGGCAACTTCCTCTGGGATTGTTGATAATAGTTTTGGTATCTCAGAATCTTCTTGCGTAACTTTTCTTTCAGGTTTGAAATTCTCACTCATCTGATGAACTCTGATAGAAGCTGTGGAATTGTCAGTATATTATCTGCGAATGAAGAAAACACTTCACACACTGCCATCGCAGTGTAGACACATTTATTGTTACAAGATGCCCAGTTTCAACAGTCTTATGCTGTTATCATCTAATGTAGGGGGAAACAAAGATATGGGGAGGGAGACTACAATTAAATTCACGGATTATGCAATATACAAAATCCACGTATCTTACAGAACTTGTTATAAAATAGCCATATTACATTATATGAAGTCAAGGCATGAAAGGTGCTCCACACATACATATATCTTCATAAAATTACAGTTGATAAAATGAATACAGGTGACAAAAAGCACACGGTTGATAAAGTTCTTGTAGCATGCTTGCATACTGGCGGCGGACATGACTCGCCCGAGCTCGCCGCACAGCGCTATGCTGTCTGAGGAATGTTAATACAGAGGCTTCAGATCTGCTAATAAACATACGTCTGCGTGTGGACTGATTTTTATTCTTTGACTTTATGTAATGCAGCACGGCAATTTTATAACAAGTTCTATAAGGGAAGTGCAGTTTTGTATTTTATATTATCGTTGAAATTAACTGCAGTCTCCCTCCAGCCGCCCTTCCCTTAGATCAGATCATAGCAGCATAATACTGTTGAAACCGGTCACCCTGGAACAGTAAAATTGCCTACAATGCCATCGCGCTGAGCACACTTCGTGTAATATTCATTTCCATGCATATCCATCGCCCCACGGCACACTATGTGTACTTTACAAAACACTGCAGAATCTGTTGAAATTGTGTTAACAGTTCCTCGATATCTATGGATCCTAACCATTGTGGTAATTTCTAGTCTTAGCTTATTTCTGTAATTTCGTCGACACCTTGAGAATGCTGCATTGCCCTATACTTATTTACACACGGCGAGGTGGCGCAGTGGTTAGCGCACTGAACACACATTCTGTGGGATAACGGTTCAAATCCGCGTTCGACCATCCAGATTCAGATTTTCCTTCATTTGCCGAAATTCCCCCAGGAAAATGCCGGGATGGCTACTTTGACAGATCCCAGTCTATTTGCTTCCCCACCATACTCTAACCCGAGCTTGTGCTCCATCTCTAATGATCCCTATGTGGAAGGAAAACTTACCGGTAACCTTCCTCCTTTCTTCCCCTATATTCACTTCTAACGCTAATTGTTCATTTCCTTCATTAAGCCATTGATGCTTTTCTGTTCAGTTCATGCCAGTTTTTGGTTATTCTACACAATATATGAGGGATGGAACTTTAATACTGGCAAACATTTATTTACAGCTCGTACAAAATAGATACGTGTTTCAAAGCATTACTGGCATTCAAAGTAGTCACCAGCATTGTGTATAACCCGTTGCCAGCGATGTGGAAGTCGTAGGATTGTATCGTATCTAATGTATGCTAACTGGGGACCTAGAAACGACGGAGAGGCTCCGTCTCCGCCGCAGCCGCAGTGCTCCACAACCCCACGGCGACTACCGCAGTCCACTTCACCCCTCCACCGCTCCACACCGAACCCAGGGTTATTATGCGGTTTGGCCCTCCGGTGGACCCCCTCCCCCCTAGGGAACGTCTCACACCAGACGAGTGTAACCTCTATGTTTGCATGATAGAGTAATGGTGGTGTACGCGTACGTGGAGTACTTGTTTGCGCAGCAACTGCCAACGTAGTGTAGCTGAGGCGGAATAAGGGGAACCAGCCCCGCATTCAACGAGGCAGATGGAAAACCGCCTAAAAACCATCCACAGACTGGCCGGCTCACCGGACCATGCACTCCTTCCCACTCCGGAAAGCCGTGTGTTAGACTGCTCGGCTAACCGGGTGGGCCAAGTCGCAGGATACTCTTAGCAGTGCCAGTTGTGTTGACAGTTCAAGCAGCACGGTCTATTGCCCGACGAATTTGTAGCAGTTCTGAAGTGTATGTCGTGAATTGTTTCCTTCAGTCTAGAAATCGAGTTCAATTTATGAGGGCTTAACTCGGAGGAGTGCAGTAGGTGGTATAGCACTTAGCAGCCCCATCAGTCAAACAAATCAGTAACAGCTTGCACTGCACGTGCTTGAGCATTGTCCCACAAAATGAAGGCCAGGTCCTGCAGAAAGTATCATCACTTCTATCTCTATGCTGTTCATTTTTGGAACACAACCTACAACCAGCTTATAGAACTGATGACACATTCTGCAGGACCTGACCATCATTTTGCAGGACACTGCTCAAGCACGTGCAGTGCAAGCTGTTACTGATTTGTTTGACTGTTGGGGCTGCTAAGTGCTATACCACCTACTGCACTCTCCTGGCTTAAGCCCTCGCAAGTTCAACTCGATTTCTAAGCTGAAGGAAACACTTCATGGCATTCGCTTCAGAACTGCTACAAATTCGTCGGGAAACTGACCGCACCTCTCGAACTGTCAACACAACTGTCACTGCTAAGAGTACCATACAACTTCCACATCGCTGGCAACGGGTTATACACAATGCTGGTGACTACTTTGAAGGTCAGTAAAACTTTGAAACATGTATCTACTTTGTAAGAGCTGTAAATAAATAGTTGTCACTATTAAAGTTCCAACCCTCATAGATAAGAGATTGCTTAGGTTTTCTTCACATTATGAAGTATACTCTGCAGGAGACCGGTCGACAACTCCTGCAGTCGTCAGGAGAGAGCCAGGCGGGATGTAGAGGTGCAGACTGTGGAGATACTTTTTCAATATTTCTTGCTAAACCAAAACGTAAAATATTTGCCTGATGTCTATCGGCCAATCAAAGATAAGTAAGAGCACTGATAGAATCTGACAGACAATGACATAATTATGCTCTTCAGTTATTAGCTTTATTAGTAGTCTTCTGTTCTGCTCTTGTTCGTCGTTAAGTGTAGACGTGTATGTGAAACCTGGTACTATATTTATGAAAGTTTATTTGCATCAGTTTTTTAAGATTGCAAGAACTATGCCCCTTACATGAAGTCATTAAATATCACCTAATTCACGTTGAGCCAACAGTAGGGCTGAACAAAAATGACTGACTAGGCACAATACATCTAGTAGAGGGTACAGTATGGATGTATTGGAATAATTAATGTCAGGTGATGGTTTTAAAGTAATTCACATGACATGAAAGCTTTGTCGAAACGTGTCGATTTACTGGAGGCTAGTTTACCCCAGGGAGGTACTCAGAATTGACCGTGGCCACTGGGGGAGCGGCTAAGGGAAGCGGCAATAGGCAGATTAGGGCAGCTCAAGCTCTGAGAAAGCAGTAATGGGGCGCAGCCTCCAGCCACCTTAAGATGAGTGACAGTGAGTGGGTGGTTGACCTCGACTCCATGCTGGTGTACCGGGAAACAGACGGAGAACTTGTATGTCTGTTGATAAATGTCGGTCATCCCATTTTCTGTGAAACATGTGAGAAAGCCCCGCAAAGCTACGGTGGAGCGGTCAACAGAGGTCAAAATATGCGTGTTCGTGACTATAGCAACTTCACACTGAATTCACGGTCCGCAGAGTCTGAAGCAAATCAGGTGAAGAGCGACAGAATGAAATACGCCAGCCTCTGATGGGAGTGTAGGACCAAGGAATTTGAAGTACTCTCCTGGGAGTCAGAATTACGGAAAACTTGGTGTTGTGCAGACGCTAACCTTGATGGGTTAACCTTGTCAACAGAAGTTGAGAGGAAGGGAAATTTCGTGGGAATTTCTTCACTTCCCAGAGCAGGCATTGGTCGGCGCTGGGAAGCGACACATAATTGGCGTAAGTGATTTTGCTGGAGGGGAAACTGAGGCGAAGAGAGGACTGTGAGAAGTCTCTGTAGAGGTTTTCCGTTCCCAGCTTGCCTAGAATGCGGACGTGGCGTTCTTGACTCAGCTTGCCTGAGAAAGAGTGAGCATCTCTGCAGTTTAGGACTTAGCAAAGGGAACGATTGAGCTTGGAGATAGGAAGTTTTGGTTCAGCTACGTACTGAGCAAGATAGCTAGGAGTGAATAGAGGAGCGCAGCCTTGCAGCACCACGAGTCGGCCGACGTCCACACAACGACGCCGCTCCGCCAAGCTGTGTTCGGTGATATTGCGCTCGCTCCGGCCATTGATTAATTTGTTGGATCACGTCGGCAAAGTTTCCATGGGGGTTTCATGGGCCGTGTATTGTAGAATTCTTCTCGCACTTTGCATTACGCCTGGGTCAGTGGATAGGAATTACTTTTGAATATCGCGCTTTACTCAACGCAAACGCAATTTATTATCACTGCCTGACAGGAGAGTCTTGTAATGTGATGATTGAAGGTCGGGAGTTAAAATAAATTTGTGCTAATCGACTGCATCTGTTTTCAATCAAGTAGTTGAAGTCCCAAGTCACTTTCTTAATTAATTTTATGTTCAACATTTGCATCTGGTGTTCAATAGCTGAATATAACATCAATGTGCACCCCTTTTTAATTAAAAGTGATCAATGCTGAATAAATTCATGTCAACACTGCCACCGCAGTTCAGTCAGGAGTCACAGGGCCATATTACTTTTTTGCATTATCCGATATTGCGGCAGTTTTGCACTCTCTGTTGATCTGTTAGTCACTTAGTTGGAATGAACACACGCCAAAACCAGCTAAGTGACGGGTGGGGTGTTACAGTTTAAGTCAAAACGAAGTCACTATTCATTATTTATGGAAGCCTAATCACACATTCTCCTGGGCCAATATAATTATTTATGTGAGGTGGATACAGATGGCAGCGGCTGTCTTCGCGACGGCGCAGTACAAAAATGGAGATAGGTGGACATGCCCTATTCTTCCTTTGTGGCCAGCATTTACATTTTTTTTAATTTTGTCATTTTCTGTGACGCTAATACCCGCAATCTTCATCATTTGTCTTTTTCTAACAAAGTCCGATTCCTTTTGATACAATTTTTATCTGATTCTTATTTCCACCATAAATGATATTCTTTGCAATCAGGGCAAAAGGAAAGGTAAATCTAAGAAAATACGTGCGTCCACCTCTACCGTATATTCGTCATATGTGAGTGACTTCTACAATAAATACAATTTATCACGATCATCCCCAAATGCAGTAGTTATAAGACAGCCCACTCACTCGCGAATGTACGCGCCTTTTCTCGTTGTTGCAGCCAGTCTGGTGTTAAATATTAGTTATATTTTATTAATATTCTGTGGCATACTTTCCACTTGTGTATTTTGCTGTTGTTGCAGCGCTGCTTGAAGGTGAGAATTATTACACAATTTTATAACTAAACCCATTTTCCAAATTACTAGTCCGGCTGGCGAAATAATCAGAAAGTTTATAAAACAACGGAGAAGGCGGAAGGCAATGGCGACCGAGTGCCATGACCACTATTGAACCAATAAGCAGCAAATAATTAAATCTGAAATTTTTAAGTAGTTTTTCTCGCTTCCATTACTGTATTTACAACTACTGTTCTTTGTTTCACGCTACGCCAACTGTGTACTATTTGAGGATACCAATACCTTTACCAGTACCAGTATATAAAGTTAAAAATTGTTTACCCTGAACATTTATTGTAAAAAGGAAATTTTGGGAAAATTTTAAACCATCATCCAGTGAGCCGAGCTACGCAGGGCGTCCAAGGTAAGAGTGACAGCACTATTACGCTTTGTTGGACGTAAATGTGGGATTAGTGTGTCATTTCTGTGACACCCCCTGCATAGTATGCATTTCTTTCAAAAATTTTCATTTCAGTAGTTTCTGCAGATTTTTTTTTAGTATTGCATGTAAAGATTTCACAACATGTCGGACGGATTTTACTCGTTACGCGCGTATTTGCCAATCGTTTGTCTATTGTTCAATCAGAGACGTATTTCACAGCCGTGATTTTTACGAGCAGCGCGACGTCATCTGTGGTTTTCACGTGTGGTGCGCAATTTTTGCAATAGTGAAACTTAATCGTACACCATACAACATATTTATAGATATGGAGAAGTTCAGTTCGCAAACTAACACTATGGAGGGTACAAATAGATCCGATGATGAAACTATGCCTCAACCAATAGTTACCCCCGAAGCAGGGAACATTTATGACAGTGATACCACAGTAGCAGCGACCAGTGGTACTGCATCACAAGCGGTATGTGATACTTCACCTACCCTTGAAACTATACCTGATTCGGCATTTGCACCAATACCAGCAGAGCTTAATTTTCTGCAACTATTAAAGACAACGCAAACAGAACTGATTACGCAGATAGCGAATGTTTCAGCTCAAATTGGTAGCGTAAACACTCAAATAAGAAGTGTCACAACAAAAATGAGCAGTTTGGAAAACATTATGAATGCACAAATGAGCAGTTTAGAAAACAACTTTAATACAGAAGTGAGCAGTTTAGCATATAACATGAATACAGAAATGACCGCTCAAATAAGCAATATTTCAACACAGCTAAACATTCAAATAGGCAGTGTAAATTCACGAACAGGTAATGTTTCTACACAGGTGGGTAAACTAGAAACTGATGGCAAAGGTCCCACAGAGATGTCAAATAGTTTTACAGCAAAGATCTACATCTACATCTACATCCATACTCCGCAAGCCACCTGACGGTGTGTGGCGGAGGGTACCTTCAGTACCTCTATCGGTTCTCCCTTCTATTCCAGTCTCGTATTGTTCGTGGAAAGAAGGATTGTCGGTATGCCTCTGTGTGGGCTCTAATCTCTCTGATTTTATATTCATGGTCTCTTCACGAGATATACGTAGGAGGGAGCAATATACTGCTTGACTCTTCGGTGAAGGTATGTTCTCGAAACTTTGACAGAAGGCCGTACCGAGCTACTGAGCGTCTCTCCTGCAGAGTCTTCCACTGAAAACCGAAGTAGCTGATCAGGTACTCGAGGTCTTAAGACAAGATCTTAACACTGCGGGTAAAGAAACTGAAAGCTTAAAATAACTGTAAAGGAGGTACTTGTTCAGATTAGGAAACTCACTGAAGCTTTCAATAACATGCAGTTACAACAGACAACACTTACTACAGATATGTAACAGTCAGCCACACACATAGACGAGATGGCGAAAAACAAGAGGCAACAATTCGATGATTTCTTGCAAGAAAAAGACACACAAACCGGATTTGGAAACCGAACTGGGAAAAGTCTTAAGTGATTCCATAGAACAAGTGTATACTAAATAAAACACAACTGTACACAAACACAAAATGACATAGAACGAATTCAAAAGACATTATCACAGGATTTACCCGGCTGAAAAAATAAGGTTCAGGAACAGTTTACTAGACAATTTAATACCGCCAAGGAACAACGCTGAGACATCGCGGAAAGGTAAGAGGAATTTTATAACGAAACTCCAGGTAAGGATGAGAGTACTCGAAGCGATTATCCAGCTACCAGTGGTAATCTACATTCGCCTAGATGCGATTTGTATAGCAATCAACGATTACAAAATGCAAGAAGACACCGGCAAGCAGTGTAAACAACTCTGTCGACAGTTTTACTTGAAGAGAGGTTAATTAAACATCTACAGTTTTAATTGTATATACCTGAACGTAAATCTGTTCACCTACTCTTTTTCGTTAAATCTTATAGAAATGTTTTGCCTCAAGCGTGGTCAGGACAAAAGAAAATCCATATGTTACTGCCCATATGCAAGGAGACGGCGAACCCTGGGCGACGGAAATAGCAGAAACTTTTGACATTAGAACAGTCAGAAAACGCAATCCGGTCCAAATATTGGTCACGATACGTACATGTACGTCTCAGGTAACCGGTGTTTAGTCCAGAAGAATGTAATCCCAAATTTGGATCACTGAGAAAGTATTTAGAGAAGTATTTCAATAAAACACGCTTCTGGGACGAACCCGTATCTCATTGAATTTTGAAAGCAAAATTACCTATCCTCATAAGAGAGAAGTTAGTCCAGGTATCAGAAAGTGACCTAGAATACCTCTTATCTGTCATAGACTCGATCTAATTAACGAAGACGCAAGGCACGATGCTATTAGTCAGGACGGTTATCGGATCGGTGGAGGAAATCAGCACCCTCCGCTGCAGCCGCAGTGCAGTGCTAACAATTCCAAGTGCGGCTGGCTCGCAGGCTTCTTTTGCCGATCATGCCACCCAGCAGAAGATGCAAAACCCGAATTCGGGGAACAATTTCAGTTCCGGCTGTAATCAGAATCACAACCAAGGCTTTAAGAGAAAAAGAAAAAACGGCGATAGAAACTATACAGGATACTCTGGAAATGGCAGCCGGAATTGGAACAGACAAGAAATTAGAAACCAGTGGGGTAACGTGGTCAACCAGTTCCCACCTCAGTTTGGCAACACTAATAAAGTGATGGATCCTAGGAACGTGCAATGGCAGTATCCATCAGCAAGCCAACCGTTCCATATCCAGGCATAAGCCGGCCGGAGTGGCCGTGCGGTTCTAGGCGCTACAGTCTGGAACCGAGCGACCGCTACGGTCGCAGGTTCGAAACCTGCCTCGGGCATGGATGTGTGTGATGTCCTTAGGTTAGTTAGGTTTAATTAGTTCTAAGTTCTAGGCGACTGATGACCTCAGAAGTTAAGTCGCATAGTGCTCAGAGCCATTTGGACCATTTTCCAGACATAGAACAATATTACGCCTGTAAATTCTGTTTCAAATAACGACCGTGATGCACAACGCAGGAGTAACTCACCAGCCGTAAATATTATTGAGGTAACAAACGAGATACAAATCG
This sequence comes from Schistocerca cancellata, assembly GCF_023864275.1. NCBI lineage: Eukaryota > Metazoa > Arthropoda > Insecta > Orthoptera > Acrididae > Schistocerca > Schistocerca cancellata. Next base: position 1,058,224,613 of record NC_064626.1, on the reverse strand, counting down.
ACAGCAACGTGGTGTTAAGCTTGAATTACCCACGTTAAGCTCCCTAGTATTTGCTATCGAAAGTCATGGGGGCGATCCATGCACTCAGGGCAGTAATTTACTGCGATAACAAGATGGAAACGACACACATGACATGTTGACTGAAGAAGATTCTCCCTGTTTGTACGAGGAAGGTATTGTACGGGCAAGCGTACAGGTAATAGTAGGAAGAGTTTTTACCATTATTCTTCTCGACATTGACGCAAAAATCAGTGTTACATCGAAAGCATTCTTTAAGGAAATTGATAGTAACAAATTTTTACCAACGTACCCCGTACGGAACTTCAGAATTCCTGGAGCAATTGGTGGCAAGTCCAAGCTTGTAAGGATACAAACTGGGATTGAAGAGCAGGTAGATGACATTATTTTCCAGTCTGTTTTCCTGGTGGTAGAACGGTTGACAGAAAGATGTGTTTTTGGTATGGTGGGTTGAGAGACAAATGTGCTAAGATCGTTTTAGTCAGGGAAATGTCAACTGTCTATTAATGGTGCAAACTGTGTTATCGACCAAGTTGAAAGGTAGGAGTGGCAAACCTAGTCAGACGATACATATTCAGATCCGAAAAATTAATCCCTTTCATTGCCATAACTCAGAAAAGTAGAGGTGTCAACGTGTCGAACCTGAAGAAATTGTGGGCAAAATTGAGGAATGCACGGAGGTACCTTCGCAGCAAAAGGAGGATCTCAGAAACGATTTGTTTAATCACGGACGTGTATTCGATAAAAGACCTGGTGTTAATAACACCTATCAGTACCGTATCGATGTCCGGCCCCGCGACCCTTTCTACAAAAATATGTACTGTATACCTTGGTCCCAATGTGAAGCAGTAGCCCAAGAAATAAATCGAATGTTATCCTGGAACATCATAATAACCTCGCTCTCACCATACTGCAGCCGTTATTCGGGGTGGAGAAAGCTGACAACAGTGTGAGGCTTGTTCTCACACACTATAAAGAATTGGTGACTACTATTTGAGCACAGAGTATATGAGCTACATTTGTTGGGAAGACTTTTTAATCATAGTGGTATTTCTTTAGTTTTATGTTTGCACGGACAGGCTGGAACAAAACAAAGAGCACAGACCCAGTATCGAAGGCAATTACTTTGTAAGTAATTTTTTTTTTTACACCACTTGAGTATCAAGTATTTGAGTAAGGTTAAGTTACGCAAAAGTCGGACTCCCTAAGGCAAGGTATTATATGAGGGACACGAGTACATGCTGTAGCTTTAACAAAGGTTTTATCGGCGTTTCCACTACACGGAACTAGTAAATATCCTGCTGCAAGTCAAGTTGTATTAAGTATGGTTAGGTTTTTTTCTAGTGAGCAATCGAATTTGTGTTTCTGAAAAAGAAAGAAACATTTAACATTTATCCAACGACCTAGCCTTAGTAATGTGCATCAGACTACACTTACTTTCTCATGGTATTCATGTGTTTTGGTAATGATACAGATATCTTTACAAGTATACGAAGGTGATAAACATGCCATAGAGTTACCTTTTGCAAACAGAGATTTTTATGTATTCACTACACCTTCGGTGGCATATATAAGGTAAGTTCCAAACGCCGGCCGCGGTGGCCGTGCGGTTCTAGACACTCCAGTCCGGAGCCGCGCTGCTGCTACGGTCGCAGGTTCGAATCCTGCCTCGGGCATGGGTGTGTGATGTCCTTAGGTTAGTTAGGTTTAAGTAGTTCTAAGTTCTAGGGGACTGATGACCACAGCAGTTGAGTCCCATAGTGCTCAGAGCCATTTGAACCATTTTTAAGTTCCAAACGCACGTCCTGAACAAAACATTAGCCACCGTCGATGGAAACACAAATGATTACAGGTGCAGTTCCACGAGATTCTCCGGGGCTGTACCTAACGTTGACAACCAGCGAATTTAATTTTACGTCACAATTATTTAATGCAAGGTTATAAAATTTAGCACGAGCTCTGACAGTACATGGTATACCATTCATTTATGGATATGGATATGAATATGAGGGTTTTATGCTCTAAAAAGAAATCACATTGACATGTTGTCAGATGGACGAAAATCTTACTTTATTTTCTTTATTCTGTACCAATTTTGAAAAATATGTAAAAATCAGCCAATCGGTTGCATAGATTTTCTATATACCTTGACCAGGTTTCGTCACCTCTAAGGGTGACTTCATCAGAAGATAAGGCAATTACATCATCAAAGATGTACAGTGATTTAAGTTGCTCAAGTGATACATTAAAATATAAAACATAATGTTCTTCAAAAGGTCACACAGTCAGTCTCCTCACACCTCACCGATGCTACTTATGTTTTAACGTTTGACCTTTTGAAGAACATTATCTTTTATATAATTCAATGTATGACTTGAGCAACTCAGCTCTTAAATCACTGTACATCTTTTACGATATATTCTTCGTGTAATTACCTTACCTTCTAATGAAGTCACCCTTACAGGTGACGAAACCTGGTCAAGGTATATAAAAAAAACCTGTGTAACCGGCTGGCTGATTTTTACATATTTTTCAAATTTGTGTATACGATTGCTGCAAACGTCAGCCACGTTCAAAGTTGTATTCTGTACCACTTATAGTGTATTGAAAATATTTTGTGGAAATCTGAGACGTGACAGAGACCTCAGTGGTTACGAAGAGATACACATCCTATAACAGCGACGAGACATATTCCAAAAAATACATTACAAAGATATACAGGGCTATTACAAATGATTGAAGCGATTTCATAAATTCACTGTAGCTCCATTCATTGACATATGGTCACGACACACTACAGATACGTAGAAAAACTCATAAAGTTTTGTTCGGCTGAAGCCGCACTTCAGGTTTCTGCCGCCAGAGCGCTCGAGAGCGCAGTGAGACAAAATGGCGACAGGAGCCGAGGAAGCGTATGTCGTGCTTGAAATGCACTCACATCAGTCAGTCATAACAGTGCAACGACACTTCAGGACGAAATTCAACAAAGATCCACCAACTGCTAACTCTATCGGCGATGGTATGCGCAGTTTAAAGCTTCTGGATGCCTCTGTAAGGGGAAATCAACGGGTCGGCCTGCAGTGAGCGAAGAAACGGTTGAACGCGTGCGGGCAAGTTTCACGCGTAGCCCGCGGAAGTCGACGAATAAAGCTAGCAGGGAGCTAAACGTACCACAGCCGACGGTTTGGAAAATCTTACGGAAATGACTAAAGCAGAAGCCTTACCGTTTACAATTGCTACAAGCCCTGACACCCGATGACAAGGTCAAACGCTTTGAATTTTCGGCGCTGTTGCAACAGCTCATGGAAGAGGATGTGTTCAGTGCAAAACTTGTTTTCAGTGATGAAGCAACATTTTTTCTTAATGGTGAAGTGAACAGACACAATGTGCGAATCCAGGCGGTAGAGAGTCCTCACGCATTCGTGCAGCAAACTCGCAATTCACCAAAAGTTAACGTGTTTTGTGCAATCTCATGGTTTAAAGTTTACGGCTCCTTTTTCTTCTGCAAAAAAAAAGTTATAGGACACCTGTATCTGGACATGCTGGAAAACTGGCTCATGCCACAACTGGAGACTTCATCTTTCAACAGGATGGTGCTCCACCGCACTTCCATCATGATGTTCAGCATTTCTTAAACTGGAGATTGGAAAACCGATGGATCGGTCGTGGTGGAGATCATGATCAGCAACTCATGTCATGGCCTCCACGCTCTCCCGACTTAACCCCATGCGATTTCTTTCTGTGGGGTTATGTGAAAGATTCAGTGTTGAAACCTCCTCTACCAAGAAACGTGCCAGAACTGCGAGCTCGCATCAACGATGCTTTCGAACTCATTGATGGGGACATGCTGCGCCGAGTGTGGGAGGAACTTGATGATCGGCTTCATGGCCGCCGAATCACTAAAGGGGCACATATCGAACATTTGTGAATGCCTAAAAAAACTTTTTGAATATTTGTATGTGTGTGCAAAGCATTGTGAAAATATCTCAAATAATAAAGTTATTGTAGAGCTGTGAAATCGCTTCAATAATTTGTAATAACCCTGTATACTAGTAGCAGTAGAGTAGTCACCAACCAAGTTTCATTATTACGATAGTATTTCGTACCATATATGAGTGATTTTCGTTGTGTGTTTGTAAGTTTAGCTACAGAATTTTGTTTTATGTTTTAGTCATTTTATTTAGCAGTTGTGGTGCTTGTTCCACGCGTGTTTACTAAGTGCGGGCGAAGTAGAGGTGAGACTTCCCCCCCCCCCTCTCCCCCACCCGCCCCACCTCCCACAATTACTCGTAAATAGTTAAAAGACAGATTTTGTCTCACTTGGAGGCAATTTCTCTAGGCACTGATTGGTGCAGTCATTTATTTTTGATACTATGCGAAGCGGAAGCGCATTTATAACATTTCTGAATTGATTAAGTGCTGCGTCTCTTGAAAACGTGTTCTCTTGTACTCTGTTAGGAGTAGTATCATATCGCGACCGCGGATTTCTGTAAGATAGGCTCGTATTTTCTAAGGGCATATTCACATACCAATCTGTGTCACGATTTAACCAAAGCAATATGTTTCCAGTCTGATTTTTAACAAGTTACATCATCGGCTGGCGAAATAATCAGAAAGATTAAAAAACATCGGAGAAGGCGAATAAAAACCTAGTTACATTCAAGACCGCCAAAAAATTATTGACAATAAAACATGTATTAGGCAGTAATACAGTATTGTCCCGCTAAGCACCACACCAAAGCCGGGCCAGCAAAGTAGTGGCTTTGTCAGCAGAGCATGTGCTCGACTTGCAGTATCGCCAGTTCAGCAAAGCATCAACTGGGAGCGGTTACGTCACGGGACGGCTGTCGTTCAGTGGACGTTGGCGGTCTCCTGCTCTAAGTATCGATCTCAAAAGTGCTCTCCTTGACGTCGAAGAATTGCACGCTGGATTCACGCCCACGGGTCCACCTGAAGTATTAGCTGGCTCGCAGAGGTGGACTCTTAGCCCCTGCTTAGGAGGCAGGAGCTGGCAGCATCAGTGTTTGCCACAGGAATGGGATGAGCAGCAGCATTGGTCCCCCTCTAGAAGGACATGCAGGTCAACCCGCCAGAAGGTCTGCAGGGTGATGGCGGCCTCTGCGCCCCATCAACCTTGCATCAGAATTTATCATTAGAGCTGGCAGCAGCAGCGTCCTTCAAGCCAGAATTGTGGTTCCATAGAAGATCGAAGACAGCTATGTGTACCAAGGATCGACCTCCACTGGGCAGCTGAAACTGACACAAGGGCTGAGGCTACACACCGGACAGCCCAGTCGGCAGTCATCACTCAGCCGAATGGTCCAAATGGCTCTGAGCACTATGGACTTAACATCTGAGGTCATCAGTCCTCTAGACTTATAACTAGGCCCCTACTTAAAACTGACATCACAAACATCCATGCCCGAGGCAGGATTCGAACCTGCGACCGAAGCAGCACTGTGGTTCTGGACTAAAGCGCCTAGAACCGCTCGGCCACGACGGCCGGCCATCACTCAGCGATCAGACGTTTGTTAAGATGGGTGGGGTATTTATGTTGACGCTTCCCAAGCGCTCTGTGGCGGTGGGAATGACTATGACATATTGTGTCTTGCGTTTCCCTCGCAGTCAGCTCTCCTACAGACTTCAGACTTTCGCATCTTCAACTTTCATAAGTTCTTTTCTTCTGGTTTGTCACCTGAATACTTATTGTGACGTTGTACCTAGCTTTCCTTACCGTATTGTGCTTTGTCAATAGTGTGACAGTATCTCTCGGTCTCCATGATGTCATTATGCTTCACTTGCAAACTTGGCTTCTCTGGCGTTCTGCCGTGCTGTGATAGCTTCCGTGTTTGCCGCAACTTGCTCCGCATCGTCCCGTTGCCGGCAGTCTACTGGTGACTGACACAGGCAATTGGGCTTCCGGAATCTGCCAAAGTAGAATGTGGACCCATTTTTAGTGTCTGCCGGGAATACTACCCAACTGTATAACACAGTTTGCTGCGAAGACTCCATCACGTCGGTACAATTGCATTTTTCCATTTATTTAGTTTCTTCTTTACAAAAAAGTGAGAGAAGGCAAGAACAAAGTCTCCACAGCAGGCCGGTGTGGCCGTGCGGTTCTAGGCGCTTCAGTCTGGAACCGCGTGACCGCTACGGTCGCAGGTTCGAATCCTGCCTTGGGCATGGATGTGTGTGATGTCCTTAGGTTAGTTAGGTTTAAGTAGTTCTAAGTTCTAGGGGACTGATCACCACAGATGTTAAGTCCCATAGTGCTCAGAGCCATTTGAACCATCACTGTTGACAGCTGTGTGACGGGAATTTAAAACCATCTGGGTGTTCCTAGACTCTGACTGTTCAAACTCATAAACAGGCCTCTCAGAGACTAACACTGGTCCTAATTCTTTGTTAATTTGCTTAAATTTTTATACTGCAACATGAATACACATCGATCTTAAAGATGTTTCTGCTGCATTGGTATTAATGTAGTAGACATCTGTTTCCACTACTTCCTGCTACGTTCATCAGATATGACAGTCCTCGTGTGGCGTATTGACTTCCATTCATTGTTGTGCCTAATTGGACTTTTCTTGTCTACTGTTTACAACTTTATGAAGAACGTTAAAACAGCTTATTATCCACTGAAGTGATAGAAATCATAGGATATCGATACGCACATACACAGATAGTGGCAGTCTCGCGTACATCAGGCATAAAAGGGTAGTGTATTGGCCAAGATGTCATTTGTACTCAGTTTCCGACGTCATTAAGGCCACACGACGGTAATTAACAGACTCTGAACGCGGATAGTTGAAGCTAGAAGCATGGGACATTCAATTTCGTAAATCGTTAGGGAATTAAACATTCAGAGATCCATAGTGTCATGAGTCTGCTGAGAATATCAGGCATTACTTCTCACGGGGGGCTACACAGTGACCGACAGTCTTCGCTTGACAACCCCAAGCAGCACTGCGTAAAATAACCACAGAAATCAATGTGAGACGTACGAGGAACGTATCCGTCAGTACAGGGCGTCGAAATTTGCCGTGCGTTTGCTAACAGCTCGACATCGCCTGCAGCGCCTCTCTTGGTGGCTAGTGACAGTATCGGATAAACCTTAGATGACTGTGAAACTCTGTTATGAACAGATGAGTCCCGATATCAGTTGATACGAGCTTGGGGTTCGAATGCGGCGCAGACCTCACGAAGCCATGGACCCAACCTGTCAACAAGGCATTGTGCAACCTAGTGGGGGCTCCACAATAGTATGGACTGTGTTCACATTGAATGTACTGGATTCTCTGGTCCGATTGAACCGACTACGGTATGGAAATAGTTACGTTCGGTTACTTGGCGACCATTTGCAACCATTCATGTACTTGAATTTCCCAGAACAGGATGGAATTTTTTATGGTAGACAATATACCACGTCATGAGCACACAATTGTAGCCATTGGCCTGAAGAACATTCTGGACAATTCGAGCATTTTGGGCACCCGTAGAACTTCTCTAAGACACAATCGAGAGGTCAGTTTGTGCACAAAATCCTGCAACAGCAACACTTTCACAATTATGAACGACTATGGAGGCAGCATGGCTTAATGTTTCTGTAAGGGACTTCCAGCGACTTGTTGAGTTCATGCTACGTGGAGTTGCTGCACTACGCAGGACTAAAGGAGGTCCGACACCATATTAGGAAGTGTCCAATGACTTACGACACCTCCGTGTAATTAATCTCACTGTGCCCCACAACCAACTTTATGATCTACCGTATGTGTATCTACGTTAAATGTTCTTTTATTAGAATTTGTTTGCCTGTTAGTGATGATGTACCTGGGAACGTATTGCAGTATTAAATAACTAGTACAAGTAAAAAGGGAATGTGACATTTTCCCAACTTCGAAAAGTACGTAACCTTACAGTCACAAGTAGGCTGTTTGAGGTAACGGGCGAGTTGCGGCGCCCTGGAAATATTCTGAGTTCTGAGTTGGCGGCCACCGCTCGGGCAGCGTGGTAGGGCCGAGCTCGTTAGGAACCGCGTGGTGCGTCATAATGGCCGGAGCACGTGGTCCATCGAGCACGTGGCTGGGAATTCCTTGGTGACCCTGTGCGCCGGGACGGCCAAAGATGGCGGACTTTGTGAAGCCTTAATGGCAGACATTTCACAGTTCGTATGGAAATTAATAGTAGCCACATGAATCATGGTACCTCAAAAAGAAACATGTACATTACTATTATTTGCACGACGATTCTGATGGTGTAATCAGATTTTCAATATCCTTACTAGTTTAAAGTTTGGTATACAAGTAACTCCCACCCAACGAATTTCCAAAATATAAACGCGTCATCCGATTTTGCCGATCGTCGTGTATTTAGAAAGCTATTAGTGTAACACTAAAGTGGTGTACATTACAAGCATGTAATTTTTATAGTACTTGAGTTATTGGAGGTCAAAGTGGCCAATTGGTATCGTTCGCGTCATGCCATAAGTTCTCCACAGTTACACTAAGAAAATGGTAGCAGCATGCTTATAAATACATTTATTCATGTATATTCATGTATATATATACTGTTCATGAAGAAATTGGTTAAATATTTACTGTCTTTTAGAAAGCACAGAGACTTTAGGCTACTGGCCTACCTTTTGTTCTATTCCTTTGATATCTGTTTGTGTAATTATTTACGTATTTAATAATGTGTGTTAGAGCGTGTTTATGGCCCAGCGGTAGGAATATTTATTTAATTTCAAGCTATTTAAATGTAACTCCAGTATTTCGTATGTGTTTAAATATGCTTGTGATTGAACGTTGGCCTGGAGACAGGGTGGGAGCGCTCCAGGTAATCACAGCGATCGGTGCAAAAAGGACACGTGGAGAGACTGTGTGGAACTATGGAACTGGGGAGGATCATCGTTTCCGGGAGCACACGAGGCAGTTCTGGAGTGCGGCGCTGCCGAAGTGCTGGACGTGACGGCGCGACGGACGCTCGGTCGCGGCATAGACTTGGAGAGAGTGGAGAGGTTTGCGCGTGGTCGCGGCAGATGGAAATACTTTGGAGAGCCGACTTGTGCACTTGTGAGATTTCCGTGGCTTCTACAGCGAAGACGTAGTGTGTGTTTAGAAGTGAATATCTCGCGTGCTATGTTGATGTTCACAGCTAGTTACGTGCATTAGGAATCTATTGTTTCCCTGATATTCAACCTACTTTATTTAATTGCTGGACCATCGATACCAATAAGTGTTTTGCGGAAATATACCACATTCTCAAAAGTACTTCTACTATCGTACTCATCATTTAAAGTCGTTAAGACAGTACCTGCAAATTTTATTTAATTGCAATAAATTTATATGTTACATTCATAATTCGCAATTGCCGAGTAATAGAAACCTTCGACTATTCGATTCATGTGCGTATTCTTGTCGTATACTGTAGACTTAGCAATATTTGGCCCTTAAAGCGGCAATTTCGTATCCCCGCCCCTAGACAATGAAACGAGCCAAAACTTTTAACATCGCAACTCTTTGAGTCGGAGGGTACGTAGTTGAGGGCCACCATATTTCATTTCACTATTGTTTGAAAGCCCGCAACTGTAACATGAATGAAACTCTTTCGTGCCGATGAAATGTTGGGTATTAAAGTTAACGATGATACTCTCGACGACCTGACGAACTAGAACGTCTTGTTGATTGCAAATACCTACTCGCCCCGTACACTGGGAGCGTCGCAATGCTACAACTTCGCAGAACCCTTTGTAAGCGTACCTGCACTTTTGACGTCGAACACGGTGTAAGTAGGCTGTTTAGGTTTTTTTATTGGTAACGCCATGCAGTGCTCTATATGAAAATCACTTACTGTGCTGTGTGCAGTCTGAGGCTGGTCGGCATTGTTGCAATAGTCGCTGTTGTGGTGTTGGGCAGTTGGCTGTTAACAGTGCGTAGCGTTGCGCAGTTGGAGGTGAGCCGCCAGCAGTGGTGAATGTGGGGAGAGAGATGGCGGAGTTTTTAAATTTGTGAGACTGAATGTCATGAACTGCTATATACACTCCTGGAAATGGAAAAAAGAACACATTGACACCGGTGTGTCAGACCCACCATACTTGCTCCGGACACTGCGAGAGGGCTGTACAAGCAATGATCACACGCACGGCACAGCGGACACACCAGGAACCGCCGTGTTGGCCGTCGAATGGCGCTAGCTGCGCAGCATTTGTGCACCGCCGCCGTCAGTGTCAGCCAGTTTGCCGTGGCATACGGAGCTCCATCGCAGTCTTTAACACTGGTATCATGCCGCGACAGCGTGGACGTGAACCGTATGTGCAGTTGACGGACTTTGAGCGAGGGCGTATAGTGGGCATGCGGGAGGCCGGGTGGACGTACCGCCGAATTGCTCAACACGTGGGGCGTGAGGTCTCCACAGTACATCGATGTTGTCGCCAGTGGTCGGCGGAAGGTGCACGTGCCCGTCGACCTGGGACCGGACCGCAGCGACGCACGCATGCACGCCAAGACCGTAGGATACTACGCAGTGCCGTAGGGGACCGCACCGCCACTTCCCAGCAAATTAGGGACACTGTTGCTCCTGGGGTATCGGCGAGGACCATTCGCAACCGTCTCCATGAAGCTGGGCTACGGTCCCGCACACCGTTAGGCCGTCTTCCGCTCACGCCCCAACATCGTGCAGCCCGCCTCCAGTGGTGTCGCGACAGGCGTGAATGGAGGGACGAATGGAGACATGTCGTCTTCAGCGATGAGAGTCGCTTCTGCCTTGGTGCCAATGATGGTCGTATGCGTGTTTGGCGCCGTGCAGGTGAGCGCCACAATCGGGACTGCATACGACCGAGGCACACAGGGCCAACACCCGGCATCATGGTGTGGGGAGCGATCTCCTACACTGGCCGTACACCACTGGTGATCGTCGAGGGGACACTGAATAGTGCACGATACATCCAAACCGTCATCGAACCCATCGTTCTACCATTCCTAGACCGGCAAGGGAACTTGCTGTTCCAACAGGACAATGCACGTTCGCATGTATCCCGTGCCACCCAACGTGCTCTAGAAGGTGTAAGTCAACTACCCTGGCCAGCAAGATCTCCGGATCTGTCCCCCATTGAGCATGTTTGGGACTGGATGAAGCGTCGTCTCACGCGGTCTGCACGTCCAGCACGAACGCTGGTCCAACTGAGGCGCCAGGTGGAAATGGCATGGCAAGCCGTTCCACAGGACTACATCCAGCATCTCTACGATCGTCTCCATGGGAGAATAGCAGCCTGCATTGCTGCGAAAGGTGGATATACACTGTACTAGTGCCGACATTGTGCATGCTCTGTTGCCTGTGTCTATGTGCCTGTGGTTCTGTCAGTGTGATCATGTGATGTATCTGACCCCAGGAATGTGTCAATAAAGTTTCCCCTTCCTGGGACAATGAATTCACGGTGTTCTTATTTCAATTTCCAGGAGTGTATATTATGACTTTTGGACACTAGTAAGGTAAATACATTGTTTGTTCTCTATCAAAATCTTTCATTTGCTAACTATGCCTATCAGTAGTTAGTGCCTTCAGTAGTTTGAATCTTTTATTTAGCTGGCAGTAGTGGCGCTCGCTGTATTGCAGTAGTTCGAGTAACGAAGATTTTCGTGAGGTAAGTGATTTGTGAAAGGTATAGGTTAATGTTAGTCAGGGCCATTCTTTTGTAGGGATTTTTGAAAGTGAGATTGCGTTGCGCTAAAAATATTGTGTGTCAGTTTAAGCACAGTCATGTATAATTGTTCTAAGAGGACATTTCATATGTCGACCCTTAGCCGAGGATACCTCACTGGAATCTTCTGATTTTTTCTTGTAGTTTGTGTCATTAGTGTTGATTTTGTTTATTGCTAGCGCGTAATTGTAGAGAGAATCTCCTTTGTAGTTCCAGTCTTTCATTGTTGTACAGTAAAACAGGTGTGGCACGCATGTAAATTTGCACCAAGTATTTTGCAGCAGCGCTTGCAATTAACTAGATATTATTTTCAGTGCTATATTAATGTGTTCTCTTATTTTTCCTCTTCAAATTGTTTTTTTTCTGTGTTGTCGTGTGAAATATTGTGACAATAATGGCGTGTGAAAAACGTAATACTAGGCTCCAAAGTAAAATGAGAAATGGCAATGAAGACGAAAGCAGTGTGTTAGCGCCACCATGTAATAACTAATATTCAAATTAGTAATTTGGTAATTGTGCATAGGGAAATGGAGCGGGCTGCACATAATGGTGTAGGCAGTGAAACAATTAGTGAACAGGGAAGCATTATCGATCGATCGGTCGGCAACAGCTTGCCTCAGGATTCCGAAATGACAGGACACAATCTAGCAAATACTGTAGATTCAGGTTTTGCGTCCTCACCGTTTTCTCAAATAAATCAAGACACATTTTCTACTTTTCAAAATGCGAATATTGCCGGTTCAAATGCACTGCCGAATAGCACTGAGGAACATGTTTCAGACACCAGTGCACTGTTATTACAGTTAATGCAACAAATGGGACAAAGGCTACAAAAGTTAGACACAACGCTTGAACAAAATCAGAAACAAATGGGACAAAATCTTCAAAAGTTAGACACAATGGAACAAAATCTTCAAAAGTTAGACATAATGGAACAACACCAGAGACAAACACAGATACAGTTAGACACAATGGAACAAAATCTTCGGAAGTTAGACACCACACTTGAACAAACACGTGAAGATTTAACTACTGAGTTACATAACATTGAATCGAAATGTCAAAAAGTCTGTAATGACGTAAAAACACAAATTTGTGAGCATTTCCAACCTATTTTTTCGCGTAATGAAAATGCATTACAGAATCACGAAGCAGCCATAAAAGAACTGCAAACTATTGTTCATGAAAATCACGACACCTTGCAAGCTAAAATTGACTCAGTTGCATCTACCGATTTGGTTATGCAACTTGCAAAAACTCAGGAAAACTTAAAGGACACAGTAGATATGATTTCAACACAAATGGACACTCTGAAACTTGGTTCAGAAAAACACACTGAGGATATAAGTACACTATGGGAGAAAGTAGCCGAACTTTCGGATCAGTTCACTAGCTTATCTACAAAGGTAGGTGATGATCTGAATGACACAAGACCTGTAGCCATCACTGACACAGAAGAGCATGAACAAATTAAGAAATTCAAACAAAATCAGAATCAAATTAATACGCAACACAAAAGAGAAATCCGGGAAGTACAAGATCAGTTGGCACACGTAATACAAAAATTACATATTTCAGAGGACACTCGCGCTCCAACGTGGTAAGAGGGACTTAGAAATATGGAAAAGCCGCAAAATAATAACACAGGGCATTTCGGAAATTATGAAAGAAATTGGCAAGGTGCACCGAATTTTGAGATGGAACACCCGACACGACGTAACAATGACCGATACGCGACTCGCCGACACGATGATTTTGACTATAAGCTGTTCATTGAAATGGAAATGAAGTCCCATGCTTCTTTACAGAGCATAGAGGAATGATGCGGAAGAACCGCACCGCCTTACTAGGCAAGGTCCTAATGGAGGTGGTTTGCCGTTGCCTTCCTCCGACCGTAATGGGGATGAATGATGATGATGAAGACGGCACAACAACACCCATGTCATCTCGAGGCAGGAAAAATCCCTGACCCCGCCGGGAATCGAACCCGGGACCCCGTGCTCAGGAAGCGAGAACGCTACCGCGAGACCACGACAGGCGGACAAGCTGTTCATTACTGCACGTAAATCCAAAACATTTAAGAGTTCCGGCAATGACATCTATCCACAAGCGTGGCTTAATCAATTCTATCATTGTTTTCCTCCCAACTGGTCATTAGACCACAGATTAGAATTTATGTGTGGCTACTTAGAGAATGAACCAGCTGAAAGACTGCGATCGGTTATTCACGACCGTCACAGTGAAGGAGAATTTTATCATGCCTTCCTCTCAGCATATTGGTCTCAAGCTACACAAGACCAAGTAAAACATAGCATCATAATGATGAAACATTTCGAACAATCTGAATTCTCCGGTCTTGTGAAATATTTCGAAGACATGTTGCACGAGAATCAGTACCTGTCAAACCCAAACAGCCCCTCAGAACTAATCCGCATTTGCTTAATCAAATTACCTGAACATTTACGACATATTATTTTGGCAGGACGTTGCAAACATGACATTGAAGCTTTTCAGAAACTGTTACAAGAATTGGACATTGACACTGACAACCGCAGGACGCGAAAACAGGAACACAACAATTGCAGGTCACATCTGCCACAATTCCGCGATGACAGAAATAATAACTGGACACGACAAGGCTATACTTACAACGTAAATCATGACCAAAGCAGACATCACCCGTATGACAACCATTGGCAGAATAATCGTTACAGAGAAAGATCGCACTTCCGTAGTAATGAATATGACAGAGATAACCACAGAAACAGACAATATGGGAACCAAACCAATTATTATCAAGGGAGACAGAATAACTTCAGATGCAACGGTCCACCGTGCAGTTACGATTCTGGGAGAAATTCTCCACCACATGACCAATAAAAAATAAACTATGTAAACTACCGACAAAATGACAGACCTGGATTTCATCAGAACTGGCGTGGTTCAAACAGGGCAGGGCCCTCTCGACAAGGTGAATTTGTAGAAGTTAGATCTCCAAATCCTAATAACGACGTGCGCCAACAAAGAAACAGACAATGACTTGCACTGCAGGCAGCCACGTGCGCCAGCTGGCTCAGAGAAAAATAACATAGACGCTAACCTTAGAAAAAATTACAGTATTCTTTACCGACGTATACCGCATGATAATTGCTTTGAGGTTGAAACTTTGCGTACTAGGAAGAGTAAAGTATTGCATCATATTTCACATGTAAAACCGTTTATTGAAAGATAATCTGCTTTTTAACTTTGTCTTTGCCATATAACTTTTCAGTTACGATTCTGGGAGAAATTCTCCACCACATGACCAATAAAAAATAAACTATGTAAACTACCGACAAAATGACAGACCTGGATTTCATCAGAACTGGCGTGGTTCAAACAGGGCAGGGCCCTCTCGACAAGGTGAATTTGTAGAAGTTAGATCTCCAAATCCTAATAACGACGTGCGCCAACAAAGAAACAGACAATGACTTGCACTGCAGGCAGCCACGTGCGCCAGCTGGCTCAGAGAAAAATAACATAGACATTGCTAGTATGCTTTGTCAGACTTAGAATCTGTTAACATGCAACAATGTTTGAAGTTAAATATCCAGTCAAGAACCAAGAGAACTTATTTAAACAGAAATTACGAATGCATTGTTATAGTGAACAGACGACACAGTGTTGTCATTTGTACATTCTTGCTTGTTAGTTGGACGATTATGTAACGACTGTCAGGCTCACATACTTAGAACATATACTGGCACTGCTAATGAGATTTTAGTGCAACATTTTGTTTACTTGAAAATACATTCTGGATTTAAAGTACTTTCTGTGAGATACCAGATGACACAGTGGTTAGTTTATGTGACAGCTACACGATTTTATCACGACGCTACTAATAAGTGACCATTTACAATGTTGCTTTTGTGGTGTATCTGTTATATATCTGCACAGTTTTTCTGAATTCTTCTGGAAAGTAAAACATGTTTTAGTAGTAATTTTTGTGGTATAGCTACAAGGAGACAGCCTTTTCTGTAGCACAACAATACGTTACAGCACAGTACTTTCTTCATCACAGCAATAAGCGTAATAACTAAGAAATCTATACGAAAAGCATTTCACTTTTGTTTCTCATGAGGTAAGTACATTGACTTCTGCAGAACTTAGCTTTCGTAGGACAATAACTACGACACTTCCACAAAGATTATCTTACAACAAAACGCACAGTTTAGCGCTACAGTACACGTATTTGAGTGATTAATTTTGTACTTAAAACATTTATTTTTAAAGATATTTGAAGTACAATGATACAAAGGTTTTCCGTGATATATTTCATTCCATTGCTGTAATCTGTAACACTTGAGGGTATAATTACATTAATCCTCAAAGGGATACACGCCTATTTTGTGTACCATGTGTTTGGCAAGCACAAGGACCCCCAGCTAATATGGTATTGGCTTATACAACTTTACACATCGGTACCATATTTCTCTAACACATAAATTACACAGATATCTGATCATTTAACTGGAAGAGACAAACATTTATTTTACTACATCAGTGACAGATGTTTAAGTAATTACACAGTTGAATAACTTCAGACTTATGAAACTGTATTTTGTCTGTACTTTGTGAACTGTTAATATATTTTTTTTTGGAACCATTGTGATACTACGAGAGCTTTGAATGATGTATTTGGTATGGGATCATGATTTTTAAAGTATGTTTGAGGTAGATGACACTTTTGACATGAGCAGAGAATTTTTTAGGTTTTCAAATTATTGAAGGAAGCTATGACGATTTTGAGATTTGGCTGAGGTTTTATGATGTTATGATGACGATGTGTATTACGCTGTTGCGGTATGTTTATGATCAATAAGCTGATGCTATATGAGGAATTTGATTATGCTACGTATTTATTATGATGAAATATTGAAGAAGTGTCTAACAATATGTATATGTGTAATAAAGCAATGAATAATGAGTAGCAGTTAGGGACTCTGGTTTGTGAAAAAGGATGTTGGAAACCGAGAATCGTACTTTAAGAGTTATGAAATGTGTGTATATGCATGAATGTATCACTATGCTGGCGAAAATTTTTTGGACACTGTTATATTTACAGGATTTTGTTTCTACAGATTTGAAACGCAAATTCTCGACCTGTGAAATTTTTATATGAGACTGTAACTGTAGTGCAATCTGGTGTCATAAATATTTCGGTAAGAAAGTTAAGTGACCACCTGCATGTAATGCGTCGTGGGCAACGAGCTGCGCGACAGTCGCCTGGAAAAAAGCATTAGTGTGTGCCTTTCAGAGGCACAGGTGGAGATAAAAAAGGAGGCCATTATCCTCGCTATTGACATTCCTTTGTAGAAAGCATCGCAAATACGACACGCTCAAACTTGAAAACATATGATTATACTGTGGAGCTCTTAATTTATGAAATTTACTAAAATGCCTAATGAAACGATGCAAAACATTTCACGGCTATTGTCTTGCTAGTTGATATAAATGCCATATGGCTTGTTTTATGTATTTATTTACTCATTTCGTTTAATATCTAGTTTCTAGCTGCACTGCAGCATTGGTTAAAATAAAATTTAAAAGATGTACTAACATAGTTATTTTATGCCGACAGAGCCAGTCAATAATAAATTTATGATCTACTTCGAAGAAAACGAGGGCACATAAATAGACATTTCCCTTCACAGGAATTGCATAAATAATTTATTTACGATTTGGTAACTTATCTGCTAGCGTAAGTTCTCATGATGCATCACCCTAGTGTTAAGATGTGACATAGGTATTAAACATGGCCATTTTTACTGTAATATTTTTTCTGCTTGAGCTTTGTCATGTTTAGATATAAGTTATTGCATTTTCTGCTACTTGCTTTGCCAATTTCCATTTTTTTGTCATTGCTGTTTGTGTTAATTGTTTTGTGCTGCCTCATTGCCTCATCCCTTAGTTTAGCATCTGAGCTCAGTAGGTTTAAGTTAGCTTAAGACGGGATAGACTATATAAGAGAAAGAGTTGCGATGAATTGGAAGAAATGCATTGAGAAGTTATACGAAAAATGTACAGAAAGCAGGTATAGGTAGGATTTTCTTGGAAATAAATGATGAGGTAAGATAATGGAAAATAAATAATGAGGTAAGAAATATGTGAACATACAAATACAGAAAGTATGCTTGGATAGGATTTTTTTTTTTTTTTTGGTGGAAACAAATGTTGCAATAAGACGAAAAAGCTGTGGAATGAAGTTTTGGGTTGGACTGCAGTACCAAATGTTACAATGAAACCAAACCCTGTCCTGTATTTTTCTGTTATTACACTATGTGAATTTGTGTTTTTCCTGTCTGTATGTGTTTAGCTGATGAGAGTTATGTTGTAGAATTTTTTTAATACTATGTTATTTACTTTGTAAAGATGTTTAGAAATTATTTATCTGTTCTGTTTTGTTGTTCATATGTGAAGTTGATGTTTCAAGAGTTATTCTGATCTTTATGTATGTACTTATATCATAATTTTTGTAACACTGATGTGCATGTTTATTTCTATTCTTTTGTAAAGCCTGTTTTACTACAGATGTTATCTGTATTGTTATGTTCTGTAATGATGTATTTTGTACCTTTGTTATTGTATTCTTATGTTATAAAATTGTAATAGATACCAGTTCTTCAAATTAAGTAACTTGTAAGCATTAATTTCTCTGCACAGATTTCTGTTGGTTACAGTATATGCACAATATGTAAAAAAAAAGGACTGTTAGTGCTTGCACATGTGTTGATAATTCAGCAAGGAACTGGTTAACGGTATTGCTGGTTCTAAGGACAATTCCAAAAATTTTGTGAGTGCACAAGTGGTGGTTTAAGGACTTGCTACATTGTCCGCAAGACTCTTTGATGGTGATTGTGCACCTGCACAGTTGCAACAAGTAGCTGCTGGCCGTCTCTACAAGGACTACAGTGGGTCTGTAACTTTGGTGGCCCACCAATACCACTATTTCTACAAGGACTACAGTGGGTCTGCACGTATGATGGCCCACCAATACCATTATCTCTACAAAGACTATAGTTGGTCTGCATCTCTGATGGCCCACCAATACTGTAATCTCTACCAGGACTACAGTGGGTCTACTCTGTGATGACCCACCTACCAATATTCTTCAAAACTTTACTGACTCTGCGGTGGGTTTGCTCTGTTGTGGCCCATTACCTGTCTGCATGTCAAGAGTCAGCACTGTCTTTCCGTTGGAAGGACAACACTGCTTCTTCAAGAGTGCATGGAAATCCACTGCTTCTGTGTGCATTTTCATTTACTGCTCAGACTTTGAGAAAAACACTGCTATTTTACTGTGATGAACGATCAGGACTGTCTTTATAGTCTTTGAGAAAATTTTATCTTTTGACCAACGTTGTATCAAAAAGTGTGTGCATTTGATATCTTTGTTATTGTAATTGTAAAAAATTTTTAACAAATATGTATTGGCCAGTGCCCAAAACAATTTGTAAAATTTTTTGTGGGGAGCATGAGGGCTATGTAAGTAGGCTGTTTAGGTTTTTTTATTGGTAACGCCACGTAGCGCTCTATATGAAAATCACTGACAGTGCTGTGTGCAGTCTGAGGCTGGTCGGCATTGTTGCAATAATCGCTATTGTGGTGTTGGGCAGTTGGCTGTTAGCAGTGCGTAGCGTTGCGCAGTTGGAGGTGAGCCGCCAGCAGTGGTGGATGTGGGGACAGAGATGGCGGAGTTTTGAAATTTGTAAGACTGTTTAATATATTTTGTGTGTGGTCTAGAATTTAAAAACCTCTCTCACACCGGTCTGATTTAGCTTCACTGATCAGGATAAAAAAACATGCGTATAATAAGGGAATTTTCATTGACAAAGCATGCTTATCACATTCACACAGTTCAATACTGTTCTATCCTGATTAAATTGAGCTTAACTTAAATTCCATAGGGCAGTGAAGCAATTTCGAAGTCTCGGTGCGACGAAAATTGTCAATCGATCTCCTGGAAACATTTGTAATAATTATTAACTTTCGGTGATCACATGGGGAAGACCGGAGATCTGCTGGTAAGACCGTGTTAGCCTATTTATTTGAAGTAACTGGATATCTTGAGCATACAAAACGGTAGATTCGTCCAGTGTAAATCAGACGTTCCCCACTGATCCCGTGCAACACAGCGTAGTAAGCAGACACTGTCAATAATAATCAGTTAAATAATACGCGAACACACTTACTTTAGTTTAGTTCATGTATTAAATTCCTTCTCATACAGAATCTCATCAAGATGGCGACTAGCTCAACAATACATACATATACATCCTTCTTTCACGACTAATCTTCAAGAAGTCCCCTATTCTTTTCATAAGAGAAAACATAGATAGCAGAGAAGCTATTCCATGGAGTAAATGGACGCTCCAAGGAATAAATGGGCTTGAAACTACTTTGCATTGATAATCGGTAAGATAAGAAGAGATATTTCGAGATATGTACTGAGTTATATAATTTATAAAATTTCTGAAAATATCGTGGAGAGACCGCTGCAAGAGACATTACATCGCCCCTCGCAGCGAGCAAAGTTGATTGTATTGGCTTAGCTAACTCGTTAGAATTTGTGGAACATACGTTCCCATAAATTTTAAGAAGTTCGTAAGATTTTTTTTTTTACAAGAATTGAAAGAGATTTTGTATCTTCATTACTAGATACCTAGTTGTTGCTTTCACGTGTACTGGGGCATACCCGCATCCCACGTACGCAACCAGGGAATATGGACTTATATAGTTGTTAATCAGGTCTACCTATTCAGGAACTGGCCTTCACAGGGAAACCCCGGAAAACCTGGAGGCTTAGACCCCAACTAGGTATCACAGATGATAGGAAAGACAGAATAATTTAGAAACTTGAGAGATATTCTAGAATTCATAGGAAATATAAAATCTGCCTCATAGCCAAAAAAAAAATCTTTACACATGCAAATTTTTTACAATCTTCTGAAAAAATTTCTTCATCGATGTCTTGCTGAACTGCGGTGAAACTGATCGAACAGGGACATGGGACATGGCACGGAGGACAGGCGTCGCATTGGCGTACCGGAGAGGAGGCGTAACGGATTTGAGAGACCAGAAGGAACCTCAGGTACAGGTACTCAGGATTGTGGCATGAAACAATCGAAATTCGTCTAAGGAATGGTCAACTATTTAAGGTTCCTGGAAGAGAAGGGTTAGTCGAATTTTCCAGATTCATTTTGAACTCAAATATGGACCTGATCCATCCAATCTTCCATCTGAGGAATGGGAAAATCCATTCGTCTTATACTTTCCACACCTAGGTGTCTTAATCGATACTGTAGTTACACAATATCACAACTCCAGATCGGAAAACAATTTTTGAAAACATGGATAATTTCATCCATCTTCTTGAGTAAGCCGAAAGGTTCTAATCCTGGTTTTAATTATTTATTTATTTTTTATTTATTTATTTTTCGTTGGCTTTTCCTGGTGGAAGTAGATCTGAATCTTTCCTAATTTGGTTTCAAGTACGAATGTGGATAGCATGTCAGAATGTTAAAAACTTTATTATTTGAGACAATTTCCAAAAAAATTATATCTTACTCATACATGATTAAAATGAAATTTTGTTGACAGAGAACGTTTAATTAAGTCTTGCTGCATGACCTCTCCAGCTGAAATTAATTTTTCTCTTTTATACTCCAAATGCCGCATTTTTTCATGAACATATATGAATGCAATATAACAATAAAGAAATCGAACTGGATAATGACACATTATTATAAATTCAATGAAGAACTTTCTTATTAACTCTAATGTTATAAACACACACTAAGCTATTTAATTAAATTCTCTTGAATAGAATTTAGCTCGCGCCAAAAAAAAAAGAAAAAAACCCAGCGAGTCTTTATATCTGTGGACAGTTGCAATCGATTTTAATTTCCTAACGCGGTTCATTTGTTCTCCTGTGAATTGTCAGTTTACAAACACTAACTTCACACACAAGCGCCGTATTCGATCATATAGTTTCAGTAAACTTATTCTCACTGGAGATTAACACTCCCTGAATGTATATTATTTCACACGCATAAGCTTCTTTGGTGATCATTGTGTAGACAGATAATCTGTAAGTCTTCACAGCAGCAATAGCTACAGTTCCACTTACTTTTCTAAATATCCCTATACTATCACAGAAGCAATCGCTTACTGTTCATTAAACTATCACAGATGCTTGGCATATTGTCATTTAACCTATCACATTACCTGAGGCATACTGTCCTTCGCACTTCAATTTTTTTTTACTTCATACAGACTTTTCATTTAATTTGAAACACTTTCCTTAAAAGTACCTCTTTAGGTCTACATGGGGAAATAATCCTTTTATTCTTCCAGAATCCGGATATGCTAATAAATACGCACCAGGATTCGGTATATCAACTATTATATATGGACCTGTATAAATTAGATTCCATTTTCTGATGGTCTTCAACCTTGATGACTTGATGTATCTTCTTAAAAGAATTTTCTGTCCGATATTGAAAGTCTGAATCCGTTTGATGTTTCTGTCATGGATTTCCTTTCGCTGTCTTGCTTTCTCCGTAATATTAATGAGAGCATTGCGAATTTTTTCTTCCCATGACATTTTGGTGTCCTCGAGTTTAGGCAAGTTATCTACCCAAAAGTTTCTTTCGTTATCTCTGAACATCAGTTCATTCGGGGTAAAGTTTGTAGAACTATGAGGTAAATTATTATAAATATGCTCAAACTCGATCAAATAGTTTATCCAGGTAGTTTGTTTATCATGACAGTACGTTCTCATGAATCTGTTTAGTTCTCGAAAAACCCGTTCAATTAAATTCCCTTGTGGATGATAGCAAGATGTAAATATCTGTTTTATTCCTAGTTGTGATACTAATTTTCTCCATAAATATCCAGTAAATATCTTCGCATTGTCGGAGATTATAGATTTTGGAATCCCTGCATGAGGAATGTAGTCATTTACAAACTTTACTGCGGCAGCTCTTGCAGTTGCTGATTTTATAGGATATAGTTTAACATATTTTGTAAACACATCACAGAATCCAATAATGTACTTAACACCACCTCTGGCCCTAGGAAGTGGTCCACAAATATCACATGATATAAGTGATCTTGGTGCTTCAGGCATTATTAAGTGAAGCGCAATTTTATTTCCCTTGTCCGGCTTTGCCTTTTGACAGAGAACACATTTCTGTATGACTTTGTGCACTTTTCGCCTTATATTTGGGAAGTAACAATAATATATAATCTTATTAGCACACTTTACAACACCAACATGACCCCAGGTCAAATGTGTAAACCAAATTAATCGTTCTTCATATTCTTCGGGTATGCAGACACACCACTTTGATTTCTCAGCCTTCGCAGATTTAAAAAATAAAATATTATTCACAAGCCAGTAGTATTCCAAATTGACCATAGGATTTTGTTGATTGAATTGTCGTATTATAGCATTCCGTCGTCGATCCTTCTTCTGAAGCTGAGCAATTGTCTTACATAAATGAATATAATATAACTTGTAATTATTTTCTTGAAGAAGAAGCACTGGAAATTCTGCCTTATTATTTACATCCAGTTCAGGTGTTATTCCATCTGGAGATCTTGACAACGCGTCAGCTATAATATTTTCTTTTCCGGCTACATGAATAATTTGAAACTGATATTCTTGCAGCGCCAGCGTCCACCTTGACAAGCGAGGATGCAGCAACTTACAAGTTTGTAAAAAGGCTAATGATTGGTGGTCACAATAAACGGCTATCCTTGAGCCATATACATAATAATTAAACCTTTTCGAAGACCAAATAACTGCTAAAGCTTCCAGTTCCGTAGTGGTATATGCTCTTTCACAGGTGGATAAAACTCTGCTAGCAAATGCAATTGGACAAAAGGTTTTTACACCATCGATGTACCTAATTTGAAATAAACAAGATCCTAATCCGACATCTGATGAATCAGTGGCTAAACAGAATCCGACATTCATATCAGGGTGGTATAATAACGGAGCATTTATCAGTTGATCCTTAATTTCACAAAAAGCCTTTTCACAATCATTAGACCATTGCCATGGTACATCTTTCCTCAGGAGCCGGTTTAGTGCTTCAGAGTTCATTGCTTGAGTTTTAATAAATCGACGAAAAAATGAAGCCAAGCCTATAAAGCCTTTCAGTTGTCTTCTGTTTCTTGGAGTTGGAAAATTTTTTATCGCACTAATCTTCACTTCTGTTGGAAGAATGCCTTTTGCATTAATCATATGTCCTAAGAATTTAATTCTCTGTAGAGACAATTGGGATTTTTTTAGATTTGCAGTTATACCAGTTTGTTTGAACACAGCAAAAATCCTCCTAATAAGTTGTACATGTTCCTCCCAAGTTTTAGAGGCAATTAATAGATCGTCCACAAAAATTGTTATTCGACTACGTAGTTCTCGTCCAAGGGCATAGTCCAACGCAGAAATAAAAATTCCAGCGCTGATATTGAGACCAAACGGAACGACCTTGAGCTGATAGCTTCTTCCTCCATATATAAAAGCAGTATATTTTCTTGAGTCCTTGTCTAACTGGACTTGCCAGAACGAACTTCTCAAATCAATGCTGGTTAAATAGGATACATCTTGAAATTTCTGTATTAACTCATCGATGTTCTCCAGATGTGTGCGCACACGTACTATAATTTTGTTAATTTCCGTTGCATCTAATATCAATCGAACTTTTCCTCCTGGCTTTGGTACAACAAGCAACGGAGAACAATATGGGCTGTTCGACGGTTCAATGAGATTCCAGTTTAACATTTTTTGTATCTCTTCCTGAACTGGTTGTTTTAATCGCCAGGGAATGGGATAGTGTGTGCGGCAAAATGTCTTATGGGGCTTAATCTGTAATGTACAAACATATCCTCTAATAATTCCGGGCTTTTCATCGAAAACTGACTCATATTCTGTTAATATATTGAATAATTGTTCCCTCTGATTATCCGTTAGGCAATCTGACTCAGCAATCTTCTGTTCGACTGTTTGTCTGAAATCTTCTTCTTGAATTGACTTGATCGGTAGTCGGCACATATTATTCTTTTCAGAACAAATCAACTGCACAGCAGCACCACGGAAATATCGCTCATACACTGCCTCCTTTCTCAGTAAGATCAGTGTAACAAATTGATCTTCGATTTTAAAATGCACCTTTCCTTCTACCAAGTCCAACTTTCAACTGCAGGCTTGCAAAGTTCCAATGCCAAGAATACAATCTACTAACAACTTTTCCACTACAAGGGATGTGCATTGTTTAGCTACATTTCCCAATTTTATCTCTATAAGCGTTTGTGTCTTGACGTTCCGGGATTTTGCTCCCACTGCACCTATAACTCGGCAATTTTGTACTGGTAGGACAGGGATTTTCTTAATTTTACTAATTCTGCGAAACAAAGTTCCGGATACTACGTCTGTAGATGAAGCTGTGTCCAATACTACATTGGTTAAAATTCCTCCCACTTCTGTGATGATCTCAGACACAGGAACCCTTTTATCTTCGACTACACAGGCCTCTAAGTCTCTCGTCAATTCATCTGTCATTAATTCGCCTTCATTATATCTCAACATTGCCACGGAATTAATTTCGTTTAAAACAGGTTTGCCCCTTTTGTATTCACCAGCCGACTTTACGGAGCATAAATCGGCCCTCTTCAGTTTAAATGTCGATTATTATTTCCTCTTGAATCATCTACTACTTCTGTTATGACTGGTTGTTGTTGATGACTGGTTGTGTTATTTCCTTCAAATAGAGGGTCATAATTTCTGTACGCATTATTATTATTTTAAGACTGCTGGTTCTGATAATCTCTGGCATTTCCAAACATTGGGTTGTATCTGCGACCTGTTCGATTGTCTCTGAATCTGCAGTTATTGAAATTTCCATTTCCGTTGCAATTGTTTCCGTTGAATCTCTGACTATTCCTAGTATAATAATTATTAAATCCGTTTCCGTTTCGGTTTGCGTTTGGCGCCTCAATCGCTCTCCTCTGCATAACCGGTTGTCTTGGCCGATGTTCATCTTCCTCGATCATATCTATAGTGTCAAGCGTAGTCATGAAAGAGTCAAGGTCATGCTCATTAATATACAGCATTCTATTTCTGATGCTGGCCGGAAGTCCAGATTTTAATATCCCAATCACGTCTTGTAGAGGCATAGGCTTATCCCAATACCGCGATTTGTTTATATATTTCTCAAAGTATTTCTTTAAAGACCCACGTGAAAAGGAAAACTGTTCCGGGTATAATGCCTCCTGCCTTAAACGTTCTTGTACTCCTTCAGACCAGTATTTGGATAAAAATGCTCGTTCAAAATCTTCATATGTGTCCCAACTTGATATCATATCAGATGCCCATATAGCTCCTGACCCCTGAATATAACCGGTCACGAAACTAACCTTTTGCCACTCACTCCAATTTTTTGGCAATACTCCCCTAAAACTTCTTATAAACACTACGGGATGAACATTTTTCTTGTCTGGGTTGTAGATCTTATAAAGGCACATTTGCATGCCGAGCGTGAGTTTCCTCGGAAACGCGAAATATTAATTAAATAAATAATCAGTGACAAATAAATAAAGCCTATGGCACACAACTGCAGCGCTGTGTCGCTGATAAAACAAAAGCACAATTACGTTACTCTTATGTTTGATTAAGAAATGAGAGAGCTCTGGTACAAGTGGTGCGAGAAGCACGTAATTTATTCTATTGTCTGGCACACCGCCATATTTCATGTTATAGAAGAATACTGCGAGTTGCAACCAGACTAGGCACTCGATTCTGTAAAGAATTTATATTTATAAAAGTAAGTAGGATTATGAACTGTAGGCTTATTCATTGAATATATCTGATTTAACTAACTGTGTAATTTTTTTATGTTTAGTAGACAATCACCTCTGTACGACATATTGGCATGGCTGGCAAATTATTGAAATATTGAGATTTAGATTATGAGTCCGCACCTACCGCAGCAGTCTTTGGAAACGATTTATTTACGAAGTCCGATTATTTCAGTTTTATTTCACGGTCAACTACGAGTAACATTGCCTTTATGAGAAAGCCATTGTCAAGCGTCTGATACCGAATAATTAAACGTCCACGTTCCAGATAAGCAAATATTTATTACAATCACAATCACCATCATACAGATAGAATAATTAATATTTAAATAATATTTTTTTTTATTTTATTTATTTTATATTGGCGACTGCGTGTCGGACTTGTTATTTTGTCATTTGTTACATTATTCTCTTTGTTTCATGTGAAAAATCAACTTTCTGGACCTGGACGTGAATGTATGAGAGATAACAAAAAAATCTGAAGATATTTTCCAATTCTAAAATTTTGCGGGAAGACGCAATGAAACTTCCAGCAAAATAAGGTAAGACGCAGCAACTTTGCATTAGCAGGCTTGACCAGACGTATAATTCAGTGTATTAGCTTTTCAGTAGATTCTGTAGTGTTTCTTTCGTGCATAACAGTTTTCAGTGATAAATTTCATTCTCAGTACTTTTCCTTAAACAATAACGTATGCAACAATACCAGTACACGAGTGTACAGTATGGCCGACTTCTGTACGATACGTAGTAACATGGACAGCAGCCATTACCAATAATCTCAAATTCAGTTTATATTTTTAAATTAACAGACAGCCATTGTTGCTACGAGCGATTCATGCTCAACTGCATTTTATTTTAAAATCAGTGTCAAATATTTTCTTGAAACATATATCACGTGTGGCATGGTAATAACTAGAAATCAATACGCAAAAATGGAACAGCAAAGACGTACTATTCAGACGCAATCCGACTCGGACGAGAGACAAATGTTAGAAAATGACTTTACGACAGCAACCGGTAGTGACGATTTATCAAACATTGACGCAAGTGTTGACGGAAATTTTGGCAATAGGCCGTCCACTACAAAAATTTCAAAGTCTCAGTCAGAGCCCATGTTGATGCATGACGTCACGTCTAATGACGCGACGGGGGCACACCCCTTGCAAACAGTCAACATTGCCGACATGTTACAAATGCTAATGAAACAAAACGCCGAAAACATGGCAACCTTACAGACACAAAATGACGCAATTAAATCTGACCTCATAGCACTCAAGACAGGTAATGACACTTTATGTAAACGTGTGGAACTTATAGAGGCCACACTGACCGAACAGATGACTGAACTCAGTACTAAATTTTCCCAGCTTAATACGAGACAAGAAAAGACTACAACTGACGTAGCACTTTTACAGACACAAGTAAAAAACCTTAATGTCACGTGTGAAGTTCTTACTGAACAAATTCAAACATATCCTTCAGTACATGACAACCTTGAAAAACGAATTACTGACGTACAGAATAAATTTGACAATGTTGAACAACACCTGACTGACATCTTACAATCTGATGCCACAGCTCATTTTCAAAATATTAATAAAGAATTTCATGATTGGGTAGTGAACAAAGACAAACATTTTGATAGATGCTTACGTGAAAATTTACCAACAATTGTGCACGACTCCGTAGCGCAATACATTACTAATAACAAACAGCTGATCAGTGACGCAGTACAATCCGTCACTGCACCCATGAGACAATTCACCGATCGACCACAGTCTGAATGTAACGAAAATATGAGTCAAAATGCACAGTTCAGGAACCAATATACATTCGAGTATGACACACACATACCGCACACGACAAACACACAAGAACAAAACACACCACGACTACAACACATACCACGATGTGCAAACACAAACACAAGCTATTATCATGGTAAACCACAGCAACATTATCGTAATTACTCGCCAGCTGAACATACCAGTAATTACAGTGGAATAAATCCATATCACAATACGAAGGAAGAAGAAAGCTTAATGAAACACAGGCAATTTCAGATTTTTATCCCAGAAAAACGAACCATTCATCCGGTGATTTTTCTTAAATCTTTTAGTAACGCATTTCCACGCACTTGGAGTGACCGGAAAAAGATTTCATATATTGTCGGTTACATCCAAGGCGATGCAGCTGTCTGGGCATACAGTCAAGCTGACGTATGTACCACGTACAGTGAGTTTGAGCGTGCTTTTCTGAACAAATTCTGGTCGCAATCCGTCCAGGAGCGACTCAGAAGACAAATTTTAGAACCTGAAACTTTTAACAGTAAAAATGGCAACTTACGCAGATATTTTGAAAAATACTTGAACATGGGACACTTTTTAGACGAACCAGTCGCAACGCGTGATATACTCCGTGCGTTGAAGGCCAAATTGCCTTTCAACATTAAAGAAAAACTCCTACATATCCCGGATGACGATTCAGATTATTTTTTAACAGCCTTAGATTCGGTTGACATGTTACTTGAAGATCAGCGCTTCGCGTGGCAAAACAGCAGCCACAATGTTTACACTAGTGGTATGCAAAACATGCAGGCTTGCCAACTCAATTCTGGCGCGCCCACAGTTGGATACGCGGTACAGCAAAAACAGCAAACTCACATGCCGTTTCAATACGAAAATCAAAATCAACACGCGTATTCCAATACAAACAATAGTTACAACAGTAATAACACTTCATGCGGCAATCCATACAAAAGGCACCGCGGTAATAACTACAACGGTAACAACGGATACAAAGGCAACAACAAAAACACAAACAGAAATAGAAATAATAATAACTACGAGCCAAGACAGCATCAAGGTTGGATTCGTAACGATCAGTACTTCCATTCAAACTCTGCTTTACCACAGCAGCCACCAGGACAAAATTGGAGCATACCTTACGACTGACAGGTAAGTTATAATGCGCAACAGCAACAACAACCGCAAAAGTTTGGAGATCATAATAGGCAATATCCGAATGTGAATATAATAGAAATGACACCTGATGCACAACCTCAATCTGTGTCAGTACCTAGTACAAATGCTAATCCGACAAACTAGAAACAGTCACTTCTATGCCCCAGGTCGTGGCTGAAGAATTCTTGCGGGGTGACTGCAATGTTAATCAGTTATTTGACACCACACTTGAACAACAGAATAATGATATGCCGAATAATTCTAAACAAAAATTACCTGTTTTATTTATAAGATACAACCACAATGAGAATATATCAGATGAACTTTTACAAGACAGTACACAATGTCGTTCAAACACAAATGAAATTGTTTTAGCATCTACTACTGGTGTAGTAGGTGGGATTCCAACTACTATTATCCTAGATACAGGTGCAGCTGTGAGCGTTTTGTCTTTTAATTTCTATAAAAAGATGTGTGAATTGGAACCTGTGCCTGAGTTTCCTGCCCAAAACTGTAAAATAACTACTGCACTAGGTAATAAGTCATGTAGGGTTACGAAGCAAGTTTTTGTAAACGTTAAAATAGGTAATGGAACCGTACAATGGCCATTCCTGGTTGTACAAAACCTTGTGACAAATTGCATATTAGGAATAGATATTATGAGCGAGAAGGACTCTATTATAGACTTCTCCAAAGGTAAATGTATTTTAAATGATAAAGGCAGTGTAATTATTATTGATTTGGACAGGAGAACTCTAAAGCATGACAAACACTGTACAGGGTACAAGGTTCAGTTAGTACTTGACAATGACATTCAAGATATGCAAACGCACTCATCTGACACAGAGCTAATGGACTTGAAAACATTGCTTGATCATAAGATAAGTGAAGCTACAGCTCTCAGTGTACATGAACGTATAAAACTACAGGAAGTGTTATCCAAATATTTACAAGTTTTTACCAAACGATTAGGTGTTATCAACACGTATGTATACAAGATTGAAGTTAAGCCTCACAAGATCTTCTACCACAAGACATATAACGTACCGTTATCTCAACGACCTGCTGTGTGGCAAGAATTAAAACAAATGTTAGACTGGAAGGTCATTGAACCATCCACCTCACCTTATTGTAGTCCTCTACTTGTTGTCAAAAAATCAAATGGAAGCATTAGGTTAGTGTTAGACGCACGAGCAATTAATGAAATAATTTTAACGGTTCACACAAAACCCGAAAATTTAGAAGAGCAATTACAGAAATTTCTAGATGCAAAATATTTTTCCACAATAGATCTCGCTAATTCGTTTTGGCAGGTGGGTATCACTCCTGATTCACGGAAATATACTGCATTTATGTTCGGGGGGCGAACCTATCAGTTTTGTGTTCTACCTTTCGGACTGAATGTCAGCTCTGGGGTATTCATTACAGCCCTGGATACCGTGCTTGGCGACGATTTAGTTGAGACAGTCACACACTATGTAGATGATATACTGATAGCTACACAGTCTTGGAAGGAACACGTTGACACACTTCAAAGAATTTTAGAAAAATACGCACACCGAGATCTTAGAGCATTTCATGCTGAATAATGTCAAAGTCATACCCATCAAAATATTGCTAAGCAACTCGAAAAACTCTGTTGTTACAACACAGATAATAAGTAGTGTAGAAATTTTCATTTCAGCGGTTCCAGAGTCGCAGTTGAAGGCAGAAGAACTCTTCTTTCAGCGCGCGCCACCACCTGGAAGACGGAATATCAAAATAAAATTTATGATTACGTAGCAGTGAATGATATATTAATTTTTCACGGAACATTTGTTATTGTAGGTACCACTGACTTGGTATGACACCTGACGAACCGACAGACGTCATCTGTGAAGCGATCTTTTACTTTGAGAAATAGATTAGACGCACATCTCTCAACACGAAAAGCATCTATCAGTAGTCAAGGCCACACAGACACTCTACACACACGCACAAAAAGCGAGGAATCGAACATTTTCCCTCTCTTACTATTTTGAATATTTATTGAGTAGTGAAAACGCCTGGTCTTGCCTACTGATGTAATGAATGTTGTGTCTAACCTATCTTAATTTCAGATGACATCACGTGACACAATGTAATAACCTATAGCTATGTAATGATGATGCAAACATGTTTATGTGCAACTGTATTATGTTTATGCTAAGAAAATATGTGACGTGTGTATGTATAATTACTTATTTTTTTAACTGATGTATCATGCAACTGTTACAATGTAAAAAAATTTGAACAAAACGAGTGCCAAAAAGACATTGCATAGTGAACCTCTGTTCACGGACATTAACGAACATTACTAACTCTGCAACTACGCAGAAACCTATGTAAAAAAAAAACGGTTAATGCCATTCATTATGCAGCGTATCTATGTAAACGCGATGAATGATTTCTTTGATTAATAACTACGAACATTTAGGTGAGCTATATTCAGCAAAAAAACTGAAATTGTGAAGTGCATAATTCGTGCATCGTCTAGTGACATTACTACAGTGCCCTGGATTAAATGGACACAAAGTGCCTGTCCAGAAAACAACACGACGGGTGGAAGAATTTTGGTTGGAACTTCAGGGAATGAAATGTTCTCGAAATGTGACAGACACTCTTACCTGGACTGTCCAAGGATCGACGCCCACTATGTGCCGTCCGAGGTTCTGCAACCAAGCTTCCACGGAATGTAAAAAAAAAAACGAACTGCACGTGGACCAATTACTCGACGGGTCACGTCTGATCTGTAATGAGCAATGCCTTTAGTCACAACGAACTGCATCACAACGACTATAATGGAAATGGGAAATGGACACGCTTATGTATTAATCACGTTGTTATACAACGATGTTACTGTGATCAAAAAAAAAACTTTACCACGACGATACTAACCTATAAAAGAAATTATTGTGCAGCAGATGAATATGAACTGTAATAACGACACGATGTGTATAGGTCAACGCACCTGAAACATACGGACATTTTTCTTTGAAGTATTTCAAAACAATACTATGTAACTAAGAACATTCAACACTCTAAGTTGTATTGTGTTATAACAAATATTGTAAATTTAAAACTAAGTTACCTGTCATAGAATGTAGTCTTCATATGTAATCTTGGTTGAATATTTTCTTTGTGCAACGACTGAGAAACGCGCGCACACGAACAATATGAACTGCAATACTGTGCCGCGTGATCTAACTGTACGATATAACGGCAGTGCCGGAGTCACACAGACGCTTCTGCGCATGCGCGCACTCTATCTGCCAACATAAGAACTTTTACGGCGCACCCGCGTCATTCAAATTTTGTATATAATGTGTATAATGTAAGTCATATAAATAGTTGTAGATAACTTAGATTTTCTTGTGCCTTTAGGTGAATTGCTCGCCTGCAGGTGTGTCCTTTCGCCTCGCAATTCAGGGGGCAATATAAAGGCACATTTGCATGCCGAGCGTGAGTTTCCTCAGAAACGCGAAATATTAATTAAATAAATAATCAGTGACAAATAAATAAAGCCTATGGCACACAACTGCAGCGCTGTGTCGCTGATAAAACAAAAGCACAATTACGTTACTCTTATGTTTGATTAAGAAATGAGAGAGCTCTGGTACAAGTGGTGCGAGAAGCACGTAATTTATTCTATTGTCTGGCACACCGCCATATTTCATGTTATAGAAGAATACTGCGAGTTGCAACCAGACTAGGCACTCGATTCTGTAAAGAATTTATATTTATAAAAGTAAGTAGGATTATGAACTGTAGGCTTATTCATTGAATATATCTGATTTAACTAACTGTGTAATTTTTTTATGTTTAGTAGACAATCACCTCTGTACGACGTATTGGCATGGCTGGCAAATTATTGAAATATTGAGATTTAGATTATGAGTCCGCACCTACCGCAGCAGTCTTTGGAAACGATTTATTTACGAAGTCCGATTATTTCAGTTTTATTTCACGGTCAACTACGAGTAACATTGCCTTTATGAGAAAGCCATTGTCAAGCGTCTGATACCGAATAATTAAACGTCCACGTTCCAGATAAGCAAATTTTTATTACAATCACAATCACCATCATACAGATAGAATAATTAATATTTAAATAATATTTTTTTATTTTATTTATTTTATAATCTGGAATTGACGTTGTTTCTACATTTTCTCCTCAGTATTGCTTTTACAATTACAGTCATTATGACTACCCTCATAGTATTGTGATTGATGTTGATTGGAGAAACGAACGTGTGCATCAATGTCCCTGTCTGTACTTGGTCGCGTAAATAATGTAGCTTCATTGATAGATCTTGTTATGGGTTCATTTCCTTGCGTGGAACACAAATTTTCTCGAGATAGATTTAAAGATCTCTCAATGTTTTCTTTCCATTGTTTAAGTTCTTCGCCTAGTTGTTCTTTGGCTTCTCGAAAACCTTTATTAAATAAATTTTCTCCACAACTCTCGGTCATAGATTGTATAGCTCCTCTGAAAGTATGTTCAATATTGTCTGAAGAAATGCTTTGCCTTTCTAAACTTAACAGCGAGAATTTTCCCGCGAGAATGTTTACCTTATGATCAACCTCGTCTTGTCTCTCCTTTATGTTATTTATGGATTTATCCAAATTTTGGATGTCCTTCGGGATCTTGTCTTGTGATTGTCTCAAATCCTGCATATCTGCTGACATCTCATTTATTTGTTGCTTTAATTCATATTGAACTTCAACTAATACCGGAATTACCGCGATAGAACATTGCATCTGTTCTTGTGCATGAACTATCTGTGGGATTGACTCGACCTGCTCTTTAATAGTATCAAGCTTAGTAGCAACATACTCAGTTAGATCTAAGCGTAACTTCTTCGCATTTTCATTACACTGCTGAGTGACTTTCTCAATTTGAGCAGCTAACTTTAATTCTGTCTTTTCATTCTGAATTTTGAATTGTTCCGCAGTTTTATTTATCATCAAGTTTCTGAAAACTCTCTACTAATTTATTATTTAATTCCGCTTGATTAGCTTCTAATTGTTCCTGGACTTCCACTTGATTGGCTGCTAATTGTTCATTCATTTCCCTTTTAATCTCTATTTGCGCTTTAGTTATTTCCCTTTTACTCTCTCTTTGCGCTTTAGTTAATTCCCTTTTAGTCTCTATTTGCGCTTTAGTTAATTCCCTTTTAGTCTCTTTTTGCGCTTTAGTTAAGTCTGTTACATTTTTGGCTAACAGTGTTAACTACTGCTGGGTTTATTTCGTCCTGCTCAGATGACATCGAAACACTTAAGCTTTGTTGTGGGGCCTGACTAATGCTGCCGCTAGGCACTACTTCAGTTACGCTAGCGTCTAATGTTTCACTAACCTCAGAAACAGCTGAGGGCTGTTGTGATTCGCTCTGCTGTTGCATTGCCATTTTATAAGCCGCCCTAGTAAGAACCATTAATACACAGAACAACAAATATATAAAGTCACTCGCATCTGAGTTAATAATGTCACTGACCTAAACATTGCATAATACTCACTTATAATAAACACTTCCTATCTAAAGTTCAACTCAATAAATCTGATAGACATTTAAATAGTTATTATAAATTTCTATCTACAAAAATTTAATAGTATATTGTCTGGCCTGAACGACGTTCTCGTAGGTTGTGGCGAAATTGTGACTTCTGGAACAGGCCTCGTCTTCTTTTCTCTCGTGCACATGCAACATAAAATTCACACAATGTTTAAGTAATGCTCAAAAATGAGTCCTGTCACAGTGAAGCCAAATTTAATATATTTTGTGTGTGGTCTAGAATTTAAAAACCTCTCTCACACCGGCTTGATTTAGCTTCACTGATCAGGATAGTAAAAACATGCGTATATTAAGGGAATTTTCATTGACAAAGCAGGCTTATCACATTCACACAGTTCAATACTGTTCTATCCTGATTAAATTGAGCTTAACTTAAATTCCATAAGGCAGTGAAGCAATTTCGAAGTCTCGGTGCGACGAAAATTGTCAGTCGATCTCCTGGAAACATTTGTAATAATTATTAACTTTCGGTGATCACATGGGGAAGACCGGAGATCTGCTGGTAAGACCGTGTTAGCCTATTTATTTGAAGTAACTGGATATCTTGAGCATACAAAACGGCAGGTTCGTCCAGTGTAAATCAGACGTTCCCCACTGATCCCGTGCAACACAGCGTAGTAAGCAGACACTGTCAATAATAATCAGTTAAATAACACGTGAACACACTTACTTTAGTTTAATTCATGTATTAAATTCCTTCTCATACAGAATCTCATCAAGATGGCGACTAGCTCAACAATACATACATATACATCCTTCTTTCACAACCAATCGGCAAGAAGTCCCCTATTCCTTTCATAAGAGAAAACATAGATAGCAGAGAAGCTATTCCATGGAGTAAATGCACGCTCCAAGGAATAATTGGGCTTGAAACTACTTTGCATTGATAATCGGTAAGATAAGAAGAGATATTTCGAGATATGTACTGAATTATATAATTTATAAAACTTCTGAAAATATCGCGGAGAGACCGCTGCAAGAGACATTACAACTGGATGTCATAAACTGCTATATATATTATGACTTTTGAACACAAGTAAGGTAAATACATTGTTTGTTCTCTATCAAAATCTTTCATTTGCTAACTATGCCTATCTGTAGTTAGTGCCTTCAGTAGTTTGAATCTTTTATTTAGCTGGCAGTAGTGGCGCTCGCTGTATTGCAGTAGTTCGAGTAACGAAGATTTTTGTGAGGTAAGTGATTTGTGAAAGGTATAGGTTAATGTTAGTCAGGGCCATTCTTTTGTAGGGATTTTTGAAAGTCAGATTGCGTTGTGCTAAAAATATTGTGTGTAAGTTTAAACACAGGCATGTACAATTTTTCTAAGGGGACGTTTCAACGGTGCTTCTGAAACAAATAAAAGTACATTTGCGTTGCAGAAACGAGTGCTACTACGCCTCCCCTCCCTCCCTTTCCCCGTCCCTCCCTCTCTGGCACCGGTAGCCACGTGTCGCTCTCTCTACTGATAGCGCCCCCTGTGTCTGTGTAGGAGCACGGATGCTGCCCACGCAGCCACACCTTAACGCTGGAAACAGCGGCGCCAGACACCCGCCGACCGGACCTGGCCGTCGCTGGACGCGGCATGAATGGAATTTTTAATCGGCGGCCGCGCAGCGCAGTAGCCAATGGCCGGCGCCGCCCACGCACACTGTTGCACGGTCAAATATACGAGTTCCTGGAATGCTCGCTTTCTTCCTACGCCATGTGCGCTCCGGTCGGGCGTACACAAGCGTTATTCTCCTGTCTTTGCACTCAAAGGACAAGCAATTCAATATTTGTGTTTCCATTTATTTTTAACAGGCAGACCAGTCGTTCCAGTTGACGGGACGCCTTTCTCTTACGTTTTATTATAAACGCTTTCAAGTCAGGTCACATCTCCTGTTCAGAACACAGACGTTTCTAGCACTATGTGTGTCACACTGAGTTCCTACTCAGATGCAACACTGAGAAATATCAGCACGATTTTTATAACAAGCGTTTTTCACAAATAACAACAGGAAGAAATTATTCGAGATAGATAATTGCAGTGTACATAAAGTCGTAAACAGCTGAATTTTATAAATAACGTAAAACAGAAAGGATCGTTTTGAATATAGTTGCAACATGTAAGAATCTACATCTACATATATACTGCGCTAGGCACGAAACGGTGTGTGGCGAAGGGCACAGTTCACTCCAAAGTCATATCACCCCCCCCCCCCCACCCTGTTCCATTCGCGGATCGCGCGAGGGAAAAACTACTGTCTGAACGCCCCAGTGCGAGCTCTAATTTCCCTTATTTTTCAATAGTGATCATTGCGTGATTTGAAGGATGCTAGTAACAATATATACTCTACATCGTCGGCGAAGATCGGATTGCGGAATTTAGTGCGCCGTCTATCTGCAACTTTGTCCCACTTCAAACATTTTACGAGATTTGTAACGCTCTCACGTTTGCTAAATGTACCGGTCACGGATGTTGCCGCTCCTCTTTGGACCTTCTCAATCTCTTGAATCAGACCCAACTGGTAAGGTCCCATACACACTAAGACTGGACGAACTAACATATTGTAAGCTATTTCCTTTGCCGAAGTAGTGCATCGCTTCAGGATTCTATCGATAAACCGCAATCTAGAGTTCGCCTTGCCCTTTACTTGTGTAATCTGATCATTCCATTTCAGATCACTTCGAATAGTCACACCCAGATACTTGACGGATTTTACTGCTTCCAAAGACTGGGCATTTATTTTGTACTCGTACAAATGGTTCAAATGGCTCTGAGCACTATGGGACTTAACTTCTGAGATCATCAGTCCCCTCGAACTTACAACTACTTAAACCATACTAACCTAAGGCCATCACATACATCCATGCCCGAGGCAGGATTCGAACCTGCGACCGTAGCGGTCGTGCGGTTCCAGACTTTAGCGCCTAGAACCGCTCGGCCACTCCGGCCGGCGTACTCGTACATTAATGGAGATTTTCACCTTGTTATATGCAGTAGGTTACACTTACTAATATTGGGATATAACTGCCAATCATTACACCACGCATTTATTTTCTGCAAATCGTCAATGATTTGTTCACAACTCTCGTGTGATACTACTTTCCTGTAGACTACAGCATCATCGGCAAACAGTCTACTACCGCTGTCAATTACATCAACCAGATCGTTTATGTAAATCGTAAAAAGCAGCGGACCTATTACGCTGCCCTGGGGCACACCTGAAGTTACGCTTGCTTCTGTTGAAGTCACCCAGTTCAGGACGACATACTGCTCCCTGTCTGTTAGAAAACTATCTATCCAACAGCACATGTCATCGGATACGCCGGAAGTGCGCACTTTTTGGAGCAAGCAACAGTGCCGAACTGAGTCGAACGCCTTTCGAAAGTCGAGAAATATGGCATCAACCTGGAGGCCGGTATCTAGAGCCTGTTGTATATCATGCACAAAGAGGGCCAGCTGTGTCTCGCTTGACCGCTGTTTCCTTAAACCGTGCAGGTGTCTGCAGATGAGCATCACTTTCGCGGTAAACACAGCATCTGAATGAAACTTTCCACTCAAATTAACAAATAACATTGGCTGCTTACCATCTATACAACTTGTCAAAAGTGTTCAAATGTCGTGTAAAGTAAATACAGAAACATATTAACAGGAACAGGTTAACTTAAAGCAACAAGTAAAGATTTTGAGATTAGCTGCTTACTTGTAACTACCCAACAAGTTCAGTTGCTTTAAAGCCTAATCTCGGGATAGGCAGAGCCCGCACTGAGATGCACTGGAAGAATCCCGATTTGATGCGGCCACTCACGAATTCCTCTCCTGTGCTAACCACTTCATCTTAGAGTAGGACTTGCATCCTATGTCCTCAGTTATTAGTTGGATCTATTATAATGGCGGTCTTCTGCTACAGGTTTTACTTCTGCAGCGTCCTCCAGCACCAACTTGGCTTTTCCATGACGTCCTAACGCATGTCCTGTCATCATGTCCTTCCTTCTTCTTTTCACTTTTTCCGTAAGTTCCTTTCTTTTCCGATTCTGCGGAGAATCTTCTCATTCCATACCTTGTTCATCCACCTAACTTTCAATATTCTTCTGTAGCACCACATCTGAAATGCTTCGATTCTCTCCTGTTCATGACTCACTACCATGCTATGTTGTGTTGGAAACTTATATTCTCAGAAATTTCTTCCCCAGGTTAATACTTCTGTGTGATAGCAGTAAATTTCTTCTATCTATCTATCTGTCTATATCCGAATCCCGCTCCAGCTACTGCCGGGTCCGGGTGCTGACGAGTCCTCTCCACACAGGCTCCAGGAAGACGAATATAAAACATAAAGAACACATATAGATGTGAAATACAAACATAAAGTCCATTAATGTCACTCATTAAATTTTATCCCCAGCAATCAGTATTCTTGTTCACTGATGTATACAGTGTTTTGCCCTTTCTAAATGTTCACAGCATTTATTTTCTCGCTAGTGTCAGACACTAACTATTTACACATGCGATCTTTCATTGTTTCACAGTTATTCTTAATGCTCAAATCACTTCCGTTTCCGTAGGTTATGCCAAGATTCTGTCCTATTCACTTTCGGGCACGATCCTATTGAATTATTTACTCTGTTACTTCACTTCCAGTACATTATGCCGAGATTCTGTCCTAACAAAAAGGACATTACACCTTCGCCGATCGCGGAAGTGCCATTAGGCGCCAATAGGAGGCGTCATAGAGTGAAAGGACTAGACTTCCATTAATTTAAGACTTCATTCACCATTAAAATGAACGACACCTTTATTTCACACTCAGAATGTAAAAGGATTGACAATTATCGTTTCGGGCTTCAAAAGAGTTAAACATTTTCTTTTTACTTTGCTGTTCAAAAAAACAGTGAGTGGACTGGAATTTTAGCAGTCTAAAATTACATGAACAACCATTTAATTGTCCAAGTGAACAACAGATAGCCTCAGATCCTTAACTCAAAACTACATAAAAAATAACCATGCCCAAGGTAAAACCGCAGTAAAATAAATTAACAACAACCAAAATACTAATTTATGGAGAAAACCAGTCTTTAAGATTCAAACAAGTGAAAGTCCTACAGAAACAACAATAAAATTACAAGAGTTTCAAAATTAGGATAACACCTAACTCTTTCTTTGGTCTTGACAACAGCGAATCAAAAAATAATAATTTTCGGAATACGTGCAGCCGAAACTGTCTGGAATTATGGCTGACCATTCTAATACAATTGCTGTCTGTACCCTAACAAGACCCCGGTCCGAACTAGACGGTAGCAATGAACGCCATCCGTGATTGCAAAAACAAAATTCAGTGCTGAGATCGCTCGAAATACAGCAACAATATAAAGTTCATCAACCCTTCAAATAACAAATGTATGCCGAAGCGCACCTGTAGTACAGACAAAAGATTATTACACTCCTGGAAATTGAAATAAGAAGACCGTGAATTCATTGTCCCAGGAAGGGGAAACTTTATTGACACATTCCTGGGGTCAGATACATCACATGATCACACTGACAGAACCACAGGCACATAGACACAGGCAACAGAGCATGCACAATGTCGGCACTAGTACAGTGTATATCCACCTTTCGCAGCATTGCAGGCTGCTATTCTCCCAAGGAGACGATCGTAGAGATGCTGGATGTAGTCCTGTGGAACGGCTTGCCATGCCATTTCCACCTGGCGCCTCAGTTGGACCAGCGTTCGTGCTGGACGTGCAGACCGCGTGAGACGACGCTTCATCCAGTCCCAAACATGCTCAATGGGGGACAGATCCGGAGATCTTGCTGGCCAGGGTAGTTGACTTACACCTTCTAGAGCACGTTGGGTGGCACGGGATACATGCGGACGTGCATTGTCCTGTTGGAACAGCAAGTTCCTTTGCCGGTCTAGGAATGGTAGAATGATGGGTTCGATGACGGTTTGGATGTACCGTGCACTATTCAGTGTCCCCTCGACGATCACCAGTGGTGTACGGCCAGTGTAGGAGATCGCTCCCCACACTATGATGCCGGGTGTTGGCCCTGTGTGCCTCGGTCGTATGCAGTCCTGATTGTGGCGCTCACCTGCACGGCGCCAAACACGCATATGACTATCATTGGCACCAAGGCAGAAGCGACTCTCATCGCTGAAGACGACACGTCTCCATTCGTCCCTCCATTCACGCCTGTCGCGACACCACTCGAGGCGGGCTGCACGATGTTGGGGCGTGAGCGGAAGACGGCCTAACAGTGTGCGGGACCGTAGCCCAGCTTCATGGAGACGGTTGCGAATGGTCCTCGCCGATACCCCAGGAGCAACAGTGTCCCT
Source organism: Schistocerca cancellata (assembly GCF_023864275.1). NCBI lineage: Eukaryota > Metazoa > Arthropoda > Insecta > Orthoptera > Acrididae > Schistocerca > Schistocerca cancellata. Next base: position 1,058,183,128 of record NC_064626.1, on the reverse strand, counting down.
AATTTGCTGGGAAGTGGCGGTGCGGTCCCCTACGGCACTGCGTAGGATCCTACGGTCTTGGCGTGCATCCGTGCGTCGCTGCGGTCCGGTCCCAGGTCGACGGGCACGTGCACCGTCCGCCGACCACTGGCGACAACATCGATGTACTGTGGAGACCTCACGCCCCACGTGTTGAGCAATTCGGCGGTACGTCCACCCGGCCTCCCGCATGCCCACTATACGCCCTCGCTCGAAGTCCGTCAACTGCACATACGGTTCACGTCCACGCTGTCGTGGCATGCTACCAGTGTTAAAGACTGCGATGGAGCTCCGTATGCCACGGCAAACTGGCTGACACTGACGGCGGCGGTGCACAAATGCTGCGCAGCTAGCGCCATTCGACGGCCAACACCGCGGTTCCTGGTGTGTCCGCTGTGCCGTGCGTGTGATCATTGCTTGTACAGCCCTCTCGCAATGTCCGGAGCAAGTATGGTGGGTCTGACACACCGGTGTCAATGTGTTCTTTTTTCCCTTTCCAGGAGTGTATATGAAGATGGTATCTGTTCCAGAAATGATAATTAAATCGAAACCCTTAGCTGCCGAAGGTGTTGTTGAAATACATCAATGGGGACAGCTGAAAATGTGTGCTCCGACCAAGACTCGAACCCGGGATCTCCTGATTACATGGCAGACGCTCTATCTATCTGAGCCACTGAGTGCACACAGCATAGTCCGACTGCAGTCGCACTATGGGATATGCCCTCGGTGGCTCAGCTGGATAGAGCGTCTGCGATGGAAGCAGGAGATCCCGGGTTAGAGTCCTGGTCGCAGCCCACATTTTCAGCTGTCCCCATTGATGTATTTCAACAACACCTCTCGGCAGCTAAGGGTTTCAAAAGATTATTAGTTAAAATATAATAATTATTCAGTACCAGCCTCAATACGAAGTAGGGAGTAGAAAGGGGAAGTTTAAAGGAAGTCAATTTAAGCAAGCTACAAATAATGGTAATGAATAACTTAAATGATTACTGTGAAAATAGTTCATTAACAGTCTTATTGCCGAATTAAGAGAAAATATATCAATGAGGGTTGGCTCAAGTACCAGCTACACCTTGAATCAGCTATTAATGACGCTTATCAGCAGATAATATACACAACAGTAACGCACTCTAAAAATGTATTGTCTTAACAACACAATAAACTAATGAGAGCGATTTCATGTAATAGATAATTATTCATCGTATGAGGACTTGCTAATCAAAACGTAGGTACTCAGAACAAACACCTGTAATAATATTGCTACGAACTAGCATGAGCCTTCTGAGGGTACATTGAAATAAGCGGCATTTAATCAGCCAAAGCCACATAGAGACGTGCTAATCTTTAATACCAAGATTGCATACAGTTTTCAGCCTGCTTACCTTCACCCACTACATGGTCGGGTACAAACTAACGCCAAAAGCGTCAGAATCCGCAATATAACCGTGCTCCAGCACACAACAGCTCTTAGTGGCGCTCGAAGGAAACAACTAAAACACACGAAAGTCTTAAAAAAATTAGAAAAAAGGAAAATGGTAGAACCCAGTTTAGTCTCAAAATCATAGCACGAGCTTCTTTCTTACCACGATCAAGTTTACGCCATCTCAACAGGCAACTTAAATAACACTCACAAGGAAATAAGCTGAAATATTTTATTCTTTTCCTAATTTTTTTTAAAAAAAGAAGACACCATAGAATACAGCGAGGCACGAACCTCACACAAAAGGCACTTTTCTAAGTTACACAGTGAAAGTAAAACATTACTAATATTCAGAGACTTATCTAAGTGTATCCGCATGTGAGACTGTTTGTTGTTATCAAAAACGCTACTCTTATTCCACATAACTCTGCACCACAGAAGTTACAGCTACACAAAATTATATACATCTCCGTTCTTAACTATACGCAGTGTAAATATACTGAAGTGACAAAATTCTTGCGACAGATATACACGCATATACAGATGGGGGTAGTATCGCGTACATAAGGTATAAAAGGGCAGTGCATTGGTGGAGCAGTCATTTGTACTCAGGTGAATCACGTGAAAAAGTTCCCGACGCGACTATGGTCGCGCCGGCCGCTGTGGCCGAGTGGTTCTAGGCGCTTCAGTCAGGAACCGCGCTGCAGCTATGGTCACAGGTTCGCATCCTGCCTAGGGCATGGATGTGTGTGAAGTCCTTAGGTTAGTTGGGTTTAGGTAGTTCTAAGTCTAGGGGACTGATGAAATCAGATGTTAAGTCCCATAGTGCTTAGAGCAATTTAATTATGGTCGCACGACGAGCATTAACAGACTTTGAAGGCGGAATGGTAGTTGGAGCTAGACCCATGGAACATTGCACTTAGAAAACCGTTAGGGAATTCAGTATTCCGAGATCCACAGCGTCAAGAATGTGGCGTGAAAACCAAATTTCAGGCATTACTTCTCATCACAGACAACGCAGTGGCCACGGCCTTCACTTGAACGCTGAGCAGAGCGGAGTTTGAGCAGAGTTGTCAGTGCTAACAGACAAGGAACTCTGTGTGAAATACACGCAGATGTCAGTGTGGGACGTAGGACGCTCATATTCTTTAGGACAGAGCGGCGAAATTTGGCGTTAAAGGGCTGTGGCATCAGACGACCGATGCGAGTGCCTTTGCTAATAGCTCGAAATCGCCTGCAGCGCCTCTCCTGGTCTCGTGACCATATCGCTCAGATCCTAGACGACTGGAGAACCATGCCCAGGTCAGATGAGTCCCGATCTCAGTTCGTAAAATCCGATGATTAGGTTCGAGTGTGGCGCAAACCATACGAAGTTGTGGATTCAAGTTATTAACACGGTACTGTGCAAGCTATTGGTGGCACCATTGATGGAGCGGGCTGTGTTTACGTGGAATGGACTGTGTCCTGTGAATTTGCTCGCCTACTTGGAGACCATTTGCAGCCAGTCATGGACTTCATGATGCCAAGGAATGACGGAGTTGTTATGGATGATAATGCTCTATGTCACCGTGTCCCAATTGTTCATGACTGATTCGAAGAGTATTCTGCACAGTTCGAGCGAATGATTTGATCATCCAGATCGCCCAACATGAATCCGATAGAACATTTACGGGACGTAGAATTCTGCACCGATAACACTTCAGCATTTATGGCCGGCTATAGAGGCAGCACTGTTCAGTATTTTTGCAGAGGACTTCCAACTCCTATTAGAGTCTGCGCCACGTCGAGTTATTGGACTAAGCAGGGGCAAAGAAGGTCCAACACGATATTAGGAGGTATCGCACGACTTTCGTCACCTCAGTGTAATGTTGTTAACGTCCTATATTCTTCTAGATGTCTGTGTTTATTAGCACCTCTAGTATCACCGCATCATTTCCTAAGCCTAGGCGTGAATGTTAAAACAGTTAAAGACCCAGTCACATGAAAAGTCAGCGTGATCAGTGCATAAGATACATGGAGGAACTGCGGAAACTTAACATGCACTGACAGAACGCTACTCCTGGCTGGAATTCACTGCACGGGTGGCACGTTAGAATTTGCCTTACAGACATTACGTGTGCCTTGCAATCACCTACGAGAATATGAGACGGGATATTAGACGTAACAAACATTCGTACAGATCTAATCCCGTTGTAACAATGAATCTTGTCACCAGAATGAAATTTTCGCTCTACAGCGGAGTGTGAGCTGGTTTTGAAACTTCCTGGCAGATTAAAACTTCCATGTTTTAATCTGCCAGGAAGTTTCAAAACTTACTGGTTTTAATCTGCCAGGAAGTTTTAAAACCAGCGCACATACCACTGCGGAGTGAAAATTTCACTCTGGAAACATCCCCCAGGCTGTGCTTAAGCCATGTCTCCGCAATATTCTTTCTTCCACTAGTGCTAGTCCTGCAAGTTTCGCAGGAGAACTTCTGTGAAGTTTGGAAGGTAGGAGAAGAGGTACTGCCGGAAGTAAAATTGTGAGGACGGGTCATAATTCGTGCATGGGTAGCTCAGTTGGTAGAGCACTTGCCCGCGATCGGTAAAGGTCCCGAGTTCGAATCTCGGTCTGCTACACAGTTTTAATCTGCCAATAAGTTTCAATGAATCTTGTATCTATTGGACAACTTTTCGGATTCGATACTTTTTACATGTCGATATCTTGGAAGTATCTGTATGAAGTCATTGTAGTCTATTAGAGTCAGTTACGTCAACGGTAGTGAGAGAGCCATCACCATGATGGAATTCAAATTTGTGGTGGATTGTCAGCAGTATTCTAACATAACCGAACTAAACGAATTAGCGAAACGCAAAATTTCTCTTTATGTATTTGAATAAATCACCAGAAATACCGAAACTATTACGCAGTAAGTCATGAATTTCCAACGCTGTGGATTGCACACGCCTTCTATTCTTGTCGAAGGCGCACCTCAAAGTACTTTTCCTGATAAATTCCATGGACATGATTTACGAGTATGAAGCAGAACCTCCGCTTCACAAAATATACACAAAACGGAATGAACAATAAATATTAACTAGTTACAAGTCCGTTGGCTTGACAAGAAATGCAATATACACGTAAAATAATATTTGTTGCAATAACAAGGCAGCTACAGCACGGACAGCCGCACACCAGCTTCTCACAGGCTGAACACTCGGCCGTCACTGATAGCCCACTGAGCAACCGAGGCACGACTCACGAAACGCTCTCACTACTTTTCTACCTTCCAACCGTGACAGAAGCTCTCCTGCATATCTTGCGGGACCAGCACTCATGGAAGAAAGGACGTCCAAGAGAAATTACTTCCAATTAAACCTACCCCCCCCCCCCACCCCAATTAAACCTACACTTCAATTTTGATCGCCTTTGAATGTGTTGCAGTGTAGAGGAAAATAGGAGATGAACATCTGCGCCCATTCGGGCGTTGAGGGGGTGAAACACCCCAACGAAAAATATCGAGTTTAATATTACTGAAGGAGTACCGTTGAAACAGTAACAGATACTTAAAAAATACACTCCTGGAAATTAAAATAAGATCACCGTGAATTCATTGTCCCAGGAAGGGGAAACTTTATTGACACATTCCTGGAGTCAGATACATCACATGATCACACTGACAGAACCACAGGCACATAGACACAGGCAACAGAGCATGCACAATGTCGGCACTAGTACAGTGTATATCCACCTTTCACAGCAATGCAGGCTGCTATTCTCCCATGGAGACGATCGTAGAGATGCTGGATGTAGTCCTGTGGAACGGCTTGCCATGCCATTTCCACCTGGCGCCTCAGTTGGACCAGCGTTCGTGCTGGACGTGCAGACCGCGTGAGACGACGCTTCATCCAGTCCCAAACATGCTCAATGGGGGACAGATCCGGAGATCTTGCTGGCCAGGGTAGTTGACTTACACCTTCTAGAGCACGTTGGATGGCACGGGATACATGCGGACGTGTATTGTCCTGTTGGAACAGCAAGTTCCCTTGCCGGTCTAGGAATGGTAGAACGATGGGTTCGATGACGGTTTGGATGTACCGTGCACTATTCAGTGTCCCCTCGACGATCACCAGTGGTGTACGGCCAGTGTAGGAGATCGTTCCCCACACCATGATACCGGGTGTTGGCCCTGTGTGCCTCGGTCGTATGCAGTCCTGATTGTGGCGCTCACCTGCATGGCGCCAAACACGCATACGACCATCATTGGCACGAAGGCAGAAGCGACTCTCATCGCTGAAGACGACACGTCTCCATTCGTCCCTCCATTCACGTCTGTCGCGACACCACTGGAGGCGGGGTGCACGATGTTGGGGCGTGAGCAGAAGACGGCCTAACGGTGTGCGGGACCGTAGCCCAGCTTCATGGAGACGGTTGCGAATTGTCCTCGCCGATACCCCAGGAGCAACAGTGTCCCTAATTTGCTGGGAAGTGGCGGTGCGGTCCCCTACGGCACTGCGTAGGATCCTACGGTCTTGGCGTGTATCCGTGCGTTGCTGCGATCCGGTCCCAGGTCGACGGGCACGTGCACCTTCCGCCGACCACTGGCGACAACATCGATGTACTGTGGAGACCTCACGCCCCACGTGTTGAGCAATTCGGCGGTACGTCCACCCGGCCTCCCGCATGCCCACTATACGCCCTCGCTCAAAGTCCGTCAACTGCACATACGGTTCACGTCCACGCTGTCGCGGCATGCTACCAGTGTTAGAGACTGCGATGGAGCTCCGTATGCCACGGCAAACTGGCTGACACTGACGGCGGCGGTGCACAAATGCTGCGCAGCTAGCGCCATTCGACGGCCAACACCGCGGTTCCTGGTGTGTCCGCTGTGCCGTGCGTGTGATCATTGCTTGTACAGCCCTCTCACATTGTCCGGAGCAAGTATGGTGGGTCTGACACACCGGTGTCAATGTGTTCTTTTTTCCATTTCCAGGAGTGTAATTTCAAATGAAAGTTCTATCGTTTTTAATTTACTTTATACTGGTGCACCCAAATTTCTTAAAAACGCAGTTTCCTTTCTAAATACTCTCCCCCTCTCCCCTCTATTTTGTTTTTCATTTCGACATCTGACAAATAGCAAAACGTGTAGCATTCTTAACAACAAATTCAATCATATGTGATGAACTGGTCTTCCAAAGACGCAATTGCCAGAACCAAGTTAGAAAAAACACCATATACGTACGCCCGATGTATGTCCGCTTCAGTGCTAACTGTCACGTTGCATTGTTTAACAAATATTTCCCAGATAAATGTGTTCAAAATTTATATTCCACGTATCTTTATATATATATATATATATATATATATATATATATATATATATATATATATCTTTCCTTCTCTCTAGTAAGTCACGTAATATATAACACCTCTTTTATTTTGTGAACGGTCACACATAACGAACCGCGGTTTTCGGCAAATGTTAGAGCTTCGAGGGGCACATATGTTTTTTTCTCGTTAATGTTTCTGACGCTGGTATCAACGGAGGTGTTGAAGTAAGTACGTTTTTTTTAAAAAATGCTACCGTATGCTTTCTACAACAGCGTTCGATAGGTCTTGAGAAGATAATTACAGTGATATTGCGTTTGTTAAACCTATATTAAATGAATTCGAGAAGTGTTGTAGAATGTCAGAGCACAGTGGCCGCGAACGGTATTTGCTTGCGATGCGAACACTGCCATGCAGGCGTCTCGGACAAGGTCGCGTAATAGTATACCGTAAGATAGGCCTATGCTAAGAGAATAAAGCTTTATTTCCCCTTGAACTAGCTTATGACCTAGATGCAAATTCACCTACGAATATTGTATATGGAAATATGCATAGGCTAGGATCTAGCGTACCACAAAGAGCTTAGGAAAACTATTTCACATTTGTGTATCCTTCCTGTTTTACATGAGCTGAAACAGATGAATCAGCTGTTAATTCAGAATGAGATTTTCACTCTGCAGCGGAGTGTGCACTGATAAGAAACTTCCTGGCAGATTAAAACTGTGTGCCGGACCGAGACTCGAACTCGGGACCTTTGCCTTTCGCAGGCAAGTGCCCTACCAACTGAGCTACCCAAGCACGACTCAGGCCCTGTCCTCACAACTTTACTTCTGCCTTTACTTCTACCTTTCTTTCAGGAGTGCAAGTTCTGCAAGGTTCGCAGGAGAGCTTCTGTAAAGGTTGGAAGGTAGGAGACGAGGTACTGGCAGAGGTAAAGCTGTGAGGGCGGAGTGTTAGTCGTGCTTGGGTAGTTCAGTTGGTAGGGCACTTGCCCGCGAATGGCAAAGGTCCCGAGTTCGAGTCTCGGTCCGGCACACAGTTTTAATCTGCCAGGAACTTTCAACTGTTAATTCTTCAAAAATAAAGAGATCTTATACGCTGCAAAAAGCAATTACTGTATTAAATATGTCAATGCTAGAAGGAAGATTTGACCTATTTCTGCTGTACGTGGCTGCGTCCTTCTTAGAGGTAAAATCCATGCTATTGGACAACTGTCTATACCTACACTGCTCTAAACTATATCACATGGAATACTTTCGTTGAACTAAACATTTTATTAAAAACACGTTGGTGACCATCTGCACAACGGAAAATAAATATTCTTCTTAATGAAACGTCGTTTCATGCTGAACGTAACCACGTAATGACACGATTACTTGCTATGTGCAAGACACGTTGTCATCTTATTTGACATTGCAATGCAATTTCGTACACACGTATATGAAATAAACAATTTACTGACAATGATTTTGTATCCACACAAATCACAACAGATAAATTTTGGCTTCCAAAAAAGTAACTTTATTTTTATTGAAGTATGTGTTCAAACTGTTCACCGTGGACTGAAAGGCACATTTGTAGTCGCCGCCCGAAAGAACGATGAGAGATGTAAGTACAGTGGATGACATGGTATGGCATGCACTAGCGACTCAACACATATCGTCTGAAGCACGAGTAGTTGAGGATTGATCATACAATGCATCTTTGGGTGCTCCCCAAAGAAAGAAAACAAGAGGAGTCAAATCGAGGACCTCGCAGGTCATTTGACAACAGAATCCCATCCTATCCAATGCCCAGGAAAGCTCTAATTCAGTATTTGCGTTGCAACACGGGACGAGTGAGTTAGATAACCACCGTCTTCCAGCCACATACACTTCCGAATGTCCAGTGGTACCTCTTCTAGAAGAATGGACAGAACATTCGTCAGAAAGTGTGCTTACGAATCTCCTTTCACAATGCCTCAGATGAAGTAGTGTCCCGAAATGTCATTTCCTATGATGCCGCACCATACGTTTAACGCCGTTCATGTTGCATGTGACGAAGTCACTGTGGACTTTCGACTGTACAGTTTACATTAGGGTAGTTAATAAACGTTACATTATGGGTGAAAGGCATACGTTGGAAAAACGTAGGGTTGTTTCTCGCTGAAGGGCAAAGCGACAAAATCCTTACGACGTTTGAGTCGTAAAGTGCCTGATGTAGTGCCAGATGATACGGATGGAAGTTCTGCCGATGCAGGAAGCGAACGACACTCGTCTGGCTGATTCCACATTCCTCGGCAATGTGTCTCGTACCACTGTGCGGGTCCATTAACACCCTAGCCAGAATAGCTTTTTCGCGTTCTCTGTCAGCTGCAGTCTTCTTTCTTGTCCTCTTTTTGACGTTCAGTCAGCCTGTTCGCACTAGCGTCTTTTCATGCAGCTGCCTGGCGCGTCGGACATTGGCGATCTGGATAGATTGCCCTATACCGCTGTACTGTCCCATAAAAAGTAGTATATCCCACTTCTCCTCATTGGTGCACATGTATGCACGAAACGAATGTTGAAGCAGAAATGAGTGGCCTGCAGTGCAGACAAGTAAACAGCCAAATGTGTTGACATTCTGACAGAGCGTACGTAGCTCTGATTGGCGTTATTTGTACCGCTAATGCCGGTTCCGGCCATGTATATATATATATATATGCCATATTTTTGTTACTTTGTTTTCAAGTTGTAACATTTTCAGATTTAATTATCTTGAAAGTTGTTTGTACATTGTTGTTGTAACGTTATTGTAAATTTATGCAAAAAATCTTTACTGAGATCTGGATGGTGCAAGATTTCAGCATTTAACAAGCAATGCTTGATCGTGTCGAAATCATGTGCACACTGGTCAGTCCACACCCACGGGTTACTATATGGCGATAACGAGGTCTCAATAATTCCCCATTCCAGCATACGTCTAATTTCTTTTTTTACTGCTTCCCTTTTCTCGCTTGGTATTGAGTACTGTAACACCTCCGTTTAGTTCGACCCGACCTGATCTGATCGAATAGCAGCCCAATAATTACTATTAATGTGACCGTGTACCTAATGGGGCTGGCAATCGGAATTGACTGCTACGGAAGTTGTTACTTTCCAGTTCGTCCTTCTCAATACAGTAATAATGAAATGTCTGGTAACAAGAAAAACACCAATACAGTTTCACTAATTACGAACCTATATTCGTCTCAAAAACACAAAAAGGAGGAGACAGCCACTGCCTTCATCATACATATCTAATTACGGATAATCTCAGCACAGGCTCCTTCATTTTCCATTATCATCACACTATAAAATAAATTAAAAATAATAATGTATTAATTATTCTATCTGTATGATGGTGTTTGTAATTGTAATTGATATTTGCTTATCTGGAACGTGGACGTTTAATTATTCGGTATCAGACGCTTGACAATGGCTTTCTCGTAAAGGCAATGTTACTCGTAGTTGACCGTGAAATAAAACTGAAATAATCGGACTTCGTAAATAAATCGTTTCCAAAGACTGCTGCGGTAGGTGCGGACTCAAATCTAAATCTCAATATTAGAATAATTTGCCAGCCATGTCAATACGTCGTACAGAGGTGTCTGTCTACTAAACATAAAAAAGTTACACAGTTAGTTAAATCAGATATATTCAATGAATAAGCCTACAGTTCATAATCCTACTACTTTTATAAATATAAATTCTTTACAGAATCGAGTGCCTAGTCTGGTTGCAACTCGCAGTATTCTTCTCTAACATGAAATATGGCGGTGTGCCAGACAATAAAATAAAATACGTGCTTCTCGCACCACTTCAACCAGAGCTCTCCTCCTTTCTTAATTAAACATAAGAGTAACGTAATTGTGCTTTTGTTTTATCAGCGACACAGCGCTGCAGTTGTGTGCCATAGGCTTTATTTATTTGTCACTGATTATTTATTTAATTAATATTTCGCGTTTCCGCGGAAACTCACGCTCGGCATGCAAATGTGCCTTTATATTGCCCCCTGAATTGCGAGGCGAAAGGACACACCTGCAGGCGAGCAATTCACCTAAAGGCACAAGAAAATCTAAGTTATCTACAACTATTTACATGACCTACATTATATACAAAATTTGAATGACGCGGGTGCGCCGTAAAAGTTCTTATGTTGGCAGATAGAGTGCGCGCATGCGCATTAGCGTCTGTGTGACTGCCGTTATGTCGTACAGTTAGATCACGCGGCACAGTATTGCAGTTCATATTGTTCGTGTGCGTGCGTTTCTCAGTCGTTGCACAAAGAAAATATTCAACCAAGATTACATATGAAGACTACATTCAATGACAGGTAACTTAGTTTTAAATTTCCAATATTTGTTATAACACAATACAACTTAGATTGTTGAATGTTCTTAGTTACATAGTATTGTTTTGAAATACTTCAAAGAAAAATGTCCGTATGTTTCAGGTGCGTTGACCTATACACATCGTGTCGTTATTACAGTTCATATTCATCCGCTGCACAATAATTTTTTACAGGTTAGTATCGTCGTGGTAAAGTTTTTTGTTCACAGTAACATCGTTGTATAACAACGTGATTAATACATAAGCGTGTCCATTTCTCATCTCCATTATAGTCGTTGTGATGCAGTTCGTTGTGACTAAAAGCATTGCTTATTACAGATCAGACATGACCCGTCGAGTAATTGGTCCACGTGCAGTTCGTTTTTTACATTCCGTGGAAGCTTGGTTGCAGAACCTCGGACGGCACATAGCTGGCGTCGATCCTTGGACAGTCCAGGTAAGAGTGTCCGTCACATTTCGAGAACATTTCATTCCCTGAAGTTCCAACCAAAATTCTTCCACCCGTCGTGTTGTTTTCTGGACAGGCACTATGTGTCCATTTAATCCAGTTAACATCTTGAAGTTAGGTACTGTGGTAATGTCACTAGACGATGCACGAATTATGCACTTCACATTTTCAGTTTTTTGCTGAATATAGTTCACCTAAATGTTCGTAGTTATTAATCAAAGAAATCATTCATCGCGTTTACATAGATACGCTGCATAATGAATGGCATTAACCGTTTCTTTCACATAGGTTTCTGCGTAGTTGCAGAGTTAGTAATGTTCGTTAATGTCCGTGAACAGAGGTTCACTATGCAATGTCTTTTTGGCACTCGTTTTGTTCAAATTTTTTACATAGTACAGTTACATGATACATCAGTTAAAAAAATAAGTAATTATACATACACACGTCACATATTTTCTTAGCATAAACATAATACAGTTGCACATACACATGTTTGCATCATCATTACATAGCTATAGGTTATTACATTGTGTCACGTTTGATTACATGAATTGTCGATATTTACATCCTCTTTAGCGGTTTTGCTGGGATATTATCGATGTTTTTTGTGATGTCATCTGAAATTAAGATTGGTTAGACACAACATTCATTACATCAGTAGACAAGACCAGGCGTTTCACTACTCAATAATATTCAAAATAGTAAGAGAGAGAAAATGTTCGATTCCTCGCGTTTTGTGCGTGTGTGTAGAGTGTCTGTGTGGCCTTGACTACTGATAGATGCTTTTCGTGTTGAGAGATGTGCGTCTAATCTATTTCTCAAAGTAAAAGATCGCTTCACAGGTGACGTCTGTCAGTTCGTCAGGTGTCACACCAAGTCAGTGGTACCTTCAGTAACAAATGTTCCGTGAAAAATTAATATGTCATCCACTGCTACGTAGTCATAAATTTTATTTTTAATATTCCGTCCTTCAGGTGGTGCCGTGCGTTGAAAGAAGAGTTCTTCTGTCTTCAACTGCGTCACTGGAACCGCTGAAATGAAAATTTCTATACTACTTATTATCTGTGCTGTAACAACAGAGTTTTTCGAGTTGCTTAGCAATATTTTGATGGGTATGACCTTGACATTATTCAGCATGAAATGCTCTAAGATCTCGGTGTGCGTATAGCCCAATAATTTTGTTAGTTCTAGGATGTTGTAACAGATACGCACCAGGATGCGGTATGTTAACAATTATATAAGGTCCTTCATATAACAGGCGCCACTTAGCGTTGCGTCGTTTGAGTGCTACAGATTTATGATGAGTACGAAGTAGTACAAGCATTCCTACCTCGAATTTTTGTTTTCTTTTTATTATGTTTCTGTGATGTTTGTTTCGTATTTGTGCGTGATGTGTCAATGTAGTCAATACTTCTTTTATTTTCTGTTCAGGTGTGATTTCCTTGTCTGACAACTTAGGTAATGGTTCTATCCACTGATCGTTCTGTTTGCAATTGAACATGATCTCATTAGGTGTGTAATTTGTATCGTAAATATTTAAGTTATTGTGTACGTCTTCGAAAAGACTTAGGTAGGACACCCAATTAGTATGTTTTGATGAAATATAGGTCCTCATGAATCGATTTAATTCTCGGAAAAGTCTCTCAGTCGCGTTACATTGTGGGCTAAACCTCGAAATAAATATACTTTTGATGTTATTGTCCTTCAAGAAATTTCTCCATTTGTACCCAGAGTAGTATGCTGCATTATCTGACAGAATTGCTTTAGGTTTTCCCACGTGCGTCAGGTAATCACTTGAGAATCTTCGTATTATAGCACTTGCAGTGGCGGATTTTAAAGCATAAAGTTTTACATGTTTAGAAAATATATCGTAAAAAGCTAAGATATATTTGACGCCTCCAGAGCTTGCTGGATGCGGTCCACTGATGTCAGTACACAGAATTTCCAGGGGTTTACTGGGTAAAATAGAATGTAAATCTGTTTTTGTAGATAAATTCTGAGGTTTTGATTTTTGACATATGACACATGTTTTCAGTTCCCTGTAAATTTCTCTTCTCATATTGCTGGTGATCGGTGTAAATTACTGTATGTTTTCCAAATAAATAATAATTGAATTTCTTGAATGCCCATACTATGGAAAGTGTTTCTAACTCAGTAGTGGAGTATGTACGCTCACATTCAGTTAAAGTACGACTTGCAAACCCAATAATTCTTATCTGTTCCTTTTCTTTATTCTTTACAACTTGAAATAAGCAACATCCCAAGCCAGTTCGTGAAGCGTCACAAGTCATTCAAAAATCTAAATTGAAATCTGGATGGCTCAATAAGTTTGCACCCACTAAAGCATGTTTAATTGTATTAAAGTCATTCTGGCACTGTTCCGACCAGATCCAAACTTGATTCTTTCTGAGTAGATTTAGCAGATGTTTACTGTTCAAAAGTGGTTGTGGCAAAAAAGTCTAAAAAATGAACATAGCCCAAGGAATGATTTTAACTGCTTTTTAGTTCAAGGGCTAGGAAAGTTTCTGATAGCATCTAATTTACTGGGATCAGGACGTATGCCCTGTGAATTAATGATATGTCCTAAATATTTTATCTCACTGCAACCAAATTTTGATTTTCTTAGGTTGGCTGTGACTCGAGCTTGTGCAAATTTTTCTAAAATTCTTTGAAGTGTGTCAACTTGTTCATTCCAAGACTGTGTAGCTATCAGTATATCATCTACATAGTGTGTGACTGTCTCAACTAAATCGTCGCCAAGCACGGTATCCAGGGCTGTAATGAATACCCCAGAGCTGACATTCAGTCAGAAGGGTAGAACACAAAACTGATAGGTTCGCCCCCCGAACATAAATGCAGTATATTTCCGTGAATCAGGAGTGATACCCACCTGCCAAAACGAATTAGCGAGATCTATTGTGGAAAAATATTTTGCATCTAGAAATTTCTGTAATTGCTCTTCTAAATTTTCGGGTTTTGTGTGAACCGGTAAAATTATTTCATTAATCGCTCGTGCGTCTAACACTAACCTAATGCTTCCATTCGATTTTTTGACAACAAGTAGAGGACTACAATAAGGTGAGGTGGATGGTTCAATGACCTTCCAGTCTAACATTTGTTTTAATTCTTGCCACACAGCAGGTCGTTGAGATAACGGTACGTTATATGTCTTATGGTAGAAGATCTTGTGAGGCTTAACTTCAATCTTGTACACATACGTGTTGATAACACCCAATCGTTTGGTAAAAACTTGTAAATATTTGGATAACACTTCCTGTAGTTTTATACGTTCATGTACACTGAGAGCTGTAGCTTCACTTATCTTATGATCAAGCAATGTTTTCAAGTCCATTAGCTCTGTGTCAGATGAGTGTGTTTGCATGTCTTGAATGTCTTTGTCAAGTACTAACTGAACCTTGTACCCTGTACAGTGTTTGTCATGCTTTAGAGTTCTCCTGTCCAAATCAATAATAATTACCCTGCTTTTATCATTTAAAATATATTTACCTTTGGAGAAGCCTATAATGCAGTCCTTCTCGCTCATAATATCTATTCCTAATATGCAATTTGTCACAAGGTTTTGTACAACCAGGAATGGCCATTGTACGGTTCCATTACCTATTTTAACGTTTACAAAAACTTGCTTCGTAACCCTACATGACTTATTACCTAGTGCAGTAGTTATTTTACAGTTTTGGGCAGGAAACTCAGGCACAGGTTCCAATTCACACATCTTTTTATAGAAATTAAAAGACAAAACGCTCACAGCTGCACCTGTATCTAGGATAATAGTAGTTGGAATCCCACCTACTACACCAGTAGTAGATGCTAAAACAATTTCATTTGTGTTTGAACGACATTGTGTACTGTCTTGCAAAAGTTCATCTGATATATTCTCATTGTGGTTGTATCTTATAAATAAAACAGGTAATTTTTGTTTAGAATTATTCAGCATATCATTATTCTGTTGTTCAAGTGTGGTGTCAAATAACTGATTAACATTGAAGTCGCCCCCCAAGAATTCTTCAGCCACGACCTGGGGCATAGTAGTGACTGTTTCTAGTTTGTTGGATTAGCATTTGTACTAGGTACTGACACAGATTGAGGTTGTGCATCAGGTGTCATTTCTATTATATTCACATTCGGATATTGCCTATTATGATCTCCAAACTTTTGCGGTTGTTGTTGCTGTTGCGCATTATAACTTACCTGTCGGTCGTAAGGTATGCTCCAATTTTGTCCTGGTGTCTGCTGTGGTAAAGCAGAGTTTGAATGAAAGTACTGATCGTTACGAGTCCAACCTTGATGCTGTCTTGGCTCGTAGTTGTTATTATTTCTATTTCTGTTTGTGTTTTTGTTGTTGCCTTTGTATCCGTTGTTACCGTTGTAGTTATTACCGCGGTGCCTTTTGTATGGATTGCCGCATGAAGTGTTATTACTGTTGTAACTATTGTTTGTATTGGAATACGCGTGTTGATTTTGATTTCCGTACTGAGACGGCATGTGAGTTTGCTGTTTTTGTTGTACCGCGTATCCAACTGTGGACGCGCCAGAATTGTGTTGGCAAGCCTGCATGTTTTGCATACCACTAGTGTAAACATTGTGGCTGCTGTTTTGCCGCGCGAAGCACTGGTCTTCAAGTAACATGTCAACCGAATCTAAAGCTGTTAAAAAATAATCTGAATCGTCATCCGGGATATGTAGGAGTTTTTCTTTAATGTTGAAAGGCAATTTGGCCTTCAACGCACCGAGTATATCACGCGTTGCGACTGGTTCGTCTAAAAAGTGTCCCATGTTCAAGTATTTTTCAAAATATCTGCGTAAGTTACCATTTTTACTGTTAAAAGTTTCAGGTTCTAAAATTTGTCTTCTGAGTCGCTCCTGGACGGATAGCGATCAGAATTTGTTCAGAAAAGCACGCTGAAACTCACTGTACGTGGTACATACGTCAGCTTGACTGTATGCCCAGACAGCTGCATCGCTTTGGATGTAACCGACAATATATGAAATCTTTTTCCGGTCACTCCAAGTGCGTGGAAATGCGTTACTAAAGGATTTAAGAAAAATCACCGGATGAATGGTTCGTTTTTCTGGGATAAAAATCTGAAATTGCCTGTGTTTCATTAAGCTTTCTTCTTCCTTCGTATTGTGATATGGATTTATTCCACTGTAATTACTGGTATGTTCAGCTGGCGAGTAATTACGATAATGTTGCTGTGGTTTGCCATGATAATAGCTTGTGTTTGTGTTTGCACATCGTGGTATGTGTTGTAGTCGTGGTGTGTTTTGTTCTTGTGTATTTGTCGTGTGCGGTATGTGTGTGTCATACTCGAATGTATATTGGTTCCTGAACTGTGCATTTTGACTGATATTTTCGTTACATTCAGACTGTGGTCGATCGGTGAATTGTCTCATGGGTGCAGTGACGGATTGTACAGCGTCACTGATCAGCTGTTTGTTATTAGTAATGTATTACGCTACGGAGTCGTGCACAATTGTTGGTAAATTTTCACGTAAGCATGTATCAAAATGTTTGTCTTTGTTCACTACCCAATCATTAAATTCCTTATTAATATTTTGAAAATGAGCTGTGGCATCAGATTGTAAGATGTCAGTCAGGTGTTGTTCAACATTGTCAAATTTATTCTGTACGTCAGTAATTCGTTTTTCAAGGTTGTCATGTACTGAAGGATATGTTTGAATTTGTTCAGTAAGAACTTCACACGTGACATTAAGGTTTTTTACTTGTGTCTGTAAAAGTGCTACGTCAGTTGTAGTCTTTTCTTGTCTCGTATTAAGCTGGGAAAATTTAGTACTGAGTTCAGTCATCTGTTTGGTCAGTGTGGCGTCTATAAGTTCCACACGTTTACATAAAGTGTCATTACCTGTCTTGAGTGCTATGAGGTCAGATTTAATTGCGTCATTTTGTGTCTTTAACTGTTCATTTAGTGTCTTTAAGGTTGCCATGTTTTCCGCGTTCTGTTTCCTTATGGTTGCCATATTTTCTGCGTTTTGTTTCATTAGCATTTGTAACATGTCGGCAATGTTTACCGTTTGCAAGGTCTCTGCCCCCGCCGTGTCATTAGACGTGACGTCATGCATTAACATGGGCTCTGATTGAGACTTTGAAATTTTTGTGGTGGACGGCCTATTGTCAAAATTTTCGTCAACACTTGCGTCAATGTTTGATGAATCGTCACTACCGGTTGCTGTCGTAAAGTCATTTTCTAACACTTGTCTCACGTCCGAGTCGGATTGCGTCTGAATAGTACGTCCTTGCTGTTCCATTTTTGCGTATTGTTTTCTAGTTATTACCATGCCACACGTGATATATGTTTCAAGAAAATTTTTGACACTGATTTTAAAATAAAATGTAGTTGAGCATGAATCGCTCGTAGCAACAATGGTTGTCTGTTAATTTAAAAATATAAACTGAATTTGAGATTATTGGTAATGGCTGCTGGCCATGTTACATGATATCGTACAGAAGTCGGCCATATTGTATACTCGTGTATTGGTATTGTTGCATACGTTATTGTTTAGGGAAAAGTACTGAGAACGAAATTTATCACTGAAACTGTTATGCGGAAAAGAAACACTACAGAATTTACTGAAAAGCTAATACACTGAATTATACGTCTGGTCAAGCCTGCTAATGCAAAGATGCTGCGTCTTACCTTATTTTGCTGGAAGCTTCTTTGCGTCTTCCGGCAAAATTTCAGAATTTGAAAATATCTTCCAATTTTGTTATCTCTCATACATTGACGTCCAGGTCCAGAAAGTTGATTTTTTTTTACATGAAACAAAGAGAACAATGTAACAAATGACAAAATAACAAGTCCGACACGCAGTCGCCAATATAAAATAAATTAAAAATAATAATATATTAATTATTCTATCTGTATGATGGTGTTTGTAATTATAATTGATATTTGCTTATCTGGAACGTGGACGTTTAATTATTCGGTATCAGACGCTTGACAATGGCTTTCTCGTAAAGGCAATGTTACTCGTAGTTGACCGTGAAATAAAACTGAAATAATCGGACTTCGTAAATAAATCGTTTCCAAAGACTGCTGCGGTAGGTGCGGACTCAAATCTAAATCTCAATATTAGAATAATTTGCCAGCCATGTCAATACGTCGTACAGAGGTGTCTGTCTACTAAACATAAAAAAGTTACACAGTTAGTTAAATCAGATATATTCAATGAATAAGCCTACAGTTCATAATCCTACTACTTTTATAAATATAAATTCTTTACAGAATCGAGTGCCTAGTCTGGTTGCAACTCGCAGTATTCTTCTCTAACATGAAATATGGCGGTGTGCCAGACAATAAAATAAAATACGTGCTTCTCGCACCACTTCAACCAGAGCTCTCCTCCTTTCTTAATTAAACATAAGAGTAACGTAATTGTGCTTTTGTTTTATCAGCGACACAGCGCTGCAGTTGTGTGCCATAGGCTTTATTTATTTGTCACTGATTGTTTATTTAATTAATATTTCGCGTTTCCAGGGAAACTCACGCTCGGCATGCAAATGTGCCTTTATAACACGCTAATCCTTCACTGCAATCCAACACTGCAATCCAACACTGCAATCCAAAGTGATGCTGGCGCGGTAGACGCGAAACCAAAATATCGGCACTAGAATGTCACTAATCACTTACGTAATACTACTTCTTCACCTTCCCAAAATTATTCTAGTACAAAGGGGTTAAACCACGGCGATGGCAACTCCCTTTGTCGTTAAAGCCTTGCATTACAACAACTGGCCTCCACACACCTCTACCCGCAACATGGCAACTGACAACTCCACACTCGCTCTCGCAACACGACACAATCGATTGTTCGTCCTATCGACCTGTGCCGAGTGCAAACTTATAGTAAGGGCCTACGGACCCCTTACATCCCTGCTCTCGAAAACTTCTTTGAAGCCGCTGGCGTAAAAAAATCGACAAGGAAATTAGATATCATTACATCTGAACAAAACACATAGTGTAAATAATTAATGAAATTACAATTCACCAAATAATCCCTCGACTCCGGTAGTGGGCTGCCTCCACAATAATATTCTACAAAAGGTTATTACATCTCACAAACATGGCATTGTCCAAATAACAATTTTTTTATCAAGCAGCAATAATCCTCTATAGCCAATATTGAATGTAACACACAACATACAATCAAAAATTATTACGTGAACACATGACATATGAACTATTATATTACAAATTAGTTGTTACAGGTTTTACACCCATTCTCAGGTAATCGTCGAAATGAAATATGAAGTTCTAGTTATAATACATCAGAAAATACAATGCAAATAAACATTCCCCTTTTTCAAATGTCCGTTTAACAACTAAATGTTCTAAACATGTCTTAGTAGGTCTATTCTGGTCCTTGTAGCTCTCACTCCTGACCCGACCTCATCTGGAGTGTCATTCAGTTTTCCGGTCTCTCCGCCTCTTCTATATGCACTGTCTCATTTATTCGCCTATCCCTTCCTCTTTCATGATCTCTTGGTTCTTCACTCCTTCTCCAATCATTTCTCCATTGCCGTTCACCACCATGGTTCCTATACCTATGGCCTCCACCTCTTCCTCTATAATCAGATGAATTATTAAAATGATTCCTTTGGTCACTACTTCCCTCTCGGTTTTGATCATTAGCTTGATTGTGTTCCTGTGATCGAACAGATTCCAACTGTTCCAGTATCTCCATCAAGGCCTCCCTATTTTTAATTAGGCTCCCGGATAAAGTTTCTTGCATTCTCCGTCTCTATCTTCTTTTTATTGCAGATATCATTATGTCATCACTCAGGGGTTGTTCCAAGTTCTCGTTCAATTCCCACAAATGTTCGGCAAGCTCTCTCAACGTTCCTCTCCATGTATTAAGTGACTTGTGGTGTAGTCGGTCCTCAATTACTGCACACTGATGACTTTTGGACCAGTATTTCTTCAAGAATTCCCCTTCAAACTGGTCAAAACTAGTAGTCCCTTTCTGCTTCCTGACTCCCCAAGTGAAGGCCTCACCTTCCATCCTATCTATTGCAAATTGAATCTTGTCTGAATCTTTAAAATGCGCTGGGAAAACTCCTTTTAACCATTTCATAAATATCATTGGGTGCAACCCTCCTTTCGGTTTTAATTTCTGCCCTGTATTATTTTGGACGTACCGATTATCACTGTTCATCAAGGTAACGACTCTACCTTCCCCAACTGTTCAAGTGGGATTGCTAATTCGTTTATTAATTTCTTCTGTCTTGCTCTCCAATTGTTGCACTCCCTGTTGTAATTGCCTAACCTCCATTGCAACTCTCTTGTTATCCTCTTCTCGTTGCACAGCTATATCATTTCTCAGATTGACAGCCAGTTGGTTTTGCCTATCTCCTATCCCCTTAATTGCATCATTACATTGTTTCTGCATCTGCATCACCTCGGCAATTCGATGATTGCAATTTGTTTCCACTTCGGTGATCCTTTCTCCCAATTCGGCTTTAGTTTCTTCAATATTGTCTTCTATCTGTTTTGTTAACTTTCCTTCCATCTTCTCCACATATCCCTGGACTTGGTCTATACTCTTCTGTGGCTTACTCTCTCTCTCGTTGATGTCCATCTTCAATTATTCTTGTAACTTCTGCATTTCCTTCTTCAGATTATATTCTATCTTCCTTTCCAATGTTTTGAGCTCTTGCATTAGAGTTTCCTTAATTGACTTTTCTAAGCTTTCTTTGGTTTCTTGTAAATCTTCCTTAAATGATTTTCAGAATATTTCAAACCTTTTTCTAGTTTCTTGTAAACCCTTCTCTAATGATTTGCGGAATATTTCTCCCCTTTCTCTAGCTTCTCGTAAATCTTCCTTTAATGATTCTCTAGTTTCTTGTAAATCTTTCTCTAATGATTTGCGGAATATTTCTGCCCTTTCTCTAGCTTCTTGTAAATCTTCCTTTATTGTTGCCTTGATTTCCTTTATCAGGTCTGCCAACATCGACTGCATATCTGCACCCTCTGAAACTGACTTATTTCTCGTCGTTTGTCCCGGTGTCTCAGGGTAACTAGTTGAATGTGCTAATGGGCTTTCTAATGACAATCCATAATCACTGATTCCTGAATCATCTCTGTCTTCTTGTCCTATCCCTTTCCTTTCAACTACTGCCTCACAAACCTGCTTATCTTCAATAGACATGTTTGGTTTATTTTTAACCCACAGGCAAGTAATATAAAATATCCTCTAGCAACCCAAAACACTCCTAATTACTGCTAAACTTATCAAACAGTACCTGCAGTATTTTCAGTTAATCCCGAAATTGACACAATACGTATGAATACTGAACATAACAACTCTCAAAACCTAATAAATTCAGATATCGATTTTCACATACACAGTTTATGTAAGATGTTTTAAATAAGACAATTCACACCATTCATTAAATCTATAAATGTAAAATCCCCAAAAACAATGAGCATATCGGTATAATCACCATTTAGACAGCGCAGTATGCATAAATAAGTATGCTATATTTCAGAGTATGTTTCACAAACTTTTCGGAAATTACAGTAATTGGGCACTTCTCCTAAGGTGAAACACAGTTTAAAACTGTTTATTTATCGTGAAGACTGTACACTGCAATTTAATGTTATGCTACCAGTTGTCTTCACTCACCAATTGACGTTACCACGAGTCGTGATGTTTTGACGTTTGAAGTGGGCGTGGCGCTGTACTGCCGCCGGAGCCGCGTGAAGTTATGCTGAAGATCTGTGGCGAGTCGTCGTAGTTCTCAGTCGGCCGCTCCATGGCGCTGCAGGTGGACGTAGTTTGTAGTTCCGCCGCTAGATGCCGGGTTGGCGCTCGGTGTCTCGAAGTCTGTCAGTGTAGTGTGTCTGTGCCTGACCTACTCCTTGCACAGGTAGTTGGGATGACGTGTGAAATCACCTCGCAGATCGAAGCTCTTTGGCGCAGCTGCTACACGGGTCTGTGTGACGTCACTCAACAATTGCGTCGCCACATAAATTGTCGCCTGCATAACAGTTCATGGGTCCACCTGAGTTTGCTCGATTTTCGTCATTCAAGGAGCAATTTCGGTCATAACATTACTATTAAACACTTCTGTAAAAGCTTTCGTGACGAATTCTTGGCTCGTTTTGTTGTGGTAATGTTCACACGTGTCTTTCTTTAGTGTTCACTTTTCACAGTTTTTCGTGTGGATCTACGCGTTTGCACATTATAACACAGTTTATCGACACTACTACTCTCATCTAATATGGCGAAAAAACAGTTTATTCACAATCGTAAGATGCTATTACATCGTATTGTTCAAAATGCACTGTTTCTTGTCGCGATTTGAAAGTTTATACTCTGTCTTCATCCGAAATTGGAAAAATATTTTCGCGCGTTAAGCAAGTAAAAATTACCTATTGTTCTTACTATTCGTCCGAAAAATGCACTCGTCCTTTCACGGTAAGCCAAGGTGTAACACCTCCGTTTATTTTAGCCGACCTGATCTGATCGAATAGCAGCCCAATAATTATTATTAATGTGACCGTGTACCTAATGGGGCTGGCAATCGGAATTGACTGCTACGGAAGTTGTTACTTTCAAGTTCGTCCTTCTCAATACAGTAATAATGAAATGTCTGGTAACAAGATAAACACCAACACAGTTTCACTAATTACGAACCTATATTCGTCTCAAAAACACAAAAAGGAGGAGACAGCCACTGCCTTCGTCATACATATCTAATTACGGATAATCTCAGCACAGGCTTCTTCATTTTCCATTATCGTCACACGCTAATCCTTCACTGCAATCCAACACTGCAATCCAAAGTGGTGCCGGCGCGGTAGACGCGAAACCAAAATATCGGCACTAGAATGTCACTAATCACTTACGTAATAATACTTCTGCACTTTCCCGAAATTATTCAAGTACAAAGGGGTTAAACCACGGCGATGGCAACTCCCTTTGTCGTTAAAGCCTTGCATTACAACAACTGGCCTCCACACACCTCTACCTGCAACATGGCAACTGACAACTCCACACTCGCTCTCGCAACACGACACAATCGATTGTTCGCCCTATCGACCTGTGCCGAGTGCAAACTTGTAGTAAGGGCCTACAGACCCCTTACAGTACGTTTGATGACAGTAAGTTTCATGGGGAAACACTTGCATGTCGTACACATAACCTTTAATTAGTCCAGGTTTTTTCAAAAATACTTTACGATAATTAGTAAGTGTGTCTAATAATTGCTTTTGTTGCAGACTGTCAAGACCAGAGGACTGTTGCACTTTTTCTACTATTTCAGAGAGGTGGATATTCTCCTCGTCCTTCATATTTTCCATTACCGGGAATGTACTGTAATTGAAACTATCTTGAAGCTGCCATAAATGTTCGCGAATCGGTTCTATCTTTAAAATTTGACAATATTTGCCATGCCATTCTTTGGTCCTTATCAAGTCTAACCTGACTGTCGTGTCACCGAAACACATGCTGCATTCACCCTTTGCGAGATCGATTATACAGGGTGGTCCCGAATTCATGGTACAAACTTTAATGGTAGGTGCAGGACATTGTAACAAGGATATATTGTATAGGAATGTATAGTCCCAGGTGACGCGGTGAGGCGTAAACAGGGGAAATAACGGCCGAAAGGAAAACGAAGGATTTTATTGAAATCGTTGTTGACAAGTGTCATGTTTACAGTAAGTGTTCAAAATTGCGTCCACCATGAGCGATACATGCTTGACAGCGTCGGTGCAGCGATTGGCGTACACGTTCAAAGATGCCTGGTATTTCACGCACACCTGCAGCAGCTACAGATATGCGAGCAACGAGATCCTCATCTGAGTCAACTGGAGTCTCATAAACAAGACTCTTAAGATGTCCCCATAAAAAGTAATCGAGGCAAGAGAAATCAGGAGATCGGGGTGGCCAAGGGACTGGTCCACCACGCCCAATCCATCTAGCACCAAACGTGGCATTCAGGTAATTCCGTACAGCAGTGCTGAAGTGTGCTGGCGCTCCATCGTGCTGAAACCACATGCGGTTACGAATGGCGAGCGGAACATCTTGCAGCAGTTCTGGTAACACTTCTTGCAGAAAAATAAGATAGCTTTCGCCACAGAGTCGCGTGGGTAGTAAGTATGGCCCAATCAAAAAGTCGTTCACAATACCAGCCCACACATTAATACCGAAACGTTGTTGATACGCATGTGGACGCGTTGCATGTGGATTATCTGTTGCCCACACATGGGAATTGTGCGCATTAAAGACACCCTCGCGTGAAAATGTCGTTTCATCTGTAAATAGCACATGACCTACGAAATCCGGCTGCAACGCACATTGCTGCAACAACCACTGGCAGAAGTTCACGCGAAGAGGATAATCTGCCGGATTCAATGCTTGTACTTTTTGAAAATGGAAGGGGTGTAAGCGATTTTCATTTAACACTCTGCATACAGTCTGATGACTCACATGTACGTCACGCGCAACAGTTCTTGTGCTTGACTCGGGTCTATCAGCCACTATGTTCAAGATGCGTTCTTCCAGTCTTGGAGTGCGTACAGCTCTTAATCGACCAGCGTCATGTCTGTTGACGTCGAACGTACCTGTTTCACAAAGTTGACGATGTAACCGTTGAAAAATTCTATGATCCGGCATTCGTCGATTAGGATACTCCGCGCGATACATTCGTAACGCAGCTCTGGCGTTACCATTTGCACGGCCGTACATGTAATGCATGTCTGCTTTTTCTGCATACGTAAAGTCACCCATCGTCTACGGCAGCACAATTGTGAATGGCGCTTGTCCCTACTGCGATACATCATGTTCATCTACTGCCCTCTACCGGCAGTGACACCAACCGATCACTCCATTTCTCTTTCCCCTGTTTACGCCTCACCGCGTCACCTGCGACTATACATTCCTATACAATAAATCCTTGTTACAATGTCCTGTACCTACCATTAAAGTTTGTACCATGAATTCGGGACCACCCTGTAGTTTCCGTCTCTCGCAAAATATCTAATCCGAGGAGACAGTTCACGGCTAAATTCTTTACAATAAGGAAGGTGCACTCTTTGGCTCCCATTCCAAAACTGATACAAATCCGTGTCTGTTCCCGAACTAGTTGGGCTTTCTGACTAATGGCTCCTGTAACTCGACAATTAGTGACTGGAAAAACCGGAATCTTTCTAATCTTCTTTAAGTGAAGAAAGAACGATTCATTCAGCACAAAAACAAATGCTCCATTATCTAAAATCACCGTAGTTTGAATACCACAAATATCACAAACTATAGCTGCTTGTACAACTTCCCGTTCAAACAAATTACACTTCTTCCGAAAATCTTGACATAATTCCTTTCGTATATCGACTCCGTCATTATATCTTAACATCTGCATAGTTGAACCACGTTGCTGAGCAACATCAACAGAATTATTCCTACACACTGCATTTTTCGCGTCGTTCGACTCGATCGCTGCTGATTCTATGCGACACACATTCTCATTGTTACTACAGCTGGTTGTCTGCACGTTTGGTTGATCGTTATTACTAACATCATTCATGCAAGTGCCCCCTAGACACCCTGCGACTGACACACGGGAGCAGAATGTCGTCGCATTTAGTTTGACTGACTGGTACTTCAAAAATGGTTCAAATGGCTCCGAGCACCATGCGACTTAACTTCTGAGGTCATCAGTCGCCTAGAACTCAGAACTAATTAAACCTAACTAACCTAAGGACATCACACACATCAATGCCCGAGGCAGGAATCGAACCTGCGACCGTAGCGGTCGCTCGGTTCCAGACTGTAGCGCCAAGAGCCGCACGGCCACTCCGGCCGGCTGACTGGTACTGGTTGATGGTTGCGGTTCACTTACCTCAATGATATTGATATTTTGATTCTGTGGTTGCCATGGCTGCGCATTCACATGCTGCTGCATGTTATTTGACATATTTGTATTGTACGGGGGTTGTACATGATTGTTATTGTGATATTGCGGTGGCCTAAGCTGCTGCCATTGCTGTTGTGCATAATTCTGTGTTGACCAGTTATGTGGTGGTTGCATGTTTTGCTGATTATTTGAAAAATTACCGTTATTGTAATTGGCGTTAGCTCTAAAATCACGTTTCCGTTTCCTTGAAAAGTTTCCGTTGTTGTTTTGTCCACTATTGTTCTGTGGATGATAATTGTGATTCGGTGCATTACCGTACTGTCCATTTGTGTTCATATTGTGGTTCTGCCATCCTGAATAATTCGGACTATTCCAATGATTTTGATTCCCATAGTAGGTGTTTCTATTACTATTGTTTTTGTGGTTTCGCCCGTTGCCATTACCATTCCCATTATTCGACGAATTATTCCCAAAATGGTGTCTGTCCTCTTCGATAACCAAATCTAAAGAGCCCAGTACAGATAGAAAATGTTCCACGTTGTCTTCAGGAATGTGAAACAATTTCTCCTTTAGATCACGCGGTAACTTCTCCTTTAATACCTTTAAAACATCACACTCAGGGATTGGTGTGGATCAATATTTCGCTTTGTCCAGATACTTTCCGAAATATTTCCGCAAAGTACCTCCTTTTCTATTAAATGGCTCAAGGCTATAAACTTCTTTTCTTAATCGTTCTTGTACCCCACGTGACCAATACTTGTTTAGAAAAGCTCGTTCAAATTCATCGAAAGAGCTGCATTGTTCAGCTTTCTGTGTCGCGAACAACGCTGGCTCACCTTGAATATGGGTAATGGTAAAGACAATTTTCTCCCTTTCGTTCCAACTGTTTGGCATTATTCTGCGGATCCCTTTGATAAACACAATTGGATGGGGTCCGTTCTTATCATTGGTAAACTTCTGAAACTGGGAAATCTTCACTAAAGCATCCTGAGTCACCAATGATTGTCTATGGTCCTGATAAACGGATGTTACTCCACGTGTTGGCTTGAAATTATTGCCCGTCTGCCCCCTACTTTCAGTTAAAGGCGTTTCATAATGATCAGGGTGTGTTAATGTGATACTAACACACTCCGGTGAACTGTTATGAAATGTTTGCATACGTGTTTCATGAAGCACTTTCTGCACGTTTTGTAATTCAGTCTGGAGTTCATGAATCTTTGTGTTGTTTTCATGTATCAGTCGTATTCCTACTCGTTGTAACATCACAGGTAGTTCCTTCTGTATAAGAGTACTAATTTGTTTGTCTTTGTCATTTAGCCATGTGTTGAATGTGGTCACAACGCGTTCTTCTTGTTCTTTGCATTTTTGTTCTATTACGTTTTGATTATCAACCGTAAGGTTTTCTATACGTGTACTTATGTTGCGTATTTCTGCTACCAAAGAAGTGTGTGTTTGTTGTAATTTGCCCACATCCTGGGTTACTTGCTTTACATTCTGTGGTAAGTCATGGTATGTTTGTTTCATACTTGAAATGTTGTTCTGAATAGCAGACAACTGGGCATCTATTTGCTGTCGCAGCTGGCGATCGTGTTCTTTGAACCGGTTTTCAAGCTTTTGATCTATCTCTTTTGAGACCTGTGAAAAGTTTAACTGCCTACGCTCGTCTAATTGACTGATGCGTTCATCCAAGGTCCTAATACGTTAATCTACTTTGCTAATACGTTTATCTAAATTGTTATTAATCTCAGTTGCAAGCTGTTTAGCAGTTTCTTGTTCTCGCTGTATCTGTGATTGTTCCTGTATTTTAAACATTTGTTCCTGTGATTGTTCCTGTATTTTAAACATTTGTTCCATTTTCATCATTAAGAGAGAAAATGGATCCATTACTGTTTGTGTTGGCTCTACCGGTGGTAAATCGACTGTAACTGGTGTTTCGTGTGGTTCTGCTTCAGTATGCACTTGAACTACCGTCTGTATTCTGCCTGGGTGTTCTACAGCAGATGGATCACTGACTTTAATATTAGTGTCCTGTTCTACACTCCTGGAAATTGAAATAAGAACACCGTGAATTCATTGTCCCAGGAAGGGGAAACTTTATTGACCTATTCCTGGGGTCAGATACATCACATGATCACACTGACAGAACCACAGGCACATAGACACAGGCAACAGAGCATGCACAATGTCGGCACTAGTACAGTGTATATCCACCTTTCGCAGCAATGCAGGCTGCTATTCTCCCATGGAGACGATCGTAGAGATGCTGGATGTAGTCCTGTGGAACGGCTTGCCATGCCATTTCCACCTGGCGCCTCAGTTGGACCAGCGTTTGTGCTGGACGTGCAGACCGCGTGAGACGACGCTTCATCCAGTCCAAACATGCTCAATGGGGGACAGATCCGGAGATCTTGCTGGCCAGGGTAGTTGACTTACACCTTCTAGAGCACGTTGGGTGGCACGGGATACATGCGGACGTGCATTGTCCTGTTGGAACAGCAAGTTCCCTTGCCGGTCTAGGAATGGTAGAACGATGGGTTCGATGACGGTTTGGATGTACCGTGCACTATTCAGTGTCCCCTCGACGATCACCAGTGGTGTACGGCCAGTGTAGGAGATCGCTCCCCACACCATGATGCCGGGTGTTGGCCCTGTGTGCCTCGGTCGTATGCAGTCCTGATTGTGGCGCTCACCTGCACGGCGCCAAACACGCATACGACCATCATTGGCACCAAGGCAGAAGCGACTCTCATCGCTGAAGACGACACGTCTCCATTCGACGCTCCATTCACGCCTGTCGCGACACCACTGGAGGCGGGCTGCACGATGTTGGGGCGTGAGCGGAAGACGGCCTAACGGTGTGCGGGACCGTAGCCCAGCTTCATGGAGACGGTTGCGAATGGTCCTCGCCGATACCCCAGGAGCAACAGTGTCCCTTATTTGCTGGGAAGTGGCGGTGCGGTCCCCTACGGCACTGCGTAGCATCCTACGGTCTTGGCGTGCATCCGTGCGTCGCTGCGGTCCGGTCCCAGGTCGACGGGCACGTGCACCTTCCGCCGACCACTGGCGACAACATCGATGTACTGTGGAGACCTCACGCCCCACGTGTTGAGCAATTCGGCGGTACGTCCACCCGGCCTCTCGCATGCCCACTATACGCCCTCGCTCAAAGTCCGTCAACTGCACATAAGGTTCACGTCCACGCTGTCGCGGCATGCTACCAGTGTTAAAGACTGCGATGGAGCTCCGTATGCCACGGCAAACTGGCTGACACTGACGGCGGCCGTGCACAAATGCTGCGCAGCTAGCGCCATTCGACGGCCAACACCGCGGTTCCTGGTGTGTCCGCTGTGCCGTGCGTGTGATCATTGCTTGTACAGCCCTCTCGCAGTGTCCGGAGCAAGTATGGTGGGTCTGACACACCGGTGTCAATGTGTTCTTTTTTCCATTTCCAGGAGTGTATATCCTCTGTCTGATATGAAAGATTATTATCAATTTCTACATCACTAGTTATTCCTTCCTCCTCTGAATGTTCTACAGTTACTTCCTGCTGTGTAGGTTTTCTTACACGTCGCATTTTTTTCACCATGTTTGCAAATGTTTGGGCGAAAGTCTAATCGGGCAAACGTCACACGCAACACATCAATTATTCCGTCACACAAAACATAAAATATTTACTACACTGCACCAGATTGGAATCAGTACTACAAATGTTCACTTTCGTTTGACTAAAATTCAGTTCCAATCTCGTTCAGTTAACCTCTACTGAAAACAAAATGGTTCAAATGGCTCTGAGCACTATGGGACTCAACATCTTAGGTCATAAGTCCCCTAGAACTTAGAACTACTTAAACCTAACGAACCTAAGGACATCTCACACACCCATGCCCGAGGCAGGATTCGAACCTGCGACCGTAGCAGTCCCGCGGTTCCGGACTGCAGAGCCAGAACCGCTAGACCACCGCGTCCGGCTACTGAAAACACTTGATGCTATATTTTACTGATCCTTCTCGCAGTTATTTAAATATAGTTGACTCTTATAGCTTCCTAAGAGAACACCCCGGACTACAAGTCCATTTAAAAAAAAAAAAAAAAACACAAAATTTTAAATTTTTTTTGGTTTGTTTAATATGGTACAGTAGCAGGCTGAACAAGATGTTGTTCCTACCTTACGCAGTGCTTCTTTCTGCAGCCGCTGGGATGGAATGGTACAGCAAAATTATCGTGTTTAGGGTCGTCGTAGATTTCCGCTCATTACAGCATGAAACAAATTGAAAAACCACAAATTAGCACACACATATAAGCTAGTCCTGTCAATAGGTAGCCACTGAATTGCCCCCTCTGTTTATTGATTGGATAGCCACTGAATTGCTATTTATTTATTTAATGGGATAATAATAATTATTAAAAGGTGGCTATTTTATTTAAGCATTGATTTTACTCTTTCGATTGTTGCGAGTCAACGATAGTGCAATGCTGCTCGCTTTGGAAAATACACATTTTATAAGAATTATGTGGTCCAGGAAACACTTTTGCGAACATGGTTTCGATTTAGATGGTATTCGCGTAATTGTACTGATTAAAAGTTATCGTTTCCGAAAGACGCAGGTTCGATTAATGCTGTGTGCACTTTTGCGCGTATAATGAAAATATTCATAACACGTCGCGTAACAAAAAGAAACATGCGAATCACAACCGTGATCAAACGAAGAAACTATGAAAACATAAATGTTCTTCGCTGTTATTCAGGACAGGCTCATATTAGACCTTGCAATTTTTAGTTATAGGAAATCACTTTAGAGATATTTGTTTGGAATAACTTGTATTTACTTTTTCTCTCTCTCCTTTTTACAGCCTTTATACCTTCACATCGATTAAGGAACTTTTCCTTCTCTACCGACCAGTACGAGAACAAAAAATTCAGACTCAACAAAATGTCTTCCATCGAATTATTACATGCTTAACCCTTAACAATCATATATAGTTTCGTAGTACAAACAATGCTAAACTATTCCGTGCACTAGAAAGTCTTTGATACACTGAGCACAAAAATGAAAATAATAAAATTATAATTACATTTTTAATATCATGAATACTTCTTTAAATCATGAAAATAAGGTTTGACATCGTCGTAATATTAATTTTCATCGTCGTAGCACTACATATTATCCACTATGCGTACGAACTTTATTTCACGGGCGAAAGAGTGGAATTTAACACAAAAGTGGACACTCAATGAGTGCGTTGTGTTACCATGATTTCGTTTCCAAATTTTGTGCTACGAGTGTTTAGTAATGCCAAATATTCAGAGTGTTATTGGGACCACATGCGTGGACGTAACATTCGAGGCAAACTAAAACTCAAGGACAAGTGTTTTTATCGATCAGACAGCAACAGTGGTGAGTCGTAACAGTGTTGGGAACTGCTACTGACTATATCATTAAACCCGTTGCAGAACTGTATAAATGTTGGAACGTAATTACATGAACCTTTCATTGCAGATAGTCAGTTACGTCGGAGGGACGAATGGACTTGCATTATGATAAAGAAACTCACAAGCAGTCGAACATACCACAAAAAAAAAAAAAAAAAAAAAAAACATTCTTCTTGTTGAGTGAAAGAGTGCGTGAAATATGATGTAATTTAGATGTTAATTTAAGGGACTGATACTGCTGTTTGAACTTCATGTGACTGTATGCTGGGATGCTGAGCACACGTGTCGGTGACGGCAGCATACTGCAGCGACATCAACCGTCATCCCTTGCCGCACCACGCCACATCATCGCAGTCCATCGCAGACTTACCTGATGGGGCGAGACATCGGTGTTGCAGTACACCAAGTCGCCAGCCGTCGTCACCAGCAGCACTATCACGAAATTGTACCATTATTAAATATCATACGAAGTGAATATTCAAATGTGGAAAATTAAAAAAGAGGGTATGGAAGATGTGCCCGCTCCGCCGTCGTTTTTTTCCGGGTTTTTTACCATTGGCCTTTGCCCGAAAGGGGAGCGTAACTCAAAGTCCCTGAGACTTAAAAGTAAACAAAGCACATGCTTCCAAGTGAAAGAACACAGTGAACTTTAAACAGAACAGACAAGGAAAATAAGCCTGCTTCGATGTCCAGTCAAACAAGTGTGACTATACATCCAAAGGGGGCAGTGTAGTGCTACAACGATGAAAATTAATATTACGACGGTGTCAAACCTTATTTTCATGATTTAAAGAAGTATTCATGATATTAAAAATGTAATTATAATTTTATTATTTTCATTTTTGTGCTCAGTGTATCAAAGACTTTCTAGTGCACGGAATAGTTTAGCATTGTTTGTACTACGAAACTATATATGATTGTTAAGGGTTAAGCATGTAATAATTCGATGGAAGACATTTTGTTGAGTCTGAATTTTTTGTTCTCGTACTGGTCGGTAGAGAAGGAAAAGTTCCTTAATCGATGTGAAGGTATAAAGGCTGTAAAAAGGAGAGAGAGAAAAGGTAAATACAAGTTATTCCAAACAAATATCTCTAAAGTGATTTCCTATAACAAAAATTGCAAGGTCTAATATTCGCCTGTCCTGAATAACAGCGAAGAACGTTTATGTTATCATATATCTTCTTCGTTTGATCACGGTTGTGATTCGCATGTTTCTTTTTGTTACGCGACGTGATATGAATATTTTCATTATACGCGCAAAAGTGCACACAGCTTTAATCGAACCTGCGTCTTTCGTAAACGATAACTTTTAATCAGTACAATTACGCGAATACCGTCTAAATCGCAACCGTGATCGCAAAAGGGTTTCCTGGACCAAATAATTCCTATAAAATGTGTATTTTCCAAAGCGATCAGCATTGCACTATCGCTGACTCGCAACAATCGAAAGAGTAAAATCAATGCTTAAATAAAATTGCCACCTTTTAATAATTATTATTATCCCATTAAATAAATAAATAGCAATTCAGTGGCTATCCAATCAATAAACTGAGGGGGCAATTCAGCACCTATAAAACATTTGTGTCTCTACACTACAACATATTTAAGGCCGATCAAAATTAAAATGTATGCCTTGAGTAGGTTTACTTGTTAGTCACAGCCTAGCTAATTGTTTTCAAAATGTATTTTCACTCTGCAGTGGAACATGCGCTGATTCAGTACTTCTTTGCAGATTAATACTGTGTGTTAGACCCGGACTCGAACACAGTGGGTAAACAACTCTTTCCCGCCAAAACGAATGTTCCGGGATTTGAATCCCGGACTGGAACACATCTTTTTCACACCTAAATGTGCAATCCGTATTGCAGTCTTCGATAAACGAGGTCTGTTCAAAAAATTCCGGAACTTTATCCACAATTTTTCTGCGCTTACCTTTTACTTATTGTGCATCTGTTGTGCATGGTCTCCTTTGAAATGCTCTCCTCCACAGTTGATACACCGCTCCCAATGCCGTTTCCACTCCCGAAGAGTCTTGGTACACTTCTTGCCGAATCTCGCGACGCGTCGTCTGTGAATTTTCTTTTATCTGGTCTTTCGTTGCAAATCTTCGTCCTCTCAACGGGGTTTTCAACACAGTAAAAAAAAAAAAAAAAAAAAAAAAAAAAAAAAAAAAAAAAAGGCGATAATCTCCCACCAACAGGGATGAGTTATCGTGATGCAGAAGCCATGTTGTCTCGCCACATACAGGCCATTCCTTTCTTACATTTTCTCGCAGGCGTCGCAACACATCCCGATCGTACCATCGATTAACTGTTTGTCCCTGTGGCAAGGGTTCATGATGAACTAATCATTCAAAGTGAAAGAAAACCATCAGCATGGCTTTGACATTTGACCTGACCTGACGACCTTTTTATAGTCTTGGAGGACCTTTCCCGACCCATTGTGAACACTGAACCTTGGTCTCAACATCATAATCGTAAATTCATATCTCATCACCAATCACCAGTTATGATTCTCTTAAGGAGCATATCGTTTTCATTTACGTAATCCAAATCCTGTTCACAGATGGCGAGGTGAATGCCTTTCTGATCTTGACTCATGAGCCGTGGGACGAAATTGGCGGCTACACGATGCATTCCAAGATGCTTTGTCAGGATTTCATGACGTGATGCAACTGAAATGTTACATTCTTTTGAAATCGTTCCGAGAGTCAGTCTTAGATTGGCATGCACAATTCCATTGACGGACCCGACATGAGCGTCATCGGTAGACGTCAAGAGCGTCCTCAATGAGGGTCATCTTCAACTTCCGTCCGGCCATTATTAAACCCTGTGAACCATTCGTGACACACAGTACGGCTTAAGCATTCATCACCGTAGGCTTCCTGCATAGTTTGGTGCGTCTCTGTAAAGTTTTCTGGAGTTTCACGCGCAATTTAATCCACACGCTTTCCTTCTCCAACTCTGCCATCTCGCAATTCGCTAACTGTGCAACACAACATTCTACTCGAAACATCACTGAACAATAACAAAGACATACAACAATGAAACTTTCGGCGGTTACACATTAAACACAGGCGTGTGCAGGGACGCCAACCGCATTTCGCTCCAACAGACCATTGGCGCGAGATTACAAATGTTCCGGAACTTTTTGAACAGACTTCGTACACTGTTTGATCAAAAGTATCCAGACAGCCCTAACACTCCTGGTTAAAACGGGACTGACCGCTAGGTATCACGAGAGGCGGACCCGACAATGTAAATGTTGGCCGGGAGTATTACTATGTCAGCAGAGAAGCAGTAACTGCCGAATGGGATCCCTTCATCCCTTCCAAATATTGTTGTTCTGATTGTGTACTGGAAACCCGAAGGAACAGCCACAGCTTAACCAAGCCCAGTAAGACCTCATGCACTGACGCCTGGGGATAGTCGTGCATTGCGGAAGGGTCCTTTAAGAAACTGTAGGTAGTCGACGTAAGGTATAACTAGCGAGTTCCAAAGTGCTACGAGCAATTCAGCTTGCACATTGTCTGTGCATAGATAGTTGAAAAGAATAGAGTGCAATGGTCGAGTAGCTCCTCATAAGCTGTACGCTTGTGCGGTCAGCGCTACGCGACGCTTGAGTTGGTGTAAAGAGCGACTTCACTGGACAGTGGTGATGAATCACTGTGTGCCCTGCGCCAATCCGATAGAAGCGTTTGGGTTTTGGCGAATGCTTGGTGCGCGTTACCCATTTGTGGTGCCAACAATGAAGCACGGTGGAGGTGTTGCTACAGTATGTGACGACCATCTGCATCCACGACAGCTTGAGCCGCACTACTCTACTGCTACCCGAAACATCTCAGGTAGAATGATGGCTATCTCCCTCGCTATGCTCTTCTTCAACCTCCAACCTGTTGTAGTGTTCCATCGATAAACCCTGTCCTTCAGGTAACCTCACAGCCAGAAATCACGCAGGTTCAAATCTGGTGATATTGGCGGGCACGCTGTTCAGAATGACCTTGTGTGGAAAGAGGAACTCTTCGTATTCTTCTTATGCGTCGATACCTGCGAAGAGCAGTCAAACTACTGCTGTTGTTTTGAGAAAACAACTCTACGACTAAAGCCCGACTCACCTTGTCCAGGACTATGTTGATTGACTGCAAACTGTAATGCAATGCACACTGAAGCTTGTGTTTCAGCACTACTTCGCCGTACCATTACCGGGGCCTAGCGGCAAGTCATGACACTAACACTACTACTAATTCAAATCCAGCAGCGCACAGTCTGAACATCATTCCTAGAGAGTTGGGTACCCATATGCTAAATAGTTTTCCATCTACATTGGCTCAAGTAGCGAAAGTTTAAGTATAACCGTGTAGTCCAAGGTCTTAGATACTGCGGGTAATATGTCCGCTGATTTTGGTTTGTCATTCTTGGTTACTGGTTGACGTAAGCTGATCAAAACGACTTGAAGAGTAATTTAGATAAGATATCTGTATGGTGCGAAAAAAAGCAATTGACCCTGAATAAGGAAAAGTGTGAAGTTATTCACGTGAGTACTAAAAGAAATCAACTAAATTTCGATTACGCGGTAAGTCACACAAATCTGAAGGCTGTAAATTCAACCAAATACTTAGGGATTACAATTATAAATAACCTAAATTGGAACGATCACATAGATAATATTGTGTGCAGAGCAAACCAAAGACTGCGATTCATTGGCAGAACACTTGGAAGGTGCAACAGGTCTACTAAAGAGACTGCATACACTCCGCTTGTCCACCCTATTCTGGAATATTGCTGTGCGATGTGGGATCCGCATCAGGTGGAGCTGACGGACGACATCGAAAAAGTGCAAAGAAGGGCAGCTCGTTTTGTATTATTGCGAAATAGGGGAGATAGTGTCACTGACATGATAATTGAATTGGAGTGGCAATCATTAAAACAAAGGCGTTTCAATCACCAGTTTTCTTCTCCGATTGCGAAAACATTCTGTTGGCACCCACATACATAGGGAGAAATGATCATCACGATAAAATAAGAGAAACCCCGGGTTCGCACAGAAAAATTTAAGTCTCGTTTTTACCGCGTGCCGTTCGAGAGTGGAACGGTAGAGAGACAGCTTGAAGGTACTTTATTGTGAATAGCAAAGTACTCACGTAGATGTAGATGTGATGTGTTTTTAGAAAACGCTATATGCGGGAGAATATCAACACATTTTACAGCATTGTTTTCTGCGTACAGTGGAGAAATAGTTCGGAGATGGTGCTCGTATCAGCATGACAATACACTCTGCCATGAAGAAATATCTGCGAGGCAATGTTTTCCGTACAATAACATTTCTGAAAAGCACTGGCCTGCCCGGAGTCCTTATTTGAGCTAAGCGGAAAACCTATGGAATGAGAAGGTCGACTTCTCTTCAGACTGCAGAGTCCAACATCACTCTCCGCTCTAGTTTCCGCTCTTGAGGAAGAATGGGCTGCCATTCCTCCACAGAGATTCAGACACCTAAATGAAGGTGTCCCTGCAGAGTTCAAGCCGGCATAAAGGCGAAGGGTGGACAAGGTGCGTATTAATGCGTAGTAATATGTGACCGGTGAATTTCGATCAGGTCATCTTTCATCATGTTGTGTACCGATATTTTTTTGGAACAAGAATCGAGTTTTGTTAACAATACCGAAGTTTATCTTTCACGGAAGGAAGGCCAACAAGAAGTTCTGTAACACATTTTTAAGGTCTTTCGTTAACGCAATTGATTACCAGAACTTTAACCAAAGCATTCGTGGTGGTTTTGCTGAGTTACGTTCGTACAGAAATAGTAAAACGTCATCTAACGGAAGGCTTTAAGTGAAATTTGAATGTTTTCGTAAGTTCTTTCCCTTCAATTTTTTTTTCAAGCTTCTTTGCACGCTTACTGTTCGGTTAGTTTTTAAAACAACATACTCATCTTGTCACATTGTAAATGGCGGCCGCCGTACCAGTGGCAGGGTTCCAGTTGCACTAGCAGCAGCTGCTGCGGCCTATTTTGCAGTAGAGAAGCCAGTGAGCGTGCGGGATACGCCGGACACGGCCTGCAGGCGCTGCTGCGACATGTCGCTACCAGGTGGCCACCATGCCAGTGTGGTTAGCAACCACATCGCCCCCGGCTGCGTCGCGCCCTGTACACACACCGACCTGGCCCGCCTAGATAGCACTATTCCCACTGCTGCAGCCACACATTCTGCCTGAGAGCCACGCGACGTGCACCGCATGCTACTACGTAAGTGCAAGGTGAACAGACTCTCTGGGTGAAACTGCTGCCCAACCTTCTCTCCGGTTTTATTTGAAACTGGTGACTTGAATTAAAACAGGGGGGAAAAATTACAAACACTGTGGTAGGAAAGAAAGGACTGTAAATGTGACGCGACTACATAGTTGAATATTTTTTATCATAAAATCGTCCAGTAATTCATATTTCCCCTTTTAGTTTATCCTCCATATATTTCATTGTTATTACCGTACACCACAGAAAGACGAACGCACTTTGGAATAGCATAAATGAGACTATATGTTCAAATGTGTGTGAAATCTTGTGGGACTTAACTGCTAAGGTCATCAGTCCCTAAGCTTACACACTGATTAACCTAAATTATCCTAAGGACAAACACATGCACCCATGCCCGAGGGAGGACTCGAACCTCCGCCGGGACCAGCCGCACAGTCCATGACTGCAGCGCCTTCAACCGCTCGGCTAATCCCGCGCGGCAAATGAGACTATAATTGGTGAACGCAAACTAGATGAAGTAAAGGAAATCGATTGCCTTACAAGAAAAATAACGGAGGGTCCATCACGCCTGGTGGATATAGGAAGCAGAGCAGCACAGTCAAATACGGCTTTTTCTGCTAGGAGAAACTTGTTAATATCTAATACAGAACTTCATTTGACGAAGAAATTTCTGAGGATGTAAATTGTAGCGCACGGTTATATGAAAGTGAGTGACAGTATACGATAAAATTGTAAGGTGTCAGGCAAATCCAACACCTTCCATGAAAACCCTGACATGATAGCAAATCCGACAGTATGTCACATAGTTCCGAATAAATCCTGACATTAAATTAACCAAAGTAATACGATCAACGAGTGAGCAAATGGAATACCACAGACTAACACAAGAACACCTAAATGCATGTCATACCTTCCCACCGTGAAACATACGCAGTTTCGAGGGGAGAAACGAGAAGCCGAGAGCAGAATCGTGTAGGCTAGGAGGCCCTACGATAAGGGACGGACACACACGTCGCCAGCTGACCGCCAAAACCACCCTCCAGCCCATGTTAAAAGTGAAACGTCCCCTTTGAATAATTTTACATATGAAACGTCCACTTAGAACAATTGTACAAGACTGTGCTTAACCTGGCACACAATAATTTTAGCGCAACGCAATCTGACTATCAAAAATCCCTGCAAAAGAATGGCCCTGACAAACATTAAACTATACCTTTCACAAATCACTTACCTCACAAAAATCTTCGCTGCTCGAACTACTGCAATACAGCGAGAGCCACTACTGCCAGCTAAATAAAAGATACAAACTACGGAAGGCACTAACTACTGATAGTCTTAGCAAATGAAAGATTCTAATAGAGAACAAACAATGTATTTACCTCAAGATTCATAATATATACAGCAGTTCATGACATTTTTCAAAACTCCGCCATCTCTCTCCCCACATCCACCACTGCTGGCGGCTCACCTCCAACTGCCCAGCGCTACGCGCTGTTCGCATCCAGCTATAGCAGTTCATGACAATAATGGCAGACAACAATGCAAACTAGCCACAGACTGCACACAGCACAGCCAGTGATTTTCATATAGAGCGCTACGTCGCATTACCCATATAAAAATCTAAACAGCCTACTTACAAAAGATAGAGCCCTCCAGAAGAACAGTATAGATCTGACGATAACACTAAAAGGGCCACACCAGCTGCAAGTTTTAGCGTGAGACTTTTTCGCGTCTCTATTATGTTGCAAACGTTAAAAAAAAACTGCCCCACCACGAAAAGTATAACGTTTCTCATTGGATAGACAGGATTTTGTAGGCGGAGCTTAAGGTTAACATTGAGACCCTGATTGGTCAGATGAAAACACAGCCAAATAGTTTTTTTTTAACCAACTTCGGTAAATTGTAGTAAGGAGAAGTTAGGAAAGCGTTGCTTCCGAGTAGGCGAGGTGTAGAGCTGCGCCACCCGCCGCCCCCTGACAGTACCTAACCAACGACAAGGTAATGAACGCATGCGATGCCGCATTTTTGAGGGCATAAGGCTTCACTCAGAACTGCAGAAGTCTCATCTGTTACATCCACTTTTTACGTAATACTATTGTCGATCGTCAATTAATTCTCATGGTGTTCACATTTGCTACTTGAAGTAAAAATCTGAAACACGATGATTTTTCTGTTATATAATTAATTGAGAAGCCGCATCAGCCACTGTAATTTACGACAAGTTAGATGAGTAATTAAAGATAATTGAGGGTCACTGTAGACCATTTTTGATAGTTTTCTCTTTTGTGAAACTTAATTTAAACCTAGATTATAGATGTGATATGGCATAGGTCATCCTTCGATCCATTGTAGAACTTGGAAACCCATTCAGGGAATATTCGTTCACAGTTTTGTTGAATGCAGTTGGTTTTTATCATCCTGTATTAAAATATTTCCTTTTATCAGTACTGAAATTTATAAATAATGTTTTTTGAGTAGAATAAAATTTGCAATGGTAAACTTAAGTGCTTTTTCGACGTTATTTTACCAGTTAACTAAAAACAGGAAAGCCTTGAACCCCTTCCACTAAATTTAGTTAGTATTAAGATTCTTTTACAGGGAGTGCAGCGGAGCTGACGCTGAAATCATTAAGTATTTGACTATATCATCGCTAGTCTCACTGAATTCTTCTGAACTCTACATGTCACGTGTGGCCTGGCGTCTCCTTACCAGCAACAGGTCCCACGTTCAAACTAGTCAATTCCCTAAAAAACACACTCAGAGCGTCGTTGCGCGAAAGTGGTAGGGAGACACGACTTAGAACAAACAGACACCACGCAGAATGTTAGAAAATTGGAAAAGAAAAGAAACTAAACTCACGATGTTTGGTGTCACAGAACGATGCTGAGAATTAACTGATAGGTTCATAATGTAATAAATTACGAGGTTGTCAGAGAGTATATGAGGAAATGGATGTGAGCAAAATACTAATAATTAGAAGATACAGGATGATGGTGCCAGTGGCCTTGCCACAGTGGAAACACCAATTCCCGTCAGATCACCGAAGTAAAGCACTACTGGGTTTGGCTAACACTTCGATGGGCGACCGGTTTTGTCTGCCGAGCACTGTTGGCACGTGAGGAGCCACTGTGGGGCCAGCTGAGGAGCTACTTGATTGAGAAGTAATGCTCTGGTCACGAAATCTAACAACGGCCGGGACAGCGGTGTGCTGATCACATGCCCCTCCATATGCGCACCCAGTGATGCGTATTGCCTTAAGATGACACGGCGGTCGGCCGGTAGCGCTGGGCCTTCCGAGGCATGTTAGGAGTGTTATAGGATGGTAGGACATGTGTAAAGGGATCAGAGAATAATTTTTATGGAAGCAGAAGGAATTGTAGAGTATAAAAATTTTAGGGGAGGATCGAGACTGAAGTGTTATGAGTGGAACAGGGAATTGTATCTATGCTTTATAGATCTAGAAAAGGCATATGACCGGGTTCCTAGGAGTTATTGTCTGTTCTACAAGATTATGGAATAGGAGTCAAACTTTTGCAAGCAATTAAAGGTCTTTACATGGATAGTCAGGCAGCAGTTAGAGTTGACGGTAAATTGAGCTCATGGTTCAGAGTAGTTTCAGGGGTAAGACAAGGCTGCAACCTGTCTCCATTGTTGTTCATATTATTTATGGATCATATGTTGAAAACAATAGACTGGCTGGGTGAGATTAAGATATGTGAACACAAAATAAGCAGTCTTGCATATGCGGATGACTTAGTTGTGATGGCAGATTCGATTGAAAGTTTGCAAAGTAATATTTCAGAGCTAGATCAGAAATGTAAGGACTATGGTATGAAGATTAGCATCTCCAAAACGAAAGTAATGTCAGTGGGAAAGAAATATAAACGGATTGAGTGCCAAATAGGAGGAACAAAGTTAGAACAGGTGGACGGTTTCAAGTACTTAGGATGCATATTCTCACAGGATGGCAACATAGTGAAAGAACTGGAAGCGAGGTGTAGCAAAGCTAATGCAGTGAGCGCTCAGCTACGATCTACTCTCTTCTGCAAGAAGGAAGTCAGTACCAAGACTAAGTTATCTGTGCACCGTTCAATCTTTCGACCAACTTTGTTGTATGGAAGCGAAAGCTGGGTGGATTCAGGTTACCTTATCAACAAGGTTGAGGTTACGGATATTAAAGTAGCTAGGATGATTGCAGGTACTAGTAGATGGGAACAATGGCAGGAGGGTGTCCACAATGAGGAAATCAAAGAAAAACTGGGAATGAACTCTATAGATGTAGCAGTCAGGGCGAACAGGCTTAGATGGTGGGGTCATGTTACACGCATGGGAGAAGCAAAGTTACCCAAGAGACTCATGGGTTCAGCAGTAGAGGGTAGGAGGAGTCTGGGCAGACCGAGGAGAAGGTACCTGGATTCGGTTAAGAATGATTTTGAAGTAATAGGTTTAACATCAGAAGAGGCACCAATGTTAGCACTGAATAGGGGATCATGGAGGAACTGTATAAGGGGGGCTATGCTCCAGACTGAACGCTGAAAGGCATAATCAGTCTTAAATGATGATGATGATGATGATGATGATCGAGACTTAAATAAATGCAACATTGGCGTGTGAGTGCTGATCTGATATGGACAACTTATCACAGAAGAAATAGTGTCGGTTTCCGTTAAATCAGTCACAACACTTGAGACGAAAAATTGATAATTTATTACTACTCTTATTGGCGCTTGACAACAAGCCATACAAATTATATTGAAATTATATAAAAGAACTGATACAATGAAGCACGTATATAGGACGGTATGGAAGTTGCCCTGTAAGTCATAATCATCTGCTTCATATTTCGAGGATAAGTATGAAATTTTTAGTACACAGTCCTGTCTGCAGAGAACAAAATCCAAGAAAGGTCAAGATCACAGATGTATAATGAAGAATACACTAAAGCTTCTCTGTAGTGGTATGAAGCAGGCAGGGAATGGTAAGCTGATCGGCCGACATTAAATTATTTATTTTGACAAAGATTTTATTAATTCAGTTTCAAAACACAATAAAAAATTACGAAAACTAAGATGTTAGCTTTAAATATTTGCGTAAAATGACCAAAGACTCTGTTTGAAACCATTGACCTGAACATTCAGGCTGTTTCCTTTACAAAGCAAATTTTTGACACCATATTCTGAAGTAAGTTAAGTATTAAGAAAGTAAATAAAAAAAATTAAGCCAACCACAGAGTGGAACTTTAGACCACAGTATAGAAGACTGATGGATCATCAATACAACCTGAAATTCATTCAAAACTTAAATACGTTTCTATAAAGCCTATATTAGTTAACCATAACTGCAGATACGTAAAAATTCTGAATTTTACAGTTTTTGATAAAAGGTTGAACTAATGATAATACAAGAACGTGCGTTCAGCGGCATTAAATTTCAGTTTCTACCCTTGGTTTAAGTAATCTGAGAGTAGCTCGCAATAACTTATGCAGCCTGTAACAAGTATCTGCTTCTCAACGCCTAAGATGATTGTAGATAATATCAAAGCTCAAGCTTACAGAAAACAGTCAATGATTAGAAATTAGGTAATTACAAGTAATGCAACTCTCAACAGAGTAAATGAAATTACGAACAAATTAGTTAACCTGTGCAGACGGTAACGTATTCAGCTGCGTCTCTGAAAGTGACCATCATCATGGGAGTCTGCCACTTCCTGTAGCTCTAGCTGAATTTGCAAAATTTTGGTCAAAGCGGAACAAGTTTACAAGTTCCTGTGGCATAAAGTGATTACCATAAGCAGCTAACTGTACACAAAACATGTTTAATATGGAATGTTTAGTTCACTTGATACTAGAACAAGAAAATAACGTGACTGGTAGCCAGAACGATGTAAGGTTAAGCACCTCTTACAACACTGCAAGTTACTTAATGAAACTTTGTAAGTGAGACGTGTGGTTCAATCAGCGATATTCCCGACGCCGGTGTGGGTCATCTTTCCGGTGGTGTGTGCAGAGCGTGCAGTGGCGCCAACTACCGGGGAGCGAGCGGTAAGCTGTAGCAAGTAGCGTGGGAGTTTGCTTTGGGAAGCCTAGCATAACGTCGTTTGCCGAGTCTGGTGGACAGTACAGGTGCCGTGCGAGGCAGCGGGAAGAGCACATCTACAAGGGGCTGTTTACCCAGGTGGCGGCGCCAGCATGGAAGCAGTCACGTTACTGGAAAGCCGTTGGTGTATTTCGCTTGCTATATGTCTCCTGGTACCGGGATCTGCGGCGGCTGGCTTCTTTGAACAAGCAAGACGGTAAGGGCCTTGCTTGTGCTGTAAATTGTGGCCAGATTCGACTACCGGGTTCTGTGCTGCTGAGCTCATTTCCATATCCCTTAGGGATATGGCAGCAAGAGAGGGGAAGAAAACCAAAGTGCAGTCAGTGTGCATACCGGGGGTCGTCATTCCAGATGTGGAAAGGGTCCTTCCGGATGCCATGAAGGGTACAGGGTGCACCCATCTGCAGGTGGTCGCTCATGTCGGCACCAATGATGTGTGTCGCTATGGATCGGAGGAAATCCTCTCTGGCTTCCGGCGGCTATCTGATTTGGTGAAGACTGCCAGTCTCGCTAGCGAGATGAAAGCAGAGCTCACCATCTGCAGCCTCGTCGACAGGAC
Source organism: Schistocerca cancellata (assembly GCF_023864275.1). Lineage (NCBI taxonomy): Eukaryota > Metazoa > Arthropoda > Insecta > Orthoptera > Acrididae > Schistocerca > Schistocerca cancellata. The sequence continues at coordinate 1,058,138,355 of NC_064626.1, read as the reverse complement.
TGACTGTGGACCTTTGGTACAGAGCCGAGTGGAGGGTCTGAATCAGAGGCTGAGACGGTTCTGCGACCGTGTGGGCTGCAGAGTCCTCGACTTGCGCCATAGGGTGGTGGGGTTTCGGGTTCCGCTGGAGTGGAGGGTCTGAATCAGAGGCTGAGACGGTTCTGCGACCGTGTGGGCTGCAGAGTCCTCGACTTGCGCCATAGGGTGGTGGGGTTTCGGGTTCCGCTGGATAGGTCAGGAGTCCACTACACGCAACAAGCGGCTACACGGGTAGCAGAGGTTGTGTGGCGTGGGCTGGGCGGTTTTTTAGGTTAGATGGCCTCGGGCAAGTACAGAAAGGGCAACAGCCTCAACGCGTGCGGGGCAAAGTCAGGACATGCGGGGACCAAGCAGCAATCGGTATTGTAATTGTAAACTGTCGAAGCTGCGTTGGTAAAGTACCGGAACTTCAAGCGCTGATAGAAAGCACCGAAGCTGAAATCGTTATAGGTACAGAAAGCTGGCTGAAGCCAGAGATAAATTCTGCCGAAATTTTTACAAAGATACAGACGGTGTTTAGAAAGGATAGATTGCATGCAACCGGTGGTGGAGTGTTCGTCGCTGTTAGTAGTAGTTTATCCTGTAGTGAAGTAGAAGTGGATAGTTCATGTGAATTATTATGGGTGGAGGTTACACTCAACAACCGAGCTAGGTTAATAATTGGCTCCTTTTACCGACCCCCCGACTCAGCAGCATTAGTGGCAGAACAACTGAGAGAAAATTTGGAATACATTTCACATAAATTTTCTCAGCATGTTATAGTCTTAGGTGGAGATTTCAATTTACCAGATATAGACTAGGACACTCAGATGTTTAGGACGGGTGGTAGGGACAGAGCATCGAGTGACATTATACTGAGTGCAGTATCCGAAAATTACCTCGAGCAATTAAACAGAGAACCGACTCGTGGAGATAACATCTTGCACCTACTGATAGCAAACAGACCTGAACTTTTCGACTCTGTAAGTGCAGAACAGGGAATCAGTGATCATAAGGCCGTTGCAGCATCCCTGAATATGGAAGTTAATAGGAATATAAAAAAAGGGAGGAAGGTTTATCTGTTTAGCAAGAGTATTAGAAGGCAGATTTCAGACTACCTAACAGATCAAAACGAAAATTTCTGTTCCGACACTGACAATGTTGAGTGTTTATGGAAAAAGTTCAAGGCAATCGTAAAATGCGTTTTAGACAGGTACGTGCCGAGTAAAACTGTGAGGGACGGGAAAAACCCACCGTGGTACAACAACAAAGTTAGGAAACTACTGCGAAAGCAAAGAGAGCTTCACTCCAAGTTTAAACGCAGCCAAAACATCTCAGACAAACAGAAGCTAAACGATGTCAAAGTTAGCGTAAGGAGGGCTATGCGTGAAGCGTTCAGTGAATTCGAAAGTAAAATACTAGGTACCGACTTGACAGAAAATCCTAGGAAGTTCTGGTCTTACGTTAAATGTGTAAGTGGCTCGAAACAGCATGTCCAGACACTCCGGGATGATGATGGCATTGAAACAGAGGATGACAAGCGTAAAACTGAAATACTAAACACCTTTTTCCAAAGCTGTTTCGCAGAGGAAGACCGCACTGCAGTTCCTTCTCTAAATCCTCGCACAAACGAAAAAATGGCTGACATCGAAATAAGTGTCCAAGGAATAGAAAAGCAACTGGAATCACTCAACAGAGGAAAGTCCACTGGACCTGACGGGATACCAATTCGATTCTACACAGAGTACGCGAAAGAACTTACCCCCCTTCTAACAGCCGTGTACCGGAAGTCTCTAGAGGAACGGAAGGTTCCAAATGATTGGAAAAGAGCACAGGTAGTCCCAGTCTTCAAGAAGGGTCGTCGAGCAGATGCGCAAAACTATAGACCTATATCTCTGACGTCGATCTGTTGTAGAATTTTAGAACATGTTTTTTGCTCGAATATCATGTCGTTTTTGGAAACTCAGAATCTATTATGTAGGAATCAACATGGATTCCGGAAACAGCGATCGTGTGAGAGCCAACTCGCTTTATTTGTTCATGAGACCCAGAAAATATTAGATAGAGGCTCCCAGGTAGATGCTATTTTCCTTGACTACCGGAAGGCGTTCGATGCAGTTCCGCACTGTCGCCTGATAAACAAAGTAAGAGCCTATGGAATATCAGACCAGCTGTGTGGCTGGATTGAAGAGTTTTTAGCAAACAGAACACAGCATGTTGTTATCAACGGAGAGACGTCTACAGACGTTAAAGTAACCTCTGGCGTGCCACAGGGGAGTGTTATGGGACCATTGCTTTTCACAATATATATAAATGACCTAGTAGATAGTGTCGGAAGTTCCATGCGGCTTTTCGCGGATGATGCTGTAGTATACAGAGAAGTTGCAGCATTAGAAAATTGTAGCGAAATGCAGGAAGATCTGCAGCGGATAGGCACTTGGTGCAGGGAGTGGCAACTGACCCTTAACATAGACAAATGTAATGTATTGCGAATACATAGAAAGAAGGATCCTTTATTGTATGATTATATGATAGCGGAACAAACACTGGTAGCAGTTACTTCTGTAAAATATCTGGGAGTATGCGTGCGGAACGATTTGAAGTGGAATGATCATATAAAATTAATTGTTGGTAAGGCGGGTACCAGGTTGAGATTCATTGGGAGAGTCCTTAGAAAATGTAGTCCATCAACAAAGGAGGTCGCTTACAAAACACTCGTTCGACCTATCCTTGAGTATTGCTCATCAGTGTGGGATCCGTACCAGATCGGGTTGACGGAGGAGATAGAGAAGATTCAAAGAAGAGCGGCGCGTTTCGTCACAGGGTTATTTGGTAACCGTGATAGCGTTACGGAGATGTTTAACAAACTCAAGTGGCAGACTCTGCAAGAGAGGCGCTCTGCATCGCGGTGTAGCTTGCTGTCCAGGTTTCGAGAGGGTGCGTTTCTGGATGAGGTATCGAATATATTGCTTCCCCCTACGTATACCTCCCGAGGAGATCACGAATGTAAAATTAGAGAGATTAGAGCGCGCACAGAGGCTTTCAGACAGTCGTTCTTCCCGCGAACCATACGCGACTGGAACAGGAAAGGGAGGTAATGACAGTGGCACGTCAAGTGCCCTCCGCCACAGACCGTTGGATGGCTTGCGGAGTATAAATGTAGATGTAGATGTAGACCGGCCGTTGCTACTCCTACTGAGTCTGTCCTTGAATGTGTTTAGTTTCAACTTTCTTAGTACGCAATGTTCTCATGAGAGTTGTATGTGACGTGATGATTTACATTTACTAGGTCCTGGAGTGCTGGTACATTCTGTTTGTAGGCTGCTACTCTGAATTACTTTGGTAATACCAATCACTACAGTAACGAAAGACTATATTTTCTCGTTAAATTTTAGTAAATTGTTCTTCAGGTAGATCACATTTTTTGAGTAAATAATTTTTAAATCATTTCACTAAATGTGTAACAGTCCATAAGTGCCGTGGTTTATGAATGTTGAAGTTTTGAAATAACTCGCTCTCATCTAAATGGTAAATTTATAGATGTATGGTAATTTTAAAAATGTGTTGATGGTTCTATTTGTTATTTGGCTTGATTAAATGTGCCAAATAAATGTTCTGTGCAACTGTCGATGGTGATTGCCTAATGTGTCACTTGGTTCAGTCCTATGACCCCACAGCCTATTGCGCTGAGCTTGTGTCGTTGTGTAAAAGTTTGGATTCCGTGCTGTGCGGACACATCAGTAAGGTTTCACATAAATAAACACTCTTCGACCAGGACGCCAAGACCTAGTCTATGTACATAGGACAATTTCTGAGCTCTTTTTGGTGGATCCGATTGTTGCTGAACACGTACTGAATATTACAGGTTCCTCTGACTGTGACTGTAACACCGTGCTGACAGACTATATTAACCAGGACGTACGATCACGACTCCCGTGACTAGATTGTCACAATGCTGAGGGCATGCCATGGCCAGGCATCAGCTCTGATGTATATTCCAGAACTATGGCTGATCCGCACAAATGTGCCTCCCTGCATTGACAGGGCACTAGGATACACCCGCCACTCGCGTGTGTGAAGATCGCATCGCTACTTCAGCTGATATCCGCAGGTTACACCCTTTACTTGAGGTAAAGACAGCGGGCTGACTGTCTCGGTAGATGTAGCAAACCTGAGGCCTTAAAGCCGAAAACACGGCGTCTAGCCACTGGTCATCTGACTCTTTACAACCCGACTGATATCCGGCGTCACCGTGCACGCGCCTGAATATCCCACCTCTCTGCCGTCACTACCCGTGGAGGGAAAACTCAAGACCACAACCGATTAAACCGAAGAGGCAGCAAGACGCGGCAAAATCGAGGACGACGACCGGAGGCAAATATTTCTCAAAACCATTCACTAAAGGTTGTCCACGGCTCACAGTTCAACTGCAGACATAGACTAGCCATAAGAGGTATCATAGCTGCAACACAAACTGTGGTACAAAACTGCTATAATAAGTGGCATTTCTGGCCAAGAGGAGTAGACTAGCATCAAGCATAGGAAAGAATTTCTGAAAATATACATTTGGAGCACAGCCTTGCATGGTAGAGAGATATGGACTGTGGAGAAATTGGAACAAAGGAGAATCTAATCATTTGAGGTGGTTGAGATGTTGGAGAAGAACGCTGAAAATTAGGTGGACTGATGAAGTAAGGAATGAGGAGGTTCTTCGAGGAATTGGTGTCGAAAGGAGTATATGGAAAACACTGACAAGAAGAAGCGACAGGATGATAGAATATCGATTAAAATGTCACGGAAAAATTCCCATGGTGCTAGAGGGAGCAGAAGAGGTTAAAACTGTAGAGGAAGACAGAGATTTGAATCCATCGAGCAAATAGCTGAGGACATAGTTTCGAAGTGCTACTCTGAGACGAGAAGGTTAGCACAGGAGAGGAAGTCGTGGTGGGCCACATCAAACCAGTCAGAAGACTGAAAACTCAAAAAAGTGTGTAACTGAATGTGTTTTATTGATGCCTTGTAACACAGGTCGTAGCTTGTATGGATGTTGAAAGTACGTAATTTTCCGCATATAGTATGAAGTTTTTTCTGTTGTGCTTCAAGCGTTAGGCAATTGTCAACCGTCAACCGTCAACCATCAACCGTCACGGCACAAATGTAAGTTGTAGGCAACCGTATTCAGCAGAATTGTGAATTGTTTTGCAACAATAGTACCAACAAATGTTGACTTACATTATTAATGTATTTACCCATGCGATTTCTCATTCTGGTTTAAGCAAAAAGAAAGTGCTATATTGGATACGAAAAAGTATCTCGGTGGAGTACAGTGTAACGAAAGGACTCAAAAACGTCATAAAATGTACAGTGATCATAAAAGCCTTAAAAGAAATTGTATTTCAACGACACTTCTCAGATTAACATATGGTGAACGACCCAAAATCAGGTTTAATGTATAGATAAATCTCAGGAGGTCGCGAATTATATACCGTGGCATGGTGGCCATTTAAAAAGATCTGTGGCTTCTGCTTTAGTTAGTATCTAAAATGAATTCCTCTGAAAATGTAATAAAAGCAGCGATTTATTTTCTCCTGGCTTGTTGACGATTTGTACATTCCAGAGAAACGACATGAGTGGCGAATGTTGAGTAACACCTACACATCGCTCTTTTTGCACACAGCGTCACCTCATTGATATGTTGTGCAGATGCAATGGCAGGAGAATTCTGAAACAGTGGTTTATTAAGTTCATTAAATGAGGAACTGACGGAAGTGAAGTCAAGAGCGTACAAAAAACACATCCTCGCTACAAAAATAAACGCGTAATGTCTTCACTTACGTTGTTCCAAAACCCTTAGCCTTTCTCGTTTCACCAGCTATCAATGGCATTTAATAATTGTAACATTTCATCGAAAAAGTCGACTGCACCCCGCGAACCGCTCGCAGTTAAGCGAGAGACATTACATTAGTGGAATAATCGGGTACACAATGATATTTTGCATTATAATCAGATGGAAAATATTCTCTTCTTTGTGTGCTATCATTTGCCAAATCGCGTTTCGTTACCTCAAACCGTTTATGAAGTACGAGGAATATTGTATATATTTCACTCTGGCTTTATAGCTTGCACGAGCGATCGCAAATGAGTGTGCTACATTAGTTCAATTTTCTTGTTATTGGTGACAGAGACAGACCTCCACTGACGTCGAAAGAAAAATATAGTAAGTTAGAAAAATTTCATATGCAACAACATATTACGCAATATTACTTACACAAAAACATCACAGTAACTAAAAACATTTACTATATGACTAGCACATCATCATTAATCTCACATATAGAGCTAAAAGTAACTCAAAAAATGATATTTTTTTATCAAAGAGTTTCTGTAAAATCGTCTGAAAAAGACGGCAGGGCGTGCGCCTCGATTCTGTCATTGTCGACTGTCCGCAAGGGGATGAACACTGCTGGCCTCTCCTTCTGAGCAAAAGAATGAACTCCCCCAGCGCTTTGGACGAAAACCAACCACTGTGCATTTGCCACCGTATCCTGTGTGGACCCTGCGTCGTTATTAGTTTCACTCTGCTGGCGAGAGTATTTTTGGATATTCGTTGCCCTGGTGGGAACACAGTAGAGGTTTAGCCTCTACTCAACACTATCGTCAAAGTACTATGTTAACGACGATGCTGAGTAGAGGCAGAAAATGTGGCTCTTCAATTAGGAAGTTGACAGTGGTCAGGTCGATCAGGAAGAAAGTGTGGTATCGGTGGCATCTTTGTCGACAGCACCTTGCGCACCGCTCGCACTTAAGTGAGAGACATTGAGAGGTTCCATGCCCTCTTTTGTATGTCACCTCTCATTTTCATCAATTTTATTAATGTTCTATGTCATTTCTCGGTGGTAACAGACCGAATAAGGTTATTGTAATGAGAGTATTTGTACTGAGAGCTCAAAAATATTTTTCACTTGGTTCCTATGCAGTTCGGTTACTTCCCTGTGTGGCCTCTGCGAGGCGAGCATCGGAGGACACGGCACACTGCATTTCCGGTTGGGGGCTGCACTTCCCCGAATTCTGAGGGGTTCGTACAATGGGCTTAAGCGCCTGGCGGAACGACTGACGTTGGTCGAGTTTCGCCTATTGTATGCAGGGCAAAGCGACCTGCGAGACGTCCGACTGTCGCTGCAGTTTATGTGTTTACTGTTCCGGCGCGTCCGGAACGAAGATTCCTGGCACCGACTGACTGCATTGTGCTATTGATTCTGAGAATACTCTGGACGTGCCCTGCTGGGAGCTACTGTCTGGTGCCGGATGGCCGGTGGTCTAGGCAGGTTGTTTTCGTAGCCAGTCAGTGCCATCAGCTGAATAGCAGAGGCATGATTGTTAAATTAAACTGAGGCTAGTTGACGTCACAATGCCCTGCTCGAAATTGGAGGGAATGTTCGCTATTGGCGCTAATGATGTTCTGAGACAATGTGGGGGAATTTTGGAATCAGCACTGAATGCTAATTCGCGGTTTTCTAAGAGAGTAGCGAGTTGAGCAATGTTGGCTTCACTCTTGTATTGCGCCGGCGCAAGGGATTCGGGATCTGATCTCAATCGGAGACGGATGGTCTTGCGACTTAGTCGCACATTTTGAGCAGAAATTAGAATTCTCGGACAACCTTCGAGGCCAGGGGTTGAAACAGAGTTGCTTCACACCAAAAATCGGCACCTACATCATCAGAAAGCTGCCTAGCGACGACCTGCTACAAATTTCAGGACTGGCAAAGTATTTTGCGGCTGCGGCATTGTAGGACCTATCAATTTTATACTGAAGTCCTCAGCAGCACGCACGCTCGCTTTGCCACAAGTCCACCTTGCTTGTTTCTCCATGTGGTCCCAAGTGAGCTGTCACTACTAATCGCGATACTGCAATAGAGTCGAGAGAGTAATATTTGATTGATTAATACCTCCAGTCATTATCATCAAGCTATTGCATCACCGAGAGTGGGAGCCCTTGTTCTCGAGCCAACTCTTATTCGCATAATAGTTCAGAATACCTTATCCTTTAACCTACTGTTTGTGTCGATAATCATGTGCCTTTATGTTCTGATGTATAATAAATCTCATTGTAATATTTAAGTCGCATATCATTTCGTAGATATATGCAGAATCTAATTTCCTGTTGTTTATTATAATAAAGTTCCCTTTTTTTCTCTGAGTAGTTTACGATTTTTATTAAATTATTGTGAGTGTGGACTCCTTATTTTACCAACTTGCAGGGTACACCATCATTTCCCTTCGTTACCGTTGTGCGCATAATTAATTAGGTGGTAGGTAAGGAGGGGGTCGAGTGCATGTCTCACTCTCATGCAAAATTGGTCAGAATTAAAGAGATACAAATTCTCGCACCATTACTTTTAAATTTCCCTCCAGGACACCTACTAACTAATATAAAGTATATGAAATGTATTTATACTCGCTAGTACAAACATACATCAGCTGCACAAAGGAATGACGACAACGAAAATTTGTACCGGACCAGGACTCGAAACAGCATTTCCCGCTTTACACGAGCGGTCGCATTAACTTGGTTCAAATGGCTCTGAGCACTATGGGACCTAACATCAGAGGTCATCAGTCCCCTAGAACTTAGAACTACTTAAACCTAACCAACCTAAGGACGTCAAACACATCCATGCCCGAGGCACGATTCGAACCTGCGACCTTAGCGGTCGCGCGGTTCCAGACTGTAGCGCCTAGAGCCGCTCCGCCACTCTAGCCGGCCGGTCGCATTAACTGCTTATGCTATCCGTGCGCACCTCATGACCAGATTCAGACTTGCATATGTCGTCGTTCCTGCGTCATAGCCTATTCTAGTACACACATTATGTATTTCCCGTACAGGGCAGGATATTTTAATTGAGATCTGCTGTCTGATATCGGCGGATAAATACGATATTACATTACGTCACTGGGACAGGTGAGTGCTTAATGTAAATGCTGCCTGCCTAATAAACGCTATTTATGTCCGCTGAAAGGGTGCTCTATCCAATTCTGCTCATTAATACATCTTACTGGACACAAAGCACTTTGTTGTCATCCCAGTCATCTGTCTGGACTTCACCTGAAACAACACTTCACACAATTAAGAAAAATTTCAGTTCTATACTTCGTAGAGATCTGCCAGTCAGCGTTTGAGTATCCTCAGTCCGAGTCATTTGGAAGGAAAGAATATCAGTGCTGAACGTCCCGACGAGATCATCAGAGGTGGTGTGTCGCCAAGAGTGGAGATCGATGGTGAAGAAAACCACCCATGCTCTTTCAGTGTAATAATCCCAGCATTCTCCTTAACATGTGAATCCCTTGCCTTTCACAGCTGGCTTGCCACAGAATCTAGGTATTTCTGGTTGCTCTTTTCATATTTACCGTTTCATCTTTATAACTTTACACGGGAAGGCGAAAACCTATTTTGAATGTAGAAACGTTTTCCTTTAATCTAGTTACAAAATAAAAGGTTTACTAAAAGTTTAGCATATTTATTTATATAAATTCAATACATTTTAGTGAAACAAATTTTCATGGTTATTTATTATTACATTTGACAATAACATGAAATGATTGCCACTGTCATCCACTTCTGCCATACACCCATTTTCTTCTTTAACGCTGGATGCTCATGTATTGTGGCCCACACTCATTCAGCACTTCAAGATTTTTTGAGAGTAGAACTTCTGTTGTGGGGTTGCTACAATGATTACAGTACATTTGAAATCCTAAATTAACTCTTCGTATATTACACACTGCTGAACGTGAAATTTCGTCGGAAAACACAAGGGGGATGCATCTTACATAGCTGATTTAGCAAGCAAAATAATGTATCGTTGTGGAAAGATAACATCAGTATCATTTTGCTTTCATCCCTGAGTCTGAATACGGTCCTGTACATGGCTTCTAGAAATTTGCCTTTTGGAATCACTTTAGTAACTATAAAAGGGACGTTCTGTGAATATGTAGGTCACTTATGGCCTCACTGGTGAGTCTTGGAATATCCCAACCCCCAACCCTTTCTGACCAGTGGTGGATAATATGGGGAGCTCGCGGGGCGCCCCCCGAGCCCCCCCCCCCCCCCCGGGGCCATCCGCATTACCACCCACGCCGCCCCTGCCAGTCAGTCCGCACGCTATTCGTTCGTTTCTTTCGCCAGTCGACTCGACTGAATCGAGTTATCGAGTGGTTGTACTTTCCTATGTAGCACGCGCGTCCGCGTCGTCGTATTTTATACGCTTCTGTCTGGCGCATAGATAGCTAACACATACCTACGAGAAAAGTCACGGCCTTTCTAGTGATCTCGATACGATATTCTGCCTGGCATTTGTTCGAGAAAAGTAGCGAATATTCTACGGTTTTCTTGTACAGAGAACCTTCGATAGGTAGCGTTATAAATACGGTCTATTGGCCGAATAGGACGTTAGTTTACATTTAAAAAGCAGAAACATTAAGACTGAAGAATGAATAAGTAAAAAGGCCTAGTTGTAGCAAATGTAAGCATGAAGATTAGTCAAGAGTGAGAGTTATCAGTTGATTGTGAATTACTAATAGCCGGCCGGTGTGGCCGAGCGGTTCTAGGCGCTTCAGTCTGGAACCGCGTGACCGCTACGGTCGCAAGTTCGAATCCTGCCTCGGGCACGGGTGTATGATGTCCTTAGGTTAGTTAGGTTTAAGTAGTTGTAAGTTCTAGGGGACTGATGACCTCAGCAGCTAAGTCCCATAGTGCTCAGAGCCATTTGAACCATTTGAGTTATTAATAACAGTAATTAATAGTACAAATATTGTTACGAGACTCGTAACAAAATTTTTAGTAATAACGTAACAATAGTTTCCCATGCCTTTTACGACTTAGGTATGGGAAACTATTGATGCATGTATCTCCACTAATAGTGACTTTCGAGTAGATTCCTAAAAACGCATTATTACTGCATAGGCCCTCTATCGAATGCACTAGAAAGGAACGGAACCGACAGTAAAAGTTTCACACCCATTAAATTGCCGGACGACGTCATCATTGGAAACTCGCCTTTTATACGTCGTAAGGTACAGTCGTGGACAACACGAGCGAGACCCCTCGCCTTTTCGTTATGCTGATCCGCACAGCTTCTAAGTCGCCTACACAGCATAACAGGAAAGGTGACGAAGTGCTACCAACATAGTACGCAAGTTCGCTCAGCTAGCACTGGAGAAACTCGCGCTTCGAAGACGCCACATCATCGTCTGCCACCACCTCGTCGGAAACGAAATACCTCAAGTATAAGCCAATGTGTTGTATTCACATATCTGTGACTATGACTTGGATCTCAAGTGTGCTCAAGTGTGGTAATGGATAGCACATATGCTCAGATTGCGAATCTAACATCATGAATAAAGACAAGGGGAAATGAATTAGGCGTTCTTCCTCTTCCGTAACATCAAATATATTTTAGTTGTTCTTACTTAAATGAACTGCGCAGAAAATCATTCACCAGAAGTGAATAACGTTTTAGTAACAGCAGATGATATTAACAGCTTTCCGGCGCGGGTTAGCCGCGCGTTCAACGGCGTCATATAGCGGACTGCGCGGCTCCTTTCGCCGTAGTTTGAATGCTTCCCCGGGCATGGATGTGTGTTAGGTTAGGTAGGTTGAAGTAGTTCTAGATCTAAGGGACAGATGACCTAAGCAGTTTGCTGGCTTAGTTCTTAGAGCCATTTTTTGACCTTTCGCACAAATTTTCTTTACATAAACGGCCGTATCTTTAGATTTCGTTGACATAGCTCACTTTTTTACACCACCAAGGGACCGTATACCCGCACTCGAACTAAATGGGTTTTAAGGGTTGGGTAGACAGATAGACGATCAAGAAAGTGAGACTAGTAGGGTTCCATTTTTACCGATTTACGTGACGAAATCCTAACAACGAAAATAGCTACCACAGTTACTGAAGATGAGGGCCGCATAATTTCCCCTACTCTTTATTCGAAATATTCCAGTTGCAGTCGATACGTCAGCATATTAATCGTAACTACGCTGTCCATCCAAATTACGTTTACAGGAATGTAAATAAAATCCATTGGCCTATACACGTGGTAATTCAGATCCCACTATTAAAGCCACCATGTTTTAGATGTGCGAGCATTCCCATTGCTAGCTATCTTAAGGAACACTTCGGCTAATGAACGTTTTCTCGCTGGGGCACGTCTAATGGAGAATCGAAACATTGTAGAATACGTTTGGCAGCTACGTCGCCGTTTATTTCCTAGGATGGTGCATAATTATCCTACTAAATTTACTCGCTAATAACAGTTTTTTGTTATTTCGATATCCATTCCGAATGATTGTCATATAAGCGGTGGCATATAGGTAGACAATTCATGTTTTTGCGTCCAGAAAGCTCTGTGCAACGGAAACTGCAGATCATTTTACTATTTTCATTGCGAAATTGCCGGCATATTCATGTCTGGAGTAATAATAGAGGGCTGTTTGCCTGGGTTGTCTGCTAGCGTAGTGAAAGGTGTTTGCTACTGCAAGGGAGGTCTGGCTTGTTTTCGGTTCTAATCTCCATGGAGGCAGGTAGACTATCAGTAAAGGAATATTAAGAAATTCTCGCGCCCCCAATACGTTTTATTGCTACCTTTATTCTGTACTGGCGCTCTGTGGATGTCGATATGAAACCGTTGTAGAATTTCTTACTTGTTACTGCCTACTTTTTCCGCTTCTGTCAATAATTGAATTGACTTAAGTGTGACACTGAATGATTTTTAACTGAATTTCGTAATGAATCTTCACGCACTGCTAAATTTGCACGCTTTCGTGGTATGTTAGCAACGGTAATCCAGTATGACTGGTCTGGACGTTGACACAGACCACTTCGCGGTCAAATGCGCATAATATTATGCTAATTCGTAACGATCTGGGGTACTTTGTCTTACTAAAACAGTTATGTTATCACGATAAGCTGAAATTCACTTTTATTAGTACAGTTCATACTAATTAGCGCTTCTTCTTTCCTTTATATCTTATATTTAGGTGTTGTGGTTAACACACTATCAGCATTAATATAGTCTTACAGATGATTGAAAACAGTCTGACAAATTTCGGATAGTTTTTCAATTTCACGCCTGTGCATTGTATGTTGGTAGCAATTGGTCGCCTTGCCTATTATGCTGTGTAACCGACTTTAAAGCTGTGCGGATCAGCATAACGAAAAGGCGAGGGGTCTCGCTCGTTTTGTCCACGACTGTACATATTGGCTTGTTGCTTTCACAGTAGGTGTTTGTTCACACTCCATAAAAGTCTGGAAGCGAGCATTCTGGCAGCGAATGTTCTCGAAACAACTGAGCCACACATATATAAGCGAAGCAGAGACGCTGCCTGGAAGTCAGTATGAAAGCTACAATCGTCGTTATAACTTGGAAGTGGTAAAAAGTGAACAACTGCGATTATTGACTGTTGCCACGGACTTCAGTCAGTGTTGTGCTTTTGATATTAGAAATAAGCGGAATGTGACCGTGTGTCTTATAGTAAAAAGTGTATTACTGTAGAATTTTCAGTGGGAATAACGTGTTTATTCGAGAATCATTGGCATCTAATTTACCCACGTCGTAACAATATAACGAAATGGATCGTTATGTAATAAGAAAAAGAAAAGTAGAAACATCTGAGGATTCCAGTCACCATGCAGCCGCAAAAATACCACCAGATGCACAGGCAGAACCCAGCACTTCGTCGAAACTACCACAACAAGGTTCGACTGATCCGGATATTGGCAGTTATTTGGATATATTAGCGCCAGGAATTATTAGTCATGATATAAAACACAAGCTTCTCACAGCTCCAAGAAAACCTGAAAAAGGTTATATCTTTCCTGCTTGCGAGCACAAGAGGGGACGGGTTGAACGCATGCAAGTGCAGGATAATCTGAACAGTATCCATGGCTGGTTTTGTCACAAGTTTAAAAGGGACTTCTTTGCAGTAACTGTTTAATTTTTATGAATAATAAAATGTTTGAGAAAAGAAATCCATTATCGCCAAGAAACTTGTGACTGGACCACTAACAAAATTTGCCAAATTTACTGGTAAAGACCCACTCTTAGCTCAAGTACCACGTTGAAGCGTCAACAGATGCAAAATTGTTTTTATCGACACGAGACAACCGCGAACTTGATGTCATAAATACTCTGTTAAGACAGAGAATGGAAAGCATTAGGGAAAACAGAGACCGTCTTGTACCAGTAATAAAAACAATCATATTTCATGGAAAGCAAAATATTCCTCCGCGGGGGCATAGAGATGATGGGAGTCTATTAGAAAACGAAAATGTCTGTGACACTGTAGTGAGTAACGAGGGAAACCTTAGAGCTCTTCTAAGATTTAGAATTGGCGCTGGAGACTTCCAGCATAACAACATCTTGAGACCACTAAAGCGAACGTCACTTACAATACAATGTGGAATGAACCTATTTCATGCTGTGAAACAGTGATGTGTCGAAAATACTGGAGGAAATACAGCATAATCTTCGATGAAACTACGGATAGAGCGCACATCGCTCAACTGATTTTAGTTGCACGATATGTTGATGGTGACGGCAAATTACACAGAAGATTTGACATCCATAAAGACAATGATTGTAGTGGAAACAGCGACGATGAACCTGAAGAGAGTCAAGATGAAGAGCGAAGAGTTACTACGATACAGAGGAGAACGGAAAGCCTTTCTCTGTCACTGGAGAACTGTGCGGGTGTAGGCTGTGATGGTGGCTCAGTTAATGTGTTAGAACTGAAAAGAGCTGTGGCTACAATAAAAATGAAAGCTATCAACGCGCAACGAGCACCGTGTCGAAGTCATCAGCTCAACATCGCTGTCTCTCGCAGTTGCTAAGTTACAAGAGTGAGAAACTCACTTGGTACTATTGAAGAAGTAGTATCGTTCTTTACAGCGTCTAGCAAGCAGCCTGCCACAGTGAAGTCACCTAAAACACTCGCTGCAGTCACATTGTCAAACGACATGGGTAGAGCGACAGAATGCAGTTATTCAATTCGCAGCTGATCTCGGAAAAGTTTGCAAAGTTCTTAAAGATATACAGTATTGGGGGGATACAACAACGGCTGCCAAAATCAATATTCTCCTTCGAGCTCTCTCTAATTGCGAGTTTTTATCACTCTGTTTACATTTACAAGGAAACCTCCCCATCGCACCCCCCTCAGATTTAGTTATAAGTTTGCACAGTGGATAGACCTTGAAAAACTTAACACAGATCACTCGAGAATACAGAAAGAATTTGTGTGGAACTATGAAAAAAAATAAGCAAAATATACAAACTGAGTAGTTCATGCGCAGTTTTTCAAGGCCTATCCACTGTGCGAACTTATAACTAAATCTGGGGGGGTGCGATGGGGAGGTTCCCTTGTTAGTGACATTAAGAGCATAACATATCCAGTCAGCAAAATCTTACAGGACCTTAGCTTCGACGATGCGACGGCTAAAGCAAAATTAGATCGACGCTCAAGGTGTACGACGGCATGAGAGCCACTTTGTTCATATTGCTGAAGAGGCGAAGGCAGTTATGGGAGAGTTAGACGTGGCGATGAGTGTTCGTCTTACAGGCAGATAACGACACAGGGAAAACTACGACCTTATTGATGATGCTGTGACATATTGGAAAAGAACTGTTGTTATTCCGAGAATTAACCATGTTCCGATTGTCATGAGCGAACGCTTTGCTGAAGAAAATATTTATCATTTAAAATTCAACATACTTTTGCCCTCAGAACTAGTGAAACATGACGGTAATGATCTGGCACATAAATTGAATCAGTGTTTAACTGAGCTGCCGTTCTTTGAAGAAGAATCGCTCTTTGTGATTAAAAAGAGACTAATGTGAGAGATTTTTCAATACAAGCAAACGAGCATAAACGTCCTTAATGATCGTGGTTCTGTAATGCAAGCGTTGTCTGTTTGTCCTATATCTGACTATCCTACTTTTTACACGCTGTACAAAATATTTGCTTTTTTTTTTAATTGAAAACGAAACTCCTCCAGGTGTATGTTACTACCCGCCATCCATGTGGAGCACGTATTGGTCTTACCGCGGACTTCTAGTACTCAATCCCTCACAATTGATATCATCAAAGTGTACGGGCCTGATGACGACGCTGACGCAACGTCGAAACTAGTAGCCAAATAAGTATGAAATCTTAAATACAGCTGGAGGAGTATAATTTTCAATAAAAAAATTATACAAGTTTATGTCCCACCATCATCCAATTTAAATATGGATGTACGAAGAGAAAATACTTGCTTGTCTACTTGCATCTTCTGCTACAGTAGGAAGAAGTTTCTCAACATTGCGACGTACAAAGACCTAAAGACATGGCTGAGGTCGACAATGGAGGAGGATCGACTCACTATACCAGAATGAAGTAATTGCGAACTGCGTAGCGCAATCGGGACGTTAACGACAATGGGTTAGCTATAAATTGCTGTCAACCTTTATATCGGAGATGAGAGGGCGAGAATCTCCTTGCTTTGAAGCAAGTAAGTTTCCTGAAAATAGGTCACAGAATTGCAATAGGCAGAAAAGATTGGTTAGTTTCTATCAAGTTTATTCTCACATATACTTATGTGAGGTGTTGGACCATAAACCCCTTTGTAAGATTCAGTCTATTTATTCGGACTTGCTACTTCATAGCTAATTGCCGGTACATATAAGAAACAAGTACAAAGCAATTACTTGTTGTTGGTTAGCACTGAAATCTAAGTAATTGAGGCAAAGACTGACAGCCTCTGTTCAACACTATTCCAATGAAACTCTAAAAATCCTACTTGACCTGCAGTTCCTAAGTGTCCACCAGAGTCTATCACCGTCTTCTCAGAGTTGAAGTCCTTATCAGCTGTATCGGCTGCTATGGGCCTACTCGGCCCAGCTGGCGTCTCGCTGCGGAATCTCCAAGCTGCCGGCACTGGCTCTGAATCTGCATCTGAATCTCTGCTTCTAGCTATTCCGCTGCCCGGCCTTTTATTCCGTTTCTCATGTACTTGGGTGCACACGGGTTAATTTGTTTCACACGGCCGTTTCATTTCTAAGTGATCGGATTTCACAAGAATGCCTATGGTTCCACGCGACACTCTCGTTCCTAATTGGTCGGCTTGCGCAAGAATGCCTTCGGTTCCACACGACACTTTCGTTTCTAGCTGCACACAATTTAATTTGGTTCCACACGAATCTTTTCCGCACGTGACTGACACTCTCTCTTGCTGTATTATTGCCCTGGTGTTTGCGTCTTCCATTGCGCAAGTTTGATTCATGATGCTTCCTCTGGCAGGAAGTCAAACACTAAGTTATTTGATCAACAACCCATACTTTGCAGCTTCCACCGCTTATCTTATCCTGATGGACCATTTCTTAATGTCGGCTGGCTGTTTGCTTATTTTCTACGGTCACAACACCTCCCCCCCAAATTACATTCATGTGCACTTATCCAAAGTGCCATTAATACCTGTAAAATGTAGTTACAAAAACATTTTAACGTTTATTGGTTATAATTATTCAACGGTCAGAACAAACATCATTGTCCAAAAAATTTTCCAAATGGCTCTGATCTCTATGGGACTTAACATCTGAGGTCATCAGTCCCCTAGAACTTAGAACTACTTAAACCTAACTAACCTAAGGACATCACACACATCCATGCCCGAGGCAGGATTCGAACCTGCGACCGTAGCGGTCGCCCGGTTCCAGACTGAAGCGCCTAGAACCGCTCAGCCACACCGGCCGACCATTAGAACTTTTGCTTAGAACTACTTAAACCTAACTAACCTAAGGACATCACACACATCCATGCCCGAGGCAGGATTCGAACCTGCGACCGTAGCGGTCGCCCGGTTCCAGACTGAAGCGCCTAGAACCGCTCAGCCACACCGGCCGACCATTAGAACTTTTGCTTAGAACTACTTACCTAACTAACCTAAGGACATCACACACATCCATGCCCGAGGCAGGATTCGAACCTGCGACCGTAGCGGTCGCCCGGTTCCAGACTGAAGCGCCTAGAACCGCTCAGCCACACCGGCCGGCCATCATTGTCCTTTTGCGACCTAGCACTCAAGGGGTTCCTTGTCAGATTTGGACACCTGTTTGTGGGTGAATTCTCCGAATGAGGGAAAGCTGGTATGCCTAGGCCACCGCATGGCTTGACCTTAAATTCCTACATAACGCCCAGGAAATATTAACAAAATTCGTCATTTTGAGCATTTTCTGCGTGATTCAAATGGGGAATGTCACAACTGCACTGCGTCCTCCTGATGATGGCCCTCCATTCAAATGGTTCAAGTGGCTCTGAGCACTATGGGACTCAACTTCTGAGGTCATCAGTCCCCTAGAACTACTTAAACCTAACTAACCTAAGGACATGACACACATCCATGCCCGAGGCAGAATTCGAACCTGCGACCGTAGCAGTCGCGCGGTTCCGGACTGAAGCGTCCTCCATTAACAAGTCCTTCGGTGATACATTATTCTAAAAAAATCGAGAAAAAACTAAATTCCGCCCGAAAAGACCATGAAAGCCCAACGGTACCGAACGGCCACAGTGTCGTCCTCAACCCACCGACATCACTGGATGCGGATGTGGAGGGGCACATGGACAGCACACTGTCGTATATGAGTTTACGAGACCGGAACCGCTACTTCTCAATCAGGAAGTTCCTCAGTTTGCCTTAAAAGGGCTGAGTGCACCCCGCTTGGCAACAGCGCTCGGCAGACCGGATGGTCACCCATCCAAATACTAGCTCAGCCCGACAATGCTTAACTTCGGTGATCTGATGGGAGAACCTGTGTTACCACTGCGGCAAGGCCGTTGGCGATATTTCTTGTTAATTTAAGATCCGTCTGGTCTCAGATTATTATCAATGATTTCGCAATTCTGTAAGCAACACGAATCTGTGTTTAGAATTATCATATTAATTTTATTTGGCTCTCTTTCTTTGTGATGGGTGTGGTTAGTACAGCCGTCGTGGGCGCTCCCTGGGCATTATATGCCCTCCGAAAGTCTCTGTAGTACGAATGTAACACTGGAGAGGCGCAGCCTGCTCCCACTCCCAAATGAGGCCACTACGGCGCCGCTTACTCGCGGTTTACTGCAAGGTGCAGGCGGCTGCGGGATTGGCTGGTCTCGCAGTAATTGGGAGCGGCCCGCAAGCGGCAATTAGAGGGCCCGGCGGCGGCGGCGGCGCGCCAAGTGCCAATATCCGGCCGACACGCCACTTCCGCTGTCGCCTGGGGCCCGTCCAGCACGTTCCAGCCAGCCAGCCGGCTGGAGCAGTGGCGGGCGCCAGCCCTCTGGAATCAATTAACGCACTCAAACAAAACGGACAAGCCTGGAAGAATCCAGAGCGGTAAGGAAATGTTTTTCTATCACTTTAATCCGTTCGGTAACGAATTCATTAATGAAATACTGGCTGAGGCATTTGTAATCAAGAGGAGAGGGAAGGGGGACAGGGTGAGGAAACTACGAACACGCCGCATTTAAACAGCAGTGCAGTCGCGTTGCATACGACTTGGTTTTATATTCGACATTTCCCAACAACACAAATCATAAACAAAACAAATTTTCACTATTATTTAATTATTTTCGGCGCTCTGAAAACATAATATAATTTTTATCTGAGTGGGAAAGGGAGCCTAAATGACGAGGAGTCTAAGATGACCAATCGTTGATTTAATGAGAATGCCTAGAGAGAGCATCACTTGAAAGACTTGCACTCTACCTGTGCTACAATATGAACTAAAGTTAACTATCATCATTTAGCCCTGACACAATATAATTTGTGATTACACACGTGTTTGTCGTAATACTTCAGTGCATCTAAATAATGTCTGGACCACGTGTGGCATGTTTGTTCAACACAGTTTCCATTTTCCCGTGAAATATGAACTGTTACTATAACTAATGTTGTAATGTCCATAGAGAATTTAATGAAGTGTTGTTCGTATGTTTAGGTTATAAATGGCTCCTTTTGGTAAGTTAACGAATTTGTTAGGGTGATCAAATGGCGAACTCGTCATCTTACCCGAACAATCTGTCAATCATTTTAATGAGCTTCTGAATTTCATTTGCTGTGCTTGTGAGCTATCAAATAATAAATGAAATGTTGGTGATGTGGTGTGGCCCTCAACTACGTGCCCTCCGACTCAGTGCTGAAATATTAAAAGTTTTGCCTGGTTTCGTTGTCTAGGGGCTGGGATGCGTAGTTGCCGCATTACAAGCCAAAAACAATATGAATAAACACATGAATCGATTGATCGAAGGTTCCTATCACTCAGCAATAGCGAATTTTGAATGTAACGTAGAGATTTATAAATGAAAGTTTGGAATTAAACAAAATCTGTAGGTTCTATCTTAACGACTTTAAATGATGAGTACAATAGTACAAGTACTTTTGAGAATGCGGTATATTTCTGCCAAACACATACCGGTGTCGATGGTCCAGCAATTAAATAAAATACACTCCTGGAAATGGAAAAAAGAACACATTGACACCGGTGTGTCAGACCCACCATACTTGCTCCGGACACTGCGAGAGGGCTGTACAAGCAATGATCACACGCACGGCACAGCGGACACACCAGGAACCGCGGTGTTGGCCGTCGAATGGCGCTAGCTGCGCAGCATTTGTGCACCGCCGCCGTCAGTGTCAGCCAGTTTGCCGTGGCATACGGAGCTCCATCGCAGTCTTTAACACTGGTAGCATGCCGCGACAGCGTGGACGTGAACCGTATGTGCAGTTGACGGACTTTGAGCGAGGGCGTATAGTGGGCATGCGGGAGGCCGGGTGGACGTGCCGCCGAATTGCTCAACACGTGGGGCGTGAGGTCTCCACAGTACATCGATGTTGTCGCCAGTGGTCGGCGGAAGGTGCACGTGCCCGTCGACCTAGGACCGGACCGCAGCGACGCACGGATGCACGCCAAGACCGTAGGATCCTACGCAGTGCCGTAGGGGACCGCACCGCCATTTCCCAGCAAATTAGGGACACTGTTGCTCCTGGGGTATCGGCGAGGACCATTCGCAACCGTCTCCATGAAGCTGGGCTACGGTCCCGCACACCGTTAGGCCGTCTTCCGCTCACGCCCCAACATCGTGCAGCCCGCCTCCAGTGGTGTCGCGACAGGCGTGAATGGAGGGACGAATGGAGACGTGTCGTCTTCAGCGATGAGAGTCGCTTCTGCCTTGGTGCCAATGATGGTCGTATGCGTGTTTGGCGCCGTGCAGGTGAGCGCCACAATCAGGACTGCATACGACCGAGGCACACAGGGCCAACACCCGGCATCATGGTGTGGGGAGCGATCTCCTACACTGGCCGTACACCACTGGTGATCGTCGAGGGGACACTGAATAGTGCACGGTACATCCAAACCGTCATCGAACCCATCGTTCTACCATTCCTAGACCGGCAAGGGAACTTGCTGTTCCAACAGGCCAATGCACGTCCGCATGTATCCCGTGCCACCCAACGTGCTCTAGAAGGTGTAAGTCAACTACCCTGGCCAGCAAGCGTTCCGGATCTGTCCCCCATTGAGCATGTTTGGGACTGGATGAAGCGTCGTCTCACGCGGTCTGCACGTCCAGCACGAACGCTGGTCCAACTGAGGCGCCAGGTGGAAATGGCATGGCAAGCCGTTCCACAGGACTACATCCAGCATCTCTACGATCGTCTCCATGGGAGAATAGCAGCCTGCATTGCTGCGAAAGGTGGATATACACTATACTAGTGCCGACATTGTGCATGCTCTGTTGCCTGTGTCTATGTGCCTGTGGTTCTGTCAGTGTGATCATGTGATGTATCTGACCCCAGGAATGTGTCAATAAAGTTTCCCCTTCCTGGGACAATGAATTCACGGTGTTCTTATTTCAATTTCCAGGAGTGTATAAGTTGGAGAACAGGGAAACAATAGATTCCTACTGCATATAATTAGTTATGAACGACAACATAGCTCGCAAGATATTGACTTCTAAACGCATACTACGTCTTCACAGTGGAAACAACGAAGGTCTCAGAAGTTCACAAGTCGGCACTACGAAATATTTCTATCTCCCACGCCCACGCGCAATCTGCTCCACTGTCCAAGTCTTTCAGCGACTGTGCATCCGTGGTGCCTTACTGTCCAAGACTCTCCAGTCCAGCACCTCCCGTGTCCTGTGCTGTACTCACAGTGTCCTGTGCCGTCCTGCTCAGACCTCTTCGCCCGTTTCCATCCAGTGTCCCCATTCACGAGCGCTGTGATTGGCTAGAGCACTCGCGCCATGTCTTCAAGCCAACGCACCCACACAAACATAGTGAAACACATTCGAAATACTGGACTGAGTGTTGAGTGCTATTGACAAGGGATTTCAGATCGATTCCCTATCTCTGGATTTCCAGAAGGCTTTTGACACTGTACTACAGAAGTGGCTTCTAGTGAAATTGCGTGCTTATGGAATATCGTCTCGGTTATCTGACTTGATTTGTGTCCTTTCAGAGAGGTCACAGTTCGTAGTAATTGACGGAAAGTCATCGAGTAAAACAGAAGTGATTTCTGCCGTTCCCCAAGGTAGTGCTATAGGTCCTTTGCTGTTCCTTATCTACACTCCTGGAAATGGAAAAAAGAACACAGTGACACCGGTGAGTCAGACCCACCATACTTGCTCCGGACACTGCGAGAGGGCTGTACAAGCAATGATCACACGCACGGCACAGCGGACACACCAGGAACCGCGGTGTTGGCCGTCGAATGGCGCTAGCTGCGCAGCATTTGTGCACCGCCGCCGTCAGTGTCAGCCAGTTTGCCGTGGCATACGGAGCTCCATCGCAGTCTTTGACACTGGTAGCATGCCGCGACAGCGTGGACGTAAACCGTATGTGCAGTTGACGGACTTTGAGCGAGGGCGTATAGTGGGCATGCGGGAGGCCGGGTGGACGTACCGCCGAATTGCTCAACACGTGGGGCGTGAGGTCTCCACAGTACATCGATGTTGTCGCCAGTGGTCGGCGGAAGGTGCACGTGCCCGTCGACCTAGGACCGGACCGCAGCGACGCACGGATGCACACCAAGACCGTAGGACCCTACGCAGTGCCGTAGGGGACCGCACCGCCACATCCCAGCAAATTAGGGACACTGTTGCTCCTGGGGTATCGGCGAGGACCATTCGCAACCGTCTCCATGGAGCTGGGCTACGGTCCCGCACACCGTTAGGCCGTCTTCCGCTCACGCCCCAACATCGTGCAGCCCGCCTCCAGTGGTGTCGCGACAGGCGTGAATGGAGAGACGAACGGAGACGTGTCGTCTTCAGCGATGAGAGTCGCTTCTGCCTTGGTGCCAATGATGGTCGTATGCGTGTTTGGCGTCGTGCAGGTGAGCGCCACAATCAGGACTGCATACGACCTAGGCACACAGGGCCAACACCCGGCATCATGGTGTGGGGAGCGATCTCCTACACTGGCCGTACACCACTGGTGATCGTCGAGGGTACACTGAATAGTGCACGGTACATCCAAACCGTCATCGAACCCATCGTTCTACCATTCCTAGACCGGCAAGGGAACTTGCTGTTCCAACAGGACAATGCACGTCCGCATGTATCCCGTGCCACCCAACATGCTCTAGAAGGTGTAAGTCAACTACCCTGGCCAGCAAGATCTCCGGATCTGTCCCCCATTGAGCATGTTTGGGACTGGATGAAGCGTCGTCTCACGCGGTCTGCACGTCCAGCACGAACGCTGGTCCAACTGAGGCTCCAGGTGGAAATGGCATGGCAAGCCGTTCCACAGGACTACATCCAGCATCTCTACGATCGTCTCCATGGGAGAATAGCAGCCTGCATTGCTGCGAAAGGTGGATATACATTGTACTAGTGCCGACATTGTGCATGCTCTGTTGCCTGTGTCTATGTGCCTGTGGTTCTGTCAGTGTGATCATGTGATGTATCTGACCCCAGGAATGTGTCAATAAAGTTTCCCCTTCCTGGGACAATGAATTCACGGTGTTCTTATTTCAATTTCCAGGAGTGTATATAAACGATTTGGGAGACAATCTGAGCAGCCGTCTTAAGTCGTTTGTAGATGACGCCATCGTTTATCGACTAATGAAGTTATCAGAAGATCAAAACAAATTGGATAACGATTTAGAAAAGAAATCTGAATGGTGCGAAAATTGGCAGTTGACCCTAAATAACGAAAAATGTGAGGTCATCCACATGAGTGGTAAAAGGATTTCGTTGAACTTCGGTTACACGATAAATTAGGCGTATCTAAAGGCTGTAAATTCAACTAAATATTAGGAATTATAATTACGGACAACTTAAACTGGCAGGAACACAGAGAAAATGTTGTGAGGAAGGTTAATCAAAGACTGCCTTTTATTGGCAGTACACTTAGGAAACTTGACGGATCTACTAAGAACACTGCCTACACTATGCTTGTCCGTCCTCTTTTAGAATACTGTTGCGCAGTGTGGGATCCTTACCAGATAGGACTGACGGAGTATATCGAAATAATTCAAAGAAGGGCAGTACGTTTGTATTATCTCGAAGTATAGGAGAGAGTGTCACTGAAATGATACAGGATTTGAGCTGGACTTCATTGAAACAAAGGCGTGTTTCGTTGCGACTGTATCTTCTCACAAAATTCCAATCGCCAGCTTTCTCCTCCGAATGAGCAAATATTTTGTTGACATCGACCCACATAGGGAGAAACGATCAACATGATAAAATAACGGAAATCAGAGCTCGTACGGAAAGATATAGGTGTTCGTTCTTTCCGCGCGTTATACGAGATTGGAATAATAGAGAACTGTAAAGGTGGTTCGATGAACCTTCTGCCAGGCACTTAAATGTGATTTGTAGAGTATCCGTGTAGATGTAGATGTAGCCACCACGAACAAATAGCGAAGGTTGGACAGCGCTGAATCCACGATTCTGCTGATGAGAGTTGTACCGACCGAAAACTACGACACCGCAATACGAAATCACATGTTCCACAATACAGGGTACGGGAATGTTAATTGGTGACATCAGATCAACATTCTACACATCCTACATTAATGAAATAGTGTATGAAGATGATTTTGCTTTAAGTGATGAGACGAGCAGCTCTGACACAATTTTATCTCTGTCTTGCAGCGGCTCCAATGGATCAATGGAAGAGGCTCTCACCGTAGGATCTGTGGAGCTGAGGAAGGAAATGGCTTTCGTTGATGTTAAAGAAATGTGCGACGAATACTAAGTGGAAAATGTCCACGCCAGAGTGACGCTCTGCTTCATTCGTTGTTGGTGAGAGTTACGAGCCGATCAAAAACGGGCGAATCCACTTTGATGCTAAAACCAAACCGGCAACGTTGACCAAGAACGATCCAAATTGGAACCCACAAAAGTTGCAAAATAGGCATGAGCAATCCTTATGTAAGGAAGAAAAATCGATATCCTATGGGATGTACAAGATACGGAAAACACTAACACATAAATAAATTGATATTCAATCGATTTGTTGTAATCGACTTATCGTACTAGAATGTTACAAAAGAAATACTCCAGTAGACGGCAGCTAGTGCGTTTTTGGAAATTTGTAGTAAGGCCTTACGCGACCAAACTGCTGAGATCATCGGCCCCTAAGCTTACGCACTACTTAACCTAACTTACGCTAAGAACATCACACACACCCATCCCATGCCCGAGGGAGCACTCGAACCTCCGACGGGGGGAGCCTCGACGGCGCGGCCAATTGCCTTTGTATACAATCAACGTTGTACGTCACGAAATACGTCTTCTAGTGGGGGGGGGGGGGGGGGGAGTGAGGGGAAGGGGTGGAAAATCGAAGGTTTACAGACATTGGCAGCACTTTTCAGCAATCAGCAAGCAGTTGTCACCTCTTGTTACTGGTTTTAGTTATGGTTAGGTTATCAGTACCGATCCAATAGGCTGCAGGTATCGGTCGACCTTTCAGCGCACGTTATCGCTTAAGGGAGAGAAAAGAAGTCTTTCAGGCGGTAATACACACAAAATCACACATTCCTACAGGACGACATATCCCATCACAACCTCTGACAAAATGATGCCCTAAGTTTTCCACTGAAACATTTGGTAATGTTATACAAGGGTTCAATCCTTAATTGGTTCGTTCAAAAATGTTTATGCCGCGTGCTCAAAATCATAGAAATTGTCAAATTCAGTTTATGAAATATGTATTCAGAAAGTAATTTTTTTGGATCCTGTGGGCCAAATATGCTGAACTCGTGGTATATATAGTAGCCTCTGAGGTCCAATTTGTTTTTCTGCTATATGCGAAAGTGTAAAAACACTGCCAGAAACTAAGCATGTGTTAATTGCCCACGTTCTTGACTTTATCTGTAAGTGCTAGCGAGCGTTCTAAGGCCTGTTTGGGACTTGAGGAAGAACAGCCTTGACACTAGCGTTCTGAAATATTCGTCCACCAATGGATAATATTGTTCAATTCCGAATACGAAGTGTACAGATACGGACGGTGCCAATTATAGGCTCCTCTGACGTCACCTCCAGTTCCCGCCGAATTTCAACATCGCGGGCTGCAGCGCGAGACAGCGTCAGCTGCCAGGCTCCGTGGCGTCACTATTGTTCTAGTTCGTGCTGCAAACTTGGTAAGAACTGCTGTTGGCTTCATGCTACCATTAGTCCGTTCCCAAAACAGGTTCTTGTGGGAGTACACGATTGGTCAAACAGAGAGGTTGTCGCTACCTACTCTTTCATAATTATCTGAGTACCAATACAGGGTCATGACAAATGATTGAAGCGATTTCACAGCTCTACAATAACTTTATTATTTGAGATATTTTCACAATGCTTTGCACACACATACAAAAACTCAAAAAGTTTTTTTAGGCATTCACAAATGTTCGATATGTGCCCCTTTAGTGATTCGGCAGACATCAAGCCGATAATCAAGTTCCTCCCACACTCGGCGCAGCATGTCCCCATCAATGAGTTCGAAAGCATCGTTGATGCGAGCTCGCAGTTCTGGTACGTTTCTTGGTAGAGGAGGTTTAAACACTGGATCTTTCACATAACCCCACAGAAAGAAATCGCATGGGGTTAAGTCGGGAGAGCGTGGAGGGCATGACATGAAATGCTGATCATGATCTCCACCACGACCGAACCATCGGTTTTCCAATCTCCTGTTTAAGAAATGCCGAACATCATGATGGAAGTGCGGTGGAGCACCATCCTGTTGAAAGATGAAGTCGGCGCTGTCGGTCTCCAGTTGTGGCATGAGCCAATTTTCCAGCATGTCCAGATAGACGTGTCCTGTAACGTTTTTTTCGCAGAGGAAAAAGGGGCCGTAAACTTTAAACCGTGAGATTGCACAAAACACGTTAACTTTTGGTGAACTGCGAATTTGCTGCACGAATGCGTGAGGATTCTCTACCGCCCAGATTCGCACATTGTGTCCGTTCACTTCACCATTGAGAAAAAATGTTGCTTCATCACTGAAAACAAGTTACGCACTGAAGGCATCCTCTTCCATGAGCTGTTGTAACCGCGCCGAAAATTCAAAACGTTTGACTTTGTCATCGGGTGTCAGAGATTTTAGCAATTGTAAACGGTAAGGCTTCTGCTTTAGCCTTTTCCGTAAGATTTTCCAAACCGTCGGCTGTGGTACGTTTAGCTCCCTTCTTGCTTTATTCGTCGACTTCCGCGGGCTACGCGTGAAACTTGTCCGCACGCGTTCAACCGTTTCTTCGCTCACTGCAGGCCGACCCGTTGATTTCCCCTTACAGAGGCATCCAGAAGCTTTAGACTGCGCCTACCATCGCCGAATGGAGTTAGCAGTTGGTGGATCTTTGTTGAACTTCGTCCTGAAGTGTCGTTGCACTTTTATGACTGACTTATGTGAGTGCATTTCAAGCACGACATACGCTTTCTCGGCTCCTGTCGCCATTTTGTCTCACTGCACTCTCGAGCGCTCTGGCGGCAGAAACCTGATGTGCGGCTTCAGCCGAACAAATCTTTATGAGTTTTTCTACGTATCTGTAGTGTGTCGTGACCATATGTCAATGAATGGAGCTACAGTATGTTTATGAAATCACTTCAATCATTTCTAATAGCCCTGTATATGGAAATATGTCTTCAGCAAAGTGCCTTGAAGATGTGCCCCTTTATGTACAACGATTTCACCCATGAAACAATTTATAGGGCAGTCTGACTGCATGTTACACTTATATCCAAGAGTAGGTAGAGCTTACTCTGCACAGCAGAATAAGGGCATAAACGAATATTTGAGAAAATTTTGTCTTCACTGTAGCTTATTTCAGTTTCATAATCTGGCTCGGCAAGTGTATAATCGATCATCATTATCGGTGGATCGTATTCTATGAGTATGTGTGGGTCTGTCTGATAGCATAAATAGTTTCAATATAAAGATGTGCAACAACCACGTAGAACATAATTTGATGGTCAGCTAGCAATTTTGGAGTCTCCGTGCCACTATTTGCCTTGTAAGCTGTAGCGCATCCAGATAATTGAAAAAATAGATGTTTCTGCTGCCTACGGTTCTGAAAATAGCTTATGCTTATTGGAGTTCTTCTCGTATTGCCCAACGCTCCTGCTGAAGGCTGAGTTTTAATTAAAGTTCGCGCTCGAAAGTAAGTGCACGTTGTGAAGTGAATACAGACGTGCGTAGACAATCGCATCTGCGAACCTGAACTGGTAAGCAATACTTGAATAGAAATAAAACTCAGAAACCTAACTTAAATATGTGATCGTTACGATTCAATGCATAAACTTGTTATCACGTGAGATACACGGCCAACCACTGAACTGAACAAAGAAAATCCTACACACATTATACCGTATTGAGATCTTTTTCGTCGGTGTATTTGTTCGCAGTTTCAGATCTTTAATGTGTCTTTTTTACTTGCGTTCAAACTTAGGTTCAATTGTTCCGTAAGATAACAAGTTTGTCTGCGTGGCCGTCCTCCGTAGCAAGCACAGAAAAATTTGTTTTATTAATAAAGAACGCCTTCTCTAGTTGCACTGTATTTTATTCGCCCAGAAGCCTTTTGCCTTTTTTTGACTTTAAGTAATCATCAGTGGGATCTGCAGTGATAGTTATTATACACTTTTGTTTTGATAAGCGAGAAATGAATTGTCTTATAACCTACGAATAATACTTTCCCAAACAAAAGTGTATCACAACTGTATCATCATAGAATCCAGAGATGATGCCTTAAAGTGAAAAAAGGCGAAACGCGTCTGGGAGAATAAAATACATCGCAGCAAGAGAAGGATTTTTTATTTACAAAACAAATATTTCCGTAAGACAGTGTAAGTAGGCTATTTAGGTTCTTATATTGGTAACGCCACGTAGCATTGTTGTCTGCCATTGTAGTGTTGGGCAGTTGGATGTTAACAGCGGGTAGCGTTGCGCAATTGGAGGCGAGCCGCCAGCAATGGTGGATGTGGGAAAGTGAGATGGCGGATTGTTGAGAATGATAATCTGCAGGTGTGTCCATCAGAAACAGTACATTTGTAAGAATGGATGTCATGAACTCCTATATATATTATGACTATTACGGTAAATATATTGTTTGTTCTCTATTAAAATCTTTCATTTGCTAACTATGCATATCAGTAGTTAGTGCCTTCCGTAGTTTGAATCTTTTATTTAGCTGGCAGTAGTAGCGCTCGCTGTATTGCAGTAGTTCGAGTAACGAAGATTTTTGTGAGGCACGTGATTTGTGAAATGTATAGGTTAATTTAGTCAGGGCCATTCTCTTGTAGGGTTTACTGAAAGTCAGATTGCGCTGCGCTAAAAAAAATATTGTGTGTCAGTTTAAGCACAGTCATGTACAAATTTTCATAAGGGGACGTTTCATATGTCGACCCTTAGCCGAGGATACCTCACTGGAATCTTCTGATTTTTTCTTGTAGTTTGTGTAATTAGTGTAGCTTTTGTTTATTGCTAGAGCTTAATTGTAGAGAGAATCTCCGTTGTAGTTGCAGTCTTTCATTGTTGTACAGTAAAACAGTTGTGGCATGCATGTAGATTTGCGCCAAGTATTTCGCAGCTGCGCTTGCAATTAACTAGATATTATTTTCAATGCTGTGTTAATGTGTTCTCTTATTTTTGCTCTTCAAATTGTGCTTTTCTGTGTTATCGTGTGAAATATTGTGACAATAATGGCGTGGGAAAAACGTAACACTAGGCTCCAAAGTAAACTGAGAAATTATAGTGACGACGAGCGTAGCTTATCAGCGCCGCCGAGTAATGAATTAACTAATGTTCAAAGTAGTAATTTGGTAATTGTGCATAGGGAAATGGAGCGGGTTGGTTGCCAATAATGGTGTAGGCAGTGAAACAATTAGTGAACAGGGAAGCATTATCGAACGATCGGTCGGCAACAGCTCGCCTCAGGAATCCGAAATGACAGGACACAATCTAACAAATACTGAAGATTCAGGTTTTGCGTCCTCACCGTTTTCTCAAATAAGTCAAGACACATTTTCAGCTTGTCAAAATGTGAAAGTTGCCGGTGCAAATGCATAGCCAAAAAGCATAGAGGAACAGATTCCAGACACTAATACATTATTATTGCAATTAATGCAACAAATGGAACAAAATCAGAGACCAACACAGCAAAAGCTTTTAAAGTTAGACACAATGGACAAAAGTTTCCAAAGTCAGACTCAGTGGAACATACGCTTGAACAAACACGCGAAGATTTAACTACTGAGTTACATAAAATCGAATCGAAATGTCAAAAAGTCTTTAATGACGTAAAAACACAAATTTGTGAGCATTTCCAACCTATTTTTTCGCGGCATGAAAATACATTACAGAATCACGAATTAGCCATAAAAGAACTGCAAACTATTGTTCATAAAAATCATGAGACCTTGCAAGCTAAAATGGATTCAGTGGCATCTACCGATTCGGTTACACAACTTGCAAAAACTCAGGAAAACTTAAAGGGCACAGTAGATACGATTTCAACACAAATGGACACTCTGAAATTTGGTTCAGAAAAACACACTGAGGAAATAAGTACACTATCGGAGAAAGTAGCCGAACTTTCGGATCAGTTCACTAACTTATCTGCAAAGGTAGATGATGATCTGAATGACACAAGACCTGTAGCCATCACTGACACAGAAGAGTATGAACAAATTAAGAAATTCAAACAAAATCCGAATCAAATTAATACGCAATACAAAAGAGAAATCCGGGAAGTACAAGATCAGTTGGCACAAGTAATACAAAAATTGCATATTTCAGAGGACACTCGCGCTCCAACACGGGAAAAGGGACTTAGAAATACGGAAAAGCCACAAAATAATAACACAGGGCATTACGGAAATTATGAAAGAAATTGGCAAGGTGCACCGAATTTTGAGATGGAACCGCCGACACGACGTAACAATGACCGATATGCTACTCGCCGACACGATGATTTTGACTATAAGTGAAACGTCCCCTTAGAACAATTATACGTGACTGTGCTTAAACTGACACACAATATTTTTTAGCGCAACGCAATCTGACTTTCAATAATCCCTACAAAAGAATGGCCCTGACTAACATTAACCTATTCCTTTCACAAATCACTTACCTCACAAAGATCTTCGTTACTCGAACTACTGCAATACAGCGAGCGCCACTACTGCCAGCTAAATAAAAGATTGGAACTACGGAAAGCACTAACTACTGATAGGCATAGTTAGCAATTGAAAGATTTTAATAGAGTGTTTAATAGTGTTCAAAAGTCATAATGTATACAGCAATTCATGATATCCAGTATTACAAATTTCAACACTCCGCCATCTCTCTCCTCACATCCACCACTGCTGGCGGCTCACCTGCTGTGCAACGCTACGCGCTGTTAACATGCAGCTGCCCAACACTACAATGGCAGACAACAATGCAAACTAGCCACAGACTGCACACAGCACAGCCAGTGATTTTCATACAGAGCGCTACGTAACGTCGCCAATAAGAAAACATAAACAGCCTACTTACATAAGTTGTTCATTACTACACGTAAATTCAAAACATTTAAGAATTCAGGCAACGACATTCATCCACAAGCGTGGCTCCATCAATTCTCTCATGGTTTTCCTCCCAACTGGTCATTAGAGCACAGATTAGAATTTATGTGTGGCTACTTAGAGAATGAACCAGCTGAAAGAATGCGATCGGCCATTCACGATTGTCACAGTGAAGGAGAATTTTATCATGCCTTCCTCTTAGCATATTGGTCTCAAGCTATACAAGACCGAGTAAAATGTAGCATCATAATGATGAATCATTCGAACAATCTGAATTTTCCAGTCTTGTGAAGTATTTTGAAAACATGTTGCACAAGAATCAGTACCTCTCAAACCGATGCAGCCCCTCAGAACTCATCTGCATTTGCTTAATCAAACTTCCTGAACATTTACGACGTATTATTTTGGCAGGACGTTGCAAAGACGACATTGAAGCTTTTCAGGGACTGTTACAAGAATTGGAAATTGACACTGACAATTGCGGAACGCGAAAACAGGAACACAACAATTACAGGTCACATCTGTCGCAATTCCACGATGAAAGAAATAATAACTGGACACGACAAGGCCATTCTCACAACACAAATCGTGACGAAAAGAGACACCACCCGTATGACAACTGTTGGCAGAGTAGTAATAATTACAGCGATAGATCACCTCTCCGCGGTAGTGACTATGACAGAGACAATCAGAGAAACAGACAATATGGGAACCAAAATAATTATTATCAAGGGAGACAGAATAACTTCAGACCCAACGGTCCAGCGCACAGTTACGATTCCGGGAGAAATTCTCCACCATGTGACCGACAAGAAAGAAACTATTGAATCTATTGACATGACGACAGATGATATGATCGTAACGACAGACCTCAATTGCATCAGAACTGGCGAGAATCAAACAGGGCAGGGCCCTCTCGACAAGGTGAATTTGTAGAAGTTAGGTTTCCAAATCCCAATAACGACGTGCGCCAACAAAGAGACAATAGGCAATGAGTCATACCGCTGGCAGCCACAAAATGTACTTATGAAACTGATGACACAGCTGCCGTAGCTATTAATTACGTAAAAATGGAAGACATTAGGGACATCTTACTCCAGGAACACGACGTAAAACATAACAACATTACATATCCTGTGATTCACATTACAGTAAATGACGTAAAATTTACGGCTTGACTCTGGCAGTCCCATTTCAGTAATTAGTGAAACAGCCTTTAGAAAAAGCAACAAATCGAACGATTGCCCTACACTTCGGATCTTTTTTTTTTTTTTTTTTTTTTTTTTGGGTCATCAGTCTACTGACTGGTTTGATGTGGCCCGCCACGAATTCCTTTCCTGTGGTAACCTCTGCA
Source organism: Schistocerca cancellata (assembly GCF_023864275.1). NCBI lineage: Eukaryota > Metazoa > Arthropoda > Insecta > Orthoptera > Acrididae > Schistocerca > Schistocerca cancellata. The sequence goes on along the minus strand of NC_064626.1, from coordinate 1,058,104,924 downwards.
TCTCAGGGTAGCACTTGCAACATACGCCCTCAATTATTTGCTTGATGTATTCCAATCTCCGTCTTCCTCTACAGTTTTTGCCCTCTACAGCTCCCTCTAGTACCATGGAAGTCATTCCATCATGTCTTAGCACATGTCCTATCATCCTGTCCCTTCTCCTTATCAGTGTTTTCCACATATTCCTTTCCTCTTCGATTCTACGTAGAACCTCCTCATTCCATACCTTATCAGTCCACCTAATTTTCAACATTCGTCTATAGCACCACATCTCAAATGCTTCGATTCTCTTCTGTTCCGGTTTTCCCACAGTCCATGTTTCAATACCATACAATGTTGTACTCCAGACGTACATCCTCAGAAATTTCTTCCTCAAATTAAAGCCAGTATTTAATATTAGTAGACTTCTCTTGGCCAGAAATGCCTTTTTTGCCATAGCGAGTCTGCTTTTGATGTCCTCCTTGCTCCATCCGTCATTGGTTATTTAACTGCCTAGGTAGCAGAATTCCTTAACTTCATTGACTTCGTGACCATCAATCCTGATGTTAAGTTTCTCGCTGTTCTCATGTCTACTACTTCTCATTACCTTCGTCTTTCTCCGATTTACTCTCAAACCATACTTTGTACTAATTAGACTATTCATTCCATTCAGCAGATCATTTAATTCTTCTTCACTTTCACTCAGGATAGCAATGTCATCAGTGAATCGTATCATTGATATCCTTTCTTTAATTTCCATCATTGCTTCCTCAATGTACAGATTGAAGAGTAGGGGCCAAAGGCTACAGCCTTGTCTTACACCCTTCTTAATACGAGCACTTCGTTCTTGATTGTCCACTCTTATTATTCCCTCTTGGTTGTTTTACATATTGTATATGATCCGTCTGGGCCGGCCGATGTGGCCGTGCGGTTCTAGGCGCTTCAGTCTGGAACCGCGTGACCGCTACGGTCGCAGGTTCAAATCCTGCCTCGGGCATGGATGTGTGTGATGTCCTTAGGTTAGTTAGGTTTAAGTAGTTCTAAGTTATAGGGGACTGATGACCTTAGAAGTTAAGTCCCATAGTGCTCAGAGCCATTTTTTTTATGATCCGTCTCTCCCTATAGCTTACCCCTACTTTTTACAGGATCTCGAACAGCTTGCACCATTTTATATTGTCGAACGCTTTTTCCAGGTCGACAAATCCTATGAAAGTGTCTTGATTTTTCTTTACCTTGCTTCCATTAATAGCCGTAACGTCAGAATTGCCCCTCTCGTCCCTTTACTTTTCCTAAAGCCAAACTGATCGTCACCTAGCTCATTCTCAATTTTCTTTTCCATTCTTCTGTATATTATTTTTGTAAGCAGCTTCGATGCATGAGCTGTTAAGATGATTGTGCGATAATTCTCGCACTTGTCAGCTCTTCCTGTCTTCAGAATTGTGTGGATGATGCTTTTCCGAAAGTCAGATGGTATATCGCCAGACTCATATATTCTACACACCAACGTGAATAGCCGTTTTGTTGCCACTCCCCCAATGATTTTAGAAATTCTGATGGAATGTTATCTATCCCTTCTGCCTTATTTGACTGTAAGTCCTCCAAAGCTCTTTTAAATTCCGATTCTAATATTGGATCCCCTATCTCTTCTAAATCGACTCCTGCTTTTTCTTCTATCACATCAGACAAATCTGCACCCTCATAGAGGCTTTCAATGTATTCTTTCCACCTATCTGCTCTCTCCTCTGCATTTAACAGTGGAATTCCCGTTGCACTCTTAATGTTACCACCATTGCTTTTAATGTCACCAAAGGTTGTTTTGACTTTCCTGTATGCTAAGCCTGTCCTTCCGACAATCATATCTTTTTCGATGTCTTCACATTTCTCCTGCAGCCATTTCGTCTTAGCTTCCCTGCACTTCCTATTTATTTCATTCCTCAGCGACTTGTATTTCTGTATTCCTGATTTTCCCGGAACATGTTTGTACTTCCTCCTTTCATCAATCAACTGAAGTGTTTCTTCTGTTACCCATGGTTTCTTCGTAGCTACCTTCTTTGTACCTATGTTTTCCTTCCCAACTTCTGTGATGGTCCTTTTTAGAGATGTCCATTCCTCTTCAACTGTACTGCCTACTGCGCTATTCCTTATTGCTGTATCTATAGCGTTAGAGAACTTCAAACGTATCTCGTCATTCCTTATGAAACGTCCCCTTAGAACTATTTATACGAGACTGTGCTTAACCTGACACACAATGTTTTTTTAGCGCAACGCAATCTGACTTTCAATAATCCCTACAAAACAATGGCCCTGACTAACTTTAACCTATACCTTTCACAAATCACTTACCTCACAAAAATCTTCGTTACTGGAACTACAGCAATACAGCGAGCGCCACTACTGCCAGCTAAATAAAAGATTCAAACTACTGAAGGCACTAACTACTGATAGGGATAGTTAGCAAATGAAAGATATTAATAGAGAACAAACACTGTATTTACCTCAATATTCATAATATATACAGCAGTTCATGACATTTTTCAAAACTCCGCCATCTCTCTCCCCACATCCACCACTGCTGGCGGCTCACCTCCAACTGCGCAATGCTACGCGCTGTTCACATCCAGCTGCCCCTCTACAATGGCAGACAACAATGCAAACTAGCCACAGACTGCACACAGCACAGCCAGTGATTTTCATATAGAGCGCTACGTAACTTTGCCAATAAGAAAATATAAACAGCCTACTTACACTTAGTACTTCCGTATCCCACTTCTTTGCGTATTGATTCTTCCTGACTAATGCCATAACTTCAGCCTCCTCTTCATCACTACTATAGTGTGATCTTAGTCTATATCTGCTCCTGGGTATGCCTTACAATCCAGTAGCTGATTTCGGAATCTCTGTCTGACCATGATGTAATCTAATTGAAATCTTTCCGTATCTCTCGGCCTTTTCCTAGTATACCTCCTCCTCTTGTGATTCTTGAACAGGGTATTCGCTATTACTAGCTGAAACTTGTTATAGAACTCAATTAGTCTTTCTCCTCTTTCATTCCTTGTCCCAAGCCCATATTCTCCTGTAACCTTTTCTTCTACTCCTTCCCCTACAACTTCATTCCAGTCGCCCATGACTATTAGATTTTCGTCCCCTTTTACACACTGCATTACCCTTTCAATATCCTCATACACTTTCTCTATCTGTTCATCTTCAGCTTCCGACGTCGGCATGTATACCTGAACTATCGTTGTCGGTGTTGGTCTGCTGTCGATTCTGATTAGAACAACCCGGTCACTGAACTGTTCACAGTAACACACCCTCTGTCCTACCTTCCTATTCATAACGAATCCTACACCTGTTATACTATTTTCTGCTGCTGTTGATATTACCCGATACTCATCTGACCAGATATCCCTGTCTTCCTTCCACTTCACTTCACTGATCCCTACTACATCTAGATTGAGCCTTTGCAGTTCCCTTTTCAGATTTTCTAGTTTCCCTACCACGTTCAAGCTTCTGACATTTTACGCCCCGACTCGTAGAACGTTATCCTTTCGTAGATTATTCAGTCTTTTTCTCATGGTAACCTCCGCCTTGGCAGTCCCCTCCCGGAGATCCGAATGGGGGACTATTCCGGAATCTTTTGCCAATGGAGAGATCATCATGACACTTCTTCAAATACAGGCCACATGTCCTGTGGATACACGTTACGTGTCTTAAATGCAGTGGTGTCCATTGCCTTCGGCATCCTTCTGTTACGTAAGATTAAATTACAAGGTGCAATCTTTGGGAAAAGTGTAGATGTACGCCAAAAAACCAACTTAGAATTCTTTTGTCAAAGCCACAGCTTCTCTATGAACTTTCATATTGTTCCATTATTGTCGACGGAAATTATATTGGGAGTAGACTTTTTGAATGAATACAAAGCCATCTTAAACTTTCACGATGCTGAAATAAGTTTAGAGAAAGAAGGTAAGTCAATAGCTTTGAAATTTGAAGATTGGCTCTCAAACCATGACGAAGAAATTAATCGGCTTTACCTCCTGTTAAACAACAGTTCGGAATTTTCGACGGAACTAGACACTAACAATCACTCTGCAAGTATTGACAGGGATGATATCGACGGCGCACTTGATACTAATGAGTTAATTCAGAATAAAATTCAAACAATTGAGAATTGTAGTGACACTAATAGGCAAGACCTTTTTGAGATTTTACAAGCACATTCCACAGTTTTTACTCACAAAACAGGAACAATCAACGGATTTCAATACCAATTTCGTGTTCGTGAGCATACAAAATTTTGTGTTAGACCATACGTAATTCCGGCACGTTATAGGGACCGTGTTAGAACAGAAATACAATCTATGCTTGACGAGGGAATTATTGAGCCTGCAGTAAGCTCATACAACAATCGATTACATCTTGTTGAGCAGAATTCATTCGCGGGCTAAATTCCATATTACCTGAGTTCTTAAAACGTCACATCACCTTATATGTGGACCGATATTCTGATAGTAGAAGCCTCATGGGAACAACACAATCGCATCCTCAACAGCGTGTTACATATTTTTGCAGAATCTGAAATTACAGTTAACTTGGAAAAGTCTGAATTCGGTAGGACAAAGGTGACGTATTTGGGACATATTATTTCTTCTGAAGGCATTCAGCCGGATCCTGAAAAGTTAGAAGCAATCAGAGCCATTCCAGTTCCATCCACAAAAAAACAAGTCTGCAGTTTCCTAGGTCTCGTAAATTTTTACCGTCTTTTTCTGAATATGTAAATTCTAGTTGCACCAAAACTTTGTACTCTCACTGTAAAAAATACCATTTGGAACTGGGACGAACAAGCACAGTTGGAATTCAATTCTTTGAAAGAATCACTACTTAACGCGCCAATACTAGCTCATCCAGATCTGTCACAAGGTTTCTTCCTTAGAATGGAATCTTCTAAAGTCAGTCTTGGTGCCCATTTATTTCAAGAAGTCATAGAGAATGAGACTACTGTTCAGAAAACCATTGCTTTTGCTAGCCGAGTGCTAACAAAATCTGAAAAAAATATTCCGTTACTGAATTAGAAGCTTTAGCTATCCTTTGGGCATTTAACAAATTCCGTTTCTTTCTTTCCGGTAAGCACGTAAAAGTATACAGTGATCATCGTGCATTACAATTTCTTATGTCTTCAAAATTAAATCATGACAGGTTAAAACGTTGGGCATTGTTTCTGCAAGAATTCCACTTCACAATAGTCTACATTCCCGGCAAGGAGAACATTGTTGCGGACGCACTGTCACGCGCACCGGCTGGGCTTGAGAAAGGTAACACAGAAGGCAACCTCGAGAAAAATTTCAGTATTCTTTGCATTCAGAAAGTCGCCTTTGAAAACTTCATCACCACATCTTTAAAGGACATTGCCCATGACCAAGATAAAGATCCGATTTGGAAAAACATCAAAAGCAAATGGCATGAAAAGACACACACACAGATTCGGCATTATTATCTGGTTAGAAACCACATACTGTTCAAACGCTGCACTGTTGATGACAAGCTATGGGTACTTAGCATTCCTGACGATTTTGTTAATAAGCTCATTTGGTACATTCATTTCAGCTACGCACATTTTGGTCCACGAAAATGTTATCATATTCTTCGGACGACTTGTTATTTTAACAATATAGAAAAGAGAATTCGAAGAGTCTTGTCTATTTGTAAACTTTGTCAAAAGGCTAAACCATCTACTGTCTCACATCGTGCTCCGTTGTTTTCTATCATTCCTTCTAAATTAAAAGAATTTGCTGCTGTTGATCTCTTGGGACTCTATGTCAGAACATCTAATGGATTTTCGTACGTTCTAGTCGCTGTTGAACTTACTTCAAAATTAGTTTCTTTCGCTCCGTTACGTAAAGCCACTGGACGGTCTGTATCCAACGCCTTTGTTAAAAATTTCTTACGTGAAGTTGGACACGTTAGTAAAGTCATTTCAGATAACGGACCACAATTCAGATCTGCTGTTTGGTCACTCATGCTTCGGAACCATAAAATCAAACCTGTTTTTATTTCATTGTACTCACCACATTGTAACCCGTCTGAACGGATTGTGAAAGAAATCAATAAGCTTTGCAGACTTTATTGTCACAGAAAGCATCAGCATTGGGACAGATATTTACACTTATTTCAAAACGTGCTGAATGAAATGCCTTATGACTCCACTGCCTTACCACCTATTCTTGTACTGAAGAATGAAGAATCACCGAACAGAATCAGAGAGCTTGTACCTTTTCCGAATACACGTTAACTTCGACACAAAGACATAATTGATTTGGCTATTAAAAATATAAAATCTGCAGCAGACAAAAGGAGAAAACTACACGGTAAAGCAAATGCATAGCAATTATATATTGGTCAGAAAGTTCTCATTAAAGCTCATTCATTGTCACATAAGAAGAAACACTTGTGTCACAAATTCTTTCTAGTTTACAATGGACCTTACAGAATCCGACGTATGCCACATGATAATTGCGTTGAAGTTGAAACTCTGCGTACTAGGAAGAGTAAAGTTTTACACCACATTTCTCATGTAAAACCCTTTATTGAAAGATAATCTGTTTTTTAACTTAGTCTTTGCCATAAAACTTTTCACTTCACGCTACTAGTACAATTTGTCAGACTTAGAATTCGTTAACATGCAACAATGTTTGAAGTTAAATATCCAGTCAAGAACCAACAGAACCTATTTAAGCAGAAATTACGAATGCATTGTTATAGTGAACAGACGACACAGTGTTATTGTGTGTGTACATTCTTGCTTGTTAGTTCACGATTACGTAACGACTATAAGGCTAACATACTTAGAACATTTACCAGTACTGTTAATGAGATTTTAATGCAACATTTTGGTTTACTTGAAAATACATTCTGGATTTAAAGTACATTCTGCGTGATACCAGATGACACAGTGGTTAGTTTATGTAACAGCTACACGATTTTATTACGACACTACTAATGAGTGACAATTTACAATGTTGCTTTTGCGGTGTTTCTGTTTTATATCTGCACAGATTTTCTGAATTATTCTGGAAAGTAAAACATGTTTTAGTAGTAACTTTTGTGGTATAGCTACAATGAGACAGCCTTTTCTGTAGCACAACAATACGTTACAGCACAGTACTTTCTTCATCATGGCAATAAGCGTAATAACTAAGATATCTATACGCAAAGCATTTCACTTTTGTTTATCGTGAGGTAAGTACATTGACTTCTGCAGAACTTAGCTTTCGGAGGACGATAACTACGACACTTCCACAAAGATTATCTTACAACAAAACGCACAGTTTAGCGCTACAGTACACGTATTTGAGTGATTAATTTTGTACTTAAAACATTTATTTTTAAAGATATTTGAAGTACAATGATAAAAAGGTTTTCCATTATACATTTCATTCCATTGCTGTAATCTGTAACACCTGAGAGTATAATTACATTAATCCTCATGGGGGAACATGTTTACTGTGTGTACCATGTGTTTGCCAAGCACAAGGAGCCCTAGCTAATATGGTATTTGCTTATACAACTTTACACATCGGTACCACATTTCTCTAACATTGAATTACACATCTACCTGATTATTTAACAGAGAACAAACTTTTTTTTTCTATGTCAGTGACAGATGTTTACGTAATTACACAGTTGGATAACTTCACACTTATGAAACTGTATTTTGTATGTACTTTGTGAACTCATCATATTTTTTTGGAACCATTGTGATACTATGAGAGTTTTGAATGATGTATTTGGTATGGGATCATGATTTTTAAAGTACATTTGAGGTATATGACACTATTGAAATGAGCAGAGAATTTTTTTTAGGTTTTGAAATTATTGGAGGAAGCTACGACGATTTTGAGAATTGACTGAGATGTTATGATATTATTACGCGACGATATGTATTATGCCGCTGAGGTATGTTTATGATGAATAAGATGATACTACTGTATATGAGGCATTTGATTATGCCACGTATTTCTTATGATGAAATATTGAAGAAGTGTCGACGAATATGTATATGTATAATAAGGTAAGGAATAATGAGTAGTGGTTAGGGACTCTGATTTGTGGAGAAGGATGTTGGAAACTAAGAATCTTACTTTAGAATTATGAAATGTGTGTACATGTGTGAATGTACCACAATGCCACTGAAAATTTTTTGGACACTGTTATATTTATAGGATTTTGTTTCTACACATTTGTTACGCAAATTCTCAAACTGTGAAATTTTTTTATATGAGACTGCCACTGTAGCAGAAACTGCTGTCGTAAATATTTCGGTAACGGTGACGTTGACGTAATGCGTTTTGGGCGCCCAGCTGAGAGATAGTCTTCTGACAAAAGAAAGCCATTAGGTGAAGAAAAAAAGAGGTCATTATCCTCGCTATTGGCATTCCTTTGTAGAAAGCATCGCAAATACGACACGCTCATTACTTGGAAAGATACTTACAGCTGCACACCTGATTATGACAAGCGTCTTTCTACGAGAGTTGAGAGAATTTCTACTTACTTATGAAATGCCACATGACTATTGAATGATATTTTTATGCTTTCTTTTCATAGTTGCTTATTTCATTTGATATCTGGTTTCCATCTGTGTTGCAGCATTGGTTTTATAAAATAAAATTAAATGCATTTGCTAATGTGAACACTTTCTGTCAACAGATCTATTAAATAATAATTTTATGATCCACGTTCTTCGAAAATGGAGCATTTGGAAAGGAAAGAACAATAAGAAGGGATTAATGATGGTTACTGCATACATAATTTTCTTTTCAACTACTGGGTAATTTTTTTGGTAGAATAACTTCATGGGGTGCACCACTTTAATGACATAGATATTAAGATGTGAATAGACATTTCCATTTTCTGCATTGTTGCCTTTAGTGTAATATTTTTCCTGCTTGAGCTATGTCATGTTTAGGTGTAAGTTACTGTATTTGCTGCTGCTATTTGTCAGGCACAGTGTTACTGAATTTGACTTTGTATTATTCTGTTAAGCCAGTTTTACTAATGATTTATTTTTATCGTTTGCTGTGCATTACCTTATATTAGTTGTAATATTGCATTTGCTTTGCTAATTTATGCTGCTTGCTTTGACAATTTCCATTTTCTTTGTCATTACTGTTTGTGTTAATTGTTTTGTGCTGCTGCATTGCCTCGTCCCTTAGTTTAGCATCTGAGCTATGTAGATTTAAGTTAGCTTAAGAAAGGGTAGGATATATAAGAGAACGAGTTGTGATGAATTGGAAGAGATGCATTGAGAAGCTATAAGAAAATCGTTTAGCCAAAAAAATATTTTGAAAGAGGATATGAAAAAAAAGTATTGTTTAGAGATAACAGGTTTAGGTAGGATTTTCTTGGAAATAAATGATGAGGTAAGATAATGGAAAATAAATAATGTGGTAAGAAATATGTGAACATATAAATACAGAAAGCATCCATGGAAAGGATTTTTTTGGTGGAAACAAATGTTGAAATAAGACGAAAGATCTATGGAATGAAGTTTTGGGTTGGACTGCAGTACAAAACAAACCCTGCACTTTCCTCTTGTGTTATTCTGCTATGTGTTTGTGTACCCTGGTTTATTTGTGTTTTTCCTGTCTTTAGGTGTTTAGCTAATAAGATTTATGTTGCAGAATTTTTCTAGTACTAAGCTACATTCACTATGATGAGGAATACTGTTACCCTCAAATATAATTTGCATTAATAATATGCTATTTGCTATGTAAAGATGTTAAGACATTATTTATTCTGTTCTGTTTTAATGCCCACTTGTGAAGTTGATGTTTCGAAAGTTATTCTGACCTTTTATGTATTTACTTATGTCATAATTCCTGTAACACTGATGTATATGTTTACTTCTATTGTATTGCAAAGCCTATAATACTACAAATGTTATCTGTATTATTATGTTTTTAATGAAGTATTTTGTACCTTTGTTATTGTATTCTTATGTTATAAAATTGTAATTGACACCAGTTCATCAAATTAAGTAACTTGTAAGTTACATTTCACTGCACACGTTTCTGTTGGTCATAGTATATGGACAATATGTGAGAAGTAGGGACTGATAGTGTTTGCACGTGTGTTAAGAATTCAGCAAGGGACTGGATAACAGCATTGCTGGTTCTAAGGACATTTCAAAAAAAATTTTTGTGAATGCACGAGTGGTGGTTTATGGACTTGCTATATTCTCTGCAAGACTCTTCGATGGTGATTGTGCACCTGCACAGTTGCAGCAGATGGCTGCTGCCATCTCTACAAGGACTACAGTGGGTTTGCACCTCTGGTGGCCCACCAATACCGTAATCTCTACCAGGTCTACAGTGGGTCTGCTCTGTGACGACCTACCTACCAATATTCTTCAAAATTTCGACTGACTCCGCTGTGCGTTTGCTCTGTTGTGGCCCATTACCTGTCTGCATGTCGAGAGTCAGCACTGTCTTTCCGTTGGAAGGACAACACGACTTCCTCAAGACTGCATGGAAATCCACTACTTCCGTGTGCATTTTCTTTTACTGCTCAGACTTTGAGAAGAACATTGCTATTTTACTGTGATGAACGATCAGGACTGTATTTATGGACTGTGAGAAAATTTTAGCTTTTGACCAAGATTGTGTTAATAAGTGCGTGAATTTGATTTCTTTGTTATTGTAATTGTAAAAAAATTTTAACAAATATGTATTGCCCAGTGCCCAAAACAATTTGTAAAATTTTTGTGGGGAGCATAGGGGCTATGTAAGTAGGCTATTTAGGTTCTTATATTGGTAACGCGACGTAGCGCTCTGTATGAAAATCACTGGCTGTGCTTTGTGCAGTCTGTGGCTAGTTTGCATTGTTGTCTGCCATTGTAGTGTTGGGCAATTGGCTGTTAAAAGCGCGTAGCGTTGCGCATTTGGAGGTGAGCCGCCAGCAGTGGTGGATGTGGGGAAGTGAGATGGCGGATTTTTGAGAATGGATAATCTGGAGGTGTGTCCATCAGAAACAGTACATTTGTAAGAATGGATGTCATGAACTGCTATATATATATTATGACTATTAAGGTAAATACATTGTTTGTTCTCTATTAAAATCTTTCATTTTCTAACTATGCCTATCAGTAGTTAGTGCCTTCCGTAGTTTGAATCTTTTATTTAGCTGGCAGTAGTGGCGCTCGCTGTATTGCAGTAGTTCGAGTAACGAAGATTTTTGTGAGGTAAGTGATTTGTGAAACGTATAGGTTAATTTAGTCAGGGCCATTCTCTTGTAGGGATTACTGAAAGTCAGATTACGTTGCGCTAAAAAAATATTGTGTGTCAGTTTGAGCACAGTAATTAATTAATTTTTCTAAGGAGTTATTTCAACAGTTGTAGATGGACATGATTAAGTAACGGTTTTTTTAGTAGTTCATCCGCACAGCAGGCACGTTGATTACATCACACCCTCGTTTATTTAAATGATTGTATAAATTTCAAGAAACATCTAAATAAACGACGGCGTCATGTTATCAACATGTTTACTGTGCGGATGAACTTTTACAAACCTGATACCTTACCGCGTCTATTTATAGCTATCTTACTGAACTGTGGAAGTTCAGTTTGAACGCAGGTAAAGGCATATTAAAGATCTGAAATGTTGCGAACAAATTCACTGACAAAAAGATAATTATTGTAGAATAATGAAATATTGGCAATACATATGTCTGGTTATGATATTTGAGAGATAAGCATTGCAAGATCAGAAACTAAAGTAAGCGCAAGATAAGCCACTGCAAATGTGAATTGCTGGTACATTAATAATGGATGTAACGACCAGAATGTTGAACGCAGACATGCAAGCATTTTGTTGTACAGGAGCTGGATGTCAGTCTGTGGGACGCTGTTCTATGCCTATTGTAGTTGGTTGGTCAACACAGCAACAGTTGATGCTGTTTGTTGATGACGCTGGAGTTGACGTCCGATGGTGTCCCATCAGTGCTCGACTGGAGACAGATCTGGTGATCGAGCACACCAAGGCTAGATGTCGACACTCTGTAGTACTTGTTGGGTTACAGCAGCAGTTTGTGGGGGAACTTAATTCTGTTGAAAAACTCCCACTGGAATGCTGTTCATGAATGACAGTACAGCAGGTCGAATCAAAAGATTGACTTACAAACTTACAGACAGTGTGCGTAGAATAACACCGATAGGTGTCATACGAAATTGCACCCCAGTCCATAACTCCAGATGTAGGTCCAGGTTGTTTAGCATGTAGACAGGTTGGTTGCAGGCCCTCAAGTGCCCTCCTCCTATCAGTGGCTATAACTGCCCCCGAGGAAGAACCAGCTTCATCAGAAATCATGACAGACCTCCACTATGCCCTCCAATGAGCTCCAGCTTGAAGAGCTGAAGTCGCAAACGGTGGTGGTTTGTGATCGGTGGAATGCACACTACAGGGATCGGAGCTGTCGTTGGAATAATTGCTTTTTAACAGTTAAACTGAGTCAATGTTGTGCCAGATGCTGCTCAGATTGCTGCTCCAGATGCGGTACGAGGCTTTAGAGCCGTATGCCGAACACGATGGTCTTCTCTCTCGGTAGTGGCAAAATGGTTCAAATGGCTCTGAGCACTATGAGACTTAACTGCTGTGGTCACCAGTCCCCTAGATCTTAGAACTACTTAAACCTAACTAACCTAAGGACATCATACATATCCATGCCCGAGGCGACCGTAGCGGTTCTAGACTGGAGCGCCTAGAAACGCTCGGCCTCTCCGGCCGGCCGGTAGTGGCACATGGCCGTCTGGTCCCTGGTCTCCTTGCGATCGTATGATCTCATGACCACCACTGCCAGCAATCATTTACAGTGGATACATTCCCGACAAGCCTTTCTGCAATATCGCAGAAGGAACATCCAGTTTTTCATAATCCTATTTATACGACCTCTTTCAAACTGAGGGAGGTGTTGATAATGGCGTCTTTGTCGCCTTAAAGCATTCTTAGCATCACCTCACCACATCCAGTCTTAAAGGTAACGAAAGCTCACGGCCGTTACATCGCAAATTTAAAGCAAACCTAATTTGCATCCTCTTAGTGGCGCTACTAACGCCACTTTTATGCCACTGGCGTGAAATCTGAATAGTCGTCATCTTTCAGATTTAGATACATGCCTACCAACTTCAAAATCGCACAACTCCCTCTTGGCGGTGTGATTCTTTTTGGCGTCACTGTATTACGGCAAGCTGCATGATGCAATCAGCACTTAACCACACTTTTTGTAAATATAGCCGTCATAAAGTAGCTTCAAAGCAAGTTATTACACACGCTGCCCGCGCCAGCACTTGGAAGAAACTAGCAACGAGACCGCCAGAGCAGTTTATAGTAAACTGACCGGAAGCCGTCAGGAACAAGCAGCATTATGTGTCTCTCGAAGGACTCACACGGATATCATAGGGGCAACGTAGGCCCGAGACCGGCTGTTCTCTCCAAAGTATACCCTGACAGACAGCATTTACTCCACTACTCGAGGACTGTGGTAAGATAAATAATACATCACTCGATAGAGAACATCCTTGTGACGTACTTACGATTCAGAATAACCGGAACAAACAATGATTTTGAAATGACATTTCAAGGAACAACTTTCTAGGTTATATCGATCCTCTTTCCTGTTAGTAATTATAGTGTTCCGTTATACTCTTTTTCTACGAGTGACAGGTTGTGGTTGTTAAGGGGAGAATCCACCAAAGAGTTCAAATTTTCTTCTAATTTACCGACTTCAACAGAATTTTAAAATCGTGTCTGTCACAAAAAGATGCAGCAAAGCCAAGCCTCGAAGTACAAAACTAAATTAGCTTTCGTGACTTGAATTTTTAATATGGTTTTAATGTTATTTTTGAAAACCAACTTTTGGTATTCAGACCTTAGTTGTACATTCTAGACTTTTAGACACATTCACAAAACATTGCTAGACTGTTCTGTGCATTTGATTTACGGGAAATGTTATTAATTTAGATTCGAAATTTTGTTCAAGTTTCAGACTTAAATGTTCTTTAATTACTGCTGCAGATGTATGATAATAAAACAAAGAAACTACATTTTCTATAGTGCTAATGCGTAAAAGTATGAAAATACCTCAAGACTTCCTTCTGCAATAATTCTATTAAAACTCATTAATATTCAGGAAAAAAAGATGGCATTAAACTTTGAAAAACAAATTTATGGGAGACTGGATTTAAAAATTTTATTAGAAAATGAATGTTAGTACAAGACACATACCCCCTAAAATTCGCCAGTATCATTCGTTTTCTATTGCTGCTCTTGTAAGATTTCTTCTTGTCATTTCAGGTTCAGCTTGGCTTTTTTATTGAATTTCCGTTCCTGAGGCAGCATTTTGTGGACTGCCTGATCCATCGTTAACCTCTAGATAAGCAGATCCTCATCTGGGAGGGTGATGAAGGTGTGCTGGAACTCCTTCTCTTTCAGTCTTCACACATCGCTTATTGAGCTGATAAAGTGCTTCTAAAAGTCCCAAAGGTATCTTTTTTATTTTTTTTTTTTATTTGGGAAGTTTAGACCAAATGACGGTACTACCAGAACAGTAGTACAAGTTTATATGCCAACTAGCTCTGCAGATGACGAAGAAATTGAAGAAATGTATGATGAAATAAAAAAATTATTCAGATAGTGAAAGGAGACGAAAATTTAATAGTCATGGGTGACTGGAATTCGAGTGTAGGAAAAGGGAGAGAAGGAAACGTAGTAGGTGAATATGGATTGGGGCTAAGAAATGAGAGAGGAAGCCGCCTGGTAGAATTTTGCACAGAGCACAAATTAATCATAGCTAACACTTGGTTTAAGAATCATGATAGAAGGTTGTATTCATGGAAGAACCCTGGAGATACTAAAAGGTATCAGATAGATTATATAATGGTAAGACAGAGATTTAGGAACCAGGTTTTAAATTGTAAGACATTTCCAGGGGCAGATGTGGACTCTGACCACAATCTATTGGTTATGACCTGTAGATTAAAACTGAAGAAACTGCAAAAAGATGGGAATTTAAGGAGATGGGACCTGGATAAACTGAAAGAACCAGAGGTTGTACAGAGTTTCAGGGAGAGCATAAGGGAACAATTGACAGGAATGGGGGAAAGAAATACAGTAGAAGAAGAATGGGTAGCTTTGAGTGATGAAGTAGTGAAGGCAGCAGAGGATCAAGTAGGTAAAAAGACGAGGGCTAGTAGAAATCCTTGGGTAACACTAGAAATATTGAATTTAATTGATGAAAGGAGAAAATATAAAAATGCAGTAAATGAAGCAGGCAAAAAGGAATACAAACGTCTCAAAAATGAGATCGACAGGAAGTGCAGAATGGCTAAGCAGGGATGGCTAGAGGACAAATGTAAGGATGTAGAGGCTTATCTCACTAGGGGTAAGATAGATACTGCCTACAGGAAAATTAAAGAGACCTTTGGAGATAAGAGAACCACTTGTATGAACATCAAGAGCTTAGATGGAAACCCAGTTCTAAGCAAAGAAGGGAAAGCAGAAAGGTGGAAGGAGTATATAGAGGGTCTATACAAGGGCGATGTACTTGAGGACAATATTATGGAAATGGAAGACAATGTAGATGAAGATGAAATGGGAGATACTATACTGCGTGAAGAGTTTGACAGAGCACTGAAAGACCTGAGTCGAAACAAGGCCCCCGGAGTAGACAACATTCCAGTAGAACTACTGACGGCCTTGGGAGAGCCAGTCCTGACAAAACTCTACCATCTGGTGAGCAAGATGTATGAAACAGGCGAAATACCCTCAGACTTCAAGAAGAATGTAATAATTCCAATCCCAAAGAAAGCAGGTGTTGACAGATGTGAAAATTACCGAACAATCAGTTTAATAAGCCACAGCTGCAAAATACTAACACGAATTCTTTACAGACGAATGGAAAAACTAGTAGAAGCCGACCTCGGGGAAGATCAGTTTGGATTCCGTAGAAATACTGGAACACGTGAGGCAATACTGACCTTACGACTTATCTTAGAAGAAAGATTAAGGAAAGGCAAACCTACGTTTCTAGCATTTGTAGACTTAGAGAAAGCTTTTGACAATGTTGACTGGAATACTCTCTTTCAAATTCTAAAGGTGGCAGGGGTAAAATACAGGGAGAGAAAGGCTATTTACAATTTGTACAGAAACCAGATGGCAGTTATAAGAGTCGAGGGGCATGAGAGAGAAGCAGCGGTTGGGAAGGGAGTGAGACAGGGTTGTAGCCTCTCCCCAATGTTATTCAATCTGTATATTGAGCAAGCAGTAAAGGAAACAAAAGAAAAATTTGGAGTAGGTATTAAAATCCATGGAGAAGAAATAAAAACTTTGAGGTTCGCCGATGACATTGTAATTCTGTCAGAGACAGCAAAGGACTTGGAAGAGCAGTTGAACGGATTGGATGGTGTCTTGAAGGGAGGATATAAGATGAACATCAACAAAAGCAAAACGAGGATAATGGAATGTAGTCGAATTAAGTCGGGTGATGTTGAGGGTATTAGATTAGGAAATGAGACACTTAAAGTAGAAAAGGAGTTTTGCTATTTGGGGAGCAGAATAACTGATGATGGTCGAAGTAGAGAGGATATAAAATGTAGACTGGCAATGGCAAGGAAAGCGTTTCTGAAGAAGAGAAATTTGTTAACATCGAGTATAGATTTAAGTGTCAGGAAGTTATTTCTGAAAGTATTTGTATGGAGTGTAGCCATGTATGGAAGTGAAACATGGACGGTAAATAGTTTGGACAAGAAGAGAATAGAAGCTTTTGAAATGTGGTGCTACAGAAGAATGCTGAAGATTAGATGGGTAGATCACGTAACTAATGAGGAAGTATTGAATAGGATTGGGGAGAAGAGAAGTTTGTGGCACAACTTGACGAGAAGAAGGGATCGGTTGGTAGGACATGTTCTGAGGCATCAAGGGATCACCAATTTAGTATTGGAAGGCAGCGTGGAGGGTAAAAATCGCAGGGGGAGACCAAGAGATGAATACACTAAGCAGATTCAGGAGGATGTAGGTTGCAGTAGGTACTGGGAGATGAAGCAGCTTGCACAGGATAGAGTAGCATGGAGAGCTGCATCAAACCAGTCTCAGGACTGAAGACAACAACAACAACAACAACCTTTCATTTGTATTTTGTGTGTTGCCATCAGCGCATATTGCTAGTAGTGCATCAGATGTCCGCCCCTGATGGAGAGGTGCTGTCTTGACCATTTTGGCAACTTTCAGTGCGCCAAGGCCTCTCACGCAGTCCATATTTCAAATATTTCTTAGACGTACTTGTAATTCGAATAGAAGCCAAATAGTTCCGGAATCTAAGAGCAAACACTCCAGATATGATAAGCATATTAATTTACAGAAAAAATTAAGTTTTACGATTGAAGGCTTTCCTCAAACTGCGTGACCTGCTGCAGCCTCAACTGTCGATCGTAGTGTGTAAGCTAGGACTCGACAGTAAAAACAATAATATTAACACTCTGAACACTATTTTAGAGCAAAATGAACTCTCTTGCTTACGTTAACCGCATTGTACCTGTCCTGATATTAATTAGGCTGTCGCACTTCTTTCGGAGCGTCTCGTGGGCAATCTAGGGAGTATCCAGAAACAAAGTATACACTTCACTTCAGTATTACATAAGGTTATATTTCTGATAGTTAATGTTTCCCGCTAAAACACAATGACAGGAAGGATTATAAACTCACCTTGCGGACTTTCCTCCAGAATATCAATAATTCCACTTTCTGGTCACCACGTCCCGAGGGACAAATTTCGAAAGTACGTCTGTTCATTCAGCTTGGAACAGATAACGAATTCATATTTTCATAAATATAACCACAGCTTTTTGTAGCAGAATGAAACTAGCAATCATTATTGTACGAAATTTGCAAAACAAAAAATATAGTAAATCTCATTCGAATGAAGTTAATTTAAACTTGAGACTTTTAGTAAACAAATGTAAACAAACTAAATTTTGAGCAAACACAAAGCGACCCATCAAAGATAGGTGTCTCTATTTTCTTACTTCGTCTAATATTACATTTACCATTGTCACTTTTCCTCACAGTTAAATTCTAAAGTAGGATTTAAGTAAGGAAATGATAGGTACCTATAATTAGATGGTAAACCTGTAATAATTACCTGTCAACATGTTGAACCAAAAGCACTTTTTATAACAGATTTTGCTGACGCAAGTCTGTCTTTGTTTATATGAATAAGAAAATAAATTGTCTGTAGCTTGACTGTCAAAAGCAGTTCAGTTGAGCATGTGATGCAAAAATACTTTCGCTGATTATCAAACAGACTAAAAAGGGCCAAACATATACTTTTAGTAAGCATTCCTGATGTAGCATGGTGCAATTCTTGCAACGCCATATTTTGGCAAGGAAAACTGTTGCGTCCACAGTTACAACCGACACGAGACGAATGATTATTACAGAAGTCCTAACTGTTGCCTACGTCCTTAAATTGCACCAATGTTAGAATCAAATATATAAAAGCTTGAAGCTGCACTAGTACGTGTCTTCACTCAACCACTGATCGATTGCATCTCACCTCAATCCAATCTGTCTGCGGTATACCCCGTTCATAAAAGGCGTTCACAAACGGAAACGACAAGGGAATAAGCTTGATCGTCATCAGATTCTAACGGATTCCGCCTTTTTCTTCAGCACAAAACTTGTCTTTTCATAATTATAAGCTACTGCATTCTTAGGACGAGCTCAGATATTTACAAAATGGCATTCTGTACTACTACTATTCGTGATAGGAAGACGCCCAGGATCTGAAGGCAACTGGGCTTGGAGAGCATCTCCTCATAATTTTGTAAAGTTGGGCGCCACATCTTAGTGTATATCCAAGGATAGCGAAGATGTTCCCATAACAAATAAGACAGGACGCGAAGATAAAGAGATTGATGCTGCCTCTGGTTAGTGAGGCGACACAGCCTCTTTGCGCACAAGTTGGAACACCTGTGTTGGCGCCTATTCTCCGTGCGAGGAAGGAGTTAGTGTCCCTCTATGGTAGCACGGCTGCAACTTAAATTTAAACATAACAGCTCTGAACTTCATGAATTTCCGCCATCTTGTGTACTTTCTAAATTATGTCAAACGTCATTTGCAAGGAAATTTTCTTGGTTTACAAGCCACATCTCTTCGAGCAAAATACTCGAGCTTTCGATAGATGTCTCCCCCATCGTCATCAGGAGTTAAAATCGCTGACTGCTGGATTTCGCACGGTCTTCTGCTTACATAGACGTAATGGCAGCATCCGGAATCCTCCAGAGACGCCCGGAGCGACATATGCGCAACAGGATGCATGCTGAAGAGACAGACCAGCGTCCCGGCCCAGTTCCAAGATTAGAGATATTTATGCGTCGTTAAAGCCAACACATTTTTTCGAGTTCCTGTTTTGTATGGTGTCCTCTGTGAATGTGTTAGCACCTACATAGGTGCAACTAGTTGCATTGTTACTGAGTGATGTGCAGAGCACTTGCAACGTATTAAACAAGTGGTACTTGAATCGTCGGCCTTGGTTCAACGTCGCCTAGAAAAACGGGCATAAAAAATACAAGTATTTTGCCTCAAACATCATCATGTAAGGATACTGTTATAAAGTAAGCGGTCAAAATTAGGATAAACAACAACGTCAACAGAGACCAGCAGCAGAGTCTGTGCAGGAAAAGCATAGTGACCAGTTTCGTGCAAGGCGATGGGCGAGTTCATCTGTTTGTTCAGAACGGGAGGCCGCAGTGTTTTGCCCCCTTTCGGTCAGTCAGCGATGACAGAATCGAGGCGCAAGCCCTGCAGACTCTTTCAATCGATTTTGCAGAAACTATTCAAAAATTAAATTTTCGCGTTTCTTTTAGCTTTATATGTCAGCCTCACAATGGTGGGCCCATCATATCATTGGTGGTGATAGTTAATGTGATATCTGCTTAGAAGTAAAACATTACCCGAAATTCGAAAAAGTTTGCAGTGAAAATTAGTGGTCGGTAACCTTGTGTTTGGTGCAACTTACACAATACGTTGTTGCATATGAAGTTTAGCTAACGTATTGAGTTTTTCTTTAGACTTCAGTCTCTAGATCTGCTGTAGCACACACATTTGGGTTCACGCACGCCAGCTATAATGACAGAATCGAATATCCACAGCCTTCCTCGTGTTTCATGAACGGTTTGAGAGCCGGCCAGTGTGGCCGTGCGGTTCTAGGCGCTTCAGTCTAGAACCGTGTGACCGCTACGGTCGCAGGTTCGAATCCTGCCTCGGGCTTGGATGTGTGTGATGTCCTTGGGTTAGTTAGGTTTAATTAGTTCTAAGTTCTAGGCGACTGATGACCGCAGAAGTCGCATAGTGCGCAGAGCCATTTGAACCATTTTTTTGAACGGTTTGAGATATCGACATGAGATTTTGCAAATGATAGCACACAACAAGCAGAGTATTTTGCCATATGGTTATTACGCAAAACTTCTTTATCTTCCGTGTTATTCCACTAACTCCAGATTTTTTTGATGAAAGAATGTAATATTTAACCGCCATCAGCAGCTGGTGAAACAGAAAATGCTATGGGATTTCGTACAAAACATGTGTAGACATCATTCGTTTGTTTTTGTACCTAGAACGTGCTTTTTCGTAAGCTAGTGTCCTTACTTTTCCTCAGTTCCTCGCTTAGTAAACTTAATAAACCACTGTTTCAGCATTCTCTCGCAACTGTGTTTGCCAATCATGTAAAGGAGGTAACTCTATGTCAACACCGCTGTGTTTTGGTAGCAGAAGCAAATTTGAACGTGGCATCAAGAGAAATCTGTAGCTTTTACTAAAAATTTGCAGAAGTAAGGAGGATATAAAATGTAGACTGGCAGTAGCGAGAAAAGCGTTTCTGAGGAAGGGACGTTTGTTAACATTGAGTTCAGATTTGTGTGTCAGGAAGTCCTTTCTGAAAGTATTTGTATGGAGTATAACCACGTATTGAAGTGAAACGTGGACGATAAACAGTTTCACAACAATAAAATAGAAGCTTTTGAGATGTGATGCTCCAGAACAATGCTGAAGATTAGAGGGGTACATCACGTAACTTATGAAGAGGTACTGAATAGAATTGGAGAAAAGAGGAATTTGTGGTGTAACCTAACTAGAAGAAGGGATCGGCTGATAGGGCACATTCTGAGGCATCAAGTGATCGCCAGTTTAGTACTGGAATGAAGCGCGGGGAGGGGGGGTGGGGTCTTAAAATCGTAGAGGGAGACCGAAAGATGAATACAGTAAGCAGATTCAGAAGGATGTAGGTTGCAGTAGTTACTCGAAAATGAAGAGGCCTGCACGGGATAGAGTAGCATGGAGAGCTGCATCGCCGGCCGTTGTGGCCGAGCGATTGTAGGCGCTTCAGTCTGGAACAGCGCTACAGCTACGGTCACAGAATCGAATCCTGCCTCGGGCATGAATGTGTGTGATGTCCTTAGGTTAGTTAGGTTCAAGTAGTTCTAAGTACTAGGGGACTGATGACGTTAGATGTTAAGTCCCATAGTGCTCAGAGGCATTTGAACCATTTGCAGAGCTGCATCAAACCAATCTTTGTGCAAGACAACAACAAGAACTGGACGCTTCCCTGAAAGTTACAAATGATTAACATGACAGGCGAAAGGGAATCGCTGATTTTGTTGCATTTTGAGCGGGATTCTTGCTAGATAAACGTCACGTTTCCCCCAACGCTCGGCAATTCCACTTCAGCACCTGCCTGTAACCCACGTCACTAACGCTCTCACCAAATGTGTCTTACCGGTTGTCTACAGGCCTTTTAAAATTATTCGATGGTTGATGCCTGTCATTTGGCGTTACAGTGTTGTCATATTGGCTGCTGCTCGGTTAAAGGTGACATGCAACCACGGCAGGTCGCTTCACAAGTGCTGAAATGCTATTCATTTAATGCAGAGAAATATTGGAAGCTGCTGCCATCAGGTATAGCAGGAACGCAAGATGCTCTTTCCACAGCTGATTGTAAATGACTGATGACTGAAACGTGTATAGTGTCCCCAGTGCTATATTACTAAAAGACATAAAAAACAGTATTTATAAAGAAGAGACATTTAAAAATTGAATAATATATTTTTATCATGTAGCCGTAAAACAATAATTTCTCTGTCTAAGTTTCGAATGCAAAGAAATATAACAAAGTGATCTAAAGAGACGACAAGATACGCTCTTTTGTTAATTTTTTTAGTCGTCTTCACTTCTTCCCTTGTCTTGATTGCGTGTAGGCGGACATCTTTCGAGTGCTGACAAATGTAAGCATATTTCTATGAGTTAAGTAGATAATATATTGATTTAATATTATTGTGCACTTTTAATTAGTAAGAGGTGATCCCGATTTCATGTCCGCCTTCCTTGAATTAACCTGCATTCAAGTAATTTACAGTTCAACAATCGCAGCGGCCGATGCAGCCAACGACGCCATTACGTGGCGATATTAACTTATGAAAAATTAGCGGAAGCAAAAAACTCGCCCGCTGCTAACATAATATTAATTTTTCTCCACATCCGCCCGACGTTGCAGAAAATACGTGGCTTTAAGATTCTTATTTTCAGTACCACAGCCGACAGCCAGAGCCAGGACTCCGACTACGTGGCAGTGGTTAACGGAGGTAAGAAAAAATACTCTCGCGCGTGTGTGGGCCGCAATTGTAATTAATAACTAAAGATCTTTTGCTTTAAAGTGAGCTGACTAGACGAGGAAATTAATATGAAAAGTTTATTACATTGTTCAGCTTATATACTCATGTTTTAAGATTCAGCGAGTCTAACATTCATTAACGTAACAAATAATTTAAGATTAATATTGTTAAAAAGGAGAACTTCAGGAAAGCATTTAATCGTAAATAAAATTAAATGAAAAATCATTTTTATTAAGGCCCACCACGCAAGTCGGCAACAATCAAAATATAATAATAACAATAATAATATATTAAATTACGACGGCCGACGGACGCGAGATTGGCGCCGCAACTTTGGGGCCCGATCAAAGAAAATACGAAATTTACTAAATCTGACTCTATTGTAATGAATGCAATTATGTATATGTCTAATTGTTGTAAAATATTAATGCTTATATGAATTCTTTTACATGTACAACAACAAAACCACACCCTGAGGAGATCTGGAGAAGAAAAAGTGTAGAAAAGAAAAAGGATTTTGTGAAAGAAAAATAAGTAAGGTAAGGCCTATTGTGCAAGCACCTTGTGTAGCTCTGTGCGGAATATCTAACCCATGTGCAAATGACATACCTTCACTGTTTTGTGTATTTATGTGTTTATTTTTGGACGGGATAATTATTCGTGTGTGTATCAGTGTTAAAGATTTGTCAGTGGCTTAAACTGAATTTATTATGGGTAAGATAGGACAAGCTAAAGCATCCGTACCAGACCAACAAAATTTTGTTAATATGGAAAGTGAGGGTCATTTGCAATACGCAAACGAATCCCAAGCCACCGCCTCGGATAACATAATTTCCTTGGCGGGGGGCGAGGATCTGTGACGGTGAATAACGCTCCACAGCAGAATGGGAATAGAATAACAACAACTCCACTGCCTGGGCAGGGGGGCCAAACGAGTGCTACATTAAGCGGGGCACCAGTATGCTCACCGACTGCCGACCCATTTGCAGAATTTCTGCGCAGGTTAGAAGAAAGAGATAGGGAGAGAGATCAGAAACTGGCTCAGATGCTCTATGAGCAAGAGCAACAAAGAGAACAGAAAGAAAGGGAAAAAGAAAGAATGTCAGAACAGAGGGAAAAACAAAGAGACGAAAAACTGGCTCAGATGCTCTATGAGCAAGAGCAACAAAGAGAACAGAAAGAAAGGGAAAAAGAAAGAATGTCAGAACAGAGGGAAAAACAAAGAGACGGAAAACTGGCTCAGATGCTACATGAGCAGGAGAAAAAGTTAACGCAAATGCTACATGACCAAGGGACAGAATTTACGCAAAAGCTCAGTGAGCAAGAGCAGCGCAGTGAAGCGAAGCTAGACAGTATCCAAAGCGAACTTGCCGAGATGCGGGACGCTTGCAAAGAAATACCCGATCTTGTGCAAAGCTTAGCCAGCGAGATGCAAAAAATTACAGATATCGCAGGCTAGGCTTGAATACAATGTCCAGACTTTAACCACCCGCGTGGATAATGTGGAGATAGATGCACGGAAAAGTATTGATACATATTTGAAAGAGCAAGCTCAAAAAGTCGAAAAAGAATTGAATGAATGGCTAGAAGTAAAGGATCGCGAGATATCTGCAAGGACTGAAAGCGATGTAAAAACAGCTGTAGAACAAGCGACTGCGGCCGCGAGTGTAAATATTGACGCTAGCGCTGCCGCACTACATGCCGAATTAACACAGATCAAATCCAGTGTGACTGCGGAGTTGCCAAATTGGCAACTGGAGGTCGCGCGGAGACTGTCTGCGTTGGAAAACAATGTAAGCAGTGGCGGACAGATGAATCCGACTCCGCGTACTGACTACTATAATAACGCAGACTGTATGCAGGGTGCGAGTGCGCAACCGCAACCTAATGTGAATTACGGGCACGAACAATATGCGATACCGTGCAGCGCACATCACGAAGTAATGAATGTCACAGAATGTAGCAATCAGATGTGCAAAAAAGAGGACAATGTAATAAAACACAGGACATTCCAATCCTTCAATAGCGAAAAACGAAATGTCCACCCTGTGGTATTTATTAAGAGCTTCAGAAATGTGTTTCCCAGGGCATGGACGGAAAGACAAAGAATACAGTTCGTGGTCTCCTTTATTCAAGGTGACGCGGCACTGTGGCCCACCGACGTGTCCGAAAAATGTCTAACGATGCAACAGTTTGAAGGTGCTTTCTTGCAAAAATTCTGGTCCGATAGCGTCCAAGAAAGACTACGAAAGGAGTTGTACAGTCCAGAAATGTACAATCCTAAGGTGGGAACGTTACGCAAATTATTTTGAAAAGTATATAAACAAAACCAGGTACTGGGACGAGCCAATGTCCGATCGTGACATAATCAGATTAATAAAAATGAAGTTGCCCAGTGAAATTAAAAGATATTTCATCAATGTGCCGGAATACGATTAGAACAATTCATGGAAATAGTGGATTCTGTTGACTTATTGATCGAAGATATGAAAACCGAAAACAAGTGGAACCATGCAGGCTGTAATCAACAAAAAGCCGATTAGAATGGCAGCCACAGTAACGGTAGTAACTCAGTACCAAATGGTAACGGGAATAGACAAGAGCACCGGCAACAGAATCGAGGAACAAACAATGGCAATGGTTATAACGGCAACGGTTATAATCGTCAAAATCGAAAGAGGCATCATGATGGACGCATGACCAATGGATATAATGGTAACGGCAATCCGCAATGGCGGAACAACCGAAACCAGTGGCGTGGTAGTAATGAACCGACACCATAGTGGCAACAAAACACAGCGCCATAATGGAACGCCAACCCAGGTCCATCACAGAACATGTCAGGAAGTTACAACCGACCACCGCAAAACCAGAGCCATACACAATATCAAAATACACCATCGGGGAGGCAGGGCGGCCAACCCAACAGTAGCCACAACAACAACCAGAACCACAATGTGAGGTTAGTGGAAGTGACAGACAACTGTCAACCCACTAATGCTCATCCGTTAAACTAAAGACAGCCACAATACGCTCTCCGTTGTTGGCTGCAGGATGGTGTAGTGAGGGCACATTCACGGATGACAGCCATAAACTTTGTATGCTGAGATACAATGAGGGAATAAAAATAGAAAAGGAACTTGTAGACATACCGCTGAAATGTAACCGAACGTACAAAAGTGTTGTGCAGGCTATATTGCAAGCAGATATGTACGGAGCACCAATACAGATAATAGTCGATACCGGTGCGTCAACCAATGTCATGGGTGCAAATTTTTACAAGTACTTGAGTCAAAATAATAGAATACCAGTATTGCCAGTGAAGAATTGTCGTGTAACAGGTGCAATAGGTGCACAATCTCATATCATAAAGTTGAGTTTACGGTAGGAAATGAAGCAATGAAAAGCTCGTTCCTACTAGTTAAGGGATTGGGTGTTGCTTGCATCCTGGGGATGGAATTTTTACGCCAGAGAGACGCAAAAATCGACCTCTTGTGCGGGGAAGTATGCCTTATGAATGAGGGTAGACGTGTAGTTTTGCCATTGTCGAGGACACGGGAAGTGCATGGGAAATATTGCCGGAACTTTCAGTCTAGATTCGAAGGAATACAGGTAATGAATTTACATTCTGACTTAAGTACAAGACAAGCATATTACAAAGCATTTATTACTGAAGACAAAGAGGAAAAAAGGAAACTAATAGCCATGAAAGTCAGGGAGTCAGAACATTTCACTGAAGCACAGCAAAACGAATTGACTCAGCTACTTACAGATTATGTGTTCTCGGAAAAACCCGGAGTTATCGAGGGCTACACCTATAACATCGAAGTGGTACCTCAGGATACTTTCTGTCACGCGAACTACACCATCCCATGGTCAAATAAGGAGGCAGTTACGAAGGAAATAAGAAAAAATACTTACAAAGACTTAAAGAAGTTAACGCAGTAGAGAAACTTTAACATATATAAGTAGTAGGTTAAGTTTAGAGTGTAATTTTTTTCTGTGTGTAAATGTTCAGATTTTAGTGTAACATTTAAAGACAACGAGGCACTAAAGATTAGTGCGATTCAATTTTGTAGATGTTAAGGAATAACAGTATTTTTAAGCAATTGCATTTTGAAAGAAAAAATGAACGTAGGTTTAAGAATAATTTACAAATTTCATTTTTAAAAATGCTTTAAAGATAATAAAAAAAATTCAACAGCTTGTAATGAAAGAATTTTTCATTATTGTGTCATGAATGTTTTTGAACTGTAGTAGTAATGAAACTTATGAAATTCAATATTATAGTGTATATGTTGTTCCATGTATTTATGTCTATACCGATCCTGAAATATGCTCAGTCATAATTTACTAAACAACATGAGTGCAGGGTGTACATCACCCAAGGTACCTCATGTGTTGTGGACAAGGTACAAAGCAAATCAGTAAACGCGACTACCGCTAAGCACTGTTAAAATATATTTTTATCATGTAGCCATAAAACAATAATTTCTCTGTCTAAGTTTCGAATGCAAAGAAATATAACAATGTGATCTAAAGAGACGACAAGATACGCTCTTTTGTTAATTTTTTTAGTCGTCTTCACTTCTTCCCTTGTCTTGATTGCGTGTAGGTGGACATCTTTCGAGTGCTGACAAATGTAAGCATATTTCTATGAGTTAAGTAGATAATATATTGATTTAATATTATTGTACACTTTTAATTTGTAAGAGGTGATCCCGATTTCATGTCCGCCTTCCTTGAATTAACCTGCATTCAAGTAATTTACAGTTCAACAATCGCAGTAGCCTATGCAGCCAACGACGCCATTACGTGGCGGTATTAACCTATGAAAAATTAGCGGAAGCAAAAAACTCGCCCGCTATTAACATAATATTAATTTTTCTCCACAGCCGCCCGACGTTGCAGAAAATACGTGGCTTTAAGATTCTTATTTTCAGTACCATAGCCGACAGCCACAGCCAGGACTCCGACTACGTGGCAGTGGTTAACGGAGGTAAGAAAAAATACTCTCGCGCGTGTGTGGGCCGCAATAGTAATTAATAACTAAGGATCTTTTGCTTTAAAGTGAGCTGACTAGACGAGGAAATTAATATGAAAAGTTTATTACATTGTTCAGCTTATATACTCATGTTTTAAGATTCAGCGAGTCTAACATTCATTAACGTAACAAATAATTTAAGATTAATATTGTTAAAAAGGAGAACTTCAGGAACGCATTTAATCGTAAATCAAAATTAAATAAAATATCATTTTTATTAACGCCCACCACGTAAGTCGGCAACAATCAAAAATAATAATAACAATAATAATATATTAAATTACGACGGCCGACGGACGCGAGATGTGGCACACAAGCGTTTTGCAGCCCTGAATTTACACTCATGTCCTATTCTAAAAATAACCCCCTGATGTACAATGTAGCCAAGAAAAGGGTCGTCAGCAACCTGCGGTAGAACTATTAATCATGCTCGCTTTGCTCAGGGCGATTAACGCTGAATTTTACGAGTAAACTTTAGACAGGAAAACATTTAGTTTCAGGGCTAAAAGCGAACTTCAACCTCTCGCCTGCTGTTACGCGAGTTGACACGATAGCGACTGATGGACAGTCCTGCATGGAACGCATTTACGGGTTATAGGCGACACAGGCAGAATCTAAAAGAAAGAAGGGAAACAAGAAAAAATAAAAAAGTCAGTACGATGATAAAAATGAGGCAATAAAAGGTTAAAAATAAAAAAAAAATAGACTGAAACCAATCAAAACAATAATAACCAGCCATTTGGTACAGATTTAAAACAGGAAAATATACAGGGTGAGTCACCGAACAGTACCGCTGGGTATATCTAGTAAACCACATCAAATACTGACGAATCGATTCCACAGACCGAACGTGAGGAGAGGGGCTAGTGTAACTGGTTAATACAATCTATAAAAAAATGCGCGTAAGTATGTTTTTTAACACAAACCTAGGTTTTTTTAAATGGAACCCCGTTAGTTTTGTTAGCACATCTGAACATATAAACAAATACGTGATCAGTGCCGTTTGTTGCATTGTAAAATGTTAATTACATACGGAGATATTGTAACCTAAATTTGACGCATGAGTACCACCTCTCCGCTGTTCGATCGTGTGTATCGGAGAGCACCGAATTACGTAGGGATCCAAAGGCAACGGTGATGGACCTTCGGTACAGAAGAGACTGGAACAGCACATAACGTCCACATGCTAACACCTTTTTATTGGTCTCTTTCACTGACGTACATGTACAATACCATGAGGGTTGAGGCACACGTACACACGTGGTTTCCGGTTTCAATTACGGAGTGGAATAGAGTGTGTCCCGACATGTCAGGCCAATAGATGTTCAATGTGGTGGCCATCATTTGCTGCATACAATTGCAATCTCTGGCGTAATGAATGTCGTACAAACCGCAGTACGTCTGGTGTAATGTCGCCGCAGGCTGCCACAATACGTTGTTTCATATCCTCTGGGGTTGTAGGCACATCACGGTACACATTCTCCTTTAACGTACCCCACAGAAAGAAGTCCAGAGGTGTAAGATCAGGAGAACGGGCTGGCCAGTTTATGCGTCCTCCACGTCCTATGAAACGCCCGTCGAACATCCTGTCAAAGGTCAGCCTAGTGTTAATTGCGGAATGTGCAGGTGCACCGTCATGCTGATACCACATACGTCGA